>NC_081189.1:77653782-78853782 GCF_902713425.1 Acipenser ruthenus
CGACACTTTTTATGGATATCTTTAAGAAATGGCTTTCTTCTTGCCACTCTCCCATAAAGGCCAGATTTGTGCAGTATACGACTGATTGTTGTCCTATGGACAGAGTCTCCCACCTCAGCTGTAGATCTCTGCAGTTCATCCAGAGTGATCATGGGCCTCTTGGCTGCATCTCTGATCAGTCTTCTCCTTGTATGAGCTGAAAGTTTAGAGGGATGGCCAGGTCTTGGTAGATTTGCAGTGGTCTGATACTCCTTCCATTTCAATATTATCGCTTGCACAGTGCTCCTTGGGATGTTTAAAGCTTGGGAAATCTTTTTGTATCCAAATCCGGCTTTAAACTTCTCCACAACAGTATCTCGGACCTGCCTGGTGTGTTCCTTGTTCTTCATGATGCTCTCTGCGCTTTAAACGGACCTCTGAGACTATCACAGTGCAGGTGCATTTATACGGAGAATTGATTACACACAGGTGGATTCTATTTATCATCATTAGTCATTTAGGTCAACATTGGATCATTCAGAGATCCTCACTGAACTTCTGGAGAGAGTTTGCTGCACTGAAAGTAAAGGGGCTGAATGATTTTGCACGCCCAATTTTTCAGTTTTTTATTTGTTAAAAAAGTTTGAAATATCCAATAAATTTCATTCCACTTCATGATTGTGTCCCACTTGTTGTTGATTCTTCAACAAAAAATTACAGTTTCATATCTTTGTTTGAAGCCTGAAATGTGGCAAAAGGTCGCAAAGTTCAAGGGGGCCGAATACTTTTGCAAGGCACTGTATATATATATATATATATATATATATATATATATATATATATAATTAGTAGCACAATGGGTATGGGGTGAAATCATCCCCGCAGTAAAATGTGTGGTTTTGTTTAAATGTAATTGTTTGATTGTATTGCTGTATTGTTTAATGGAGTTTGTTGATTGTTGTATTGCTTAATTGTCCCCTGCACCTGGTGCTTATTATTAAATTGGAGCCAGGTGCAGGGTATAAGAGTCAGTTTGCTCATGACTGCTAGGACGCAGAATACAACTTTCTGCCTCCTTCTCAGCAGTCATGAGCAAACTGACTGTTTCTTTTATACCCTGCACCTGGCTCCAATTTAATAAGCACCTTATCCGATTCTGAAAAAAACTTGGTTGAGTCAGTCTGTAGCAATATTAGTGCATGGTAATCTGTGGGATAAATGGAGATGCCTGATTTGATATTCATTTTATATGAGAATTCATAAATGTATTGTAAGAAAGTTGCTGCTTCTGTCCTGGACATCTTTGAAATGAAGGTTTTTCATCGCAACTGGGTTTTTCTGGTAAAATATTACAAATAAACCAGTACTTCAATGTAAACCCAATACATTCTTTGAGATTTTTAATTACTGCAAAGCCCATAAGACCTATATTTTGACACAGTTACTGCTGCAGTAAGACGGTTGAAACAGCCATGCTAGTTTTGAGTGCTGGCCTTGTGGGAGGAAGACCCCCTGCTGAGTCACGAAGACCACTTTAACACAGGTGGTGCTCCTTAGAGGTCCCATTCAAGTAATGAGAAAACACAACCCCTTTTGGGCTCTGATATTTAAAGAGATCGAAACTTAGGGTGGTACTGCTGCAGGCTAAAAGACCCTCCCTCCCCCAAAGCAATTCAGAAACATTATCTGTGTCCCCCATCCCACAGATTCGCAGCAGGGGATTAAAATCAACCAATACCATAGCACTCAGTCTCCAGCAGCTGTGAACCATTAACACACTAATATAATATCCATACTGTATAGGAGAAGTTTGAAAGTCACATGTTTTCTTTGTAAGCAATTTTGAAAATGCATATGATTATAATAATTGTATTGTATCCTTATTTCATTTACAGGGTAACCTAAAGTGTTTTCAAAGTAAGCTAAAATAATTACAAACCAAGGGATTTTAATGTCTGAAGGTTGTTATAAACGGCAAGGTCAATAGTGCAACTTTTAATATATGTTGTGCTATATATATATATATATATATATATATATATATATATATATATATATATATATGCATGGCCATGTGATGCTGTTTAACCAATCAGAGGTTGTTATTTTTCCAAGCCATGTTATAATTAAATATATTTCAATACATAAACAATATACGTATACATTTTTGCCTGATAGCTTTTATATTTGTATTTATTTTTTCAAAACAAATACCAAAATGAATGAATACAAAAACAGTGTTTTTTCTGATTTCCTGACAAAGTAATATCTCCATATCTCCATCCATTGCAAAGGGATTCATCTGGTATCATTGTGCATTTGAATTTCCAGACAAATCATTAATTCTACTTTTCCAGCCTACACCAGCTGTAGATGTGACAACGGCAACTGCTGAAAATTGTTTGGAATTTCTGAATATGAAATTGAAGTGCTGTTCATATAATATGCACTTCCTGACAAGAAGCCAAGCCTGATTGCCTTGTCTTTGAATCTGTCAGCATCAAACAAAGATTTTACAGTGATGCAGATCTGATGATACAGTGGGAGGGACTGAATGACAAGATCAGAAATTTGTTTTTATATAATCTCATATCTGATGTAACTACATTCAGCAGTGCCCAATAAGTATTAAACACACCTGTTGAACTTGTATGTTTTACTGTGCTGTATTACAATAACTTTGTTTATTCGGGCTGTTATATACTGTAAATTATTTTACATTATTTTACATTTCATATCGTGCATTGCCAGAGAATAGTGTTGTTTGTATTGAGTGCATAACGTATTTCAAATTGGTTTATTGTTCTGAACTTGTACAGTATTTTGAGTTATTTGTAATACATTATTTGTAATAAAATATATTAAAATAACTTACAATAATTTAGTTTATGCCGGCTGTTATATACATTATTTTCATTTTCATGTCGTGCGTTGCCAGAGAATAGTGTTGTTTGCATTGAGCGTATAACGTATTTCAAGTTTTATTTTTCTGAACTTGTTCAGTATTTTAAGTTGCTTGTAATAAAATGAGGGAAAAATAAAGTTATGAATCTGATCAAAAGGAGTCATATATACATGTACATATAGACGTATTGTCATTGTATTCCCTCACTACGGTTAAGTGCATAACCTCACACCGGGCCCGAGCCATTCAATTATGAATTGACTGTAGTTCTTAGCTTAATTGAGAATAACTTTCATACATAGCCCTAAGTGATAATGATATCTTTATTAATTTGAGTATTTTGCATTGAACAGATAAACGGAATCTGCTACTTTTGAAATGATCTGGGGTGCAAATACTTGTACAGTACACCCTTGCTATAACAAACCTGTTGGGGTCCAAGCCTTTTGTTTGTTATATCGAGGTTTGTTAGCAAAAGGACAATCAAAACGAACGACATGTACCTGTTCGTCTCATGCATGCATGTATGTGTTTTGATTTATCCAGTTTGTTAAAGAATTAAAATGCAGTGCAAAAAGCAAAAGTCCTGAAGCTAAACTTTTATTCAAAATCAATCTGACATGAATCGTTTCACAGTGCAGCAAATCTTAATCCAACATGCAAGAATCCCAAACTGAGCTTTTACTTCAAATCAAACGGACATGAAAAGTTTGACATGAAAAGTTCATCAGATCCTCAATTTTTTTCTTTTTTTTTTATGTAATCCATTTTTGCTTTACCACATGGTTGCTGAATAAGCCAAAAAACAGAGTGCTTTTTGACAACCTATATTCACGCCTGCGTTACTCCTTTTTTCAAATGAACAATATAGTTTCCAGCTTTGTTGCAACATAAAATTGTTTTCGTTTGGGAGGCATAGTTACACAGCGTGTGCTTTTTATTAAGACAAAAGAGTTGACTCCACTGCGGAGGTGGCATCCCATGTGTACAGACCGGGATGTTGACAGTTTGTGTTTATATTATCATTCTTAGTTTTTTAAAATTTTTATTTGAGGTCTAGGGGCCAGGTTAGTTATAGTCGAAAGTTTGTTATAATGAAGGGTGTTATAATCTTCTTATCGTCAGGAGTCTAAGGCAGAGAGGGTCTTTATCAACCGGAGTATATCTAAGTGGACCTGGTTTAGAGAAAGCTATCATTTCGTACCTCGGCATGTCACAAATGTACCCTGGTTTCAAGCCACTCGTTTTCTTGTATGGTGATGCATTATCTACTTTAAACCTCCAATTTCGTCTGCAAGGATCATGCATATTTTTTGTGTCGCTTCTTGGAAAAATGTGTGAGCACTATGGCAACTCGAAAACTGTGTCTATGGCAACTCGAAATGCATCATAAGCTCAGTAGCGCCAAAAAGCACTAAAATACAGTACAGGCACTAATCTGGATGCAAGCTGATACACTTCCCAGTACCCTTGTACCTAATGGTTTGAACCGGGGAAATTCATTTAATTAAAATGTGTCTTCATGTGGGGCTCCAAAATAATCTGTACGAGTTACGAGTGTTAAGTGAATTCGTGTTTTAATAAGTAATTTAGAATAAGAATCTGCTAAATGTAGAACATTTGTAGTATCAGGAAATGTGCTTAATCCAAGTTAGTTTTATTGAAAATGTATTGCATTTATTAACATACAATCATGCACATAATGTGTATTACAAGATAAAAAATACTTTACATTTAGTATAATTTTATTGTTTTAAGGGTGTGTGGTTTTTAATGGTTTGCTATGGGAATATTAAACAGTATTTTTCCAAATACCAGATAATACAAAATGTTTCTGTGTGTACATGATATTCCCACATTAATATCTGTATACTACTTGAAACAATAATAATACAATATATAGTAAATATGGACTGGGGAGGAGGGTCATAATGGAAAAAAGGGAAGACAACGACACCTGTGCCTTCTGCCAGTTCTTTTGTCAATTCAACGCTTGTCTTCTTTATATTCCTTAAGGATATTATCTTCAAGTATTGCTCATCCTTGCAAGACAGCTTTTTGGGTCTTCCAGTCCTGGGTTTGCCAAATACAGATGATGTTTCTCTGTACTTATTGATTATGCTTCGGATACCGCACCTTGAAAATTGAGTGATGCGAGCTATTTCACTCAATGTTTTTCCTTCTTTATGCAAGTCAAGGTTGTTATAATAGTAGAAAATACTAGTGGAAGCTTTAAGTAAATTGTTGATGCTCATAATTCATCAGAGTAGAAAAATGCAACATGTCTAAGACTTTTGCACAGCAGTGCGTATGTGTATATATATATATGTGTGTGTGTATATATATATATATATATATGTGTGTGTGTGTGTATATATATATATTTGTGTGTGTATATATATATATATATATATATATAATATATATATATATATTGTTGAAATGGAACCTGTTAAAATGTAACTGGTCTCATGGTGCACTGCCAAACTGATAATAGCTAGGGGCCTCTCGTAACTACTGAATGATGCATTATGATAAATATCATGCAGGCTTAAAAATCATAGTTTAGGTTTTCAGTCTTCTATTGAAAGATCACAATTTTACAATTTCAATGCTTGTGAATTTTTTAGTAAATCAAATAATAAGCAGACGATTGCCAATTTGAAATGTCCGTTTCTATATACCAATATAAAACCATCTACATTAAGTTTTCTGGTAAAAGTAACATTGTCTTGGGTAGGTGTCTATGAGTTTTCCCCTTGAGCAGAACCAGAGGGCATCTGCACATCTGTGATCATGAACCACAATATAAAAACAAATAAATAAAATAAAATAAAACAACGATTAGTTTGCTTAAAAAATCAATACGATCACACTGTTTACACTGGATCCACTTCACTGAAAAGCTGAATCAACATACACAAGAGCTTTTAAATAGTACAGCAAAACCAATACTAAAAAGACTACTGCTTTTGACTACTGGCAAGTTTAAAGGTTACTTTAGAGTACAAAAGTTACAGTACATACTTCAGCCTCTGACATCATTTCTGGTCGGAGTCGAGGGTCCCTATGCGACAGGAATTACGTCATCTAGGAATCTTGCTACGTGTTTCGTTTTTTTTTTTTTTTTGGAAAGGCGTACTGCCTAAACAGATCGTCAAATCTTCCACCTGTCATTCTAAATTACCTAAAATATCCCTCACAGTCACATACCCGCATCTCTCTAATTAATGTTTGAAATTCTCAGTTTGGGGTTGTTGTATAAGAGATGTCAAGTTATCCAATTTTGTCAATGCAGTCTGTATTTACAGTAGGAACAACAGCTGCGACCACTTTGGGCAGTCAAAAGGGCTGCGACACAATGCGTCCTTCGCACAGCAAATAGTGAAGCTCTACAGATTTTATAGCTGTAAGAGCCTGACGTACCACATTCATCTGCTTTAGCATTTTACATGATTCTGAAACAGCATGTTGTAAAGAAAGCCTCTGTAAGTCTGTAAACTTCTATTCACCGATGCATTTGTTCTTCTTTGCTGTCACCCATTTACATGCTTGCTCGCTCAGCTATCTCATTCGCTGACCTACATAGCTACATGTAAATGTTGCGTGCACACACAACCAAACAATTTACAGATACTTGCAGATGTGTATTTTCAGTGCATGACATACTGCATTTTAAATAGGGAAAATAAAGGAAGCGCCTAATCAAATGTGTTTCATTCAAATTCATGATTTCCGTGACCTCCGTGACAAAATCGTAGCCTTAGTCAGTATTAATATTGAAATACTTGATTGGTCAACGTCTGGCCAAATAACTGACCAATCAAAGATTCATAAAAATGAGGCAAAATGTTTCAACACCTGTCAAAACTTTTCTGTGTTGTCAAAATCATCTAACAATGAAAAGTTATTTAGAAACTAAACTAAAAACAATTGGAGTTATTTTTTTTTTTCTTTAAAGCATACATTATTAAAGAAGAGTGTGTGCCCTTCTGTCTAGTTTTAGGTGTAAGGAGGGACACTGAAGTTTGCTATGTTATATATTCTGATACTACAATATACTTGTATATTCTGAAAATAAACCTTGAACTACTGTTGTAAAAGTGGCAAAAGGCAGAAGACAGCATGACAATCTAATTAGCTCTATACATGGTACAAGACTAAGCTACTATTCCTCCTGTTTCCGTTATCACAGAATGGAATAGTTGGTATGCATCAGTATCTTATCACCCTAGCATCTTTATGCGTAGATGGATTTTTTTCTACAATTCCATCACAGCTTTTGCCTGACTGAAACCGAGTGCTGTGGAGAGTGAAGATGAAAATATCAAGAGGGACCTTATAAGCACACCAGCAAACTACAAGGGGATAAATCCCATTGCTTGTGTAATGACATCCACTAAGGGGGAAACTCATAAAAACCTACCCAAGCTATGTAAAACCAAAAGATCTTAACAAAAAAAAAACATATATATATCCATGTTGCATAGATTTCCCAGATGCAAAAGCCTTTTGTCCCCAATCTACTGAACTAGAGATAACATAATCTTTACCAGGATCCTTTATGTTTCATTTCCTAGCTCTATAAAATTCCCAAATTCTTTCTCAATAAGAAAAGATATAATTCAGTATGCAATTTCAGTGGTGTCTGTGATTGCGGTATTAGTCTGTAGGCTATACTAAAACAAATGTGGTGTACACTGTATGTGTTTAAAAGGTCACCACAAGCTTAAAATCAGACATATATAGTATTAGATTGTTTTAAAATGATCACCATCTAATATTGTTCCTCGCAATCTAATTCAGATTTAAATCCAAGCCTTCAAAAGTAAAAAGGCTGGTGCAAACAAATCCACACCTTTCCCTTGAACCAATGCACTGCAGACTGGGCTAAATTCTCAAAGCTATTTACTCCAATTCGTCACGAGCACATTTATTGTCTGAAAAAACAAAACAAAACATAATTTGCATTTCTGAAACAGGTAATAAACCGTTTTAGATGAATAACAAACCCCTAAATTAAATCTGAGTTGTTTTTTTTCTGAGTGTGTTTCTACTATTTGAAAAAATCCTGCTAATGAAAAGTTGGAGACAATAGCTTTGAGAATCTAGGCCTGTTTAGTGACCCAGAAAGTTTATTTTTTCATTTTTTTTTTGTGACACATTCTTTTTTTTTTAATAGATTATTTTTCATTAACCCTAAAATGTCCTGCTGGATGGACAAGGATACAAAGAATGATTTGCCTCAGGGCAGGTTGTCAAGCAGTTTAAAAATATAACCTCAATACCAAGCCTGTCACACAGTCAGTGTCTTCAACTGCTTTGAAATATGATGGTATACAGTAAAAGGAAAATTAGATTCATTGTTCAAATAGGATCTTATCTGTTCAAAGAGGCTCCAGTATTTCGCAAAAGGTAAATAATTGCATGACAGTGCAAAATGACAAATTTTGAACTTAATAAAATGCTACCTTTGCTACTGTGTACCAAAATGATTTCAAAATGAAAAGATTTAAAACAAATCTGATCTTTGCATAAATATATATTACTATTATTGCCTGTTGCTTTAGTTGCATACCTATACGTAACAAAGGTGTATTTGACAATATTCTGTGATACAATGTAAATGGAATACATATTTTGAGAAAATATACTTGTACTCTGCACGTTCATACATATACATATTTTTTCACAGTAATATACAAGTTCCTATGTCATGACACTCCACTGTCAGCAGCCTTGTCCATAAACAAACCATCTCCATTTTTATTACTCTTTTATTACACTTCAAGCAATATACAACAGAGAAATACATTCAAAACAAAGCCATGGTTCAACCAAACAATGAATAATTCAAAATCTGAAACAAAGTTCAGACCAATAATAGAAGAATTAAACAAATGCTTTTTTTAAGAGTAAAAAAATATATAAAGTAAAAAAACAAAACAATTATTGACAACACTGTGTACAGTGGGGAAAATAACACAACATACAAATGTCTTTAGTATCTGTTTTCATGTCTGTGTCTAAATGTGGCTATATTATTAGGAATAACAACCTAAAACAGTCTGCCATTTTAAAGAAACATAATGTACATTAAATTAAAAATTAAAAATAAATATTAGTCATAATTTATTATCACCATAATAATATACACACTATAAAAAAAAGAAGAAAAAAAGTTACTAGTGAATTTTCTATAATTTTACGAATGCTAAAGTTACAGTACTTTAAAAATATTTTTAATTTAGAAAAACGCAGGTACTTTTATAAACTTTGTAAAAATACAGTTTTTTTTTTCATTAAAAAATACAATTGCACTGTTTTTAAATGGAAAAAAATACCACAAAATGAATTAATTGTTTCTGAAAAAATAAAATGTATGTGCTACAGATAACTGTTACATCAACATAATCAATCTTTGCTTGTGCTGCCCTCCAATGCTGTGGACACAACTTTGTGTGGCCTGCTGCTCCCCTCCCCCTCCTTATCTATCACTCTATAGCTACACTGATCATGTGTGAGCGAACATAAAATGAAACAAAAACTGCTTTCGTAATACAAAATAATGTATTGTCAATTTTTGTGAATAAGCTGTTCTCTACAAAAATATAAAAGTATAACATTTGCGAAGTTGGGGTAATGCGTTACTGTAACAATATTTTGTCAATAAAGAGGTAATATAACGTGTTATATTTTTAATGGGAGTAATAATGTTACAGTTACTTTCCACAAAAAATAAATGCAAAGTACATTTCAGTTCATTTGTAATTGTAAATGTGAACTGTTTTTTATTGTATTTTTGGTATCAGTGAGCACCACACGCCATCAAACCAGAAACAACTCAGCTTACAGCAGTCCCTAAAGACTTCTGTTTTCCTTGAACACATGGAAACCCTGAACACAGCTTTCATTGCATGTGTGCGCACAATCAGGATTAACTGGCTTGAGTACAGAGCTTAATAAAGTCATAACAGAGATCCCGACAGGTACATAAACAGGCTCTTCAGTAACCTCAGCTCCTTTTGATGCGATACAACAAGGACTACTTTGATTTATAAACAAAACGTTTAAAATAGTTTGACTGAATGTATGCTTTGAAGAGCTCAAATGGCATGCATATGAAAAATATTACAGTATAACTGATGCATAAGTACTGTATGTATCTACAAAATACATGTGTATCTATTATATTAAGGACCGTAAAAATCGTTTTATAGGTTGCACTAGCATAAAAGTCGCTCCCCCTTTTTGAGACTTAAATTTTAGGAAAACACCTTTTTTTGTATTTAAATACTTTTTTCTTCCTATATGTTCAACACCAATAAACAAGGAAGAATGCACGTTAGTTTCGAAATAACCCATCTGCAATATTTTATTCCATTAATAATTTTACAGTGTTTTTGTTTTTAGTTAGACTGCTAATTCAGTTTTTCAAAATTCCAAAATAATTGGTTAAAGTCAATTTAAGTACAGTGTCAAAATACATCAAAAAATAGATATAATAATACTGATGTAAATTCCAGCAGTCATAGTGTAAACCACTGACAAGTGCTACTTGAATGGATTTAAAAAGTAATAATGAACAGTGCACCAGTAAGTAAAATCAAGTTATAAATCCTACATCACATCTGTGTTAACCTATTTTATTTTAGCTTATCAGTTACCCAAATACTTCAAGAACATATATTTGCGTTACTGAACGTTTCTTTCCAAAACCATACTTAGACAATATAGTTCCAGCTGTATTGGCTTTTACAAATGTGTTGTTTTCATTACAATTTCAAAGAATAGTATTAAACAGTGCTGCTTGATATCAATTAAAAAAGCAAAAAACTAAACAGTACACCATCTAATAACCAGTTAACACCCATCTTAGTGTTGCATGTGGTGCAGTACAATTGGATTAAACTTCCAGCTGTACAATGATACATTCATTTTGTTTTTTTAATCTGAACCATAACCATACCCACACTTTGCAAGTGTACCACTGTGTTGCACTGGCATGAAGAACAAGTTACAGTATCTATTAAAGTCATTAAAAGCACTCCATTCAAACAAAATATTTTCTACATTGGGCCATAAACACTTTCCTCCTCTATCAGCTTGTTTTTCTTTCACCATATTTTTAAATTTGTCTTTGCTTTGTCTCCAGTCACGTGCTGTTTTTTCATTAATTCCAAACTCTCTTTAAGCATTGCGATTGCCATGCTTTTCGACAGAGACAACAACACACAATTTCAAACCTGTTGTGTAGCTTTTTCTTGTTTTTTGTCTCTGTCCCACTTTATCCTGTCTCAGAGACACCTGTAATGACTGATCATTTTCTGATTGTTAACTGCTGTGGTAATTAAATGATTAATGATTCAATTAGCTATTGAGTTAAAAAGCTGAGTGGTAGAGCAAAAGCTGGTGAGGAAGAGCAGATAGGGGGTATTGAGACACAGCACACGCCAGAGCACAGCTTGAGACGAGATCAAGTAGCAGAGAAAAGAGCTAGTCAAACTATAGTGTTTATTCGCTGCATTTTTTACACCCGACGTTTCGCTGCTATCTCTGTATTCAGACTTGCACATCAAATATCACAGGCAAGATGGGGAAATTTCTGATTATAGCAGTGCAGAATATCTTGTTGTTTATGATAAGCAGCACAAGAAATATCTCGATAAATAATACAAACAGACATTATGGGAAAATATGAGGAAAATCGGAAAGTAAGCACTATTGGTATGTTCAGATTAACACACTGTTTTGACTACAGGTTTTTGTTAAATGTCCAGGTGTAGCTTCTATTGTGCATGCCATGAGATACTGTGGCTCATTATTAAATATAGACTGAACTACAAAACAAAATCACATACTTAATTATATCCAGTAGCATACGCAGGTAACTGGTATTGTATTTACAGCAAATTAAACTGTCTAAAATGGTTTTATGTCACGCATATATGTTGGTATACGTGTATTTTTTCCTCAATAATATAAACACTGTCTGTGCTGTCTGATGTTACATCTGCATTGACAGTACCATCTACCTGCGTTTACTGTACTGTTTAGTCCTGTCTGTACTTTGTTATTTTGTTGCCATTTTTGCACCATTTATTTTTTTGTACTTTGGAACTGTGTGGTATTTACTATTAATATATTTTCACTTATATGATTTGTATCACACTAGATACTGTAGAGGTGAAATCCTGTTGTGTCATAATCCTTGTGCCGACGACTATTACACTGCCTGCTGTAATGAACTTCTATGACATTGGAGCTTGTGATTATTTATTTATTTATTTATCTATCTATCTCTATCTATTTATCTATATTATTGTTTTGTATGAAAACCTGCTTCTGTGAGTTTGACTGACAACCCCTCCACTTCTTGCCTAGCCAGACCGCCCTGGCAAAAGGTGGTGGCCGTGGCTTAGCTATCCTGCTAAGAGGAGAGAACCCTGGCACGACCACCTCTCAGTATAGGAGTGGTTGTTACATAACTGCATTATAATTTCATTGCAGTACAGTTACAATGAACGCAAAACTGCATAAGTACACACGTCTGGGTCGAGAGGAGGACAATCTAGAGTCTGAAAGCTTGTGTTTAAAATTCATAATGACTAATGGTATTGAGATAACTAATTAAAACTTTTAAATTGAACAGTGGTTTTGTGTTTCTACCTAGCAACATGACCTGAATGCCGTAGATGTAGATCCTGAAAAAAATAATTGGGTTGTCGACAGTTAAGTTTGTGTGAGCCATAACCGTGACTGTAGTAATCCCTTTGGTATATTATTGTTTGTGGCACTGGTACAGTAATTTAATAAACACATCGGCGCATACGTCGCACTGGTGTATTAGTTGCTGCCCCTTTTTTAAGGCCCTCAAAACATGCCTAGAAAATCGACTTATACAATGTTTTTTACGGTAATTTATCTAACACATGTTTTATATACATTATGTCAGTTTTTCCCAACTATTTATTATTTTCACTCCTTATGACTCACATGTACTGTAATGATTACAATGTACTATTTGCTATATCCAGTCAAATATTAAGATTGTTTGTTTGTTATACTACAAACATTTTAATTACCAGACATACAGTTAAATAGCAAACAATAGTCCCAACAACTGTTTTGCAGGACAAGACAAGAGAAAGAACTATACAGAGTAATATAATTTGCTATTTTTTTATTAAGTAATACGTAAGGCCATTATATTAGTTTTTTTTTGACGAAACAAGTAATAAGTAACTTTTTTTCAGTAACGTGCCTGTAACAGGGTCATGCTCGTGGGTGTGTGCATTGCTGCTGAGTGACAGGCAGGAGATCAAGACAGAGGTTGAAGCTGACATGCCCCGCAGGATTTATTTACACACACACACACACAGTGAGAACAGCTCACGTGACACTACCAACCATGGTAGCTCACCGAGTACATATGGCCAGCGTATGAAAAAACAAAATAAAATACAATACAAAAAACTATAAAATAAAAGGTGCTGTAAAAACAGTGTGCGCTACACCCTAATGCATGGAGGTCCCGCTTGCTCACCTCACTATACTTTATGGGGATCTAACATCCCCGAACTAATCTATATGTATCAACACAAACCCCGTCGGCGGTTTTGGCAGCTTTTGCCTCCGATCCTGGTTCACCATCACGGCGATCGGAGGATTTCAACAACTTATTTCGGTCTCTATGCTTTGGTAGCGTGGACGATGTTCAGCCCGTTGTCCTTGGCTTTGCAGCAGCCCCGTGGTGAACAAACAGGACCGCTTTATACCTGATGTCGTGCTGGAACACTCCTACCTGCTGATTATCCACAGCTAGTAATCACACACAGCAAGCAGGCTATCCCAGGAGCATCAGGTACTCCATTAATTAATTACAACAATTACACACATTTACACAATACTATTTACAATGTATACACAAAAAAACCCTCTTCATGTGCAGGGCTTCTGCCCTGCTACAGTGCCCAACACAGAACATACGTAAGGACTCACCATGATTTTCATTTTAAACCAACCAGAACTAGTTCTAATAAATGTCCATAGCAAATGGATAGGCAGATTAAAAATATAAGTGTGATTTACATATGGTTTCTCCACATATATCTTGTCTCCATATAGGAATCCCCCGCTTAAGATAATAAACAAGGGTACAGTGAAACAAGAATACCAGAAAACCTGCAATATCTATGTGTAATCTGTTTAAGTAATGTGCAATAGAGTACATCTTACCTTTGCATAAATTCTAGTGCAAGGGGTGCATTATGTGGGCGCTGAATGTTCAGCACATAATATGTGGCAAATAAGTAGTTCAGAGCTGCCAACGGTGAATGCAGGTGGTTATTTTTATGACTATCTGATCAATGGCAACCATGAAGTGATTTGAAGTCAGTAGTCTCACCTGAAAAATATAATTATAAAAAAATAAAGAGAAAAGGCAACATTTTAAAATATGTAGGTCAAATACTGTACATTTAATGTAGTTACCAAGGACAATAATGCACAGGGTGCTTGGAAGGTTTGTTATCATTATGGAACCTGCTTTTTCATTGCTATAGAAAGGTATAAAACCTTGGGAAACAAATAACTGCTAAAAACAATCTAGTCGTGTGAATAAGGCCAACACAAAAACATTTTACCAAAAACGGATTGAAGTAGCCTACACGAAAGCTTTGAACGGTATCTGCAGGTTAACCTTTTTTTATTTTTGCTTTTTAATATACCACTACCATATCCTCAATGTTTTTGACCCCATTTAAATGTTTTTTGCTTTCACCGCATATTTTAGCATGCTTGAATGTCAAGTACAAATACTAAATAACTAGGCCTGTTCCCAAATGTAAATTTAAAAAAAAAAAAAACTGCTATGAAAAAACAGTTGAATATAACAACTAAACATGTGATAGATATTTTAGCGTTTGTTTATTGATATTTTACTACTGATCGAACGCTTACCAACAACAGCTGCTGGAGAATAATGATGGAAAGGCAGGAAAAGGAAGTTGTTGGGTGTTATCCCACAATGCTATACACACAGAAACACAGTATATTTCTGGTATAAAAATACAGAATTTCCACTGTAAAACTTTTTTTTTTTTTTTTACAGTCCACAATAATATGTTTCTCATTAGATTTGTGTGTAATAGTATATTCAAAGTCAAGTAGACAAATGCTTTGGCAAATGCCTAGTGTGTTACTACTGTAGTTTTGTAACACAAGCAGTTTGATTCCACAAAATGTAAAGTTTGTAATGGGGCCACTAACAGTATATTTAGGTAATACAGCATTATGTTAAAAAGCCTGTTTGCGAATTCTTTTTGTTTGGTTTGAATAATAACCTAGCTTCACATTAACTTTCATGTCTGGCACTTTCAAAGCTGTTTGAATTTTAATAAGTTGCAAGGTCTTTCAGGAATTCTCTTGAAATGGACTTGCTCAGCATTTATAAGGTCTATTAATCCTGAGCACACTTACCTAAGAGAATTGTTATCTTTAATGTTTTAAAATCAGGGCATACCAAACCTTTGTGATAGATGATATCCGTCTTGCTGCCAGGGTCACATTCAGGTAGTGAAGAACAACCGGTGAAGTGAAGCTGGTCATAATTAAATCATTTCACCATAATAGGTTTGAAATGGAGCAACCAAATGTTATACATATTATAGCTTCGGAAAATGCTAATGTATTCACAACGCACAATTTGGGACAGACCGGTTGTGAGAACTAAAAAATGTGATCTCTTTTTATCGGTAGTCTTTCATAGTTGCATCTTTTTGTGAATTTCTTGTCTGCTATGCAGGTTTAAAATATGTGGTTAGTCAGCCATTATGAATAAATTCAATATGGTAATAGATTATGTGCCTGGCTTTGTGTTGCGGCCCCCCAGGCTTGATGGACTGTGCATGGTCTTTCTTTCTTTTAAATAAATAATTTTAATTTAAAATTTACATTTAATAAAAACAAGATAAAGAATTTGCTACCACATAAACATAAAGAACAAAGAAGAAAGCATAAACATGATTATATCCTGCAGTTTGTTTTGTAAAAGGGACCTGAGGTGGGCCAGAAAATGTTTATTAATCTGAACCAAATATTATAATATATGGGTTGTTTGTGGGTTATTAACAGGCAGCACTCTGCAAGACAAGTGGGTCGACTATACCTCAAACTGACAGCAACATCTGTATTGTACCATATTTATTTTAATGCCCCAAACAATGGTTAAAGATCAATACCAATTCAGTTTGTCACTGTAGCAGGGCTGGGGCCATGCACATAAGGAGGGGGCTTATATGATTGTTTATTGTAAATACAAGTGTTTTGTAGAAATGAATAACAGTGGGATTGGTTTTTAATGTGGAACCTGACGCTCTGTGCGTAGCAGCCTGCCTGCTGTCTTTAGTTACGAGAACGAACAGCATGTGCGTGTTTACCAACTGCTAACTCTTAATCAGCAGGTGGGCTCCAGGAATAAGAGTCCCAATTATACAGAGCAGGGCTGCTGTAAGCCATAGGGGTCAGAGCACTGCTCCTGCTGAAGCATCGGTCCGTCTGTGCTTTTGAAAAATTGGGTTCAGGAAACGAGGCAACCACCTCTAACAGCGATGTATAATCCGAGGTTGGGGTTGGGTGAAGTGCACGATGGAACTGGGAATTCGCTTCGGGATAGTAGATCCCACCTAGTATAGCAGACAGGTGTGGAAGCAGGACCTCCATTTTGTTAGCGGAGTAGCGTGAGCTGTTTTCATGGCACCTTTATTTTGATAGTTTTTGGACAGTGTTTGTTTTGCTTTTTGTCCCCCGTGCTGGCAGTGTCACGTGGGGTGAATCTGCACATGTAAATAAACCTGCACGCCTGCGGGGCGTGTCAATCCCAACCTTCTGTCTGTCTCCTGTCAATCAAGCAGCGAACATGCATCCACGTCATCCAGATCATTCAATACGTCAATCAATCATTCATTTTGATCGCGCCTTTCATCACGTGTATCGAGTACCCTATTACAGCCTTAGCAGCACAATTCTCCAGAGATCTGCCCTCCACTCAGACAAAATGTACTCATACAAGGCTTGCCTTTTCTCTAGTGCAATTAAACACAGACAGCTCAAACACAGGTTTCTCCATATAAACCAAGATTCTGATACTGTCAATAACTTGAGTGGAAGACTGTTGTAATCAAGTTTTACTACTGGATGAGCCATTCTCTAGATACAGTACATGTAAAAAAAAATACTACATCACTGTGGCCAAGGGTGTGCATGCCCAGATGGAGAAAAAACTACAATTACAGTATTTGCATGTGAAGTGTAAACTAAATTGTTACCTGATTTGGAATTGTTTGAAAACTCAAGATGCAATATCCATTTCAATTCTCCAGTAATTTAGCCTACTGCCATTTTATTCCAGTAAGCAGCACTAACACATCTTTGTGTATAAAAAAAACAAACAATGGCAACATGGGGGAAAGGCGTGTTGTCTGTCTGGTTCAGAACTGACAACGTGAATTTTTAAGCAACAGGATTAAAAAACAACCAGCAACTCACAGTGCCACTTAATGATTTAAAGAAGTCTCTGCTTTAATTACAATATTAGCTGTCACAGGGTTGAGTCTTTGAAAAATTCCTTGCTGCTCAGTACTTCAATTACGTGGCACTTCATACAAAATGTTTGACAAATTACACTGCAATGCCATAAATGTATTCCTGGAACGGCAACTACCATTCTAAATATACATTGTTATTTCTAATCTATATAAATGACATGGACCAAGACATAATCAGTTAACTATGCAAATGAGCAACTTTAATAATACAAAGAGATTTAGACAAGATTCAAGCTTGGGCCGACAGATGAAATTTAATGTGAATAGATGCAAAGTCTTGCACATAGGGCACAAATACTTTAGAGGCAAGTATAACATAAATAGCAACGAAATAGAGGAAGCTATGCACGAAAAGGACTTGGATGGATCTCTTAAGCCAAATTATAGAAGCTATAAAAAAAGGCAAATATGTTAGGTTAAATAGCCAAGACAGTTGAATTCAAATCTAGAGTTATATTAAGTTATATTAAAATTATATAACGCACTGGTACGACCGCACCTAGAATACCGCGCACAGTTCTGGTCCCCATATCATAAGAAAGACATGGAGGCATTGGAAAGAGTACAGAGGAGAGCAACATGATTAATTCCAGGATTAAGAGGCATGTCTTATGAAGATAGACTGAAAGAGCTGAATCTATATAGCCTAGAAAGGCTAATCTATATAGCCTACAAAGTAACTGCTGAGAATTATTTTTCATAGGTCACTGAGAATAGAACCAGGGGCTACAGGTGGAAGCTGAAGAAGGGCATATTTAGAACTGAGGGTAGAAATGGTGGTGAACCATTGAAACAGGCTGTTGAAGCAGAGACTATCGGATCCTTCAAGAATAGACTGGATGCTGTCATGAATAATATTGTATAACCCTCTCTGTGACCACAATAAGACCTTTAGCTAGGAGGAAGGGTGGTCTGTCTAGCCACGGATTCCCAGAGTTTTCATTTCCTCTACTAACCTGGTTAAGGGGGTTTGTTTTTCCTCTTCTAAGTGCTGATGGACCACGCTGGCACCAAAGCGAGCAAGAATAGGTGGGCTGAATGGCATTTCCTCGTTTCCTCGTTCTATGTGATCCAATACCAGTGTTTCTGCATTAACATCACTTGGAAACAGAAACTGTGTCAAAGCCTTCCAGTTCCAAAGGCCTTTGTGGAAAATAGACAGTGAGGGATCAAATTGATCATATTACAGTCCTCAAGGCACAAATGTCAAGGTCAATTTTAAAGCTTCACTGCTTGGGCTCACTTGGCACAATGAATTGATAGTTTTACCACAGAGTCTCAGAAAGGAATTAAGCTGGACTCAAGTAGTGACTGTCAGAAAAGCAAGCAAAATTAGGGTTAGAAAATCAGTACATTTTGAAACCTTGGACCTATGATGTCTTTTTTGAAAATTGGACCCCAACTTTTTGATCCCAAACTCTCAACTACCCTTTACACACAGATGTATTTCACAATAGCAAGGAACACAGCACACAGTATGCATATTCAAATATCTGACTGTCATTTAACACTTATTATTATTATTATTATTATTATTATTATTATTATTATTTTAAATGTTTATATATCTTGTGGTTGGCATATGAGAGCTTTCTAGCTGCATACAATTCATGGAAATGTAGTGAAATCTTAATAAACAAGCCAACTTTAATTTAATCCACAGAAACATTTTTAAATCTCCTAGTATTTTTTAGGAAAAATACATAGAACCCTGAACAGAATACTTAATAGAACACCTATCACTGATCTTTAGATACCCTCACACCCACATACACCCTCATAGTTCAAGTGCTTTTCAGATCATAGATCAAATAACATTTTTTTTTTTTTAACTGACGAATATCCATACAGTACTGCAATATGCACATTTACATAACTTTATTCTTGTATCTCTGCATCATCAGTTTTATTTGACTACATGGACGTATTTTAAAAAGAACCAACATGCATGCCTCAATTGTAAACATTATAAGCTTCTGAGGTATCCTACGTAGGGCTCAGGGACCAGAACACGTACCCTAAAAACAAATGCTGCATTAGCAGATAGTGGAAGGTGATGAAATAAATTATGTCATAGAAATGACTGTGCATGTGAAAGAAAATGTGAAAATAATATATGCGTCTTGCAGTCATTCTTCAAAAAGTTACCTGTCGTTAGGAACTGAAGGCAAGTAATTCCTTGCTGATTTAGCACTTTGTCTTTAAATAGGCACATGCATTTATCACTTTTCCATTCATACCTTTAACTGATGACCCTTATAAAAGTTCCCCATAGTAAAAGCATAGCAAAGTGTAATAAATATGGTGAAAGCATGGTAAAGAATAGGTAAGCATTTTTAAAGAATAGCGAGGTGTGGTAAAGCATATTGTGATGGTGCAAGCTCATCCCCTATAGAAATAATTAAATAATCTGAAGCCTTGCTTGAAATGAAGACGAGATTACAACAGGACTTTTTACTATTACTATCAAGGAGAGAGCAATAACAACAACACTGTTCTGTTTATGTAAAATGTAATTGACTGCAATGTAAATGTTTTTTTACAAACTAATGATAACCAAAAGGAATGAAAAATGTGCTTGTCTGTGGTTTTGAAGGGGTGGTGCAGTGGGTTGAAGTCTGAATGGGGAAAAAAATAGAAGCAGAAATAGTTGGTTAATTGAAGGCGTCAGATGATATTGAACAAAATCTAACTACCTTTGAATGGCTTATGCAAGGGAGAAAGCAAACTGGTCCATACGGCTGGTGCCTTTACTTAGTGGCAAGGCCCATAGTGCATTTGTTGCTATGAAAACAGAAGACCATGGATTATGAGAAAGTAAAGAAGGCAGTATTAAAGAAGTATGAAATCAATATGGACACTTACCAACAGGACTGAAGGCTTACCACTACACCCGAGGGATGAGCGAGCCAGGCCAGGGAAAGTCTGAGGGGTTGGGGAAGGGTGTTAGTCCTGTTAAAGTGCAGAGTAATTCCATGCAACCTGGTAAAATCGATAAGACAAAAGTGGTGTGTTATAACTGTGGGCAAGAAGGCCACATTAAACTTAATAGTCCATTAAGGAAACCTAAGACAGCTAACCTTAGCTACGTCCCTAGGCCTAGTCAACCATGAAGAAATGGTGTTGAACAGGTATCACAGATTAATCTTTATGAGAAAACCTTACAGGCCTTGTAAGATACGGGAAGCTCACAGACCTTAATGGTGAGCAAGTTTGTTCCAAGGGAATGTCTTAATGAGGGGGTTACTGTCAGAATTAGGTGTACACATGGGGAAGAACAGTCTTACCCCACAGCTGATGTATATTTAGATATTCTTGGTAACGGTTGGGGTTGTAAAGGAACTGCTGTACCCTGTATCAATAGGCCAGGATATACTGATTCTTTGGGATTTGGTGCATCAGACCAAGCCGTGTAGTCTGGTTATTACTAGGTCTAAGAGTAGACAATTCCCAGGAGAAGGGGAGACTTTGCAGCACATGCCATTCTTCAGTGAAGAGCTGGAGGAAGGTATTGTTAAAAGCTGTAAAAGTAGGAGTCAGTGACGCAGGGAGAAATTAAGAGGCACAGTGGGGAAGAACCGAGAAATAGAAATAGGAGTCTTTGGTAGCTAGAGAGTTTGATGTACCAGCCATTTTGGACTACTTTCTGAAGAAAATTTGAACTTGACTTTGTAGAAAAAGAAATTCAGAAATTACTTCACTTGCAACTTGTCATATTACCAGATGGATCAAGCTGATAAATCTCACATGAGGCTAGTTAACAAACATAGTTTTTCTCAATCATAGGCACCTAATTTTGTTAAACAGCAGGGTGGCAAACTGAAGGACTAACTGCTGAGCATAGAGAAGCAAATGTTTATTTGTTTCATTTTTGTTTTACAATTAAGATGCTCTAAGAAACCAAGCAAACCTTGCTGTTGTAAAGTTATGGTTTCAGTAATTGCAAACCTACAAAATTGGGCAGATATTTCAACATAAAATGTACAATAGTACTTACTGAGCATGCATTAAATACAAATACATGCAAGTCTCTGCACAGTGCTACACCTAGAATTCCCACATGACGTTTATTAAAGGAAAGTGTTAAATAAACAAAGAGAAGGAAGTACTGTTCTTTAGGCGATAATTATTCCCCAAGTAAGGCAGTTCAAAATACTTGCCATGTCAAAAGCACAGTTTTACTATATAAAAAAAAGACTTCACTCTGAAGCAAATGCAAAGGTTTTTTTTTTTTTTGCTGAATAAAACAAATTTTCGACAGTATAAACTTAGGAAGGACCAGTCAGTTGTTTCTTGTTTTATACCATTAAAATGGTCTTGCTCTAAGAAATTATGTCTTTGCCTTTGTGTTTGCTTCTAAATATGGTCCATTGAGTTAGAGGGCAAAACAATAATGAAAAACAATAATGTAATTGCTGCTAGTGCAACAAGTCATTTCTTGCTAGTTTTAAAATATTAATATTTTTTACTTTAATATTCAGGCAAGTTTTATACTTGTTTCAGATCGGGTACATTATTTACATCTTTAACCATGGCTGAGAGTGCGCAGAACGACGGGGGGAGTATAAGCAAACAGTTTAATTACCTTACTATTTAGGTGTGTGCCTTTTAAAGTAAGATTAAACTATAGTCATTATTTATACACAAATAAGCTTACTTGACTTGAAAAACGGTTTGCTTCAATGAGTAGTACACAACAACCTTCAATATGAAAGCTGAAAATTAATTTTAATAAAGAACGACAAGTTTTTAATGAAAAAAAAAACATTTCTAAAGTAAAAAACGACATTCTGTTGTTTCATGTAAATACTGTGAGTTTGGGGGACTGCAATTGTGTGTTTTAGAGTTTATTGGTTTAATTCTTGGTTTGTTCCAAGGGGAGAAGTTACCTGAGTCAAAGTATAAAAGGGGAGAGGTTGTAAGGGAAAAGTTAGTATGGTAAAGAGGGATTGAGGTGAGGGTACTGTGTTAGTGCCCTGACTATGATTCCATTCTGGTTTCTGTCAATAGACATTATTTATCCGGCACTCAGGAGTTTTTTTAATTATTATTATTATTATTATTATTATTATTTTATTAACTATAAATAATATTTATTTTCTTTGAAGTTTTTGTTTTGAGTTAGTAATGTTCTCGTTCAGGTTCCTGTAACTTAAAAAATAAAAAAAAACAAGATTGCAACCTTAACTTCTGGTGTCCGTCTGCTTACCTGCAATTGTATCTAAGACCACTTGGCAAATCCTTACACATATTAATAAACATGGCAAACAAGGATAAACTATGGTAAATGCATAGTACAACTATGGTAAAAGCATTGGAGAACTGCAAAAATACTGTGCAGAAATACCATGGTAAACTTTCTCCTACTAAGCACTGTATGTACCTGACCTCACCACGTTACTGGATCCTCTGCTGATGCACTATCCTAATGTCACTGCAGATATAAAGTATTGTAATCTTAAATTGCTGCATCCTTTTTCATATTGTATTTTAGTAGTATTATTTGCACTTACTGCAAATTATACTGTATTTAAATAAACATTTTGCATTGTAACCCTGTACTGCCCTGTAACACCATTAAGTTGCCTTAGATAAAGGCGTCGGCCAAATAAATAAATACATAAATAATAATATATTTTTAGAAGGGGAAAACTGGGTTATAAAGTAAACTTTGTTCACAGAATGTATGACGGATATTGACCTCATTTTATGCAGTAAAAAATTCAAACATCAAATTAAAGTGGTAATCAGATACAGCACATAACACTACTAGGACATTTTTTTTGTAAAAATTATGCAGACTTTTTTTCTTGCCTTGTGAAGTCTGAGTTGTGTTAGAGTGCTAGGGTTCAAGAGAGACCCACATATTCCTAGCATTCATAGCATATGTAAACTCCAATATTATACAGATTATTCTATTTGAGAGACTAATTATTACACAAAAGAGCTTTACATACAAAATGCACTATCGATTTCTTGATTTTTTATAAGGTTAATTTAGAATACTCTCTTCTTTGTGTATGTGATATGGTTACATTGCTCAATGTTTCTCACAGAGGGATATTATCAACAGGCCTGTGTCAATAAGCCTAAACCCAATACTAACATTATTGTCATTTTTTGTCACTCATTAGTAGTGCAAGTAACATAATATGCATTGCTAACCTTACTGATGCTTCCTCTGTGTCTGAGGTGAAATGTGTCTTTCATAAAAAGGACGGGAAAGGCAACAATAGCCCCAACAGTGTCAATGACGGCTGTTTTTTCAACAAAAATAGAGGCAGCACAATATTATTGTAGCACTGTTATTCCTGTAAAAAAATCCACTTGAACCTGTCCTTTTTATTTTTACATGGGTTTACAACAAACTTCCATGCCAGTGTGTATCATTTTAAAGACAGCAAGCAAAGCCTTTATTTACTGAGCTATAGAGTACGGCTTTAGATTTAGGAGATTTTATCTGCAATAGTCTTGAGGTGTGTACGTCTCTACTATAGAACATATTTGTAATTTGTATTTATAAAAAAATGTATGAAGAGTAAAAAAAAAAAAAAAAAAAAGATTACAATATTTTGAGATTACTCAGGGAAATCTGTTGTGAAATATACTTTTCTGAGAATATACTTTTGACAATAGTGGCAATGCACTCACAAAGCTTTGTGTCCGTTCGCTGGTCACTGACAGTAAGATGATAATTCTCTGGTATTTGATGCATTCTGACATATAGTACAATGTTAATCATACCAAACTGGTGCTGGACTACCAGAAAATGTATAATATGATGACGGAATGATGACATCAAAAGTCTAGAAAAATAAAGTTCCAAAAGTCCCTGTAAATATAGCCAATGTTCCCCAGATGAGCTACCACCTGTTAAATTTAGTTCTGTGTCAAATCATGTATGATTTAATAATGCACATTTTCATCATAGCATACACCAACTATGTATGTCACAGACAATAGCCTTTAGCACCAGTCCTAAATCTAAATCTTGAGGACTTAAAAGTCAATGTGTTTTACTGATATCTATACTAAAATACAAGGACTAGAGTGGACAGTGGTATGGTGTATTTAGTTTGAGCAAGGAGGATGTCAGCAGTTTTTTCTGTATCAACTAAAATCAGTTCAATTGAGCTGCATGGATGCAAAAAACTAACACTGTATTTATCAACCCATGAGGTGACAAAATCACATTTTACCTAAGTCTGAGTCAAACCCTGGCTACAAGAAACATAAGGGTAGTGTACTAACACACAACATCATTTTCTTAGTATGTAATCCTGCCCTGAACATGACCATCGAATAATAGAAGACTATGCTACTTGTGTTCGAAAATTGAAGTGCCTTGAGATAGATATATGTTGTTCAAACCATAGTTAAAATAACCAGGAAGGTATTATTCAGTCTTAACGGTGGTTTAAATGGCAAAATACATTGAATGACTAATCTTATTACTAGTCCCTTGCTGCTCTCTACAATCTGCGATTACTTTGACAAAATATTATAGCGAGAGGGAGCCCAAGGCATACAGTGAGGTTTTCCTGCTGAAATATTTAAGATATATTTAAAAATAAATAAACTCCCCTGTACTCATGAGGCACTTTCCTTCCATCACAATTCAGTAAGTCAGATCTGAGCAGCTGCAAGACTAAACATATCAAGAGTTATATTCTACAATAATAGGTGTATTATTTTGTTCTAAAAACCATTTTAATCGTACAGTTTAATCGTTTAGACATTTTAGTTAAGCATTTTAATAATGTGAAAATAGTGAGGTCATAAAGAGTTTTAAATGTGAACAATTTCTGCTTTTGTCAGTATAGATACTCATTGGAAATGGTATCTGGTATTGACACATAATATAAAACTAAAGAAATTAAACAAATAGAAAACATATCTGATAGCATGTGTTTGTTCTCTAAAGCTGGTCATTGACATCACAAAGCTTTTTTTTTTTGTCCAGGGATATTAATCATATAGCTGGGGGGTGAGCCTAGTATTTCCATACAAGCAGATACACTGAAATATGTTTACACTTAAGAAAACAAACATCAGGGCTTCAGTCATATTAGTTCATGGATTGCAAGACATTTACAGACAGTACAAAACTTAAGTTTTTGACTATATTTGTCTGCATGAATTGAACTGGTTAAAAGCAAAGTTATGGGTTGTAGCTGTCATCTTTTATTAGGACGGGTTATACAGCATCATGTTTCTTACAGTTGATCTCACAAGGTTAAGTGTAAGAGAACATCAGGCTGTAAAGTAAGCAGCACAGACGTTTACCATCCCCATAAAACACAGTTTACAGAGCCAGTATGAACTGTGGAGGTGCAGGAAGCTATTTCATTTGTATATCAGTGTATTTCATGGTTTTCAGCTGGGAAAAATGAATAGTTGTATTACTAGGAGAAACGCTGAGGACGGCCGTTTTTTGGTTGAAACATGTTCGTTTGATATTTTTATGCTTCTTAACCTCAAAAGAAATATGGCAAATTTGAAAAAGTAATTGCTTCAGTTTGCTTTTCTTGGTGAGTGCGGACATCTAATGTGAAGGCGATTGTATTTATTATAGACAGAATCAAAACAGCACACACACAACACTTATTCTGAGCTCAGCACCTCTCCTTAAGCACAGCTGGACAGGCAAGGCAGACTGGCACGCTTCGTCCTGCCGTCGATAATAATGTAATTGTATGTAAAAATAATGTGATATCTTGTAACAATTGTTAGTCACCCTGGATAAGGGCGTCTGCTAAAAAATAAATAAATAAGGGTATTGTGCACAATACTCATGAAGTGTTTTCTTATTGCGCCCCATTTTCAAATCAAACTAGTAACTGTCACCGTATATACCTATAACAACAAACGCTTACCTGCACTTTAACCCACTCATTTCAAAGTAGGCGCTTTGAATGACAGGCTATAGCTGGCAAATGAAAGTGCACAGTCGGTCAGATGATTGACAGTCATTTAAACGAATGAGAGCATTCTAGCGCTGCTTCAGCCAGCGAGATCTGTCAGGACAGAATGAAATGACTGACGGTGAAACTACACTAGCCTATTAAGGAACCACTGATTTGACTGACAGCGACACCTAGCCATTCAGAGCGGAACGGAGACGGGACAGACAGTAAGTATAAAAGCTACACAGACGAGATGATTTCTTAAATTATTATTTTTGGTAAAAAAAATAAATAAATAAATAAATAGCGAGTGGTTTTACCGACGTTTATATCCCGCCACACACAGCTCAACTGGCCGTACAGAGTTTGGATGAACCGTATCAGTGTGGATTGAACATGTTGAATCTTTTTCAGACGCAGTTTCGTTCAGATGTGATCAGTCTTCTTTTTACATTTTTAACCTAGAAAAGACGAGTCATCTGATTGCAATGACGTCAGAGCTGCATGAATTCTCAACAGAAACACTGCATTTAAAGTATGGAACACGTGATGGAGTGATTTATTAAATAATGTTAGTGGTATATTTATTTAGATCTGTTTTTGTTATGTTTTATAATTAGACAATTATAATTTAAGTGCTGTAAATATCATCATCAATCTGAACCATATTCTCAGATGTAATAATTTATGTTGGTTGCAATGTCAAAGTGAACCAGCCAAAAAAGCTCTGCACTCAGGAAAATGCTTTCATCCAATTGTTATTAAATTGTATTAAAGGATTTAAAATCGTAGGCCATCAAGGTCTTCTTTTCAAACCTGCTATCTCTTTTAACCATGTTTTGTGGCTTCGGTCTTGGTAAGATTAAGCTTGGACTTAATCCAATATAACCCATGATAGGTCATTTTTTCTCCACATGTAATTGTATCATACACAATACATCATATGCAGTTTGATGTGTGATTCTATATGAACCTCCACTCTTTCTGAATGTGAGAATTAATGGATGTAGATCCATTCTCCTTTGATAATACAGTTAAGGCTCTAAGTAGAGAAATAAATGACCAGGCAGAGTGCAGGAGGGCTTCCTCCAAACATTACTGAAGTCAGGAGGAATATAATCCAAATTCCCAAAAGACTTCTCTGTTTCATGGAGATGATCCTGCTCTGCAGGTTATTTATGCATTTAATGTTATTTATTTAATCAGGAAAGTACCCACTGAGACTGAAGCCTCATATGCAAGGGTGTCCTGACACGAAAATCAGAGACAAATCAGCAACAACAGCAGTCGAACACAGTGTATTCACATCTGAAACAAAAACACAATGGAAATGTGAAAAAATGCCCAGTTATCAAAAGTGCTCAGCCATAAAGTGCCCAGAATAAACAATTGGGGCAACCTTGGCCAGCACCAAGCAAATAGGCACAACTGTAAAAGCAGTGGGGGTCAAGGTTGCCCCAGTTGTTTCTACTAATTTGGCTAATTTTCAAGCACAATAAAAGCAGATCGAACTTGCATCAAAAACACAAGCCAAGTTAGTAGAAACAATTGACCCCCATCCACCGCTTTTACAGGTGCCTATTTGCTTGGTGCTGGCCAAGGTTGCCCCAATTGTTTCTTCTAGCTTAGCTTGTGTTTTTGATACAAGTTAGAAGAAACACACACATTACGGGAATAGCAACATTTTTGCAACCTATATTGAGGCAATGTATTGCCGTTTGAATAGGGTAAATGTAAATAGTAGCCTAGTCTGTTGAAAGGGTTAAAATGTGAATCTGTGTAACACAGCAGTTATGTAGTTGGAGTGATAGTATGACTAGTTAGGGTTCAAAGCCTAAAGTTATGTTCAATGAAAGTGTCATTTATATCAACTACATTTTTTTCACATTAAAATGGGTTTGTTAAACATAAATAAAATACATTTAATTTGTAAGTTTGCAATATAAGCCCTGTGTGGAAATCGAACCCAAGATATGGGTCCAATGCAGCTTGCAATGCAGATGCCCTAGCTTTCACACCACAAAGTTTGTACTTCCATTTCACAACATTGGCAAGTAGTATAGCAGTAATGTTACAGTTTTTTTTGTTGTTTTTTTAATTTAGTCGTTGCCAATTAGTTTTTATTGTTTTCTCCCCAATTTGAAATGCCCAATTATTTTTAGGCTCAGCTCACCGCTACCACCCCTGTGCTGACTCGGGAGGGGCAAAGATGAACACACGCTGTCCTCCGAAGCGTGTGCCGTCAGCCGCTCGCTTCTTTACACTCTGCAGACTCACCGTGCAGCCGCCTCAGAGCTACAGTGTCGGAGGACAACGCAGCTCTGGGCAGCTCACAGGCAAGCCCGCAGGCACCCGGCCAGACTACAGGGGTCGCTGGTGCGCGGTGAGCCGAGGACACCCTGGCCGACCTAACCCTCCCTCCCCCTGGACGACGCTCGGCCAATTGAGCGCCGCCCCCTGGAAGCTCCCGTCCACGGTCGGCTGTGGAATAGCCTGGACTCGAACCGGCGACGTCCAGGCTATAGAATGCATCCTGCACTCTAGCGAGTGCTTTTACTGGATGCGCCACTCAGGAGCCCTTAAAGTTACAGTTTTTAACAAGTAACGAGACAAACAATATTTTGTAAATAATGATTATGTATTATCCCGACTGTATTGAAAGCTTTCATCTGATTTTGCAAACTTATTATAATAAGCTTGATCCATGCATTTAGTATATTGTAACATTTTCATGTTTAGGAAGGAGTACTTAGGGAGACGGTGTTGAATTCTCAAAATGTTTGTTTTATTTGAAACTAAGAGAATTCCTGTCAGGGGCCGGAATTCACGGCACCAAAATAATAACCCTACGTTTTAGTCTTGGCACTTTCACTGCATATTCTCTCCGGTCGCAGCTCACACGCTCGCTCAGTCACATCCACAGTTTCTCATTCAAGTTCAGTGCTGGACTGTCTCCAGTCCCCAGACTCATGCACCCCCTTATTATATAACCTCCTGTAGTTTCCCACCGCTGTCAGGCTCATCAACCAGTCACATCCATGCTCTGCAACCCCCGAAAACAGCAACACACATTCTCCCCACTTATTCATTCACTCCCCCTTCCCATCCTAAGTAACAGCGTGACCCATTCCCTTTACAATACATGTAACATAGATAAAAGACAGACGACACAAACTGAACAGACAACAAGTCCTGCAACAAAGCAATTGTCTGGGTCGTTACAATATATTTTTTAATTTGAAAGTAAAAATATATGAAAGCATGATGACCTTTATGTACAAAAATCTTCACTAATATACAATTGAACAAGAACTGTTGAGTATTTATTTTCGTTTCATACAGTATTAAATTGCAGTGTTTATAAGATAGTGAAAAATAAATATCAAGATAGATAAAGAAAGAAATGTCTATGTATTGATTTATGTATTCATTTATTTCAATACTTATTAATGTTTTACTTTTACCAAATATATAGGCTATCCTTCAGCATAGCTAATTCTCAGAAAAATTCATTTTTGTCCAGTGGGGACCACAAATAGTGTTACTCTCATCAATTAGTATCGAGAGGAACCGTACTTCCTTGCGCCAATAGGGACCATAATGAGTGTTACACTGACAGGAAACCAACATTTTTCAGAGCTCAAGATCAGAATCTCAGAATGATGATGAAGATGATGAATGATGACTCGAAAAATCTCCAAAATATAACGAAGTCCCGAGAATTCTCAGATGGCTGACTTCATCTTTCAAAATACTGCTTGTCTCAACTAATCGTGTAGCACTGATGACAGTAACACAACACGCTTGCAAACTGAAGGTTATAGTTTCAAATCAAATCCCACGCATGTCAGACCTTTTTTTATATTTACATATAAATAAATATATGTTTTTTGCAGGCAAATGTTCCATTTTAAAACAAAAATACATCATTTGATATAAATGATATAAAACGTCACAATAAGTGTGTTCCCTAGTATATTTCCATGTATACAAAACAAGTTAATTGTCATTAAACTCGGATGTCCTGTAATATACATATGTGTGGATAAAAGTGCCTGGGATCAGCAAAAAAAATACATTGGGAGAAAGGAGAAGGACATTTTTACCTTACGTTGGCGACTTATTTCTCTTACTGTATGACAGGTATTTACTTTTTTTCTACATTTCACCTAAGAGTGTTGGGAACTACAAATTAAAAGTGAAATGGTACTTTTGGCTGATTTACTTTTGCTGCGCCAATACCCTGAAAACACGTAAACTATCCTTGCTGTATAGAGTGGCAGTTCTCGTGTTTCGCTGATAACTTAGCGCAAGGAACTACCGTTTAAGACATATATAAAAAATAAGCAGATATTTGTACATTCAATATGTATTGCTGGCAGTAACAGACAGGAAGTCACCAGAATATTTAAAAAAAAAATGAGTGACTCTAAGTGAAGTATTAAGTTTGCAAACATTTGGGAATGTTAGGTTAGAAAGGGGCTGCTTTTACTCAAAAGAGTCAATTACTCTGTTTTTGTTTATTAGTTTTTCTTCTTTTCATTGTTCGAATTTACTCTAGGTCTTCAAAAATAATTACATCAGCTCATATAAATGTTGTTTCCACCAAGAGGGCAGTAACAACGTCTTCCCAGTCTCACAATAAACAATATTGCCCAGTTTAATAGTTAAAAAAAAAACTTAAGGGTTTAATAACTGATCAAAAAATAACCAACAACAATAGTACCTGAGATAAACAAATACTGTCATTCATAATTAGCTGGAAAACATTACCAAAAACTACAAATTATGCTTTCAAAATAATAAGGATATTATACATGATCTAAGCAAAGTAATTATCTAAATCCAGGTTTTTTTAAAGGTTTAAACTTGTCCAAACATTGCATTTGTAATATAAACAGAACAACCCCCTAAACATGGAATATATTATATTATTTTCCTTATTTTATAAACTGTCAGTTGAAAGAGAACCTGATAAGCTTTCATACACTAAATCAAAGGAAGGCTTTGCCTCTTTCCTTTCTTATGTATGCATTATTATAAGTTAATGAAGCAGAACCTCCAAGCTGATATTCTGAGAGATGAAAGAAGCACATTTGTTTAATTGGAGTCTCCAAAAACCAACAGAAATAGTGATTAAATGTATTGTTCATTGCTGACAAGTGATGGGCATTGTTACTGATGCTTTGTCTAACAATTGCTCACTTTAAATATTTTAAGTGGTAATAATTAGTGAGGCTGTCCCAAAAATAAGAGGCAGAAATAGCACACGGATATTCATTTTTCAAAACAGTTTTATATGACAAAAAGAGAAAAGAACAGTAACTTTGCTTCTACCAATGTGTGTACAGGCATCAATACACATACAATAATCATATTTGGCATTAAACATCATTATTAATGCATTCTGATAATAATTATATACTGAGAAGTGTGAAAAATGACAGGAGAATGAATGCATGTAAATAATGTGTCACACATTCGGGGTGAAATTATAATAGACTAAAAAAAACATTTCTCTGCTGATTCTTTGCTAGGGAGAGGAGTAGACATGCCTTATAAACCCGGGATAATTCTGGTTGCTCTCCTTTGCACTCTTTCTAGAGCAGCAATATCCTTTTTGTAACAAGGTGACCAGAACACTACACAATATTCTAGGTGAGGTCTTACTAATGCATTGTAAAGTTTTAACATTACTTCCCTTGATTTAAATTCAACACTTCTCACAATATACCCGAGCATCTTGTTGGCCTTTTTTATAGCTTCCCCACATTGTCTAGATGAAGACATTTCTGAGCCAACATAAACTCCTAGGTCTTTTTCATAGTTCCTTTCTTCAATTTCAGTATCTCCCATATGATATTTATAATACACATTTTTATTGCTTGCATGCAATACTTTACACTTTTCTCTATTAAATGTCATTTGCCATGTGTCTGCCCAGTTCTGAATGCTGTCTAGATCATTTTGAATGACGTTCGCTGCTGCAACAGTGTTTGCCACTCCTCCTATTTTTGTGTCGTCTGCAAATTTAACAAGTTTGCTTACTATACCAAAATCTAAATCATTAATGTAGATTAGGAATAGCAGAGGACCTAATACTGATCCCTGTGGTACACCACTGGTTACCTCGCTCCATTTTGAGGTTTCTCCTCGAATCAGTACTTTCTGTTTTCTACATGTTAACCACTCCCTAATCCATGTGCATGCATTTCCTTGAATCCCTACTGTGTTCAGTTTGAGAATTAATCTTTTATGCAGGACTTTGTCAAAAGCTTTCTGGAAATCTAAATAAACCATGTCGTATGCTTTGCAATTATCCATTGTCGATGTTGCATCCTCAAAAAAATCAAGTAGGTTAGTTAGACACGATCTCCCTTTCCTAAAACCATGCTGACTGTCTCCAAGGATACTGTTACCATATAGGTAATTTTCCATTTTGGATCTTATTATAGTTTCCATAAGTTTACATATAATAGAAGTCAGGCTTATTGGTCTGTAGTTACATGGTTCGGTTTTGTCTCCCTTTTTGTGGATCGGTATTACGTTTGCAATTTTCCAGTCTGTCGGTACAGCCCTGTGTCAAGAGACTGTTGCATGATCTTGGTTAGCGGTTTGTAAATAACTTCTTTCATTTCTTAGAGTACTATTGGGAGGATCTCATCCGGCCCAGGGGATTTGTTTATTTTAAGAGCTCCTAGTCCCTTTAACACTTCTGCCTCTGTTATGCTAAAGTTATTTAAAACTGGATAGGAACAGGTCGACATGTGGGGCATGTTGTCTGTGTCCTCCTTTGTGAAAACCTGTGAAAAGTAATCATTTAATATATTTGCTATTTTTTTTCTTCGTCTATGATTTTGCCATTTGTGTCTCTTAGATATTTAACCTCCTCTTTGAATGTTCTCTTGCTGTTATAATATTGGAAAAACATTTTGGAATTGGTTTTAGCCCCCTTAGCAATACTCATTTCTAGCTCTCTCTTGGCCTTTCTAACTTCCTTTTTGACTTGTGTTTGCAGTTCCAAGTACTCTTTCTGTGTACTTTGTTTTTGGTCCCTTTTAAACGCTCTGTGAAGTGCCTTTTTTCGCCGAATATTTTTTTTAATTAATCTATTAAACCATTTTTGCCATTTTCTTTTAGATTTAAATTTGTCTACCTTTGGGATGTATTTGTTTTGCGCCTCTAGTACTACATTTTAAAAAAACAGCCATCCTTTTTCTGTGGATGTTTTCTCTATTTTTACTCCAATCTACTTCTGTTAGTCTCTGTTTCATACCTTCATAGTTTGCTTTTCTAAAATTGTAAACCTTAGCTTTAGTCATTACTTTTTGGGTTTTAAAAATCACTTCAAATGAGACCATTGATTGAGAAGATGCACTCATTGCACCTTCCTTCTTTTTGTCAGACTTATTCTAAGATGGACAATTTACCTGGGTTATTTTAAATGTGTATGTTTTCAATCCATGTTGATTATGTATTATTATTTATTATTATTTGTTTATTTAGCAGACGCCTTTTTCCAAGGCGACTTACAGAGACTAGGGTGTGTGAACTAAGCATCAGCTGCAGAGTCACTTACAATTACGTCTCACCCGAAAGACAGAGCACAAGGAGGTTAAGTGACTTGTTCAGGGTCACACAATGAGTCAGTGGCTGAGGTGGGATTTGAACCGGGGACCTCCTGGTTAAAAGCCCTTTTTTTAACCACTGGACCACACAGCCTCCTGTATCATTTAGGTTGTTTTTAATAAGGTATATATATATCAAAATTATGGCATAGCCATAACAATTATAAAGTATGTGTAGCTATAGTAATGTAGTAAAGTGAAGTAAAAGCACCGTGAAAGCTTGGAACAGCACATACAAGCATGGTAAATCATGGTGTTATAGGGGGACCAACACCAGAGCTGCTGACATTGGTGTTGCCCTGGGGTCAGTGTTGATTGTACCAAGAAGGAGCAAGCACTTAAACCTAACAGGTAACTTCAGATGTTATTTGCAAATCAATTGTGAGTAAGTGCAAGAATTGTCTGTAAAATGTTGAAATGATCTTGATCCAGTAATTACTCATGTAGTGTACTGAGTTTTGGAATGCATACTGTAAGGTGCTTGTCCGAATAAGGAGGTCAGGAAACCAACTGAGAAAAAAAGTTATTCACAGCTGATAATGCCTGTTTAAAGAACACAGAATTACAGTTGTTGTGATTGTCAGAATTATTTTTTTTATTTAAAAGTCTATCTTAAATAGGTGTCAAACCTTGTTTACAAGAATAATCCCATTTGTATCAAGTGATAAATCTGATAAACTTTGCTCGAACATAGTGTCCTCCAGCACCATGACAGTGGTTCAGTCTGTTTGGGTCAGTCATAAGCTAGCACATCAGCTTAGTATTGGAGGGCTTTGGTAATACTACAAGGAAGATTACATTTTAAATAGCATACCTTTTGAATATATAGACCCTGTGGCAAAAACTTTCCACATACTCTTGTAGACATATATACGGATTAAGGATTACATTTATATAAGTGTAAATTGTCTTTTTTCTTTTATTTTTTTTTCCAATAGTTGATGGATGAATCCTACATAGTATATAAAAGATGCAAGTGGTTGAGATGGTGGCTGACCCTGAAGCACTATGACTATATCATGCTTTATGCAATGCATATGAAAGAACACAGGCTATAGTGAAATCCATCTCTGGCTTTGTATAATTATATTTGAAATCCAGCCTAGGGGATTGGTTAGTATTACCTGAATGTTATTTATACATACATTGTTGCAGCATGTCCCAGCTTACTGAATGTGATTTTGAACCTTTAACACTTTCATTCAAAGTTTTTAAGTATTCATTTTTCCTTATTATTTCTTCCTAGTCATAACCTTCATAATCATACATTTTCAAGGTTATTATTTGGGCATACTTTGACATATCACAGTAGATCACAGTGATTTATTGCACTTTTTCTGTAAAATATTTTTACTTTAGTGACAAATGTGCAGCTTTCCTTACTCATATCCAACTAGATCAGTTTCTGCTTTTCCTATTGGAGAATGAAATTGTGCAAATGAAACGTTACTGAAAAGAACATTAAAAAGCCTTAAAGCTGCTGTCTTTGATGCTCTAACACTGCATTTTATTCCGAACTTGGTATCTCTGTAATGTTATTAATATAATGAGATATAGGGGGTGATGTAAGCATACACGCAAAGTGATTTGCGGGTGCAAAACCCCCATAATGCTGCCGTAAACTGTGTTTAGCAGGCGTAAAGTCTGATTTTACCTGGCGTTCTGCACCCGCTATCAAATTTGCACTTTGCCATCATTAATCCATTAAAATTATATTGAAATGCATTCAAAAGCATGGAATTGGGCAGGATCTGAATACTAAACTGGCGCAAACATTATAATGTGATGTAAGGATTTTGCCTGGCAATTGCTGACCATCCAAAGACTTTACACCTCTTCTTACAAGGTGCAAAGCATTGTAGAAGCGAGTAACTAAGAGCTGTATAAAAGCACACACCTGCAGAGACCTGTCATTGGCTTCAGGATGACTGCTGTGGTACACTTCCTGATGCGGCGACAATCTCTTGAGGAGAGACAGGAACACAGCAGCAGTGTGGGCAGCAGTGTGGAGTAGTGGTTAGGGCTCTGGACTCTTGACCGGAGGGTTGTACCCTTGAGCAAGGTACTTTACCTAGATTGCTCCAGTAAAAACCCAACTGTATAAATGGGTAATTGTATGTAAAAATAATGTGATATCTGTATAATGTGAAATAATGTATTATGTGATATCTTGTAACAATTGTAAGTCGCCCTGGATAAGGGCGTCTGCTAAGAAATAAATAATAATAATAATAACACGCTCAGAGGAGAAGGGCAAGACAAAGAAGATCCCACATATTCAATCCCAGGGTCACGTTGTTTGGGATGCCGGAGAATGCCGTGCTAAAGCGCTATCGTCTCATTCTGCAGGTCATCCTTCACATCATAGCTCAATTGAGGGATGAGCTAGACCCAAGCGTCAATCTAGGGACCGCGATCTCTGCACAGGTGAAAGTGCTGTGTTCTCTGCACTACTTAGCCTCTGGTTCCTTTCAGACCAGAGTTGGAATGGCTGGAGGGATAGCCCAATCCACCTTTCCCAGTGCTAGGCACATTTCTGGATGTCATGATAAAGACAGTCTGGATGTCATGATAAGGACAGTCTAAATAGACTTCAACACGATTCTAGACTGTCTTGGACTCTCACAATCTGTCAACGTCCCCGCTCATACCCGAGGACACACCCTGGATCTGCTAATTACCAGGGGCCTTGATATCTCCAATCTCTCCGTCTTAGATATCTCTCTCTGACCATTTTTTAATCACTGCTAATATTAATCTCCCTGCTCCTTCCTCCGCTACTGATACTGTTATCTCCTTCCGTCCCAAGAATCCTCTGAAACTCTCAGAATGTATCTCTGCATCGCCTCTAACTGGTACTCTCATCCTCAGTTGATGATGCGGTGACCCTCTACAGTGCCACCCATTCATGTCCTCGACACTGTTGTCCCGCTTACAACCAGAACCGTTAAGAAAGATCGAAACTGCCCATGGTACACCCTCAAACTTCAATTGCTTAAGTCTGCCTCATGTTTCACTCCTATGCTGATGACACCCAGCTCTACTTAAAACTCAACCCTGGAAGCCCCTCTGCCATGGTCCGGCTCTCGGCTTGCATTCAAGACATTGAGGCCTGGATGTCTGCCTGTTTTCTTCAGCTGAACGCTAGCAAATCTGAACTCCTTCTAGTAGGATCTAAAACTCAACTTAAGAATCTCAATATAGCTGCCCTGAACCTCGGAAACTGTCTGCTGCTGCCTTCCCCCACAGTACGAAGCCTTCATGTACTTCTTGACAGCAAACTCTCCTTTGATGCCCACATCTCCTCCGTGGTCAAATCTTCCTTCTACCATATTCGAAACATCTACAAAGTCCGTCCCTACCTTTCCCTCCCGGATGCGGAGATACTTTGTCATGCATTTGTTTCCTCTCGACTATTGCAACTCTCTATATGGTGGTCTCCCAGCATGCACCACAAACCGACTGCAGCTAGTTCAGAATGTCCTCCTACTTTCTGTTCTGAATGCCCCTGTATCTAATCTCCATTTGTGACCCCTGGTCCTTGTTTCTATTTTCAGGTCGAAAAAGTCCCCTGGGTCGACATTGTCAATACCTTTTAGAATTTTCAATGCTTGAATCAGATCACCGCGTAGTCTTCTTTGTTCAAGACTGAATAGATTCAATTATTTTAGCCTGTCTGCATATGACATGCCTTTTAAACCCGGGATAATTCTGGTCGCTCTTCTTTGCACTCTTTCTAGAGCAGCAATATCCTTTTTGTAAAGAGGTGACCATAACTGAACACAATATTTTAGGTGAGGTCTTACTAATGCATTGTAAAGTTTTAACATTACTTCCCTTGATTTAAATTCAACACTTCTCACAATATATCCGAGCATCTTGTTGGCCTTTTTATAGCTTCCCCACATTGTCTAGATGAAGACATTTATGAGTCAACATAAACTCCTAGGTCTTTTTCATAGTTCCTTTCTTCAATTTCAGTATCTCCCATATGATATTTATAATACACATTTTTATTGCTTGCATGCAATACTTTACACTTTTCTCTATTAAATGTCATTTGCCATGTGTCTGCCCAGTTCTGAATGCTGTCTAGATCATTTTGAATGACGTTCGCTGCTGCAACAGTGTTTGCCACTCCTCCTATTTTTGTGTCGTCTGCAAATTTAACAAGTTTGCTTACTATACCAAAATCTAAATCATTAATGTAGATTAGGAATAGCAGAGGACCTAATACTGATCCCTGTGGTACACCACTGGTTACCTCGCTCCATTTTGAGGTTTCTCCTCGAATCAGTACTTTCTGTTTTCTACATGTTAACCACTCCCTAATCCATGTGCATGCATTTCCTTGAATCCCTACTGTGTTCAGTTTGAGAATTAATCTTTTATGCAGGACTTTGTCAAAAGCTTTCTGGAAATCTAAATAAACCATGTCCTCCTTTGTAAAAACCTGTGAAATGCTATTTTTTTCTTCGTCTATGATTTTGCCATTTGTGTCTCTTAGACATTTAACCTCCTCTTTGAATGTTCTCTTGCTGTTATAATATTGGGAAAAAAATTTTGGAATTGGTTTTAGCCCCCTTAGCAATATTGATTTATATCTCTCTCTTGGCCTTTCTAACTTCCTTTTTGACTTGCGTTTGCAGTTCCAAGTACTCTTTCTGTGTACTTTGTTTTTGATCCCTTTTAAACACTCAGAAAAGTGCCTTTTTTCGCTGAATATTTTTTAAATTGATCTATTAAACCATTTTTGCCATTTTGTTTTAGATTTAGATTTGTCTACTTTTGGGATGTAATTGTTTTGCGCCTCTAGTACTACATTTTTAAAAAACAGCCTTCCTTTGTGGATGTTTTCTCTATTTTACTCCAATCTACTTCTGTTAGTCTCTGTTTCATACCTTCATAGCTTTTCTAAAATTGTAAACCTTAGCTTTAGTCATTACTTTTTGGGTTTTAAAAAATATTTCAAATGAGACCATGCTGTGGTCTGAGTTTGCCAATGGCTCTCTGACCTCTGTTTTAGTTATTCTGTCTTCATTATTTGAAAAGACTAAATCAAAGCATGCCTCCCCTCTAGGAAGCAGTAGGCGTTAGGAAGTAGTCATTTGTCATTTCCACCATTTCAATTTCGTCCATCATGCTCCCCACCGGGTTCTCCCATTTTATACGGGGGAAGTTGAAATCCCCCATTAATATGGCTTCTCCTTTGCTGCATGCATTTCTAATGTCATTGTATAACAGATTATTTTGCTTGGTGTCTGAATTTGGCGGTCTATTGCATGCTCCTATTATTATGTCCTTTGAATTTTTGTCCATTATTCTGACCCATATTGATTCGGCGTTGTTTCTTCATCCAGATTTAACACCTGTGCTTCAAGACGATTTCTTATGTATAGCGCTACCCCTACGCCTCTTCTGTCCTGCCTGTCTTTCCTATAGAGTGTGTACCCACTAATATTATATTCGTCTCCATCACTCTCAGACAACCAAGTTTCTGTAACACCTATCACATCGTAGTTACTTGTTAGTGCAGTAGCTTCAAGTTCTAACATTTTGTTTCTGAGACTTCTAGCATTAAGATAAATACATTTAATAGTTGTCTTACCTGAGTTGTTGCCCTTGTTTTGATGTGGTCTCCCTTCTGTTTTTTTGTTTTCTCCCCCCATCCTTTCTAGTTTAAATGCTTCTGGACCTCCTCAAGGATCCTTTCTCCGAGTAGATTAGTTCCCTTTCTGTTTAAGTGCAGTCCGTCCCACCTATACAGATAGTCCTTGTTGTAGAATGTGCGCCAATGTTCAAGGAAGGTGAAGCCTTCCTGTGTGCACCACGATTTCAGCCATGCATTTTGATTTTGTATTTCCAGCTGTCCAATATGGTCCTTTAAATCAACTCTCAAGACCCACCTGTTCTCTCTTGCTTTCCATGCTCTTTAAGCCTGATATCTGCTACTAGCTGCTGTGTTGCTGCTACTGTTTCATGTATTATGCTACTATCATGTATTATGCACTTTCCACTGTATTTAATGTATTATGCATTTTTTTTTTTTTGCTGTATAGCATGTATTATGCACTGCATCTTGTAAAGCGCTTTGTGATGGTGGTCCACTATTAAAGGCGCTATATAAAGATTGATTGACCTCAGCCTTAAGGACTCTCAGCTCCTTCTCAGAAAACTTTTATTTTATTTTCCATGCGCCAAGAGGACTTTGCTGCCCTTCCTCTGACATTTTTGTGGTTTGTATTTTCGTGCTCCACAAATGTCATACAGCGACTACTGCTCTCTGTACTCCTAACTCTGCAAGTGCGTCCTCTAAATAGACTGATGCGCTCATTGAAACCCTAATTATTATAATTGTGGATCATTATTACTCTTAACATTACTCTCAGCATTACTCTTAAGCTTACATAGGGCACAGTGCAAAATAACAGCCTGGAAGCAATGCAATTTGATTTTTGCATCTGCAACTATTTGCACTGCGCCTATACTTACATCAACCCCATAACCTAATCTCATAAAGTAAAAATGTAATAGTCATTTGTGTAGTAATTCCCTGGCCCAATCTTCAATATACTGTAATGTATTTATTGGTATATTTTTCATATTGCAATTGATTATAGTTTGTGCAGAAAGTCATTAACCTACATATTTTTTGGGTAGGGAACAGGAACTTTCACGAGCATTAGTTGATTAAAGTAACAGAGATGCGTTTTTTTACCAAACACATATCAATTTACCAGCAGAGGGAGATAATCACATTCTCCGCACTGAGACAAAGCTTGTACTCAAGCGAAAATCAAGGACCTTATGATTCCCAGCAAAGTTATACATTATTATGAGCCTTCAGGGACTTTTTGCTTAAATGTATGTGTACAGCTTCTGTATCCTTTAAGGTGAAGCTATTCACAACTAAAATGCTTTTTTTTTTAATTTGGTAAATCTCAGTGCATAACTAATGTTTAGCACTGTCTGGAAGCTTTTTTGCACAAGCCCAGATGATTCTGTCCTTATTAAACTGTAAATGAAAGTGAGCAAGGTGATTGATTCTTAATTTTCTTAAAGCAGCAGGGTGAAATTAATGATGTTGCAGATTTCTGGTTGGCTCAGGCATCTCTTTCTAGATTACAGACACATAGCCGAAGTAGCTGACCAATTACACCAGGATTAAGAGAAATTACTGGCAATGAATGGCTATGTATCATCAGAATCAATAAGTACTACAGGCTGACAGAAGGAATTATAAGACACATACCACTATGAAGCAGACTTTTAAGCAGCAGTCGTTGCACAGCAAGGACAATGAAAATAAATAAGTTAAGACCAATAACGTTTAACAAGTACTCCCATGTTGTATTTGAAAGCCTTGTTTGGTATTAGTGCAATGCAAAACACTTTGCATACTGCTGTAATAACTGTCCATAACATGTAACAACTGACAACAATACAGCTGTGTCATGCAGAACTATTGACACCAATCTTCTCATTGGTACAGAATTGATATGCATGCAGAGAATACTTTTTTTATGAAGAACAATAATTATTTGATAATTCATAAACATATTATGCAACACATCTCACAATATTCAGCAGGGGACAGGCAGAGGCTGTGTAAAGGAAACTGCACTGCTTACCTTTTAATTTTAACATGTATCCCTTAATCCTTTTTAATGAAAAAACCTTTTTCCTTTCTCCTTTAATGCATACGGCCTGCCAATTAGTTTCTAAAATTGCACTGATGTACTGTATCGTTTTGGAATTCTTCTTTAAAACAACCCACCTCTATAATATAACATGTATTCAACATGTGCAGTCTGCATTGTATGAGTGACATTCCCATTAAGCCAATCACAGCTCACAGAGGTAGTAAAATAACCAATCAAATAGCACACAGAATCTGTTTCCTCATGCACACAGCACACATCATTTTGATTAGGATAGCTAAGTGAAGGCTTGTTTAAACTATTTATTTTACTTTGTGTAAAATTTAAAACCAGTAGCCAAAAAGTAGTTGGAGATGTCACAGAAGTGAAAGGTGGAAGATTCCAAAATTGTTAGCCAGATGATTATTTGTTCAATTAATAAACAATATGTCTGATTTGCAGTGCAACAGTTGCAATTATGAATGATTAAAACATACAACATCACTATGACACGCTGCACAAAGCAACGTATTTTGAGTTTACTGGAAATGAAAGAAGCTAAAGGTTTTTCTGAAAATGAGAAGATAAAATGAAAGTGATGAGGATGCTGCATTACCAGTCCAAAACCAACGAAAGACACTTATTATTGCCCTTGTCTTGTTTTCGATGTTCTATGTTTCTTAAAATACAATCGTCTGTTTTGCTCCATACCTTGTTTCTTCCACTACGTTATATGTCTTTGTGATGTTTATCTTAGCAAGTGTTTTAAAATGTATAAAAAATATATAAAAGCTTTAGCATTATGATGTAAGAAGGCATACATGACTGTATTTGTATGTCAATATGTATGAACATGAACAATACAAGGATATATGTCTTGCAATAAAGCATTCTATCACCATAATTACCGTAACTCACACCAATGTGCCTTATTTGAATATTCAGCTGCAAAGAGATATAAGCTGTAAAGCTTCTTATTTTCTTGTTCTACCTCTAGAAACAAAGCCAAAATGTTTAATATATTGAGTTCACTTATCTGTTCAATAGCCTTCGATACTTGATTACCATTTTTGCTAGAATATGGGTTTTTACTGAATAATTTATATATTTTTAAAGTATCTTAAATCTAATCAACTATAAATACTGCATTTTCAGTGAACACACAGGGGATTGAGTGTTACTTGTACAGGCTTTCTTCTGGTTTAGTCTAAACACAACACAGGAAGAAGTTGTAATGTGTAAACTAAACATCCAGGTTGTATTTTTAAATCAACCCAACTTGTGTGACCTTATTTTTAACAAGTTAAGTTTGGGTTACCATGGAACAACACAGTGATGAAATTGTGATTTTCTACTGTGAAATACCAATCTTATTCCATCCAAACCACTTTATTTATCTATCAATCTGTCGATGTTATATTGCTACCTATCAATATTTGAGCAAAAAGACTATCAAAGACTATTTTCTTCATGCCAAGAACAGTTGAAAAGGGAATAACAATGCATCAATCAATGTGATGTAGTATGTGAACCTGCAATTTTAGTGATGTGTTAATTCAGCAAAATTTCACTTCCCAGAACATCAAATCATGATGTACAACAGTCACATAAGCATCTTTTCAGGACTGAATACAGATGTTGGTATGGATTTCTTTAAAATCGATATAATTCTGTGATATTGAAACTGAGTACCATTCGTAGAAGTACCCCCTCATTTATGGATTTTAATCAGAAAACATTTTTGTGCATGTGATAGAGAGAGAAAGGATCGATGCTGTAAATCTCCCTCCCGATTAGAAAGGGCGCTGTGTAATTGGGAAGGTACGCTGCCTCCTAGATCTACCACCTCGGTGGTAGGTGGAAACCGGAAGGTGACCATATTAGGAGGGGCGCGTAGCTGCAAGTACTCAGGACGATTCCAGTGCAGTCAGCTGCGGGGCAGCCCTCTATTGGAGAAACCAGGCGACGCGTTGACTGCAGGGAGGAGTTTGCTGGGTACAAAGGGGAAGCAGCTACGTCAAAACCTCCCCTTGCGCTGAGTTAAAAAGCGATCGGCCGGAGCTGATGGTTGTTTTTTTGTGTGATTACGTGTTTTGTGTTTGTGTGTCAACAGAGGAGCAGGAGGACGGGAGGCTGTAGCCAGCGAGCCAGCACTTACCCCAGAGCACGCCCCTCATCGCACAGCACTTCACAGCACTTCACAGCACAGCGCACGCACCACAAACCCTGGAAAAGAAGAGCACATTTTCGTGCACGGAGGACTGTGGTTATTGGAGTGTGTTTTTGTTGCTTTTGTTTTAGCTGGATGTTGCTGAGTTTTGCCCCATTACCATTGCTGGTACTGGGGATTATTATTTATTATTATTATTATTATTATTATTATTATTATTACTTATTTTTCCAAGTGGATTTATTTTATGATCTTTTTGTTTGTTAATTATTAAAACCTTTTTGTTTTTGGGAGAATTCAGTCTGGACATTCACTTTCTACTGCACCACACCATTCACCGTGTCACAGTGCAGTAAAGTTAAAGAATATCTACAGTTTAATTTTGTCTTATGATTTCCATTACATGAGAGGTGTTAAAACTAGGGATGTAAATATCGTTTAAAAAAAATACAGTTTAAACTATTCAAATTATAATGTTAAAACGTTTAACCGTTAAGGAGTTAATCTGGTGGGCGATACCAAAATTTTGCCCCACGATGCTGATACCAATTTTAGTATTGCGATACTCAATACTAACGATACCACTAGATGAGTCACATGAAATGTTAACCACTTAACTAATAAAAAGTAACTGGAGAATTAATTTGTATAGTTATAGTATTTAAATAAAGGCAAATATGGTAAAGCGGTACCGTGTGTCACGGTGGTACCGTCTGCCATTCTGAGCCCCAGAAAATACTGACATGTTCCTCTCAGCTTTATATATAGTTTAGATTATACTCACCAAAGATGAAAATACAATGGGTAAATCTGCAGCAACAACTAATTGTACAACTGTAGCAACTTTTTACATAATATCCCAGGCATCAGATTGTTTTGTAACAGAGTTATCTGAAAGCACAGCTGTTATTGCCCACCTTTGCTCACTGAGTCTTTCGAACATGTCATATACCGAATTCCAGCGAGTTTTACACGACTGGATGAGGCGGTGTCGCGCCACCTGAAGTTGCGTTTGTTTTCTTTCGAGTGCTTTTGCAGCCACGGTGCTGTGGTGGAAGTGTGCAACTAGTCTACTTACAGCTGCAGCAACACGATCCACACCACTTGAAGAAAAAACATCATTTATGGCTAACTGCAAAGTATGGGCAAAACAACTGACAGATTCCCATGTAACATACCTCGGTGTGTTGGCGAGCACAATGTCGCTTGCATTATCATGTTCGCACGCCAAGACACGGCCTGCCAGACCCCATCTTTCCACTGTTAATTTTTCAGCAAGGTTTGCTGCTGTATGTCGTTCTGGCATACTTTTGGTTTGTAGAACTGCGGATCGAAGCTCCCAATTTTCAATATAATGGCAAGTGACAGTCATGTAGCTTTCTGTAGTTAATGCTGTCCAGCAGTCTGTGGTGAAAGCTACATTAACGGCGGTTTCCAATTTTTCACGGAGCGACTTCACAAGGTCTTCATAACACTTTTCTAGTTGCGAGGTTACAGTCTGTCTCACAGGAACACGGTATTCAGGTTCTACAAAACTCATCAATGCACGAAAACCTGTACCCTCAACGAAACTTACAGGCAACATATTTGTAGTGATCATGGTACACAGCAACTCAGTTAGTTTTTCGGCACGTTGTGTGTTGCATTTCCTTGCACTGCCAGAAACAAACGCTGTCAGCGTTGTTTGATTTTTGTCGTCTTCACATGAAACAGAGGGATGTTTCAGCTTCAAATGGTTCAGCATTGCTCCAGTGCTGCTTGTATACCTCAGCTCTGTATTACACAGTTTACATTTAACTGTTACAGGTGTTATTTTTGTGAAATGATTCCAGGAATTACTTCTTTTCGATCGCTCCATCTTCAAACTATGGGTGGCCGTACTGCTCTGGAAAAGTATTTGCCAAATAACGCGAGAACGAGAGGGGTCGTAGTTTTTTTTTTTTTTTTTTTTTTAAATGAGTGATGGACATGTAAAGCAACCTATCCACCTGTGCCCTGAAAGATGAGATGTGATTTGAGATGCGGAAGGCTATTGCTAAGGCTACGAAACGCGATAGTAAACAAGTAAGACGCCATTTGAAAGCTACATTTCTGTAGTTTCAGTTTAAAGTTTGGTGCGCCGACGCATGGAAATTAATAGGGCCGAGTTTAAAGATAGCAACTAAAATATATTAACGGATTAACGGTAATGCATATACTTATACTATACGGTAAGATAAATACTTATCTTTTAAACGTTTAACCGTTTAATATTTTACAACCCTAGTTAAAACTTCATGCTGATATTGGACTCAGCTCTTGCCAACAAAAACACCAACTAAGACATAGCTTCTTTTACTGTAAACTAATGTGATCCATCTGCGTTTCCTTCCATCTGATGATGTATATATCCCTCTGCCTGGTGCAGGCTCCAGGGATCAGCCTATTTTGCCTCCCTGGGGCATCAGCACACACAACAGCTGCAATGCTGGCTCCAGGGATCAACCACAGTGTGGCCTCCCTAGCTCATCAGCATGACAACCGTCTGGACTGAGCTGAGTAGGGTACTTCTCTGGGGTCTTCAAGTGGTCACCTTCCATCCTTGGTGTTTTGTTGACTAGCAGACGACACCTTAAGAGGGCTTGACAGTGATTCTGGCATCCCAGCATCACCCCCCTCCATCCCCCACTCACCTAAGCCCAGCTTACTTACCCTCCTTTACATCGATGTTGCTTTCTTTCTACTATGCTTGAGATCCCCAACCAGAATCTTTTCGTCTCAACCAGAGCCAGTTGCTGCTTCTTTCTGCTGCTTCAGATAAGTTCTTCACTATGCATCGCAACTCTTGACCACTGAATCCGATGTCTCTGAGAAACCGGGTTGTGGAGTGTGCCACAAATCCTCGACAACCCACCTTCACTGGGTAAACCTGGACTCTCCTTCCTTGCTGTTCCACTTCAGCAGCTAGTTGAGCTTACCGAAGTTTCTTCCTTTCATATGCCTCATCTACAGCATCCTCCCATGGCACTGTTATCTCTACCAGGTGAACAAGGCGTGCTGATCCAGACCACAAGACAAAACAGGTTGAAGGTTAGTGGTGGCAATCTCAGGTGGGAAAATAAGCGGTTGTCCAACATCTGCCAGCATTTTCCAGTCTCTAGCAGCTTCCAGTTGTCCTAGACGAGTTTTGGTTGTAATACCTTTTCTTGGTGGTTGCTGCCCTGGACAGAGGAATGTTGTTCTTCGTGTGTCATATATTGCTGGAATTGGTGGCAACCCGTTGGGCATGCTGCGCTTGTCTTCCAATGCTAAGGCCAAACTGCAGCACCTGGTCATGACGCCAAGTAAACCATCCTTGGCTAAGACTCACCTTACATCCTGTCAAAATGTGTCTTAATGTAGCTGGCGATGAACACAAAGGACACCACGGGTATTATTTTCATGTATTGCTATTATTTCATATTGTACACCTCAGAACTTTTGTTTTAAATTGGTAAATAGCTTTGCCTTTGTTAATTTTAGGTCCATTATCACAGACAGAGCCAATGTTCGGCCTACGTGTCTCACATTGCTCAATAACTAAAGCTGAAAAGTCATGTTAAAATATTCACAGGCACTTACAATTAGCTGTTTACGACATTCTTAATGCTTAATCCATATAATAAATAAATAAATAAATAAGGCAAACAGTTGAGTCATAGCTGATTTATTCAGTTATGAGAACATTCCAACATTTTAATACATGTTCTTGTTATTTTTTGGTTCCAGAATTCTGAGGTATACCTAGTATTTTTTCCAGTTAATGGTACTGGAAGGTCAGTAGTAGAGCAATGGAAGATATTTTCTTAGTTATTATTGATAGATGTAGTGATAAATGTAGTGTGGGATATGTTTAAACTGTTTGGCACAGGTTTTCACCTTCTGGACCAGTAGAAGCCGCCCTCAAATGATATGTGACCTATAATGTTAGTCAGAGGTCAACCAAGGCTGGGTCAACTGACCCCCCCCCCCCCCCCCCCGAAAGGAGATACAGTACAGTTGCAAAGGAGGGGAGGAGGAGAAGAAAAACTGTCGGTACATTTAGAGAAAAGTGTGCTTGGGCTATATATTATTGGTTAGCCAATAAGGTTAGAGTAGCAGGCTGTATATTCTGTAGCCAACAGTAATCTGACTAGCTGCTTTTACAGACAAGGCCAAATTGATTCAAGCACTAACATAACCAGCTCTTGTTGTATTTTAAAAAGACCCTTTATGAAGCAATATAGAGCTATTATCAATTTTGCCTCAGTAGCACAGCTGATATTGAAAGTTCGCCCACAACAGCGCAATGGTGATTAGAGGATTAGAGGAGAAACCTCAAAATGGAGCGAGGTAACCAGTGGTGTACCACAGGGATCAGTATGAGGTCCTCTGCTATTCCTAATCTACATTAATGATTTAGATTCTGGTATAGTAAGCAAACTTAAATTTGCAGATGACACAAAAATAGGAAGAGTGGCAAACACTGTTGCAGCAGCAAAGGTCATTCAGAATGATCTAGACAGCATTCAGAAATGGGCAGACACATGGCAAATGACATTTAATAGAGAAAAGTGTAAGGTACTGCATGCAGGCAATAAAAATGTGCATTATGAATATCATATGGGAGATATTGAAATTGAAGAAGGAATCATGAAAAAGACCTAGGAGTTTATGTTGACTCAGAAATGTCTTCATCTAGACAATGTGGGGAAGCTATAAAAAAGGCTAACAAGATGCTCGGATATATTGTGAGAAGTGTTGAATTTAAATCAAGGGAAGTAATGTTAAAACTTTACAATGCATTAGTAAGACCTCATCTAGAATATTGTGTTCAGTCCTGGTCACCTCTTTACAAAAAGGATATTGCTGCTCTAGAAAGAGTGCAAAGAAGAGCGACCAGAATTATCCCGGGTTTAAAAGGCATGTCATATGCAGACAGGCTAAAATAATTGAATCTATTCAGTCTTGAACAAAGAAGACTACGCGGTGATCTGATTCAAGCATTGAAAATTCTAAAAGGTATTGACAATGTCGACCCAGGGGACTTTTTCGACCTGAAAATAGAAACAAGGACCAGGGGTCACAAATGGAGATTAGATAAAGGGACATTCAGAACAGAAAATAGAAGGCACTTTTTTGCACAGAGAATTGTGAGGGTCTGGAACCAACTCCCCAGTAATGTTGTTGAAGCCGACACCCTGGGATACTTCAAGAAGCTGCTTGATGAGATTCTGGGATCAATAAGCTACTAACAACCAAACGAGCAAGATGGACCGAATGGCCTCCTCTCGTTTGTAAACTTTCTTATGTTCTTATGTATTCAGTGTGCAGTTTGATATACCTTATTTTGTCAGTGATATAAGTATATTTGTATGTGTTTGTACAATAAACCTAGAATATATAAATAGAATAATATATGGGTCAGAATATATTACTACACAATAATATGTCTCTCGTTGGTTTTGAGCCGTAATGCATGAGTGAGGTTAAAAGCTCTATAATCATGAATGCCGACGAGCATAGTGGTTAGGATGCTCACTTGCGGCGTGTGTGGCTGCCAGTTCGTGTCCATCTTCTGTCCAGTTACACTATGTTATCTAAAAGTACTTTTGACTATAGGAAGAAGGGCACTGGCTACAAACTACTTCATGGTCTCATGCTACCCCTCTGCTTCGCACCCTCCACTGGCTACCTGTCTCTGCTTGCATTAAATTTGCCTACCGCTCTCTTCACCACTGCCCCCACCCTCCTTCAATCCCTCGTGTCTCCCTACACCTTCTCTCACACTCTCCACTGCTCCTCTACTGGCCGACTGGTCATGCCCTCCCTCCACCCTCCATCCTCCCATGCCCTCCCTCCACCCTCCATCCTCCCATGCCCACTCCTTCTCGTTCTCTCTCACTGCCTTCTGCCGCGTCCTCAAGACCCACCTGTTCAGACTACACTTCCAGATATCTTGATCTACCCCTCTTACTATGCACCCGACTTCCCTGATCTACGCATCACGTTACTGGATCCTCAGCTAATGCACTATCCGTGCACTATTGCACTACAATGTAATTGTACATATAACCTGTTGTAATCCTATCTTGCTGCATCCTTGTTCATAGTGTATTTTAGTGGTATGCACTTATTTGCACTTTTTGTAAACTATGCTGTATTATAATGAAGCTTGCATTGTAACCTTGTATTGCCCTATAATACCTGTAAGTCACCTTAGATAAAAGTGTCTGCCAAATAAATAAAATAAAGTAAAATGGCACTGATATTGAAATGTATAGTATCTTGAATTCAGCACATTATATATTAACGTATCAGTGAACCGCAAAACTAATTCTGTGTACAATAGGTAGATGGAATCACTAAGGTCTGTGAAGAGGGATATTGTACATTCTTCTCTTTGTTGTTACAGCTATCTAGTTGTAAAGTTGGTTTGGGCACTGAACTATTTGATTCTGAATCTTTGTGTTTTGAAGAGGAAATCTCAGCAAACAGTGCCCTCCACAGTGTATTTATTTTTGTTCACATTTTTTCTTATGTTACTCAAACTCTTCACATAGTCAATTCAAGTCCCTCCTAATTGTGCGAATACATTAACTTATATTGCTAAAAAAAATGTATATTAGAGTTTTTATTTTAATCATAATACTTTAGGGTACTGTTCTTGACAGTGTATATAAAAGGCTGTCAAACATCGTGGAATGTTATCTGTTATCCTGAAAGCACAGTATATGCACATATACTCCACATGTTCCAGTGTAACATGCAACTGTCAGCAGTCCTTGTCCTTGGAATAAGTTGACCAAAAGCAATCTGTAGTTAACCACAATATCACAAAGATTGTATTTACATTCCCACTTGAACTGCTATTTTACTATGTATCTATATTAACCATTAGACTTAATATTGCTATCGTTGTTATAAGGTGTTACCAAGCTTTTGATATATTATATTATATTTATATTTACTCTGTAATTTCTGTTACTGGTTGTTACCCATTTGAGTTAGGCATTGTAAATACATACATTCAAGTGATTTGACTGTTCTCTTTGAGATTTTACCAAACAAATGTGTAACAGATGTTCAAGGTACATGTAAATATCACCATTCTAACATCAATTTTTCATCAACACCATTGTCTACCATCCTAAACAGGTGGCAGATGGCAATTGATCACAGAACAATTACACAGCATTATGGAGACAATTTACATCACATTTGTGTGTCTTGTTCAATGTAACAATACATTTAGGATATCAGTACTTTCTCAAATAAAATAATGATTTGTAAGTAGACAGCTTACTAAATTGTTGTAATTTGTCAACAGCAAATCATAATTACGGCACAGTTGACAAAACCATTATTACAGTGTGTATTGTACCATGTACGAAATGGTTCTATTATATTTGGAGTTTCTTAAGAACTAAAATGATATTAAACATGCCTAACCGTGCCACAAAAATGACTAAGAAGAAGACAGGAAGACCACTGGGACAGAACACTCACTCGCTTTTCTATTTATGTTATCTGCTCCTTTGTGGTGAGGTTATTATCTGCTGCAGTTTCATTTGTACTATGTGCAATCCCTGGGTGATCACCCATTGCTTGAAGTTACTGAACAGATAAGCAGTTTTAGTTCTGAGCAATTGTTATTTATATACATCACTTTTGGATTGATTAATTCATTTGAAGGGTATGAATCCTCATTATGGCCTGCTAAATTAGAGAGTGGGGTTGCCCTTACTTGAAGAAATGTACATCCCTCTATATCAGTGGTGGCTGGTGGACAAAAAAAAATGGAGAGGCAGAAAAAAGGCAGATGGCTTGGGGTCCCCTTAAGCCCCCAGCAAGCAGTAGAATCTTATTATTGTATTCTGACTCACAGCACTTTTCATATTATTATTATTATTATTATTATTATTATTATTATCATTATTTGACAGATGCCTTTATCCAAGATGACTTACAGGTGTTACAGGTGTTACAGGGCAGTACTGCACAGGATTACAATGCAAGATTAATATTTAAATACAGTATAGTTTACAGTAAGTGCAAATAATACTACTAAAATACAATATGAACTAGTATACCACAAGTTAGGATTACAACAAGTTATATCTGCACTTTCATATTAGTAGTGCAATAGTGTAAGGATAGTGCATCAGCTGAGGATCCAGTAACATGGTTAGGTACTGTAGGTCCACAGGTAGATCAAAAGATCTACAAGTTTAGTCTAAACAGGTTTTACCCCAATTCGGTTGCTAAAAGCATTTTCTCCACTAGCCAACAGAGAAAATAACACAGTAGCCCATCATAGTTAATTATAATATACTTAACTGTTACACACTGCCAGCGTATGCTTAAAAATGCATATAGCATTTAGATTTCAAGACCATGTCATTAACATACTTTGCATACAATATTTTCTAAACAAAGTTGTTAAGGCAGGAGATAGGCAGACAAAAAATCAAGCACATCCTATCGACTTAATTTGCTAAACTTAAGTAAATGACCAACAAAATAATTATATACTGTACAGGCAAAAAGAGAGTGAATGCGTTTGCCTGTGCTGGGGAAAATAAACAAATACTGCTGGTGAAGGGCTAAAATAATATAAATATGACTTCCAACAAATGCTAAGGGTCAATTGCACCAACATGGATTAACCACTATCCCAGATTAAATCAAGGGTTATATTTTTGTTGCACAAAACTGTAAACCAGGTTTTATATGTAATCCTTATTTAAAATGAATCCAAGGTTAAACATTTCTTAATCCAAGATTAAAATATAATCACATTGCACCACTAATTTTAATCTAGGTTTACATGTAAAAGGTGGATTCAATTTAAGCCTTCTTTGAAGGTGGTTCAAATTTATGGCAGCATATACCTTAACAAAATGTACCTTTTCTGTAAAACAACTGCACAATCAGTCTCAATTTGGAGAACATGAAATGCTAGTCAGTGCAAATCTCACCTGATGAATATTTAGTAAAGCCCATTAGTCACAAACAAATAAGCTATAGGCATTCTAATAATAATAATAATAATAATAATAATAATAATAATAATAATAATAATAACCTGGTTTCACATTATGACTGTGTAGCCTATATTGTATATTTGAGTAAAGGCGAAAAGAAATAGAGACAAAAGTTATATATTGTGTTTATATATCATATATATAATTTTTTTTTTTAAAACATGCAGCATTTTAAAAGTATATGCATGTATGTAAGGGTTCATTTGTGCTGGATCCCAGATCCTGTACCTTTTTACCTGACAGGTGAGAATTATACCGTTTGCAATGAACCGTATGAAAAAAACAAAAACAAAAAAATGATGTTGCAAAAAATAACTCTGTACATAACAAAACATGTTTCCTAGTCCCTGAAGGAATGACATGTTTTCTGTAACTGAGCAGAGAAATAGTATAAATGAGTAAAATTAATAGACTGTAATGTTTTCTTATGCTTGAACTCTTTTTGTTTACATTTGCTTTTACGTTTATATTTGCTAAATACAGTGTATATAAATAATGACTGATTGCTAATCAGAGATCTAGGATTACCTGCTTAATCCAAGATTTACTAATCCTGGTTTAATTTTTTGTGGTGCAATGTGATTAAACATAACCCCAGATCAACTAACCCTAGTTTAGCACTAAACAGAGTTTTATTTAATCCACGTTGGGGCAATCAACCCTAACAGATGCTACCGGTGTCACAATGCATTGGGCATACAGGCACGCAGTGTCTTCTGGGAAGAATAGTTTATCTGGTACATGCTGAAAGGTGTTTCCAATCTGCAGAAATGCAGAGGAAAAATTACAACCCCTGTAATTCAAGCATGTCAACAACACTGGCTTCAATTAACTTTGGTTTAAAAGGCAAGGGATTTTTATTTTTTGTCTACCGTCCCAGGTGTTTTTATTTTTAATTTCCTACCGTTATGGTGGATTTATTTTTTCTAGTCAAAATCTCCTTCCAGCATATCAGTAAAGCAGTGCTTCAGCAAGGGGTGGGAGGGGTTGCGTTGCTCCTCCAATTAAACCAGGGATCAGACTACATCACCAGCCATTGCTAGTGCTGTACTGTGTGTGGCTTTTCCAATTAAAACTGATCTGCTACTGCTAGTACTGTGGTTAATAGCAGATAGAAGCTTTAACTGAGACCTGCTTCCTCTGAGGAGCCAGAACTGCTGTTAATATAGGAATGTTGAATCTAGGGCTTTGGTTAAAATGTCATTTTTTTCTTGCATTTTAGACAACTTTGTTTTTGTTTGATTTAACATTATTATATTAGAATGCTACACAACTATATATATATATATATATATATATATATATATATTCACAAAAATATACAGCCGGCGCTACAAAAGTGTTTGAAAGTCTTGGTATAATCACGGGGTGTTTTGTCTTGGGAACGTTGCATCAAAGGTCTCCTCCAGTGGCAATTCACCACAAAAGAAATGTAGACTGCATCTCTCATTTAAAAAACAAGTCCACAACACGTATGGTTCAGTTAAAAAACAAGAAATTTATTACGTAAAAATACTGAATCGCTAATGTGTTTCGACAGATCCCTGTCTTCCTCTGAACTTAAAACAGAACAAAGAAAAGAGTCTCTCGACACAGGAGAACTAGCTCCAGGTGTGGAAGACCAAGAAAGATTTCTGCAAAATTTGGAAGACAAATCAAAAATATAATTTTTTTCACCAAGAAAGCAATAATATGTTTGGAGGAATATAAGAATATAAGAAAATAAGAACGTTTACAAATGAGAGGAGGCCATTTGGCCCATCTTGCCCGTTTGGTTGTTAGTATCTTATTGATCCCAGAATCAAGCAGCTTCTTGAGGATCCCAGGGTGTCAGCTTCAACAACATTACAGGGAAGTTGGTTCCAGACCCTCACAATTCTCTGTGTAAAAAAAATGCCTCCTATTTTCTGTTCCGGATGCCCCTTTATCTAATCTCCATTTGTGACCCCTGGTCCTTGTTTCTTTTTTCAGGTCGAAAAAGTCCCTTGGGTCGACATTGTCAATACCTTTTAGAATTTTCAATGCTTGAATCAGATCGCCACGTAATCTTCTTTGTTCAAGACTGAATAGATTCAATTCTTTAAGCCTGTCTGCATATGACATGCCTTTTAAACCCGGGATAATTCTGGTCACTCTTCTTTGCACTCTTTCTAGAGCAGCAATATCCTTTTTGTAATGAGATTAGCAGTACTGAATACAATATTCTAGACTCTTACTAATGCATTGTAAAGTTTTAACATTACTTCCCTTGATTTAAATTCAACACTTCTCACAATATATCCTAGCATCTTGTTGGCCTTTTTTTATAGCTTCCCCACATTGTCTAGATGAAGACATTTCTGAGTCAACATAAACTCCTAGGTCTTTTTCATAGTTCCCTTCTTCAATTTCATTATCTCCCATATGATATTTATAATGCACATTTTTATTGCCTGCATGCAATACTTTACACTTTTCTCTATTAAATTTCATTTGCCATGTGTCTGCCCAGTTCTGAATGCTGTCTACAGCAGTGTTTGCCACTCCTCCTGAGTTGTTGCCCTTGTTTTGATGTGGTCTCCCTTCTGTTTTTTTGTTGATTTCTCCCCCGTTTCTAGTTTAAAGAGAGGAAGAGAAGAATTTAAAGAAAAGTTCATCATGCTCAGTGTTATACATGGTGGATGTTGGGTGATGGTATGGGCTTGTTTTTCTTCCTCAAGCACTGGCGACCTTTGTATTGTAGAAGGATCAATGGATATTGCAAAATATCAAGACATTTTGCACTCTCATTTGTTACCCAGTGCTAGAAGACTTATTGGACGGAAGTTTGTATTCTAGCAGGATAATGACCCTAAGCATATTGCAAAGTCTACAAAGGAATTTCTGAAAAAAGGAAGATTAGTTATGGATTGGCCATCTCAGTCCCCAGTTTGAATCCCATCGAGATGTTGTGGATTGACTTGAAGGCTGCTGTTGCAAAAAGGAAACTAAAGTCAATTGCAGAACTCAAAACTGCATGTGTTGAAGAACGGGCAAAAATATCTCCAGAAAGTTGCCAGGAACTGGTTTCAAAATACAAAAAAAGACTGCAAGCTGTAAAGGAAGCAAAGGATGGGCACACAAAATACTAATGTAATGGTGCCCAAATACTTTTTGTTAAACTATGAAATTAGTTTTTGTGTGTTATTTTTCATTTTATGCATGTTATGTAATATGTTTTTATTTGATTATAAAGCTGAATCTCTACTTTAATTTATATATTTCAATAGCAGAATTAGAAATTATAGAAATCATTTTCTTTGTGGTTTTTCACTTTTTTTTAAATGCCCAAATACTTTTGGCTGTGACTATATATATTAACTCAAGCTGATGCTGAGATGCTGATTAGTCATTTCAAGATTGGATTACTGTCTTTCTTCATCCTCTTTGAATGTACTTCAGCAAAATGCTGCAAGGATTTAAATTTTATGTAAACCCCATCAGGATGTTTTGTTTTTTTACTTTTAATCTACAAGGTGTTGGACCTTTTTACCTAATTGGCCTGCTCACCCTCAATGCCCTTGCTCATACTTTGAGATGCCCAGGTTCCATCTGGTGTTGGCTTTAAAACAGGGTTTACAGTCGTAATCCCCCTTGCTTTTGGAATTCTATTCCTCACAGTATTGATTATGCATATGACTTTTTTAAAAAGGATATCCCAATAATTTACAGACAAATGAAAGTACCGGATTACCATGATGCATGAAGTTGTCCATATAAAATGGCCACATCTGCAGTGAAGTGAAAATCGATTCCATTTAATCAAGACGGTCGATACAGTTTGCTTACTACCTGCATTCAGTGTTTTGGTTATTGATTGACGCCTTTCAGGTGTCACAATCCTTTTCGGGCATCACCTTCTGCTATCAATCATTCCTTAAGCGTGACACAGTGGTGCTTAATTTCCATTTTCAGTTTCTTTCTGGAATACAGATGATCTGACTATTCTGTCACCCACTATCATTTTAAACTAATAAATACCTGATGCTGCCCATTTTAAGGACACTTATCAAATAGCTAACAGCTCCAGGTTGCATAATGTGATACAGTAAATGTTATTATAGTTGTACTAACAATATACTTACAAACTGTTATAAAACCAAGGGCTCAACCTATACCCTGGCAGGATAAGCCACATTGGAACATTGTACAGCACAGGGGAAAGCTCTGGATTGTATCAAACACCTATTCCTGGTTATCCTCAGATTACCCTGAACCAATGAAAATTCAGGAGATTCCCAGATATTATAAACCGCTCAAATAAAATCCAGGGGTGGTTTATCCCAACAGGGTATAAGTAAATTCCATTTCTGATTCTTTATAGTAAAATGTGATGAACATGGGGGATGAGAAACCTCAATAAAGTATTGAAAATTGAACCACTGCATAGTGGATGTTATTGCAAACATGTTACAATTGGTGTATTTTCAATGGGATCCATCATGCTTCCTACAGTTTTGCCAAGCTTAAAAAGGTGGAGTCCCCTGCCGGAGGAAGACAGTGATAGAGCTGCAATGCTATCTAGAGTAGCAGCAGTTTGAGAGGAATGCCTTGCATGAAGGGATGTGCCTTAAGAGTGGATGAGATAGTGACTTAGTGACTGAAGGCTATCTGTTTGTAGTTCTTTATCTGTCGACCATCACTAAGGCTGAATATATGTAAACATGTAAACTACCTGCAGTAAAATGAATGGAGCTTAGTAATAAAAGAAGAAGTTATTTGCACACCTATGCTTCTGTGTTAGAGTACAGAGCATTCAAAAAACCTCAGGGCTAAGTTTCACTTTTACCAAACATTCCGCAAATCTACAGGTAACTTACACAAACAAAGAATAAAAATAAACTTTGCCTACCTTTTTCCTTTACCGTCTCCTGTTCCAAATAATAATGAAATTTTTTTTTTATAATGTTAACACTGAATCATAATAAACAAGCAAGACATTGGCACCACACACTGTACTAATCTGGCAGGAATTTAAGTCCAGAGGTGTATTGTGGGCTCTGTAGTTTCTTAACAGGTGTTTACCAATGCTGGCATGCAAGTTTTAAAATACAAATACATCTACAGCCAGTCTTTGCGCAACAAAAAGGTTGTTTATTAATGAATCAGGGTGACACTGAGTCAACATGCGATTGCAACGTAATGCAAAAATATGTCAGGGATAAATGATGAAGAATTGTCAGCTGCTTAATGTAAGTTTATAGTTTATGGATTTCTAAAGTGTAGTAGTAGTAAACTATATGGAGGCGTTTAAATGGTACGGGGCTTACAGTTCCCCTTTTGTTGTTTTGAGATGTTAGTCTGAAGGTGTCAAATACAGTTTTACCTTAAAAATGTGTTTCCATCCAGATAACACAGGATTCAGTTTTAATAAACAAAACAAAATATGGAATTATTATAAACTAAAATATAGACTTATTGTCTGACAAATGGGTACAAGTTCAGTTTGTAAAACGATACAAATCTAATATAGTAGAATTTTCTTCACAAGAAAACACAGCTATAAAATAAAAGGTCATGGCCATGATAACAGGGGTGTGCTGCTCCTACTACAAAGGAGGTCCTGCTGACCCACCCTCTGCTAACTGTACTTTTTAAAAAGGATCATGGAGATCGGAGAGTAAATAGATTGTTTTTCTTTGGTGTTGTTTGTTCTCACACTCATATTGACCTGCTTGGTTGTGGCTCTCAGCCCTGGGGTGTCAGGAGCTCCTTTTTTAGTGAAATGCTCCGCTGGGACATGCCCATCAGCAGCCAATCAATCCTCGGCTACCATTCCCTGTTACAAAACACAGCTGGCAGCGCGTCACTGGTGGAGCATCTGGCTGTCTCCTGCAAACATACATATGTACCGAGAAGCCAGTGACAGAACGCTGTCCCTGTTACATATCCAAAAACATTTTTTTTAGAAGGATATAACCAACTGGCTGGAGACTTCAATATATAACTTTCAATACGGTCAGCTAAGTACATTACAAGATTTAATATTTTATTAAGACAGACAACATTTATTTAGTGGTTTTATGACGCTTCTAAAGGAAGACTTCATGTCCCAGTTTTGCTTAGTTACCTCAATAATAGATGTGCAGGGATCTAGTTTTTCATCAAGCTCTTTGCTTTTTGCACAAGAACCATGGGGCTCCTCCAGGCAATAGTGTAGAAAAAGTGAATGCACACATACATATGACATCAGCAGAAGACTGGCCTACTTGAAAAAAAAAATGTTCATCCTTTTTTTCTGACCTACTTTCTGTATGTCAATAGAATTAGAGCAATGTGACATGAGATTGTAGTGACCCATTTGGCATGTCTTCTGTTGTGGAAACAACATCTTTCTGCTCTAGACTGATGCTTAAAGTTTCAGAGATATTTTTTTTTTTGTTGTTCACTTAATTCATTCAGATCCAGATATGTTTGTTTAGGTTTCTGCCAATGGAACTCCCTGTGGTTTTAGTTGTCCTTGCACTGCAAACCTACACAAATACAAATTAAACTGCTGGTTCTGCATGGATTATCCAGTTTCCGAAACAGCTGGTGGTTTTGGCTAAATGCTTTATTATGCTGTCACTTTTTATGCTTGCTAATTTCCTTGTAACAACACAAAAGCTGTTTCTTAAATATATTTATGTTTTGCACACACCTAGATTGTCATTGATCTAAATGTGATGACAATGACAAAGGATAGTCTTCATCATAGGTTGTTGGCAGTTTCAGAATATGGGGTAAATAGAGGCTGTATGTTTGATCATCTGTCTGGATGTCAAAGTAACATTTTTACTTCTATCTAGAGACCCATTTCCAATTATGATCACTTTCTTCAGCTCAGATTATTGATGATCTCAAAATATGTATGTGTTGTTTTTTTGGGTGGTGGTGGGATTACAGTACAGTAGGAGAGTGGAAATGGCTTGTTGGTTGCCATGTCAGAAATATTTATTTAATATGCTTTTAGAACTGCTTACAAACTTCTGATGAAACTTACAGATTGAAACTGATCAATGCACAATTTATTATGAATCTAGGTGACGCGGTAGCATTGGCAGCTTACTATGTAGTGTCCACGTTAGTAAGCATTGGTTTGCTCTTGTTAGATGGATCTGTGGCTGGTTCATGAAAAAAAAACAAAAAAAAACAGCAGTGACATACAGAGAAGCCACAGACATGCTGAATTTTATTTATAATAGTATATGTACATACAGGGGTGAAATTCTGCCATTACTCACCGGTACACCGTACTGGGACTTATTTTGATGCCAGTACTCGGTACCGGGACTTATTTAATCTGCTTTTCATCCAACACGGATGCATTCCATCCACTCACACAGTCCACTAGCGCAACGTTTCTCAAATGCGCTTTCATTCAGCACAGTTAGTGTTGCTTGCATTCTGTTTCCTCATACTGCTTCTTGTTTCTGTTAGCTGCTATTGGCCACCATTAACCACTTCAACTTCAGATGTAAAAATGAAACCCCTTCCCAGGTACCAGATTTTGAAAATAATAATAATAATGTTTTCAAACCTGTAATTGCTATAAAATGCTAACATATAATGAATAAAACACAAATAAATGACCTAAACTGTGTTTTCATTAACCCTTTATGCTCCTGTGTACTACATACCCATATTCAATATAGAGATAAAAACACGTTTGTTTTTGTTTGTTTTTTTAACAATGAAAACAAAAACGCTGCTAATAACAATAATAATCAGTAAACAGTAATTATCAAATAGAAATCAAACAACATCAAAACGTGTGCCATTATTGACTTGCTCTGTGCCATTTATTGAAATGTTCAATACAACAGAACCCGGGGTTGCCTTCGCAACCACTGCACGTTTTTCTTGTGTCTTTTCTTTTGTTTTCATTTTCGCAGCAGACCCTGTACCTTTTTTTATGGTCTCTGCTTCCCTTGTGTTGGAGGGATAGTCACAAATGCGTGTACACAGGATGGATCTGGCTGCCGCATTGCATTACCTAGTGCTGTGTTTTGATAGTATTTCGTCATAGTACTGCCATTTCAAACCAAACAGCTTCCCGTTTGCAGCTGGCTTACCTATAAAGTAGCTGTATGCTCTTCTGTTTGTACAATTTTGTACTGTTCTTGGCTCCACATCCTCTTCATCATCATTGCTAAGTGATAAGTCAGCATCACTGTCGCTTGTGTCGAAATCCTCCGAACCAACTTCACTCCTGTTGCTCTTTATAGAAAGACCACATACGTTGCCATGTTTAGCTTTCGCTAAAAACTATATAAACTACAACTAACCAAGTAAAACTAATAATAAAACAAAAAAATAATAAATTAAAACACTATATATATATATATATATATATATATATATATATATATATATTTATATATATATATATATATATATATATACTTGTAAAAGTTGAATGGCTTTCTGCAATATATCTCAGTCTTCTAAACACCCACAGGTAGATTGGAATCGCTACATGACACGCAACTGGATACAAATGTCATCTGACCCTCCCTCGACTTTCATTGCACATTCCACAGTACTAGCACTGCCTTAGAGAATGAAACCTGAAACGCTAGACTGAGAAACCGATCATAGAATGGAATGGGAAACTTGATGTACGCAGGTACGGCATGGTACTGTAAGTGGGTTTTCATTTGACGTACGTCATAAGTCTCTGCCCATTTCGCTTTGTGTCAGTGCTCATTCGTTGATCAACAAGAGAAGACCTTAGTGAAAACAGCGGTGTGGAGTAATTGTCATTATAATGAAGTAATAATTATTTTCTTTAGTGTGACGGAGAAACTATCTGAATATTGTGATATATACGGTGTTCACCATAAATTACATAGTTGATAAATATTAGAAATAATTAACATAATGCGTTTTACCTTGCACCAGTTTACCACCTTGTCAGAATTTGCTCGAAATTTTCTAAAATGGCAAGTGAAGTGTGGGACAGTAGGGATTAACAATAACATAAAAAAACAGGATCAAAGTGCAGCTTCAGATTTAGTAAGCGAGTCAGAATCAGGATACAGATGGAGGTGTGCTTCACGGTTTTCAAACACGGGCCCAACTTGCAAGGTACATGTTAAGCCTAGTGATCAATGTTTTGTTTTCTTGTGATCCTAGTATTTTCTGTTATGAGGACTGTAATAAACAAAAACCAAAACGGTGAGGTGTTTTTTCTTTGTACAATGCCCCCTTTTCTAAAACATTTTGAAGAGTGTATTTAAGTTAAATGCAAGTTTTCACTTGTGTGTACATCTAAAAAAAAAAAAAGGCAGAAGTAAACCACAATAATGATATTACTTCATGAAAATGTATCTTTTGCCACTTTGTTTCTTGTGCAGAAACCACAATACCAGGGAAAAAAAAATAAATACAAAAGTCTACTTTTATACTGTTTCTGCTTGAAAAATATTTTTCTGGAATAGATCATGGTAATTAATCTACACAGAAACACAACAGAGAAGCACATAGAACACATTATTGTAAGTAATAAGTACAAAATGAAATAAATGAAACAGGGATATATGTTCTAATCCAAGGCTATTATTGTAGCATGGCCAGGTCCTGTTGTAGGCAATTACCCCAGACAAGAGGAAAGGGGGCACAGAATCCAAAACAATTTTAAGCAATAAGTAATTACATATATACTGTCCTATCTTGTTGCTTTATTTAAGTGATTTTTTCCCCTTTCAACAGTTACTATAATATACTAGTAATAATGTTCCAAAACCTTTAACAGCAATCTATTTTCATGTAGGTCCTATACACTCATTTCCCAAAGCGACATTTTCTCATTGGTCTGACAGAGCATCATTTCAAATCTTTTTTTCTTTCCAACAAATTTAATTTGAAACTAAACACTGAAGCGAGAACAGACGCTGCACAGCCATCAGTTGTTGCATGACAAGAAACGTGACCCTGCAGTGTTATTAAGCGGGGTGCAAATCAGTTGAATAGCTTTTAAATTTGATTAATATTAAGTAGAGTGTGATAATAACTGAAATGATATTATCAGGAGCTTGTTTTCATTGACTCTCATTATATTCTGGCTGGGATGTTTCAATGTTGTGATAATATTGTAGAGTTGCATGGAAATGAAGGCAGACTCACGCAGGTTTTTCAGGTTATTCACAAATAGATGTTTGCTACTGTGCTGTATGTATAATGTCCATTGTAAATTCTGTATTAGAAGTTTCTAATTATTAAAAATATACATTCAATTGAGATATTCCTGGGTGATGTGATAAGAACACAAGAATTATATTGAACAATAATAAAACAAGTACAGCAGCAGAAGCCATAAAAAAGATCAACGGCAACATTCTTAGTGTTAAATTCGACATGAAAATGAAAAAACTTTTTCAATGTGAAAAAAAAAATTACGCACCAACTGTAGCTTCTTTATTTATCCGATGACCATCTTCACAAAGTTCACAAAAAAGTAATAGCTTTTAGGGTTTCTTTTCTTGAAATATGGTAATTCGGAGTGATAAATTGTAATTATGATTTAAGTCTTTTATTTTAGAACCTCTTGAATAATTTCTTGTTTTCCTTTTATTATTCTACTAAGAACATTATCCAAGTTTTTTTTTTTATTGTACTGAAATCTTACAGAATGAAAGTTTTACAAATAACAAAATATGACAAATCACTTTGGTTTTAAAGAAATTATACAGTAAGGTAACATTAAAAATAAGAAAAGGCTATTATGGCCTCTATTCATCAAAGTGTCAGTTCCAAAATTCCTCATTAAGGATGGTTTTCCGACAGCTGTCCAACTGCTTTTGATTTATCAAAGTCATGTTTCATCTTTCCTCAAAAAGCGTCTGCTTATCACTGTCTGCAAATTGCTTCTATCACACTTTTGCCCCATTTGCAAACATTGGCTACAACAGTCAGAAAGAGAAGACAACCACCAACCAATACTTTTGGGACATGCTTGCCATAGGTAGGTATTCACTGAGCATTTTATGTCAGAGCTGCCGATAGGCCCCTCCTCTTTTGCATAGCTCACTTCCGCTTTTGCATCGAACCCGCAAATGCGAGTGATGCGACCTCACAAGGTTTGGTGGTTGTCTTCTCTTTCAGGGAACCAGGGTTACATCTGTAACCTATTGTTCCCTTTCAATTCAAAGACGACCAACAACAATACTTTTGGGAAAGTATATCAAAGCTGTCATGAGGGAGTGTGAGCGGACAGCATACAAGGGATGCCTCGCTACCGCCAACTAGTGTTGGTGGTGTCGCGTAAAACCTCAATCCAGTGGGACAGTCGCTGCTTCGAGAGGGCTTGACCCAGGGTCCTTCCACCATAGCAAATGAAGAGCTGCTCAGACTGATGCAGCACTTTCATCCTATCCACATAACCTCTCAATGCCCTCACTGGGCAGAGGGAATTCAGTTTCTTATCCTCCTATAAATCAAAGGGAGGGGGCTGGAAATCCTCCAGTTCCACTGATTGGTTCAAGTGGAAAGCCGTAATCACCTTAGGTAGGAATGCAGGGTTTGTGTGCAACGATAGCCTGTTTCCATTATCCCAGACGCGCATACAGGAACTGTGCACAGACAGAGCCTGCAGCTCACTGACCAGTGTAGCGGAGGTGATGGCCAATAAAAAGGCTGTCTTCATAGAGAGATATTTCAGCTCTATGGAATGTATAGGCTCAAATGGGGCCTTAGTGAGAGCCTCCAATACCACGTCCAGACTCCACTTGGGGAGGACGTCCTTTCTAGGGGGACGCAGCCGCCGAGCACCCTTTAGAAAACGGGTTGCCAGAATATGGGCGCCGAGCCCCGACGGAGGAATGATGTTCTCCCTTAAGGTGTAGGTTGAAAGACAACACACCAATACTGCACAGGCAGTCACACTCATACGACAGACAGCTTTATATTTAATTTTTAACATGTTCACTGAGTTTAAGTATTTAATGTAAAAATAGAAGTTCTGTTTTTGTGCTTATCTTCAAAGTCGTATTGTCTGTGGTCAATAAAGCCACTTGTGGTCAATAAAGCTGTTGTCTCTGATTTTATTTTAATACTAAGTAGTTCAAATTAACATTGCAGTTAAAATGGAAGGCTCTTTTTAATGCCTACCCCATTACCATTAAAGATTGTACAGTATTTATCAAAATTACTCATGACATTTTACCCCCTGAAAATACATTTTACTCTCTCAGTGTTAAAATTAGAGGGTAAGTTACTCCCAGACCCAAACTGACTTCACAACAGCACATAAACTGGCAGTTAATGAAAATAACAACTAGATTTCAAAATGTTACTGATGAAAACAGAGATGTGTTCGCTGAAAATCAGGAAAATGTTGCCACAAGAAAAAGAGATGTTGAGTGATATAAATTTACTAAAACGTTTAGTAAAAGGGTAACTAGAAGAAAATGGAGAAAACAGGAAAATTCATCAAATACCAGTACAGCAACTTGACAACATTACAGAATACTGGGAAGCAAAGGCTTTAGTACTGAATTTACTATGGTAACCAAACAGACTTCACAAAAACAAAACAAAATTCAGTGGCAAAGCAAAAGCTTTACAAAAAACAAGGGAAGGGAAGTGGCTATATGTGCTACTTTTTCAAGCTATTGTAAATGGCTTCAACTAATAATAACAAATAAAGTACACCAAAGTGAGCAATAAAAAGCCTGTAATTGTATCTCGGTGACATGGATACCCCACCTTCAGTCTCGTCGTTTATCTTGAGAGTTTATTCCTTATATTATTATTATTATTATTATTATTATTATTATTATTATTATTATTATTATTATTATTGATGTTTTAATTTTTGAACAAATGTTTATACACCATGCTTAGGGGATGAGTAATGATTAGTGATTGCACGCCTGGCAGGTTTCTTGTTTAGAAGGGGTTAAGCAAAAAATTATTATAATGTAACAAGCATGGATGGTGGTGTTCTCTGTTCTGCCTGTTGGCGCAAACAGGCACTGCGGCTGCTTGAGCAGCCAGTAGCTAATTTGTATATTGAGGCGCAAAGGACGCTGGGACCGCATGGTTTTGGGGACAATGTCTGATGTCTGTTAAATTACTGTTAATTATAGTGTTATTTTTATGGGTTATTGTTATTATATTGAGTGTTTTTATTGCAAAGTTTTGCGTGTTATTGAACAAATGTTGCAAGTTGCAGTCTTTTTTCTTCTGTCATTTTTTTGTGCACCATTCTTTGTGTGATTAATTGATTTAGTTGACCATAGGCCTAATTTTAAAGCAAAGAGAATGATAAAACACAGCACAATAATTCAAATTATCTTTCCTGCTTAGTTGTTTCTTGCTAGTTTTTAATTATTTTATTCCTCTTATAAAATGTGACTTTGTCATTGCTTCAAAATAGGTCCCCAAGGCATTGCATTCATCAAAGTATATTTATTACATATACATGTGCATGCTAAAAAAAAGTTGTGGAGTTTATTTAATTAATGGTGCTTGCCAGTATTAGTCCAAACATTACTGTTAATGTATCTTACACATTACAGTAAAGTCATTACATATTGTAATTACATATTACAGTAAAGTCACAGAACAAGGTGTCTGCATGGCAGGTGTTAACAGACAGTAAACTGTGTTCAGGAATATTGATACTAAAATAGCTTACCTTAAAACTATTTGTTCCTGTATTTGTCATCTTAACACATACCTTCATCACTGACATACTGTACATCCTTTGACATATGTTAATTTAGACAGTTTTGAATTGCTTTACGTTTGCCTGGTCCAACCATAATGTTACCTAAACTTAATGTCATGTCATCAGTGGGAATAGGTCACCTGTCACCTGAACAGAGAGATGAACATGGGCTGCAAGAAGATCAAGATATGAGAGGACTGTAACTGCCTGTATCATATATACGGCCCTATGGGAAAGTGTAGGGAACTAGGCCTCAATTTTGGATTTTGTCCCCTAATAAAGATGCCAAGGGCAAAATACTGAGAAATATGCTTACAGTCTCATTTATTTTATCCTCTGCTCAGGTGAGCAAGATTATGAAGAGGGGAAACCTATTTAACCTAATTATAATCCACCAATGTAAGAAGCGAGGATTTATGTTGGATATTTACCAACTAAAACAAATGAAATTATGTTGCGTTAGGATCATCTGAAAATATTCCTTTAACCCTTCTAGAAGTTTGGAATAGTATCCATATAATACAGGTAATGGAGAAAAAGAAACATACACAAAACCTGCTTGACAGACGACAACTGATTGCAATAGAATTGCAGATAAAAAGGCATAATCAGGCAGGGACAAGCTGAGTAAAAAAACAATCATTGTGTGCTATTTTGGGGCTTTGATTTACAGTGAAAAAACAGGCTTGATTATTATTATTATTTTTACATCATCTAAGCTCATTTGCAATCACAGTGAGTCCAATGTTGATTACATATGTCCTTGAAAGAGTGAAAACACAGCTCAGTATTTCAGAACTGCCAGGCTACTGGCTGTATTTAAATGATAATCAGACAAATGCTTGGAGAACCTGAAGTTCTATTAGTTCCCAATTCCCAATCTTAATCGGAACCTTTACAGGAATGTCACACATAGACAGGGTTTCCATGCAGTTTAGAAACACAAAATTCTCTCTCCATAGTTGTAAAAATGCGACGTAGCACACACATATGATGCACATTCCTCACTCAATAGGAAGTGCCTGGCAAATACATGGTATGGCTAAAAAGGATGGGTAAATCACCTTCTCATACTAAAAAGTCAAGCAAATTGACCTTATGTTCATGAGACTTCAGCAGTGAAGATCCCGTTTGTGACGTAACCTCATGCAACATTCTATTATAATTAAAGGCTGTACCAAACAATTATTTACAACTGAGATCTGCTAGAAGTAGCCCTGGCAAGCTTCTTCACCAAGTAAGAAAAAATAAGCATACTGTTTTAGGTGTTTAGAGACCTCTTTATTCAGTGTGTTATTATTTATGTGACAGCATTTATTCAGTGTCTCAAATTATTGCCATTTGACTAAAATTGTAGTGCTCTTTAGTTTAGCTGCTTTACAAGCAGGTTATAGAAAATACTGAAGCTGTTACAATTTTTTTTTTTAAATGTGTCCCGTTGAAATAAACAAATCAATAAATAAATTACTAAGCCCTTTCCAAAGCACAAAAATATATATTTTTTCATTCTTTACACTTTTGTTATTTTCATGTTGGTCTAGACTTTTCTGTCCCTTAGTCCCTAATAAGACGCCTTTTATTGTAAAGTAGCCTTAAGTAGCATCTACCATGGGTACCTACCAAGAACAAACAATGTATGCAATAACCTTTTTTTAAAAACTCATGACGTCATTATGTACAGCCGTTTGATCCCGTTTGATCTGTATTTGTATGATGAAATTTGCATATATTTTTGCAAGTTCGCTTGAAATTTGTTTGTCTTGTTGATTGGAAACATAGCTACAGACAGATACATTTATATATACGCTCTCATATTTTAGTATTAATTAGGTAATTTGCATTTGGAAGGAGAATTTTTCTCCCAAAAAGAAAACTACATGGCAAACCAAATTACTTGAAAGGTACTACTAACATTTTTTAATGGAAACCCAGCTATAGACTGGCTTTGATAATATGTTTACTAATGAAAAAGACTTAAATTTACTTTTTTGAAGTTTAAATTAAGTTCATTTGTAAGCTTTCCATGCAATTTTAATGACTAAAACTGGTTTTGTTATTTTGAAAGAATTACATAACTACAGAACTTGGTTGACTTACTGCATTATTTTGTCTTTTACTGTATTGTATTGACTTACTGTATCATTTTGTCTCTTACTGTATTGTATTGACTTACTGTATTAATTTTTAAATATATACTTTACAAATCTTTCGATGGGTCAGGATTGTAAAGATGTATGTAAACGATACAAGTTCCTAAAATAAAGATGGATTTTATTTACATCATACCATGTGGTTTTTCAAATGTATTCATTTTGAGTAAATATCCATTCAAATAATTTTGAGTAAATATCCTCTCAGGGTTTTGCAATGCTTTCCTATGCTTTACCATGTTTTCAATATGCTTTATTACACTTTGCTATGCTTTTACTATGGTAAACTTTTATAAGGGAAACTATGATAAATTCACTGCTTTTAATTATCCTGGGGATGTTTACCTTGTGTTACATTGTGTTGAACAATGAAGGCTGAAACAGTAGGTGGTTGTAAGTACACAATCCAGTTAATCTTTCGTTCTTGCTCTTGAGGATGGGACAGAATATCTTCCTAAAGTATAGATCCAAAGTAAAGAAAATATCAGTGACATAAAATAGTTTAGAGACTGCTATTCACTGAACTGTACATAACTGACTACAAAACAAAAAACAGCTGCAACAGCAATGCAATCCTCTCTTACACTATGTGTCCTCTACAATATGAACACAGTGACATAACAAAACCACGGTTCTGCTCTTCAACACTATGCAAATGTAAAACTCGAATCAGCTATATAAGTAAAACATCAACATACCATAACCCTGTTGCAGTGTCTTACACATTGTCACCACAAGTAAGACTGTGATACCCTGCTAATAAGAATACATCCAATGCCTAAAATACAGTTTCTCTCTGCTGTTGGCATATTGCTTTTTACAGTACAGGCTTTGCTTACTGCTCCTCTGTTGAGTGTGCCCCATAATGCAGACAATAAATTTATATTATAAAAACAAACAGAAAATTGCCTTTTACATTTTAAACGTGCAAGAAATTTCTCAATTGTGGTATAAGTGGGCTATGCATCTATGTAATAAAGTTGAAAGAAATAAAAGCCCTACAATTTATTTAATCTGAATACAGTGCAGATTTTGCCTGGAGAAGTTTAACAAGAGATGCAGCTGGTGAAGTTAGGCATGTGGCAGATGTTGTAGAACTTTTTTTTTCTTTGTTTTGTTTTGCTTCTTGACAGTACACATTGGAGCATGGCTGTACCTGTCAGCTAAGATTACATGCATTACTCGCTACTCAATCAGATTTCTTTTAACAAAAAATATGGCTCGGGTAACTTTTGATTTATGAAATAGGTATGGTCAATTCATGATCAGGTTCATTGTGCATAATCGAGGTGGGGATAGTTGCAGTCCGACTTTATTTTCCTTTAATCTAAGCAGTTAAAATGACATTTTACACCTAATAACCTTAAACAAGAAAGCTTAGTGACAAAATTAACTTTATTATGGTTAGAGGTCTACTTAAATCACGGTAAATTTACATATTTTATGCAGGTAGGTTACGGAATAAAATTAGGATTTTGCAGACATTTCGCTGACCTGTTTAAACATTAAATAAACCTAAGTAGATAATATTTCAGAGCACTATAAAAGCCTAAAAATAGTGGGACTTGCTTCCTTACTAAAACAGAGTGCTGTCATTTGTTAAAGGCAAGCATGCAACACCCCCAGCAGTTGCTGCCAACATTCTCTGTCTGTGTTGACTTGCCCATACATTGAGACTGCACGTTCTGTATCCACTGAATTGGTTGGAAGTTTAAGGCAAAGCTTTGTCAAGTTATATGTGGAAATCAATTAGAAACAGTCCCAAAACTCGGTTACCCAAGGGCATCTGGCATTCTTTAATATTCTTTAACATTCTTTAATGTTCTTTAACATGTTCATTGTCATGTTATTTGTCTCATCCTGGAATTTATTTTATTAGTACTGAGTCAAAAGAAAGAAAATGTGCCTATTCAGGTCTAAAATTCTAACTGCGTTTAAAAAGTAAGCAGTAGGTTGTTTGAAGCGAGGTGGCTGTGTTAGATCGTACCCATACTGCTGATTTCACCTGGCTACATCCATCAACACTCCAAAGCACCTTTGACCATTGTTCCACAGTCCGATTTCTGTGTTCCTGTGCATATTTTAGCATTTTAGTCTTGTTTCCCTTTCTTAACAGAGGTATTCTTACTGCAACACATCCTTTAAGTCTTGATTTCAAGAGTAACGTTCGTACTGTTGATTTGATGGACAACGACACCTGTGCCTTCTGCCAGTTCTGTTGTCAATTCAATGCTTGTCTTCTTTCTATTCCTTAAGGATATTATCTTCAAGTATTGTTCATCCTTGTTAGACAGTATTTTGGGTGTTCCAGTCCTGGGTTTGTCAATTAAAGATGATGTTTCTTTGTACTTGTTGATTATGCTTCGGATACCACACCTTGAAAATCGAGTGATGCAAGCTATTTCACTCAATGTTTTTTCTTCTTTATGCAAGTCAAGGTTGTTATCATAGTAGAAAACTCTAGCTTTGAGTAAATTGTTGATGCTCATAATGCATCAGATTGGAAAAATGAAACATGTCTAAGACTTTTTGTGACAGAGACCGAATGAATCTGAATCAACAATCTCCCTTTCGACCTGTGAGAGCACTGTACAGCAGGAATTGCGTGCGCCGTACTGAATGGTTGGGCAGTTCATTCCAGGGGCAGTCGGAAGCCGGCCATTCAGGAATAGGGCGGCGTCACGGTACCTGGAGTCATCGCCCTAGTACGGTAAGCGAAGTTTAAGTCATGATTTGGAGGAGACGTGATTGAACTAGCTATCGGAGGGGGCGGGGCTGAGGGTACTTTAGGGGGACGTGACACCGTAATCGGTTCCTTTGTTGTGGTTGATGGGAGGAAACGAGGACTGTTCAGAACCTGAGTTGAGTGTTTTGTTTATTTTGCAAACGTGTGTGTTTTGTCTTCGCAAGACTGATTAAGCTGCAGCCTTGGTCCAGCAATTCACCCAGACTTCACCGCACTTGCACTTAACCAGCATCACTGTTTCCAGCACCGCACCTGCACTAAGAGCATGCACTGTCCGGAGACGTGTCTGTGTTTGTGTTATGTCTGTGTTTTTGTATATATACTGTATATATATATATATATATATATATATATATATATATATATATATATATATATATATATATAGAGGTCGGCACAGGTAGAAAATCCGGAACCGGGTACCTGCCGTGAAAAATACCCGGGTACCCAGATCTTTTTTGGGTAATAATTAAAAAAAAAAAAAAAGAATCACGTATATATATTGTAGCGTTCCTGGTTCCCGCAGGCGGGAACATCACATAAGGCGAGGCAATCCACACACAGGCGGCGGGCGGGCGCAAAAGAGCCGGCTCCTTTGTACAGCGGTATCGGCGCTATGCTTTGGTGTGAGAGGTCCCGGGTTCACGCCCGCCCTCCTCCTAGGTGTGGATTGCCTCGTCCTGTGTGATGCACCTGCCTGTGGGAACCAAGATCGCTACATTGGTGTCAGAAGTGGACACAGGTACCCCGGTACGCACTCGTCGGACTGTAGCCTGGTTAGCAAGTCCTGGGCAGACTTGAGGCTGGCAGGGGAGAGTGTAGCGTGCATGGGGGGAGCCGACTCCTTTGTACAGCGGTATCAGCGCTATGCTTTAGTGCGAGAGGTCCCGGGTTCGCGCCCGCCCTCCACCTGCGTGTGGATTGCCTCGCCCTGTGTGATGTGCCTGCCTGCAGGAACCAGGAATGCTACAATATGTTTTAAGTGCATGATACATATTTAAATACTATATAGTACACATACATTTAGTCTGTTTAAATACAGTTATTAATGTTAAATCTGCATATTTATCCATATATTGTCCATATTCCGCTGTTGTTGTTGTTGTTGTGGCTGTTATGTTTGGTTTTAAAACTAATGCAGTAGTACAGCACCGCTATTACGTTATGGCCTGTCGCAATATTTACTGTAAATTGAGCCTGCTGGCTTTTGATGGCAGATGCAAAAGAGACATGAGCGTCTGTTTAGTTGTAACAATAAAGTACCGTTCCTGATCACTAAATTCTGTCTTGTGAATACATAACAATGGCATCCAAGCAAAGTATTGGGTGGAATTTCTTTACCAAGCAGGAGAAAAATGAATTTGCAAACTCTGCCGAGGAAATATTTCATTCAGGAAGAAGCACACTTGCTTAATGTGCTCCACATTGATTTGTATTTATATTATTTATTTGCTTATTTATTTTTAACTAAAGGCTACTTAGTGTATGTTTTATGGTAAGAAACTATATCTGCGCAATAACTGTAGATAAAGCATTCTGTATTGGAAGCCACACGGTAATTATTAATGGATCACAGAGTTATAACTGAGATACCAACAGGATGTTATGTTGTTTTCTTTCCGATTTAGTTTCTGAGAAGAATAGTCGCCGCAGTTATTATTAAGGTGATTCAGCTTGTTTTAACATTGTCTTTATTACGCCAGCCAGAGACCCGTGCTCGCAAATGTTTCGTCCTATTTTCTACATTTTCTTTAAATTCTTAAATTAATAAATAGATACCTGGGTAGTAAAAAGAGACCCGGGTAGCGCTGGGTAATTTAAAACCTGACGGTTACCTGGGTTTTTGAGTACTCATGCCGACCTCTAATTAATATATATATATATATATATATATATATATATATATATATATATGCCATGGTGTAGGTTGGTTGGTGCTGGGACCTTGAATACATTTAGGTGGGAGAAACATATATTTAATATTGATGCAGGGAGTGAGGAGATTATTGTAATGGTGATATCAAAATAATAAGGTCAAATGGCCGTAAGTATAGTTAAAACAAAAAGGGCCATATAGTTCATTGTTTTTATTTGTTTTAGTCTTTTCGTTTAACACATTTATATGACATTATTCATTTTCAAAGGTTGAAAAGTTGGGGTGTAAGGGATTGGGTGCTACTTCGTCAATAGGGGCTTGAAAGTCATTCTCAACCATAGATATAATCCTACATTGAATTGTTATGTTGTGCAATATATATATTTTGCACACATTTTCAGGGCAATATTGCAGTACACTTCTTGATCTGTCCAAACACATGAAACACATTTTAAGAGTCATCCCACACTCCAAACATATTTCAGAATTGAAATACTCTTGGCTGTCCTTTTTACTGCCTGTTGACAGTAATCTCGACCACAAAAGCATTAAGTATAGCAATTTCTGCTGCCAAAACACCCTTGTTATTAGTTGCTGGAATAGAATGGTAGCCTATACATACACTAACATAAGCCTGCATGTATAGACTTATACATGTATTTGTACATGTGCAAATAAATAATGCATACAGTAAGTGCGGTATCTTTAATTCTCTACAAAGTACCACAATGTAAAAAAAAGTCACAAATAATAATAATACAAAAATACAGATAAAAACTGGAAGTAACAAAGTTCTAAGTAGTAAAACACGAAACATCCCTGGAGTTACACCACCAATGAGCAAGTGTACATTATAAAATAGTGGCTTCTTTAAATATTCTAAGAATCCTAACACATCACAGGTGCCAGCAGTAGAGATTGTTGGGCAGGTGATATATAAAGCTGGTTAACTGTGTCTGCTGGAAGAAAGCATAAGCAGTTAAAAGCCACATCTAAATAACTCAATGTAAGCAGTTTTAAGAACCCTGTAAATATATCTGATGGCCACATTCTCATTCCTTATCTACTATTAGCACATCAATTGGCATATTTGCTGAGGAAATCTCAGGAAATGTTAACAAATAGCCTGTCTGGCTTTTAAACTAATTACAAAGCTTATCGAAAGATGGGAATTAGCATAAGGTGAACTTGTGCTTCTAAAGATCAGAATGTATGATCAGAATCATACGGAAATTGCTCTGCCTGTGGCATACTGATCCTCTGACTGTAAGATTGGTTGCAGTTGACAGGAAGTTCTTCTCCAATACTGTATTTTGGTTCGTAATTATTGCCTCTATTATGAACTCTGGTGCGATGCTATTATGAATTTTGTTTGAGATAATATGTTTTTCGTGTTTTCCTGAGTGACCGTAGATTATTACATTTTGGGGTGAATACCTAAAACAGAGTTTGTAGTGGACTAGTGTCATTGAGATTTAGATTTCCTTAAGTTTTGTGAGCATTTTGTTTCAGGAAACGCTAAGAAAAACAAAATTAAACTTCAGCTGCTATATATACTGTATTAGCTATGTAAATATACAAGGACTGGACAAATAAATAGACACATTGTACAACAAGACTGTCCCTCATGAGATTAATTAATTTGTGATGCAAATTAAATCCCTGCAATGTATTATATAATATAAAAAATGCGATCTCTTTGTTGCAAGTCACAAGACTGCAGAACTGAATGACTTTGAGATAAGAACATAAGAACATAAGAAAGTTTACAAACGAGAGGAGGCCATTCAGCCCATCTTGCTCGTTTGGTTGTTAGTAGCTTATTGATCCCAGAATCTCATCAAGCAGCTTCTTGAAGGATCCCAAGGTTTCAGCTTCAACAACATTACTGGGGAGTTGGTTCCAGACCCTCACAATTCTCTGTGCAAAAAAGTGCCTCCTATTTTCTGTTCTGAATGCCCCTTTATCTAATCTCCATTTGTGACCCCTAGTCCTTGTTTCTTTTTTCAGGTTAAAGAAGTCCCCTGTGTCGACATTGTCTATACCTTTTAGGATTTTGAATGTTTGAATCAGATCGCCGCGTAGTCTTCTTTGTTCAAGACTGAATAGATTCAGTTATTTTAGCCTGTCTGCATATGACATGCCTTTTAAACCCGGGATAATTCTGGTTGCTCTTCTTTGCACTATTTTTAGAGCAGCAATATCCTTTTTGTAACGAGGTGACCAGAACTGAACACAATATTCTAGGTGAGGTCTTACTAATGCATTGTAAAGTTTTAACATTACTTCCCTTGATTTAAATTCAACACTTCTCACAATATATCCAAGCATCTTGTTGGCCTTTTTTATAGCTTCCCCACATTGTCTAGATGAAGACATTTCTGAGCCAACATAAACTCCTAGGCCTTTTTCATAGTTCCCTTCTTCAATTTCAGTATCTCCCATATGATATTTATAATGCACATTTTTATTGCCTGCATGCAATACCTTACACTTATCTCTATTCAGTTTCATTTGCCATGTGTCTGCCCAGTTCTGAATGCTGTCTAGATCATTTTGAATGACCTTTGCTGCTGCAAGTGTTTGCCACTCCTCCTATTTTTGTCTCGTCTGCAAATTTACGAGTTTGCTTACTATACCAGAATCTAAATCATTAATGTAGATTAGGAATAGCAGAGGACCTAATACTGATTCCTGTGGTACACCACTGGTTACCTCGCTCCATTTTGAGGTTTCTCCTCTAATCAGTACTTTCTGTCTTCTAGATGTTAACCACTCCCTAATCCATGTGCATGCATTTCCTTGAATCCCTACTGCGTTCAGTTTGAGAATTAATCTTTTATGCGGGACTTTGTCAAAAGCTTTCTGGAAATCTAAAATAACTTTGCAATTATCCATTTTCAATGTTGCATCCTCAAAAAAGTCAAGTAGGTTAGTCAGACACGATCTCCTTTTCCTAAAACCATGCTGACTGTCTCCCAGGATGAATGTAGGCACTTCGTTGGCACTTGCTTCTGTATATCATACAAGGCTGGTGTTTCATGAGAAACAGTTTCAAGGAACTAGATTAATGTTTCATAACAGAACAATTTAACAGTCTTTCCTACAGTGGACCAACACCTTCTTGAACTGAAACCAAGACCCCCTCTTCCATGCTGAACTTGCCCCATGATATCACCAATTCGAAGGGCAGCCTTTGCATCTTCCGCAGCTTTCTTTGCCGCCCACTTTCTTCCAGTTTTCAACACAGGTGCTGCCTCCCTTACGCATTTATCGTGTGACTCTACTAATGTCATTTCCAGTCTGACCTTGGCGCACTTAAACTCCTCGGTTAGAGCAGAGACTGGTAGCTGCAGTATTCCTTTACCATAAAGTCCCACTCTGCTGAGGCAGCGTGGAACTCCCAACCATTTCCTGATGTATGAACTGATTAAAGCTTCCAGCTTCTCTACTGTTGTCAAAGAAACCTCGTACACAGTCAGTGGCCACAGCAACCTCGGCAGTAGACCAAACTGAAAGCACCAGAGTTTTAGTTTACCTGGTAGAGCGCAGCTGTCTATGCTCTTCAACCCTTCCACTGCTTGTTGTCTAACTTCTCCCACACGAACTGTGTCCTTTAGATCCCCGTCGTACCATCTCCCAAGACTCTTCACTGGCTTCTCAGACACTGTTGGTATTGCCTCACCATTAATGAAGAATGTTTTATCTACTACTTTGCCTTTAATTATAGAGATGCTCCTTGATTTAGTGGGCTTGAATTGCATTCGTGCCCATTCAATGTTATTGGTTAATTTGCCCAATAATCGATTAGTGCAGGCTACTGTTGTAGTCATGGTTGTCATGTCATCCATGTATGCTCGAATTGGTGGTAGTCGCATTCCAGAAGCCAAGCGCTCTCCTCCTACTACCCATTTTGATGCCCTAATGATTACTTCCATTGCCATGGTAAAAGCCAGTGGAGAAATGGTGCATCCTGCCATTATTCCAACCTCTAGGCATTGCCATGTAGTGCTGAATTCTGAAGTTGAAAAACTGAATTGCAAATCTCCAAAATAGGCTTTCACTAAATTTGTTATTGTCATCGGTACACTGAAAAAATCAAATGCTGCCCAAAGTAGTTCATGTGGCACTGAACCATATGCATTAGCCAAATCCAGGAATGTCACATGGAGCTCCTTCCTCTCCTTTTTAGCTGATTGAATTTGTTGCCAGATCACATTGATGTGTTCTAAGCAACCTGGGAAACCTGGAATGCCCGCTTTTTGTATTGAAGTGTCAATGAAGCAGTTCTTTAATAGGTAAGCTGACAATCTCTGAGCAATAATGCTGAAGAAAATCTTGCCTTCTACGTTTAATAGGGAAATGGGACGGAACTGACTGATGCTTGTAGAATCTTTTTCTTTAGGTATAAAGACTCCACCTGCTCGGCGCCATGCTCTTGGTACAACCTGTTTTTCCCATGCCACTTTCATCAATTTCCACAAAATTCGTAGAACTCCTGAAGCACTCTTGTACACTCTGTACGGAACTCCATTAGGCCCTGGAGATGATGAAGCCCTTGCTTTTTTCACAGCTTGCTCTATTTCTTTCCACTTAGGTGCACAGTCCTCCATTTGGTATTCTGGTGGATTGATAGGTGGGATGTCTGACGGAATTGACATAGGCTCCTGCCTTTTTGAATCTGTATGTGTTTCCTCCAAATATCTCTCCAGCTCAACCTTAGATGCTTTTAGTGTGCCATTCTTCTCACTGGTGAATAACTTCTTTACAAATTTGAATGGGTCTTTATAAAAGTTAGCTCTCGCACGCTCCTTCTTTTTGTAGCGTTTCCGTAGGCGCTCAGCTCTGCGCAATGTTGCAAGCTTATCTTTTATGACCCTTTGTAAGAGATTGAGTCCCTCCTTCTGACTTTGTTCTGCTCTTCTCCATTGGTTCCTCAGCTGTCTCCTTTCTCTAACTAAGCGTTCAATCTCCTGCTGCCGTCTAGACTTTCCAGGAATAGTTTGTACTTTTTCCTTCCTTTTTTCAACTCCAAACCTCTCACTTCCATATGCGTAGATGATGTCCCCAAATTTATCCAGCTTCTTTTCAACTGTTCCACTTAATCTTTCCAATGCAACGCAGAGATCTGTGTTTACTGTGTCCCATGCAGTTTTCTCACAAGCTCTTGGCCATTTAACTCCAGGCTTGTGCCCGTTGAGGTTCTTTTCTCTCTTATGCTGGTTTGTCTGACCGGGTTCACAAGGATCATTAGGTTCATCACTAACTGTGTCCATGCAAGTCCTCCTCACATCTATGACAGGGGTGCTGATATCCTGCGAACTGTGGTTTGCTTCCTGTCGCTGGATTTCATTCGACTGACTTGACTGACTTCGTAAGAAGTACTGATCAATGCGAGGCCCTTGTCCCTTCTCCCTCAAGCATTTCATTCTCCCTTGATGAATCTTCAAACCCCTGACCGTTGTCGCCTTGCTCCAGCCGCAGACACAAACCTGGAGTTCCATGTCTTTGTTAACTGCAGATCTTGAACTAGTCTTTTGTGAAGTACTCTCCATACTCATATCCGTTTCCGTTCCTAAGTCGTTAACCGTGTTGTCCAACGTTGAGTCATCTTCCGCCCCCGCTCTCGCAGACTCTAGGGGTATTTTTCTCTTTAATTTCTTAGAAGCCTTGGGCGGGTGTCTCCAGCATCCTGTAAACACAGAGCTGGATACTGCCGACAAGGGTAGCTAACCCTTACCAGCCCCAATGGGGTCTCTTTCCTCCTGTCAGCTGTCTCTCCAGGCTGTCACAAGGTCTTTCCCTTGTTGCCAGCTGCACTATTAACAGCAGTCACTGGACATATCCAGATCTTCATGATTTCCATTACACGAGAGTAGATGTTAAAACTTCATGCTGATTTGAACTCGGCTCTCGCCAAGATAAGCACCAACTAAGACGTAGCTTTACAGTAAACTAATGTGATCCATATGCGTCTCCATCCATTTACGTTTCCTTCCATATGATGATGTAGATATCCTTCTGTCTGGTGTTAATGGCTGAAGTGTAATGCTGGCTCCAGGGATCAGCTTATTTTGCCTCCCTGGCGCATCAGCACACACAACGGCTGCGATGCTGGCTCCGGGGATCAACCAAAGTGCGGCCTCCCCAGCGCATCAGCATGACAACCGTCTGGATTGAGCTAAGTAGGGTACATCTCTGGGGTTTTCAAGTGGGCACCTTCCATCCTCAGTGTTTCGTCGACTAGCCCACGACACCTCAAGAGGGCTCGACGGTGATTCTGGCGTCCCAGCATCACCCCCCTCCGTCCCCCACTCAACTCAGCCCAGCTTACTTACCTGTCCCCAGCCAGAATCTTTCCGTCTCAACCACAGCCAGTTGCTGCTCCTCTCTGCTGCTTCAGATAAGTTCTTCACTGTGCGACGCAATTCTTGGCCACTGAATCCGACGTCTCTGAGAAACCGGGTTGTAGAGTGTGCCACAAATCCTCGACAACCCACTTCCACTGGGTAAACCCGAACTCTCCATCCTCGCTGTTCCGCTTCAGTGGCTAGTTGAGCATACCGCAGTTTCTTCCTCTCATACGCCTCATCTACAGCGTCCTCCCATGGCACTGTTAACTCTACCAGGTGAACAAGGCGTGCTGATCCAGACCACAAGACAATATCTGGTCGAAGGTTAGTGGTGGCAATCTCAGGTGGAAAAATAAGCCGTTGACCAACATCTGCCAGCATATTCCAGTCTCTAGCAGCTTCCAGTTGTCCTGGGCGAGGATTGGTTTTAACACCTTTTCTTGGTGGTTGCTCTCCTGGGCGGAGGAATGTTGTCTTTTGTGTGTAATGTTTTGATGGAACAGGTGGCAACTTATTGGTCATGTTACGCTTGTCTTCCAATGCTAAGGCCAAACATCGCAGCACCTGGTCATGGCGCCAAGTAAACCGTCCTTGGCTAAGAGCCACCTTACATCCTGTCAAAATGTGCCTTAATGTTGCAGGTGATGAACACAAAGGACATGAGGGATCCTCTCCTACCCAGAGGTTTAGGTTCTGTGGTGATGGGAGAACATCATATGTTGACCTGATGAGGAAACTGATCCTGCTCTGTTCCATTGACCATAGGTCTTGCCAGCCAATCTTGCGTTGTTCCACACTCTCCCATCTCATCCATTCTCCCTGCTTGGCCTGGGAAATGGCCTTTATACACCTCATCCTCTCCTCCTGCTTTTGCACCTCGTTGACTACCAGCTTCCTTCTTTGAGCTGGGGCCGCCTTGTGCCATGTAGGAGGAGTTGAACTGAAACCAAGACCCCCTCTTCCATGCTGAACTTGCCCCATGATATCACCAATTCGAAGGGCAGCCTTTGCATCTTCCACAGCTTTCTTTGCCGCCCACTTTCTTCCAGTTTTCAACACAGGTGCTGCCTCCCTTACGCATTTATCGTGTGACTCTACTAATGTCATTTCCAGTCTGACCTTGGCGCACTTAAACTCCTCGGTTAGAGCAGAGACTGGTAGCTGCAGTATTCCTTTACCATAAAGTCCCACTCTGCTGAGGCAGCGTGGAACTCCCAACCAATGTTAACAAAACAATGTTATGTCAAATCCCTCATTTAGAGTATATTCCATGGAACTTCATGGGATCTGAGGGTGATTTATTAAGCTATGCATACTGTGCAAAATATGTTTAGATACTGTAAATTAATTGCTACTTGTTTAAAATGTATTGTTGTCTAGAAGTCCAGTATTTTAAATCTCCAGCCATACCATGTGACACCAAGTACAGGTAGTGATTAGGTACCAGATTAATCTACATATCCTTATTGCAATTGTGACTCCTAGATTTTAGCTATATCTGCTAGATGTAGCAATGAGCTAATGATTTTTATTTTTTTTTATCATTGTATCTCTTTCCCTGTCAATCATATCAGTGTATTAGCAGGTAAATCTATCTGCTTTCTGGGGATTCAGGGTGTAATGCCTAGTACTCATGGCAGAAGGAAAGATGATCATTTTGTTGGAGTGGTAGCACCTGAGAATACAATTCGGAAAGATGAGACAATTTTGCTAGGGCTATAATAATTATTTATGGTTATATTGGTACAATACAACCAGTTCCTATACCTAATATTCAACTGCAGAATATTTTTTAATGTTATATGTAAATGCTATCTAATATTTATTCAAGCCTTAAATTTAATTTTGAAATCAACAACTGCACTTAAAGAAATCTATAGAAATTGTTACTTGCTGAATCCAATGATTGACTGTTTCAAATCAATTAATAAAGTATTGAGGTTAAAACTGAATTCAGATTACATTGCAGGCTCAGTGTAACATAAAAGTGAAAGATGGGTTAATTGTAACATTCAAACAATGCAGATGGGTCCAATAAAGATTCACAAACCAAGTTATTACAACACCAGCTTCTTTTAATGTTACATTTAATACATTTTGCATATTCAGACAATACCATCTACATAGACCATTTTGGTTAATCCTCAAGTTCAATGCATTTAACATGTGTAAAATGTTTCTTGGCCTCTATAAACAAGAATCAATTTGCAATATGATTTGATTGAGCTTGCTGTGTGCAGTGTGTAGCCTTTTGTGACTTGTGCCACTACTGCTTATATAAGTACTTTACAAAAGTATTGTTATGCCTTCAGAGGTTTCCACGTATGTGGGTGTTTTCCCTCTCCACCATGCCATAAGAGATTCAAGAGATGTCCCTCCTTAATTCTGCCTTGAGAAAAAAAATCTGAAGTCTGATGAATAACAAGACATGTCAAACTCCACTTTAGAATATATATATATATATATATATATATATATATACACTACCGGTCAACTACCTTTGAAGAAAAGAACAAGACGGTAGGCTTCAAATCATGGAATGGCCAGCACAGTCTCCAGACTTAAACCCCATCGAGCTGGTTTGGGATGAACTGGACAGAAGGGTAAAAGCAAAGCAACCTACAAGTGCAACACATTTGTGGGAACTTCTGCAACAGTGTTGGGAAGAACTTTCCCAACACTATTTGATTTCCATTGTAGAAAGAATGCCACGAGTGTGTTCGGCTGTTATATCTGCAAAAGGTGGCTACTTTGATGAGTCAAAAATTTAGATTAAATTTTGTTAAACAAAACGATTCCATGATTTCTTTTTTTATCTCCAATTGTTTATTTGTTCTATGCTTTAATTTCAGAGTACATTGAGACATTAAACTGCGTAAATTTCAATAAAAACTGGAAAAATGGAGGTGTTCTAAAACTTTTGACCGGTAGTGTGTGTGTATATATATTATATATATATATATATATATATATATCCACAAATCACAATGTTGAGGATAGTTGTGGTTATTGGAAATACAGGATGGTCCTTACTGTATATTGGGTTAAAAAAAATGTGTTTTATATCCATAGGTGATATAGGTGGTATTAATCTAGCAAGGCTATAGGTGTATTGCAATGCTTCATAAATAAAAAAAAAAAGCATTAGAATACCCACTAACATCTTGTGGAGGAGTAGAAACATGTTTGGCTATGCAGCAGTTACGTGTAGACAGATTCTTCCAATACATTCCAGTTCATATTCATTTAAATGCATTCAACCCTTTTGCATTGTGATATCAATTTCCCTGCAACTCTTTTGAATTTTTGGGGCATTTTGTCCTACGTTTCAGAAATGCTCACAAATATCCCTTTTAATGATGAATGTGGCACCTCTTAAATGTGTGTAGATGAGATGCAAATTATTCTCTATTCTTGTCATTAACCACAAAAAAACAAATGACACACTTAATTTTGCAGTTTCAACCCCAAGTAAACCCAACTTAAGTCTGGAATTTAGTTAAATACTGATAAATGTAGAGCAATGTATACTTTACCAGTAACAGGGAAGGATTCAGATGATATTCAGAAAACTGAGACAATGAATACACCTTTTCATGTTTATGTTGTGCTCTTTGGACTTTTGTATTTACAAAAAAATACAGACTTTGCCAAGTAGCAGTCATGTTGAAAATAGAGATCTGATGGTATCTTGTTACAGGCAGCTAATAAAGAAGTGTTATCAGGTTAAATGGCAGGACACATCTTAGATGTTTCTTTCAAGACAGAGGACACTCAGACTTTTTTAAAAGGGTATGGATGGTGATTTTTCTATACAGCTAATACTACATACAAGAATAGTGTCAATTCAGGACTGTCTGTCCATGCACCCAAATGGAATCAGAAAAAAAGATCCTGTATATCCCTTGAAAACAAAACAAAGAGGCAATAGCTACAGGAAAACCATGGTATCTGACAAGATCTTAATGAAAAAATGTAAACATATTTTCATATGATATGCTTTTATCTAGGATATACTGTATTTCTTCAGTATATAATCTGAATAATTCTCTGCACAGCATCCTTGTTTAACTTCTACATAGTACGTGTTTTAGCAGACCCTTTACAAACTTTTAGTTTGCCTAGATTTGTTTTACTGCAGATGCAGAATAGTGCATAACTTGCAGTACTAGTTGTGTAATGATATGGAAAGAAGCAAAGCTCTCAGGAGGTGTCAGTAGGTATTTCCACAGTCAGCATTAGCTATATAACACAGTGGCAGAAGAATACAATGAGTGTGGAGAGAAGTGAGAGCCATCAGCAAACTTTCATTCAGCTAGATGGAAGAGCCTGCCACACACACAAACAACTAATCAGCACCAGACACTGACTGATGGCTCAACCTGAGTTGAAATCTATCATGCTGACCATGTGATGTCTACCATTTGCCCAATGGATGGATAAACTGGAGGTTATGTACAGCTCCTAAGCAAATAGATCATTAAGTTTGCCTAACATGTGAGTGCAAAGTTTAAATCATCCTTACAAACTGCTATAGGTTTTCTTTTCCTCCAAAAAAGAAAAAAAGTGGTTATTTGGTTATTTTCGGTTATTAAAAATAAACACCACTCAAACACATACATTTTCAGTTTATATAATACATTGAATGTATTATAGAAACTGTTTCACTATAACATACACAAAAGTTTACTTACTGTGTTAAAGTGACAATGTCCACATTAGGAATTCTGCAATGTTGAACTCCTGGATGCATTTTGAATGAAAAGATTTCATTTTATGCCCATTACCTCAGCTTACAAGAAGTTTTTTCCTAGGATTAAACATTCACCCTGGTGCTCTGATTTAAGGTTTGATATTTATGTAGCTATAATAATAATAATAATAATAATAATAATAATAATAATAATAATAATAATAATAATAATAATTAGGCAGTACACAAGAAAAACGTTAATATGCATTAGTAGAAGCGTAACTGTACAGCAGTTACAATAACTTTTTTGGTGCTTTATATAATAATTTGCTTGGCATCTAAGCCCGTTGCTAAGCAAATGACGCATTGACACAAATGACGCGTATTACGTAGTGCACAAAATTGATGATTGGTCAGTTGCAATGACTTTGCACACTGCTGGCCTTCTGAAAGCCATTTTCTTCATGTAGAAAGACAGTAGTGAACAGGTCTTCGGGGGTGTTTTTTTGGTTATTGGTTAAAACTGAAAACGTCAAGCCCTAGTTATGATGAATTTTAACCAGTGACTCATTTGAGGCACTGTATCCGATTCCAGCCTCCTGCCAAAAATGTCATTTGCAATGACATCTATTGCAGGATTATATTAACATGTTCATTAAAATAGCTGGCAAATTGGGGATCCCGAGTGGCACATCCAGTAAAGGCGCTCCACGTGGAGAGCAGGATGCACTCTATAGCCAGGACGTCGCGAGTTCGAGTCCAGGCTATTCCACAGCCGACCGTGGACGGGAGCTCCCAGGGGGCGGCACATAATTGGCGGAGCGTTGCCCGGGGGGAGGGAGGGTTAGGTTGGCCACTGTGTCCTAGGCTCATCGCGCACCAGCGACACCTGTAGTCTGGCCGGGCGCCTGCGGGCTTGCCTGTAAGCTGCCCGAGAGCTGCGTTGTCCTCCGACGCTGTAGCTCTTGGGTGGCTGCATGGTGAGTCCGCAGTGTGAAAAAAAAGCGGTCGGCTGACGGCACACGCTTCGGAGGACAGTGTGTGTTCGTCTTCGCCCTCCCGAGTCAGCGCAGGGGTGGTAGCGGTGAGCTGAGCTTAAAAAATAATTGGCCATTCTAAATTGGGAGAAAATAATAATAATAATAAAAAAATAGCTGGCAAAGATCAGGAAAGATGGGCGAGAAATGGCAGCTTATTGCTTTATGATTCTCTACCTGTGCTAAAATGAATACATGACTTTATATTTCTTCATTTTTTGCAAGCTGCAGTTAACTGGGATAACTGTGTTTAATTTATGTATTGCTTTTTTATAGTAGGCCATGGCATTAAATGGCTTTCTAATGGTTTGTATATTTTTCATTCCACACTAATCAGAATGAGCTGTGTTTGGCAAGTAGGTTTGTCAAGAGATTATTTGCCATATAATTAAAGGAAATACTGAGCTTTGCTTAGATGTAAATTGTAATTGACTGCAATGTAAGTAAGCATTCTTTTAGCAGATGCATTGATGTGGAACTGGCTGGTGAGGGTCCAGCTCCTATTGAGCATTTATATTGTGTAAGGGATATCATATAATGGGTTATTCTATATTTTACCATGAGTCATGCTGCATTACATAATTGGGTAATCTCATACTATCCAGACTTCCCAGTAACTTTTATGTAGGTGTTTCTGTAACAGGAAAATTATAGTTTTAATTAATCTTCGGCATGCTGAGCTCTCGTCATGTTATGACACATAAGTACAGTAATGGGATATGTATCAGCATGGGGATACAACAGTGGAAATAAAACATGTTTTAAAAATAATTATGATTTTTAACATTTTCTTTGTTTAACCCATGCTTTATGTAAATTAGGTAAGGCTTGGTAATTGTGAAGCTCTTCTCAACTAATTCTAAAAAGATTTGAGATTTCATTTTCATGTCTTATAGACTGCTAAGGATCTTTCGGCCAGAGTGCATGTTTCAGGTACTGTATGCCACAACACATGATAAAGGGACTCCATTCATGACATTAACCATGCCATACTGAGTTTTTAACATGCTGTATTCTCAATATCAATATGACAGGCACACATGCTTTAAATTACCATGCCTGAAGCATCTCTCAGAATTCCCTTCGACCGCAAAGTCAATTCAAATCTGTGACATCACAATTGGGCACATATCTAAGTCACTTAGTGGTATTCTCTTCATCAACTTTTTTCCCTCTTTTCAATAAAAATGACAATGAACTAAATAAAGGCTGATTATGAGTAGAAAACTAGCACAGCTTAGAGTTAAGGGACTGCAAGCGTCTGCACGTGGGTTATATCACCACTCAGGTGTCCAAACCCCCTTAATTAAAATACATATCAATAAATGTGTGTTTATGTGGCAACAGTTTCAGCAGGTTTCACATATTCTTCTTATTACATATATTCATCTATACTATAAAAAATGTCCAACCTTACCATTACCTCACAGCACTACCCTGTATCCAAATAGTAACGGAGTTGGAAATAACATTATGGACATCTGATTATGACTAATCTACAAAATTATAAAAGTGATTCTTATTAAGCCATCATCTTTGATGTTAATGTTATTGTTTTCAAATACACACTTATTAAATACATTAAATCAAATGAAAATAGCCTTCAGAAAATGTGTAATGAAGGGATAATTGTGCACCACATGCTAGGCAGCATTATATAAGAAAGATGATTATCTGGAAGGGAGAGAAGCTTGTCTGTCTTCTCATGCCAGGAGAGAGAAATATTTGCTCCATGTCATTTTCAAGTGTTTTAAAGGAATGCCTGCTCCTCACTTAATTAGCAAATAAAAACCATGTGCATCTAAGTAAAGAAAAAAAAAGCACCAGCCAGCCAATTGATAATTTGAGTTCCATGAAGACATGCTGAGCATGATAAGAGACTTTTTAGCTACCATACTTAGCTTCAGACGGTTGAATTTTTCTTATCCTAAAGATTTATTTTTGGCAATTCAGGCCTTAAACAATATATGTGTTATAGGTTCTAACTTTCTTCAAGTCAATGCAAAAAGGTTTAGTTTCACAATGGAGTGTATTTATAACAAAACAGAAAAATGCACTGCATTACCACTAAGGATCACTGTTTTAGATATCCCTGGGCCTGTAGCAATTGAGCCACATTTAAATCTTGATCTTGAACGTCAATTAAGAATCTCCTTATGATCCTCAAAACATGCATCATGCATCTAGTGGGTGATTTGCAGACTTCATGCTATATACAAGGTGCACAGTATAGTATGTTATTATACTCCATATAGTGTTTTATGATGTTTAGTACAGGATGAGATGGCATTTCTAGAAGACTTGCACATTACACAAGAGATGTACCCAAGGCAGCTCACCAATCATATTTATTAATCTTAGGTGTGCCTTTGACAATTCTATGTCTTACGTATCCTTTAGTAGTGCTGAGCTTATTTTCCCATATCTCTTTAAAAATGTTTTGCCTAATTATTTTACCCCCGGTTTTGTCCCATTTTATTTTTATTATTATTTGTTTATTTAGCAGACGCCTTTATCCAAGGCGACTTACAGAGACTAGGGTGTGTGAACTACGCATCAGCTGCAGAGTCACTTACAACTACGTCTCACCCGAAAGACGGAGCACAAGGAGGTGAAGTGACTTGCTCAGGGTCACACAATGAGTCAGTGGCTGAGGTGGGATTTGAACCAGGGAACTCCTGGTTACAATCCCTTTGCTTTAACCACTGGACCGCAAAGCCTCCCATTTTAGAATGTCCAATTATATTCCCACACCTCAGGAATTCCTTACACAGCTCAGGAGAACTGAAGATTCAGTAGGCATCTTCCTATTCCACGACCCAGCTAATTTCTTCCTTTTAAAAATGGGATTGCTCCTCATATTCCCCAAGTCTCAGAATTAATAAAAATCTTCAGAAAGTGCCACACTGGTGCACCATAATGCCATACTTGACAAGATGTATTTTTATTCCTTTATAAATAAAGATGGATAACAAATACATCATCAAAAGGGAGAGTGACAGAGAATAAACTAATAAGTCAAATTCACTGAGAATTTTTCAAGCCTACAATATAAAATTATTATAAGTGTTATAAAGTTACATCATGCCTATACCCAAAAAGACATGCACCTTAATTCATCAGATAACTTCCAAAACACTGAACAGAGTCGTCACCTTGTTTACAAACTCATGACAAACTAGCACAAGTCTCTGGGAGGCCAGGTCATTTTACAGCATGTGTTAGATGCAATTACATGCATTTTAACTGACCTTGAAAAGTCACACCATTGTTTGTTGATTGGTATTAAAGGTTAATGGGTACACTGTGATTACCCTCTCAGAGGACAATATACTATTGCTTTACTTTTCAACAAAATGTATAATAAAACAGTAGCTTCTTTGCAATAAAACTAACAGACTAGTGCTTTGAGAGCTTTGAATTTTATACAGTAAATTAGACACCACATCTCAAAAAATATTACCTATGTTAAGCTATAAACACTATCCTCTTACAATAAGAATGTCATATGAAATAGCTGTTGTATGTAATGTATATGTAATGTATAGTCTCTGTAAGTCGCCTTGGATAAAGGCGTCTGCTAAATAAACAAATAATAATAAATAATAATACCCTTAGCCGATACAGACAAAATACAATATCTCACTCAGATCCTAAAACACAAAAAAATACTGAAATACCAGCACAGAAACACCTTTGAAAAAGCTTATTTGCACGATTGTGCAAATGGACTAAAGGACTAACCTTGGAAAATGCTAAATTCCTCATTAACCTAATATGAACTACAATATCTTAAGTGTTACCGATACTGGTTTGTGCGCATTCCTTGGAACGCCCCAGTTTTACTTTTCTAAGCCTCTCTCCATGCCTAGTGTCGGTGAGCTCCATATGAATGCATGTAATGCATAAAAGGTAGAGGTCGGCACGGGTAACCGAAAACCCGGGTACCCGGTGGGTTTTAAATTACCCGACCCGATCCGGGTCTGTTTTTACTACCTGGGTTTGATTATTCTTTTGAGAATTTAAAGAATGTAGAAAATATGACAATGCAGTTGTAAGTGCAGGTCTCTGGCCAGTGTAATAAAGACAATGTTAATAAAACAAGCTTTGTATTACATTTAAGCCTTTTCTTAAATGACAGGATGTCAAGGTTTTACAGAAAACAATAAAAGCAGCAAGTAACACCTCGATACTAGCAACTGTGGCGACTATTCTTCTCAGGAACTAAATTGGAAAGAAAACAACATCCTGTTAGGTTTATGTCAGTGATAACATAAACCCATATAACCGTGTAGCTTCAATACCAAGCCTGTAGTTAGCTATGAGGCACTCGAGGCACGGGCCTCGGTTAAAATCATACTAATTATTTATTTAAGCTCTTTTACACACTGTTTAGTTGTTTTGCTGCCAAATAAATGTGCATACATTAATTCCCAAGTCCTGCTGATATCTATAGCCTCTGCTGTGCTCTTCAAAAATGTTTACTGTCATTGCAGACTACAGCGACACCATATGGCTCAGTTCATACCACCTTAGCTAGTTAAACATGATCGAATGGCTTCAAAACAACCACAGATTATTGTCTTTTTTTATAATGTTTATTAAAGTAGATATCAGCTTAATAATGAGGAATAATACATTTCAGTAGCCCACAGTTTAGCAAACCCAGCTTATTAATATTCCAATGCTAAATCGTTAGTGGAAGCGGCTTGTAAACTGCAGTTCAGCGGACCCATTTTATGCAAATTTTAACAATTCTAACAATAGTTTAAGGACCCAGGTTGTGAATATTATGACATATTATGACACATCATTTTAAGTTTACAGACTTGTATGTTTTGGGTTTGGGGGCTTACCCCTGATAGAAACTGTAACTTACTATACACAAGTGTCTCTGTGATTTTTCATGGCTGGCTACAGCCCTGAATACGGAATGCTTTATCTTCAGTTATTGTGCAGATATAGTTTCTTCCCAAAAAGACCAAATAAGTAGCCTTTATTTAAAAATAAATAAACAAATAAATAGAGTATTGTGAGCTGTGTTAATAAAGTAGATACACTCCAAAATTCGTAGGTACAAAATCACTATGAGAAAAACATTACTCATACACTTACAAAACGTTTACCTATTTTGTTTTGGATTAAATATGAAATATTTGTGCTTCCTCCTTTGTATTAAATATTTCTTTGGCAGATTTTGCAAAATCAGTGTTCTCCTGCTTTAGTAAAGAAATTCCACGCAAGGTTCCGTTGCTGGATGCCATGTTTTAAAACACCAACAACAGTGGAATATGGCAGATGTTGCAAAGAAGCTCATTCAACATTAATAACTGTATTTAAACTGAGACTTTTATTATTATTATTATTATTATTATTATTATTATTATTATTATTATTATTAGTATTAGTATTATTATTTGTATGTTTCCAGTACTTAAAAAGAATACACAAGTCTACAAATCCAAGGGGACTAAATGTATGTGTACTATATAGTATTTCAATATGTATCATGCACTTAAGACATCAATATATGTGTTGTTTTTTGTTTGTTTTTTATAATCATTACCCGAAAAAGATCCGGCTACCCAGGTATTTTTCACGGCGGGTACCCAGTTCCGGATTTTCTACCCGTGCCGACCTAAAAGGTATCATCCATTGGAGGAAAAGCAGCAGTTTGGAGATTCCTTTTTTTGTGAGATTTGATGAGCTCTGATGGTGAGGGTAATCAATACTATAGTGCATTGAAGGCTGGTTTCCTTTTGAAGCTAGTGAACCATTGTAATAAAGAAATGTGCAGGTACAACTTCACCTAAACCAGTGAGTACAACGATACTGAAGATTATTAAAATAATATGTGTACTGGCTGTTTAAGAGCAAATGTGTTTTGCAGTCTATTAGAACCTGTCATACTCAGTAAACATTCCACATACACTGAAGACTGATAGTCTTCAGTAGTTCTGTAATAATGCTGAATATGCTAGGTCAAGTCACCTGGGTGCATGTTTATAAGTCAAGTCACAGGTGAGTGTGCATCTCACAAGAAAATGTAATTTTGTCTTGAAATATGTGCATTTAACTGTCAGACCTGTTCATATGATATGCAACACCACAACAGTGGGTTACCAGAATCATTGTTAAAGTACCCAGGAAATGCTGCGTGACATGAATGCGTTGATCCAGTGTCATTTCACCCTTGATGTCAGTTGCTTCTAAAGCATACTGCCAGGACCTGCTGAATCAGATGCTCCCTTCTAAACGCACATCACAAGCAGACTTTATACCTGCCAGAGAGGCTGCCATGAATACACATCTTGGAAAGAATTATCAAGGGGGCAATCGACAAAACATGCTATTTGTGATAAACACATAAACTGGTTGCAGGAAATCCTTTAATTGAATTATCAGATAAAATATATATTTCGCAATTTGAACAGAATAGTTCATCATTTTACTAGATGACACTGTGCAAGTGTTTGTCAAATTGAAATGTTAGCCTTTTATTCTGATGTCAAGAGGGCATTGGTATTGCAAAGGTGCAGTTTGCATAAATAATTGTCTGAGGTGAATCTTCCTAGAATACAATAAATATATCTAGACAAGGCAAGTGAAGAACTGACCATGACAACTGAACTTTTCAGAGAGCTTAGGAGATTGGCATGAACATTTAACCTTGATATACTGTAGATGTATATAATCTTAGTCATATATGCAGCAAAAAGTGAGACAATACAGTGTATTGCAGTTGTTGTTATCCTTCACAATATAACCCATTAATAGTGGTTAAATAAAGTAACACCCTCTCATGGATAGTTTTTAGGCTCTTAAGTCATTTGACAGCAAGTTGTTTTTATATGACTAAGGTGTGTTTGTAAGGGGCGTAAGCATCAGCACTCAGCTGGTGGGTGCATCATTGCTTGTGACTCGAACTACAACAGGGCCATCATAAACTGCTTCCTGTGATTTCAAGGAGTGACAAAAACAATTGCTGAGCAGTCTGTGCTGTTTGAAGCTGCTCTTAAATGATAGGGGGAAAGGGTTTGCAGCAAAAGGACTGATAAAGCATTAGAGAAGAGAAGCTGGTGGCAGACTCCAGGTGTATTTGGAAAGCAATGGTTCACTGCTATTGTGTGTTTTTTAACTGAAATCTAAATCTATAAACTCTTCCCTGGTGTAGGTGATCTGTGCCAGGAATGCTAGATACAGTTTTCCATTATTCTCATAATAGCATCTTCTCTTTGCTCATCTTACTGCAACAGAACACATTCAGGTTATCATGCTACATCCTGACACATTGTTTCTTATAGCAGTAGTTATCTTTTCACCGCTGTCCTCTCTTTCTCAACAGTGAAACAAAGGAGGAGGCTGGAGGAGAGTTTTTTTATTATTATCCAATAAGTGGCTTTTCCCTTTGTGGCAGGGGTGTTCTTGATCAAAAGGATGCCATTCACACCAAGAAAAGAAATTAAACAAATCCCTGATAGTGATAAGAAAGCACATTATTTTGACTGACATTACTTTCAAGTGTAATGTAATTGAAATTTGAATGGAGGCTAGTTTGAGACTAATTGATGTGGCAAATTAAAAGTACTGTACTATTTGCTGAATGTTCTTATGTTCTTATTTACTAGGCATGTGACAGCCAATGAGTACAAAATGATATTTGTAAAGAGAATGGCTTTTTTTCATAGTATGAGAAATACAGTGGGATCCGCATGTTACTAACCTTTTGCAGCACGTCATTATTCCTGCCACCAAAAATCAAACATTTTTCAGTGGGACCAGGCAATTTTTGGCTGTATTTGACTCTCTTCCTATAAAAATTCTGTCTACTTTTTTTTTACTGTAGTTTTAATGATGTTCTTTCTTCCAGAACACCGGGGAACATTATAAAGTACTTCAGAAACCATACAAACTTAGTTTTTTTTATTCAACACAATACTATTTATTTATTTTTTAAAGTATTTTTTATTATGTATTTTGCTTAGAGATGCATGTATAAAAACACATTATTCTATGACCCGAGGGACCTTGCAATACTTCCTGAAAGTTTTGTTGAAAAATATTGATGTTTGGGCAAATTACAAGACATTGTTTCACCAGAGTGATTACAATGACATAATACAAATTTATTCTCAGGGTCTGTGACAGGTTAGCCATGTGGTGACGTCAGGCCAGCAGCAGGAAGAAAAACAAACAAACAAGCAAGTACTGCGGTGCAAAGGCGCTGCGGCGCCATTTATTTAAACAAAAACAAAATAAAATATTTTAACAAAAAAAACACTGCTCACAGAGCCAAACAAAACAGGTATACAAAAACAAAATCACAAACACAAAATACTCCTCTCTCGCTCTCGCTCGCTCGCTCCTCCGAACACCCACCCAGAGCGCTGAAAGCAGACTTTTATGCAGTTGACCATCTCCCAATTAGCAACAATTAAACAATGGTCACCTTTTGCAGAAGGTTTTTTTTAATGTGGATGGGGCTTCCCATCCACGCTGTAAAACAATAACAAAATATACAGCTACACCATCATAAATATTTTTAAATAAATACAAAAATGAAACAAAACAGATACAGAATAATACACACTAAACACAGGGGTGGAGGGGTACCCCATTCTAAAATAAATAAACAATACAAAAACAAAAACACCACATTATATGGCAGGACTTTGCCCTGCCCCCTTTTCATGAGCAGGGCTCCTCTCCTGCTGCCCTGCTACAGGGTCTTTATAAGCAATAATGGACACTACTCTTGATTATTTTCTCGAAATAAATGTTTATAAATAAAATAATAGTTATTCATTCCATTATTATCAGTAATAAGGAAAAGAAAATGTACCTGATACATTTACTTCATGAAATAGAATCTGCTTATATCCACTTGTTTCTTGATATTTATAAATATTGTAAAAACATATATATGAGACATAATAAATGATCACGTTACCTTACCTGGTTATTAAAAGACACTTGAATAAGGATTGTTTGATACATTTGATAAATGTCAATGTTGTGGTATAAAGCCGTTTATGTTAGAAATAACAAGACTGAAATAATACAGCTATTAGAATGTTGTATTTTAAAAAGCAAGAAATACAATAAAAATAGTATAAACTGTAACATTAATAGTGAACCGAGTGAAGGAAAATAACTAAGTTTGCTCCTCGTTCTTACCTTGTTGAAGATGACACATTGGTTTTGGCCAATGAAGTGAGGATTTTTTCTGTTGGTCAGCGATTTAAAAGCCAAGATCCTCTCTTTCGGATAATAGATGTTTTACTGCGTTAAGCTACAAATTGGTTTAAAATAATGAGTATTGGAAAATTTTAGTGTCTCACATTAATCAACCCTAAAATTGGCAAAAAGCAGAGGTTGTCTTAAAACCTGCTTCAACTGGATTTTGTATGAACAGAGAAAAAGGTCAAACTTAGTTCAGTCACTATAAAACTATTACATTCTAATATGTTAACAGTGGCTTGAATTTAAATGAAAATAACTTGACCTTTCATTGAAAGCTTAGATGACTTCATAACAGATCAATGGAGTGAAATAATATTACAATTTCTAGGAGCAACTGTTATACTGAAGTAACAGAATTAGAAATACATATTATAATGTCATTTAAAGTTAAACTGTTAAAACACATTTGAGAAAGTGTTCAATTAATTTAAGTATTAGTTCAGTTTCTGTCTCCAACTTACTGTATATATATATATATATATATATATATATATATATATATATATATATATATATATATATATATAAAGGTTATGCTTAGAATGTATAAAGGGCCTGAAAACACCCAAGTTGACCTAGTTATAAATGGCCTGGAAGGCAAAGTGACACATTATCATTTTACCTGAAAGAGATGGGAGTACAGTTGATCAAATATTTGCTACTTTAGAAGACCTGTATGTTTTTCGCTCCTTGTGTTTTAGTTGCAGACAGGAACCCCAAGAAAGTGTCTCTGAGTTTGCACCGAGACTCCAAGAACTGCTTAAGAAGCTGCAGAAGAAAGATCCACAAGGAATGGGGGATGTGGACCTCCTTGTGCGCGACCAGTTTGTAGGCGACTGTGACAGGATGGTGAACAAAATTACCCGCAGGGGAGCCAACCAGAGAGCTCGAGGTTAGTGTGTGGGGACTGAGAGAGAGAGAGCAGAGACAACAACAGTGTTTATTTGGATATTCACAGTTTGCTTTTGTTCCAGCAGAGGATTAACTGCTTTTATATTCGTGGACTGTTAACAACACCAAGGACTAAAAGGACTGCCTGGGTAAGACCAACCCGAAGGAGAAGGCTTACAGAGCAGGACGTTGGTGTTTGTTTATTTTCTGTTTCTGTATTATTTTTGTTTTGAACTGTGTACTACTCACTACGTGATGTTACTAACTGCTGCAATTGCTGTCTCTATTGTCGAGACTGTAAGTAAATAAATCTTCCACATTGTTGGATAAACTGAACTCTTGAGCGGACGCTGTTTTGTTCACCATCCTGTCACATGTGGTGTGAGAAGTGGGATTAGACAAACCACTCGGAAAATGGATCCAACCACAATGTGGAAAATGTTCACCGAACAAGCAGAACAGAGGGAAGAGCTGGAGACTAACCGGACGGAACAGCTGGCGTCCTTTTTCAAGCGGCTGGTGGATAAACTAACCTCGTCATCAGCCGCTACGGAATCGGTGGTCGCCAAGGCAATGAACCAAGCCAAGCTACAGAAGATGACCCCGGACGACGATCCTGAGGCGGTTTTAGTGACTTTTGAATGTGTTGCCACAGCTGCGGGCTGGCCAAAAGAATGTTGGTCCATGAAGCTAGCACCGTGCCTCACAGGGGAGGCACAGGCAGCTAACAGAGCCATGGCCACTGAAGATGTCCTGAACTACGAAGCCGTCAAAAGTTGTATATTATTACGCCTCGGGATCACGTCAGAGACCTACCGTCGCCGATTCCGGGACTACCGACTACCGGCGGGGGTACAACCCCGGGTAGCCAGGCCCTATCTCCTAGACCAATGTACCCGGTGGTTACGCCCAGCCAAGAGGGACGCCAGCACAATCATACAGCACATCGTCATAGAGCAGTTCACTTCCATCTTACCCCGAGGGAATCGCGAGTGGGTGAAGCGTAATCAGCCACAAACCCTGGAGGAGGTGATGAAGTTCGCGGAGGCCTACGACAATGCGGAGCTCGGGGAGATCTCCCACCCTCACCGCCCGGGTCGTCCAGAACACCCAGACCGTATGGACCCTAACCCCAACCCAAAAGCCACAGCATCCAGTAAGCCTATGGGACAGAACCGAGCTCCAAAACAGTGGAAGCCCTGGTTGTTACCCATTTGGGCTAGAGGAACCCCCCCCCCAACCCACTAGTGAAGCACCAGTGGGACAGCTCCCCACCTTCTAAGCCTCTCCAGACACAGCCTTCTGCCCCTATATGTTTCAGGTGTCTGCAGCCGGGCCATATTGCAAGAGATTGTCCGGTCATCGAGGTGGATAGCGCCACGAGAGCCTGGGCCCTGGCAGCAAGTAAGAGTAAAAGGGGAGACTGGGGGGGACCTTCCCACCTTCAAGTGCAGGTTGAGCATAAGGGGACCCACGGGTTAGTGGACTCAGGTTGTGCGCAGACTCTGATTTGACAGGATATATTACGAGGGGTGAACTGGGGGTCACAGGGGACAGTGGCAATCTCCTGCATACATGGGGATACCCGAGTTCATCCCACCACTAAAGTTAAGATCACGGTAGGTGATCACATGGCGCACGTTAAAGTCGCTGTGGCCAAGAGTCTGCCATGTCCAGTGGTGCTTGGGCAGGACTTACCTTTCTTTGCACACTTGTTGAGCAAGGAACGGGGCAGGGACATCCAGCCCCACCTAAGTAAAAAGGAAGATATAATTGGCGATGTCTTCCCTTTACATGCAGACTTGTTTAATCCCCGGTTTCCACTCAGAAAGACGCATCGCGAATGCAGGGCGGAACGCCAGGAGGGTACTCAAAGATGTTGGGGAAAGGGATTTGATGGGTTTGTGAACCAGTGTAACAAGCGGGTTGGTAAGGGCGTGGCCACGCAGTGTGACCTGGGGGGCGTGGTTATTGGTGACGCAGACCAGATAGAGAATGCTCCACCTCGGAGTGTGCCTGAAATGTGGACCTGGGATATGGACCTTGTGTGGGAGCAACAGAATGATCCTAAACTGAGGTATGCTCGGGAGCAGGTCAGATCCATTGAGGGGAAGGTTATTGAAGGTACGAGACCTGAAACCTTTCCGCACATTATCATATCCAGGCACTTACTATATAGAGTAACCCGGGCCGCCAGGACAGGACAGCCCATAACACAGTTATTGGTTCCTGAGCCTTTTCGTAATGAGGTCATGCGGGACACTTAGGGGTCGAAAAGACTCAGGAACGAATTCTGACCCGGTTTTGTTGGCCCGGGCTATATGGGCAAGTGCGGAAATATGTATATGCATGCCCAGATTGCCAATTAGTTGCTCCGAAATCAGTTCGCCCCGCCCTGTTGGTCCCACTGCCGGTGGTTGGCATACTGTTTGAACGCATTGGTGTAGCCATAGTAGGGTCGCTAGAGAACGCCGATCGGGGATACCAATATATTTTAGTGGTGGTGGATTATGCAACTCGGTATCCCGAAGCGGTGCCTATGTGCTCCATGCATTCCAAAACAATAGCAGATGAATTGGCGAAATTGTTTGCAAGAGTGGGAATCCCGAAGGAAATACTGACTGATCAGGGCACCTCCTTCATGTCTGATTGTATAAGTCAGCTGTGTAAATTATTAAAGATACGTTTGATTCGGACCTCAGTTTATCATCCGCAGATGGATGGGCTAGTCGAACGATTTAATCAGACCTTAAAGAAGATTTTGCGCCATTTTGTTAATCAAGAACAGCGGAATTGGGTTTAATTACTTCCTTATCTCCTCTTTGCAGTTCGAGAGGTACCGCAGTCCTCAACAAGGTTTTCCCCGTTTGAGTTACTGTATGGGAGAAGGCCGCGAGGTATTCTCGATCTGATTAGAGAGAGGTGGGTAGAACCAAATTTAACTTCCAAGAATGTAGTCAATTAGTGCTACACCTTCGTAATCCCCTGGAATTGGTCGGTCAAGTGGCCCAGGACAATCTAAAAACGACTCAAGAACTCCAGGAAAGACAATATAACAAAAATGCCTTAATGCGGACCTTTCGACCGGTGATAAAGTGTTGTTATTATTATTATTATTATTATTATTATTATTTGTTTATTTAGCAGACGCCTTTATCCAAGGCGACTTACAGAGACTAGGGTGTGTAAACTATGCATCAGCTGCAGAGTCACTTACAATTACGTCTCACCCGAAAGACAGAGCACAAGGAGGTTAAGTTACTTGCTCAGGGTCACACAATGAGTCAGTGGCTGAGGTGGGACCTCCTGGTTACAAGCCTGTTTCTTTAACCACTGGACCACACAGCTTCCTTATATAATAATACAGATAATACAGTGTGCTAGTTTATAGAGGTAGCTACATAAAAATCGAATACTGTACCTAAAAAAAGGTTTACATGACATATTTGAACATTTTAAAAAACTGTATTACAGTACATACACTTGGAGTACTATCCAGGTACAGTATACCCTGTAGTTCAAGGATTGTATTCATTTTAATTTTACTCTCCATTATGTACGTATTTTACTGCAAATGTACCATACCCAAGAGAGATATGCATATTTACACAATATAGTTGATTGGAAACTTAGAAAAGAAAAACTACACGAATTAATGCCAGATTTTAGTCCCGTCTCTTAAACCCGCTTATCAGTTACATATATAGCAATCTCGTCCTGCTCCAATCACAAACAAAGCCGACTGCCCCCTCACCATGTTTATGCTGCTAGCCCCACTCTTCTCTGTGTAATTACATTCTTAAAGGTACATTTACATAGTAATACAAACATAACAACCAGTACAGGTACAACTAAACATCAGTCATTTGTCCATAACATAAGTCAGTCAATATACAGTCAGATACCCTTTTTATTTCAGTATACCAGTATTTATAGAATGTTAAATGATAATACATGGGAGACCAGCTCCTCATGTAATCTTATGTCGCTGTTCAGTATAATGTGTTCTAGTACAGCGTTTCCCAAACTTTTTCATTGGCGACCCAAATGAACACAAGAATAATGAACCCACGACCCCAAATTATTCACTATTCTGTATTTTAACTTAAATACTTAACCAATCACAATGCAATGTTTCATTTATTTGTAATGTTTGCATTTGTCAAATTTATTATTAGTACAAAATAGTATTAAACTAAAATAACAATTTAAAATTGTGTTGTAACACTGTGGCAGGATGGCTTGCAGTGGTGAGGTGTGGTGACGTCACGGACCAGGAAGTAACTGAACCAAAATAACGGATGGGTGGGTGAAACTGAACGCAATGGTGTTCAGCTGAATTTATTAACAAACAAACCAAAACAAAAGATTTAAACCAAACAACAAAAACAAAAACAAAAGGGCACGAGGGCCAAACAAATAAACAGACAAACAAGTAAGTGTCGTGCTGGCTAATCCAGCACGTTTTAGCAATTGTTTATTTTAAAGTCTGTCTCCTCTCTATCTCCCCGTACCTCCTCTCTGTACACCCAACCTTGCAGCACAGACAGCTGCAGGTTCGTATACTCTGGCCGAGGGGTTAACTAGCTGTTAATTATCTTATAACCCCTCGGCCAAAGTCTGCACGCGTTTGGTAAGGATGCGTGACTGTCAACTAGTTAAATAATCAGTAGCTGATCAGTCACGCATCCTCAAGGGGGTTTTACATTATAAATAGTAACAAAAGACGCAGCGCTTTTAACTGCGCCGCAAACAAAAATACAAATAATAATAAATAGGGGCGGGACACTCCGCCACAAACACACTGAATACCATTTTGAATTTTCAATTCAACATCAAGCATTGCAAATACACCGACAACCTGTCAAAGATTAAGCTAGCCAGTCACTACTGACACTTACTACACTACATGTTACCTACAAGCAGCCTGTTTCTATATTTTGTTTTTATTATTCACAACTGAAAATACAGACAGATAGGTGGTGGTGAATGGCAGTAAAATTGAAATTGCCTTATCAGCGAGTTCTGGGTATTTGCCTACAGTAAGGCAGCACAACTTCTTCAGAGGTGTTTTGTTAAATGTACCTTTAATTGAGCAGTCACATGACAGATCGATGAGCTGTGACTCCAGTTTGTGTGGCAGAGAGATTTGCTACGTCCACAGCAAAAGGATCAGCAACCCAGCCATACTCGGCATGTGGGTTTCTAGGAAAGTAGTCCTGAAACTTATCATAATGGGCTTTTAAATGCTAGTCAATTACCCGTTTGGTAATGGAGACATCAAACACCTTGTTCTTTTCAATACATTGAGACAGAAGTGGGAAGATTTCATAATGGCATTATGTCTTTTGTTTCTGCCACAGTTGCAGCTTTACTTTGTATGCCTCAATTTTGCAGTACTGCTCAAAAATATTGCCACCTTTTCCCTGCATTGCTAAGTGTAATTTGTTTAGGTAAGTAAATAAATCTGCAAGATATCTTGAAGAAGCCAATTATTACCATCAATAAAATCAGCAAGAGGGTGCTTTTATCAGTGGGGAAGGAACACACCTCTTCTCAAAGCTCAAATAGATGCTGCAGCATCTTCCCACAGGAAAGCCAGTGAATTTCAGTGGGCATTTAATAGCTGTTCATGATCGACTCCTAATTCACAGTACAAAGCCTAAAAGCAACATGCATTTAAAGCACTGGTCTCAATATAGTTAATTTAAAACTTCATGAAGCTCAGACATTTTTTTACAGGCCAGAGCTTCACGGTGTACAAAGCAGTGGAATTACTTTTAACTTTTCTGTAGCACTAGCGCCCAGGATTTCACTGCACATGCAGATTCCTGCTGGTAATATTACTTCCTTATCAAATGTGTGGAGTTTTTTGTTTTTTGCAATATGCATTGCAACCAGGTAGGTCGCATTCACCAGGCCTACCCAGTTCCCGTCGGTACAAGTCCTGTACAACGAACAAGGTTGTCACTCCAATTCACTACACAGTAGCTAGGCTAGCTCTGCATCGGGTCATTACTTGCAATCTTTGCCGCAGTGTTTCGTGCCGCCTTGGTCTCTGCTTGCAGTACCATGGCTCAGGTAGCGGGCTTTTCTCAGTCTTAGAGCTGTGTTGGTTTGCCTGAAGCTATATCGGTCATATATATTGCTTCTGCAGTAACTGTGGGTCACATACCGGACAGCGAACAAGGTTACTTCACCGGGGTACCTGAATCATACAGTACCAAGTGTACCGTACCGAGTGTACCACCAAATCGGTACCAAACACGAGCTGAGGCAGCAACTGTACATTATTACTGTATATTGCTTGCAATTTGCATAATGCCTGAGTTTTATCCCTGTGACACATGCAAGGCCAGACTGACTGTGGGCAAGTAGATGCTCTTCCTGCTTACATTTGTAATTTCCAATCTAGGCAGCCTATACTTTGCTATTAATTCTGAAACAGTATAAAGATCAAGCGGGTTCGATCAATCCTTAAACACCCTCTCCCTTCTAATCTCTCTACCGTACCAACGACGAACAAGTAAAATCGGGTTCCTCTATACTAACTCTAGATTTGCGATGAAAAAGGGTACTTGCGGTTGCTTCCAAGCAGTCACAGATTTCAGGAGAAAACATGCGATATCACAGCCTTTTAATACAGCTTAATACTGGATAATTACCTCATCTACCTACTGTATTGGAAGTGTAGATTATTTATTTTCAGTTGTTGTGGATCTCCATCTGTGAGTTTTCTTTTTCAGTAAACAGCAATTCAGCAAATCATTCCATTTTCTATGCAGTATTAGTTTGATAATGACCTCATAAACACCAGATGTGAAATAATGATTTGTTAGGAAGAGGTCCAGCAGAGTTGACCAAGTAGTGATTCAACTCTGTGAAATTATACATTCATAACTGGTAATTTTCTGGATTAGTGCATGTCATACAATTTGAAGGTGCTATTAAATAGAGTCAGCTGGAGACTAACCGTGGCATACCCTCTTTCAAACTCTCCAGAGCAAAACTATGGTTCACTGCATGAAACTGCTTGTTAAAAATGCACAGTAGAATATCATAGGTAATAGATAATACCCATCTATTAATAGTACGAATGGTAGGCCATTTTCTCCTGAATGCATTGAGCCTTGCCTGTGTCTTGCACCGCTCTACTTATCCAAAGTCAGATAGGCCAAGATATATCAAGACTTGGATCCAACCTGTGACAGAAGCAGACAGAGTCCTGACTCATTCATATTTATTGATATAATCTCATATATTGGCTTCGCCTTGGACTTTTTATCTTTGATACTGTCTCTCTGAATTTGCTTGTTGATCCTGACTGGTTGCACTTTTCATCGTGGTCACAGTGAAATCCCTTTGTAAAGGTCCAGTCCAATAACTTGACCATAAAAGCTTTGTTGACTGGATGCCTAATTCTCTGGTGTGAAGCAGACAGCCTGCCCTCATACAATCTGTGGATCATTATAATGTGGTCTTTAACAATCCTGGTTTCTAATTTGCTTATTAGAGGTCTGAGCTATGGTGTTTTCTCAGTATCACCCATCAAGATCAAAATGCTTCTATCAAAACATGTGCTAGCACCGTACCCAACCCTTTGATTATTTAGGCCACTGAGATTTTTTTTTCGTTAAGATTTTATTATTCAAACACTAATGGAAAACACACACAATGATATTAGATTATATTGTATTCACAATATTAACTATTCAGCAGCTGCAAGGTCATCTGTGGAGTTGCATTGGGTCATGGTAAGGAGATCCAAGCACCTCTTTGTCCGATTAATCCTTAATCCTTCAAGATGTACATGGTTCATTTTTTAGGTAATTTTGCACCCCGTTCTGGCTTTCGAGGGTTACAAAAAATGTATAAAATTATAAATATGAAAAAGAATTCACATACCACAATCACAGATCATGTTGATTGTTGAAAGTTGAGGGAGAGCTGGACGAGTTGTAGAAATGGTGTATTCTAAAATTATTGATTTAGAGCTACATATACATTTTCTTTTTAGCTAAAAGCAATTTTCATGAAACTGTGCATGATACATTAGTTTCCAGAACTGTAATGGATTTCATTTTTTATAGTTAAGGCCCCGTGTAAATCGCAATTTCACGGGCTGCGTGGAAATCGTGAACTTAGCCCAATACCGTGATTTTTACAATATTCTTAAGAAATAAACATAAATTATTATTTGTAATTTATACAAAAAAAAAAACAATCACATTAATGAAACTGTACAGCTCAGCTGTGTGCCTGCATGTACTATTCGCCATGCACACAGTGCTGTGCAGTGATTATGTCATGTGACTTTCTGCAATCTAGTACACACTGTAAAACAAGAAAATGGATGTCTCAAAAAAGGCTAAAAATGTGTGCAGCAGATCACGTAAAGCAGTATCCAGCAGGCGTTTTACACAGCAATGGAGGTAAGCTCTTCTGTACGTCCTGCAACGTTACTGTAGATCACTACCGAAAATTGTCTGTTGACAGGCATTTAGATTCAAGTATTCACCAAAAGAGAAAGGTGGACATCCAGAGCAGTATTGCGACTGCTTTACTTGCAAATAAAGAAAAAACGATGACTTACATGTTCCAAAAGTCCACACATTACATTTTTACCTGACAGAGGCTTTTGTTTGCGCAAATATCCCTCTTGAAAAATTGGACAACCAAAAGTTATGTACATTCTTCAGACTGAGCATAGCAAATGGTGGAGAGATTCCTTCATCAGCCCATCTGAGACATGGATACTTACCTAAAGTTGCAGAGTATCACAAGATTATGCAATTGGTAAAACAGTCTGGTTGCTGTCAGTGGTCACTGACGAGTCGACTGATGTCCAAGATCAATATGTGTTACACATTGTTTTTGTTTCGCAAGTTGTCCTTGCAGATACACTTTACCTACAGGCTGTTGATTACAACACCGTTCCACAAGCTATTGTAAAGTGCTTGAATAACTTTGACGTTGATTTTGATGATGTCAGTGCATTTATCAATCTATTTGCTGTATAAAAAAAATAATAATAATCTGTACACATCATTTATTAACCGCGATTTTCACAGGGCCTTATTATAGTATCCTGCATATTACCTGCTACAGTACAGTATTGAAAAAATACGATTGTATTATTTTTCCCAAAAGGTGTCTTTCATATTATTATTATTTGTTTATTTAGCAGATGCCTTTAACCAAGGCGACTTACAGAGACTAGGGTGTGTGAACTATGCATCTGCTACAGAGTCACTTACAACTACGTTTCACCTGAAAGACGGAGCACAAGGAGGTTAAATGACTTGCCCAGGGTCACACAATGAGTCAGTGGCTGAGGTGGGATTTGAACCGGGGACCTCCTGGTCACAAACCCTTTTCTTTAACCACTGGACCACACAGCCTCCTTCATATACTGTAGGCCACAATAGAATTCTGAGACATGCACAGGAGCTGGGCGAGATGTAGAAAAGGTATATTGCTTCTAAAATTATTGATTTAGATTTATAAATTTAGATTTAGAGTTATTCAGATACATTTTTTTAAAAATTATTTTTTTAAAATTATTGATTTAGATTTATAAATTTAGATTTAGAGTTATTCAGATACATTTTTTTAGCCAGATTCCCATCTTGGAGTATCTTTGTGTATAGTTTCATTAGTTTCCATCACTGTATTTGATAACAGTGTTTTACAGTATCCAGCTTATAAAGTATATTGTTTTAAAGATATGATTTAATTCCATGAGTTGTAAAAATAGATATATGTTTTTCATATACTGTAGGTAGGCTACCAATATTTTGCACAGCCCTTGCAATGTATGAGAGAGACAGAATACAAGTCGGAGTAAATGTGCCCTCATCTACAGGACTTGATAATGGCACTACAGTGCTCCCTCGCTTTAAGGTTCTCGATTATAACGTGCCTCGGATATAACACTCTACACCGTACTAGTGACTCATGCAATATTTCAACAGTAAATACACTACCGGTGTGGTGCAAAATGTAATAACTTCTCAGTCTAACTTTTCTGTCTCTCCCTTTTGACACAGTATCTGAACTGAATCAAATCTGCGCTGGCACTTTATAACACAGACATCTTATTCAGCATAATATTAATATATATTAGGCCTATTACGTGGTTATCTTTCCTAATGTATTTACTTTTTTGCTGCGAGAGGAGCTGCAGCTTTGCTTCAGCCCCGCTCCGGCAGCCAAACCTGGGGCGAGCCCATTCCCTCTTCCCCTCGCCCGACCCGTTCACTTGGTTTGCTTGTCTGTCGCCTCGAACTGAAATCCCAACCGCCGTTTAGCCAGGCTATTTATAGTTTAAAAACTGCTAATTAAAATGATCCACGAGTGGGAATATTACCTTTTTTTTTTGTTTGTAAAAAATATAGCGGTGATTACAAGGTGCTTTATTCATGGTTAATTTCCATTTTGGCTTCACCCGTTTATAACACTCTTCGGTTATAATGCTCATATTGTGTGTCCCGTGGGAGCACTGTATTTGGTTTGGCATTATTTTTTTGTAATTTTTGAGGGTTGGAGCTTTTATATCTTTCTTTTCTTGTTACAAATACAAGTTTACTTTGTGCAGACTGAAGCTGTAATGTAACTTAATATTGATGCACAGGTATGTTTTGACACTGTTTTTTTTTTCTTTTGTTTTATTTACAATATTTTGTACATGCTTAGTTTCCATACAACATACTATTTATTTGTGTTTATATTTGTTTTGGATTTCTAAAGGCATTTACTGTTGATAGCACCGTTTTGTATTTTTTTGACTTTCTTCCTATGCATCTGGACGCGTGACATTTGCTAGGAAATCGGGACTGTTCAGTCCAGAATTATTTTAGTCAAGCAAAAGAAAAAATTACTTTTATTGAGTATACATGAGAACAGGACATTTTTTAAATGTATTATTATTATTTAGGGATAATAAATAATATAACATAGGGACTGTTGGGATTCAAAGTGTCAGGAAGCAAGTAAGTTAAGTAAGCCAAGTACAAATTTGATTCAAACACATACGATGATGAAAAACAATCGTTTCTGCTCTTGGTGGCACTTCAACAGGACAGTCGCAGGTTTGTTTACCTGTGTAACCCAAAATGTTCTTCTAACAATCACTAGAAAGCTCTGGTGAACATTGATGTGCTTGAAAACTGTTAAATTGACTCATTCTTGTACCCATACCTGGTTGTGATCAACCATGGGTAAGAGATTGTCAACTTGCTAATTACATTGAAAGTCAGATTACAAGAAGCCATTGCTGCAAAGTCATTAGCTCCACTGTAGATTAAGGTAAGCATGTATTATTTTTAATCAATTTCCATTGCATTGCTTGCCTTGTAAAATGCAATAAATGTCAGTAACTATGGAACTGATCAAAGTGAATACCGGATGATGTTTATAAATGATGCATTAACATTGGTTTGGTTACAGAACTATTCAATGTTCATTCAGTTAAACTAAACTAATAGAATTAAATGTAGGAAAATAATCTCTATATTAGTAACAGATAAATCTAGGGGCACATTTTATGCAAATTGTCTAAGGATCCTTATCAGAGATATAAGACTGCTGATTATTAGTACTGTATTTTTTCAGATTTGTTTCTGAAGCATTAAAAAGTAGATTTAAAGTGTTGTGTTTGCTGTGCAGGATTATAAAAAAGAGGCAGTATAGCATTTAAAAAACTAATGATAAGGGAAGAATTTGGCAAGAAATCAACAATTAAAACTTTGGTTTGAATAGTGAGTTTGATTTTAGACTCCCAAACAGCAAAACCACCACACACACACACACACACACACATACACACACACACATTTACAGATTGTTACTTAGTCTGATTCAAAAACTGTATTTTGCCTAAGGCAGAAAGTGGCCTAATGTGAGCCCAAGCTTTGTTGTTGTTCGTAGTCTGTTTCCCAGTGTGTGCCCCATTCTGACTGAGACCGCACATGCCGTTGGACTCTACTGTTCGCTTTGGGCACAACATACATTTTTTTCCAACCATCAAAGCGGTACATGTCTGTTACTTTAAAAACTTCATCAAAAATGTGCGGGTAATACCATAAGAAACTAAGAAGTCAAAGTTGTCAAACATTGTGTAAATCATCCATCCATTATCCGCTTACTCCTTTACAGGGTTGCAGTGAGCCGGAGCCTAACCTGACATACACAGGGCGCAAGGCAAGACTACACCCTGGACGGGACACCAGTCCATCGCAGGGCACCACACACACACACACAGGGCAATTTAGCATGATCAATCAACCTGGATAACATGTCTTTGGACTGTGGGAGGAAACCGGAGTACCCGGAGAAAACCCACACGAACACAGGAAGAACATGCAAACTCCACACAGACAGTACCCTAGGCCAGATTCGAACCCAGGACCCTGGCGCAGTGAGGCAGCAGCGCTAACCACTACACCACCGTGCCACTCTTTGTGTAAATCAACTGATTCTTATTTTACTTGTGTCAGCTGTGAATCTAATGAAAATTAAACATCATAAAACCGATTTATTTTGAACTTATTTACGAATATTTAACAATTAGTTACAAATCACACCTCCTGGTTGTCTTTTCCTTGTTAAATGGAAGTTATAGTCTGTTTCTTTGTCTTGGTCATTTGAACAGTCATATTTGTTTCCATAGCAGTATGCTATTTGAATTAGGAATCTGTCTTCCCCAGTTAGGATTGTTGCCGCTCTTATGTCAATGACCATCCATATTAAAAAAACACATGGGTGGGTGTCAGACCTTGGACAGCAGAGAATATATTGAGAATGATAAGCAGTAAAGGTATGACACCTTGTGTCAGAATGCCTTTATTACCCCTTGATGGCCCCTAAGCCCCTCCCATTCCGGTGAGACGTTTATCCCGTCCTTCTGGTGACACGTTTATCCTATCCCTTCTGATGATGCGTTTATCCCTGCCCCATCCTGTGACGCATTTATCCCACCCACATCCGCTTATGTCCTTTATGATTGACAGGACCAACCCCACCCTCTGATGTCATTTAGGGTAGGCCATTTTTTAAGCCATGGGCTCCCTCTAGTAGTATAATATGCCTGTTTCTATACAGGTTGATTTGTGTGAGTGCAAGATGTTAGTATACATTTTATTATTATGGTGTGGTTTACTTTGTTTTTTAAGATGCTGGGTATAGTGCTTATGTTGACAGGGGGACTTGGAGGTCTTAAAACATTTACAGTGAAAAAAAGTACTATAAAATAAAATTTAAAAATGAATTATTTTCAATGTCTTTGATCAGCAAATAAATATATACAGTAGTTTTTTTTTTGGTATGTTTCATGAATGTAACCTACATAAGAAGGGGTATATATTTTTTACGTTTCTCTGCTGATCATAGAGCGGCTGCTTTTTTCCAGGGGCTTAGAAATGTATTGTAAAGATGTGCTGTGTAGATTTCGAAAATAATTCATTCTTTTTTCTTTTATAAATATATATAAAATATACAAGGACATAAGCGGATGTAGGTGGGATAAATGCGTCACCGGATGGGGCGGGGGTAAACATGTCATAGGAGGTGGGTGGGGATAAATGTGTCAACGGAAGGGGAGGGGATAAACGCGTCACAGTATGGGTTGGGGATAAACGTGTAATCAGAAGGGGCGACATAAACGTGTCACCAGAAGGGGAGGGACTTGGGGTTCATAAATCAATCAATCAAGGGGTAATAAAGGCATTCTGACACAAGGTGACATACCTTTACTACTGTGGTAGAATACAAGTATGTCAACTCTGGTAAGCTTTTTGTTGAAAATGTATACCAACAATTGCTAGTACACTCTCTGATTTTTGATGAAATAATTTCTACAGCCCGGTTTCATGGTTCAGATGGAGATGGAGTAGCATTGATATTTCTGTAATACAATAATTTGTGTGTCAGTTGTAACAGTCGTGAACACCACACTACATATTCAATCCATCATCCTTAATCCACTTCTCCCAACACATCAAGATCTTGTTTAATTTCAGTAGTGTTAAATGTTCTTTAAATCTTTTGCATATGAGCAAATATATTCTGGATATGAGGCAATATTACAGAGTACTAAATGACTCTCTGGTAAAGGAAAGCAGGGCCGAGATTAAATGTTAAAATTGTTTTTATCCGATCATGGTAAAATGAATATCCCAAGTAAAAAAAAATCATAATTGACAATTCAGCCATGTTTACAGTAATTTTCCATGAATTATTCATATATTTACTAGTAGGGATTTTTGAAGTTTAAGAGGATAATCCACAAATCTGTTCTTCCCCATCTGTGTAAATAGCATGTGAGCCGAAAGCAATGAGTGCCTGACAGAGAGGGAAGGGAAACAGGACTCTGAAGCAGGAGCTAAGCGCCCTGGCGATCTGACAATACCTCAACATAGTGTGATACAGGCTTTTCCTAGTTTCTTACAATATTATCACACTTTCATCACTCACGAATGAGAAGATGCCTTTTGAAATGTCATTTGCATGATGTATAATGTATAAATGTATAAATGCTATAAAGGGTAGGGTAAAAATATTTTCATGACTAAATAAAACACTTACCACAGTTCTAAATTAACATGATAAAAATGGGAACAGAAAACACAAAATATAATCCATGAAGAGGCAGTGTGGTCCATTGTTTAAAGTCCAGAGAAGGTCACTAGTTCAAAACCCACTGCCACCGACTGACTCAATGTGTGACCCTGAGCAAGTCACTTAACCTCCTTGTGCTCCATCCTACAGATGAGATGTTAAATCAATGTCCTATTGTAAGTGACTCTGCATATAATGCACAGTTCACAACCTACCTCTGTAAAGTGCTTTGTGATGATGGTCCACTATGAAAGGCGCTATATAAAAATAAATAAATAAATAAATAAATAAATTATTATTATTATTATTATTATTATTATTATTATTATTATTATTATTATATTTCTCATTTGCTCCAGCACAAGGTATGTCAAGATTGTTTTTTATATATTCTGTGAAATGTAAAACATTATAATAGTCTATATTCCTGATTTATTTTTGCTACCTTTACCTATTTAGTATTGCAGTAAAGTAAATTAGAGAAAAACAATATATTTTAGAATTTATTGCCTCAATCATACACTATTTTAAGAAATGGTGTTTCCAGACCCACCACCCAAAATATTATTATTATTATTATTATTATTATTATTATTGTTATTATTTACTTCTTAGTAGGCGCCCTTATCCTGGTCGACTTACAATTTTACAAAATATCACATTGCAGATAAAAGCAGTTATAAAATATAATAAAATCAGTAGTAAATAAGAGCAAAATCAAATACGAGAATATAAATACTGTAAATAATTATGTTTGAGAGCAATTTCAACTAAGAGCAGTTAAAACTTATAGTAAAATAATTTGCTTATAAGAGTAAATTCCATTAAGAACAAGTAGTAAGTACAATAAATGGATAAGAACTATTTCAAATTAAAAGCAATTAAAATAAACATGACTGGTTACCTTTAGGAGTAAAATCAAGTACAAGATACAGAAAATGTAATTATAATTGAAAGTAGTAGTCGAATACAGTAAAGTGTAGAGCAGTTAACTGCAAGTACAAGGTGATGCAAGTACTGATACAAATGGGTGCCATATACTCGAGTATATTTGAGAGTTGTGAGGTTTACAGATGCTGCCTGAACAGGTGTGTCTCGTGGGGGTGCTGGAAGGTTGTCAGGGACTGAGCAGTCCTTATATCCGTGGGTAGGTCATTCCACCACTGAGGGGCAAGAGTGGAGAAGGAGTGGGCTCTGGAAGCGGGGGAGCAGAGGGGGGCACAACTAATCTGCCGGTGGCAGAGGAGCAGAGGGGGCGAGAGGGGTTGTAGGGAGAAATAATTGTCTGGAGAGGAGGGAGCAGAAAAGTCGAGACAGTGATAGGAGAGTACAAGAGTTTTGAATTAGATGCGAGTGGCAATAGGGAGCCAGTGGAGGCGCAGCGGAATAGCATGGGAGAAATGAGGAAGAGAAAAGACAAGGCGAGCAGCAGAGTGTTGGATGAGCTGGAGTTGACGGATAGCGGAAGCAGGGAGGCCAGCCAGGAGGGAGTTGGAATAGTCAAGGCGGGACAGTACCAGAGTCTGAACTAGGAGCTGCATGGAGTAGTTAGTGAGGAAGGGGCAAATTCTGCATATGTTGCTGAGGAAAAAGCGACAAGAGCGTACCAGAATAGAGATGTGCTGAGAGTAGGAGAGGGAGGGGGTCGAGGGTAACACAGAGGTTCTTGGTGGATGAGGAGGGAGAAAGGGTCATGGATGCAAGAGGAATATAGAACGAGAATAGTGGGGGAGGAATGGGGGGAAGAAAAGGAGCCGATCTGGAGAAGTTGTGTTTAAGATGATGCAAGTGCGTCCAAGAAGAGATGGCCGAGGGACAGGTACAGATATGGGAGGAGATGTGGGAGTCAGAGGGGGGAGGAAGATCTGGGCATCATCAGCATAGAAATGATACGAGAAGTCATGGAAGGAGTGGGTACCTGGGAGCGAGTGTAGAGAGAAAACAGGAGGGGTCCCATGACTGAATTATCCCAGGACCTTTGGGGACGCCTGTAGAAAGAAAGCAAGAGGCATAGGGTGAGCCACGCCAGGACACCTGGTATGTGTGATCGGAGAAGTAGGAGGAGAACCAGGCAAGAGAAGTGCCGGAGATTACCAGGTCAGCGAGGGAGGACAGGAGAATAGAGGTTGCCTTCCCCTTTTTTTGTATTTGTTTGTTTATTACATATTAATGGAAGCCAAAAGAAGTTGTAGTGATACAAATATTTTTTTGGACATCAGACTGTATTCTGATGTTTCTACAGGTTGTGGCTGTTCACAAGCTAGCCATTTTTTGCATTTGAACTGTCTGGGCCTCTCTCTTTTCACATGATATCCCCCTCTAAAGCTTACCTAAATCTCCCTCACTACATTGCAGTGTGACTGTGACACCATATACAATGTGTACAGTGTCTTTTAGCATAATTCTGTGGGGCAAACATTTACCCACTCACCGGATGTACAAATGCCAAGGAGAAAAGTATTTGTTTTGAGAATAGGTACATACATGTGTTAGCCTTTTCCCTATAGTGTCCATTTTGAATAACTTCATTCTGGTTTCAAAACTGTGTACATCTGTCCCTGTGAGAAGTGTAAAATTGATCACATCCTGTATCAAGCTGTTCTCCTCACAGCAGATTATAATTTCTCCTTGCTATCATGTAATATCTGGAAGCTCTTTTTCCGGTACAGATGTATTTATCATAAGGGTGATAGGCATAACATGTGGGAATGAATATAAATGAGTTTCCTGCACACGATCCTCTTGATATGGAATGTATTCTACTGTACTGGAATGAAGAAAGCTGTGATACTGTGGCAGATTTAATGGTGTCATATCACATTCCAATTATAGCTTTGTGTGAAATTAAAGGATCACCGTCTTACTTCAAAAAAACCTTCTGCAACAGTAATGTTGTGCATTGCAGCTCCACTTTAGTCCGTTTCAAGGCTAAGTATTTGTTTACTGGTCATTAGAAATGAATCACTGTCATTCCATTGTTAAGAGGAGAAATAATGAGACAGTGATAAAGTGGCTTCAATTTGCTTGTAGTATATAAAATTGGGTGATGCACAACAGTATAAAATGCTCTCAGTAGATTCCTCTTTTGTTGCTGACATTCAGAAAGATAAGGGGAGTGAATACTAGATGCCCTTTACATTTTAAAACATGAATGTTGAGCTTTTAGGGCATTTATGAAAAAATAAGTACTTTGGTTTGTAAAAATTGCTTCCATTGTCTTGTATTACATTCTGGGCATGTTTTCAACAGTTTTAGTATTATTCAGTGCCATTTGTTATATGGCAGTTCTAAGAGTACAGTTATGATTCACATTTGCCTCATACTGCTATTACAACGTAATTATTTTTACTATGGCTTCTGACTAGAGTTAGAACACATAAGGTAATTATGAAATGTTAAACAAATGACTTGCATAATTTAGTACAAACTAACAATAATAAACACAATATTCATGGGCAATTTTGGATCATGTATACATAGCGAAAATTCACTGGTTTCTCCATTGAGCTATGACCAACTGTGGCAAAGTGGTAAGTTGTGCGCAGGTATAGAGCAGATGCAGTAATCCCACAAAGAAAAGACGGACAACAAAGCAAAGGTGAAATGAGTTCTGTTTATTTTAATCCAGGTGTCTGATGACAAAACAGAAAGAAAAACCAGAAGGCTGGCAATACACATCGATGTGTTTTGTGCAGTGAATAATCAAGGGTTGCAGTCCCGCCAATAATAAACAATCCAATACTTAAAACACAAACACGGTCACCAGTCCAAAGTGAGTGTTGTAGTGCTTGTGGTGAAAGTACAATTACAGTGGTGAACAAGTAGTGCTGTGTTGTCCGGGTTTAGTGCTGGCCGTGGGTGACAACTCCAGATCGCGTTAGCCGTCTAGGCTAACAAACAAACAAACAGCGCATTTTAGACAGATAGACCAAACAAACAAAACATTCACGGTTAGTATCACAATACAAGTCCTGTTGGTCTTAGCGTAACCACCACAAGGAACAGATCCCCTCGCTATGTCCCCTTATCTACCATAAACCATGACCCCTTAATGAGTGCAACCGCTCCTCCAAATCCTGTTATCCTGCGATAACACAACATGGTTTGGTTTTAAATAAACAGGGTCATACAGGGTCCACAGCGACAGCAGGTTGTCGCCAAGCTGAATGACTGATTTGGTTGAAGTCAGACTCATTGCGGAACACTTACATTACTTCTTTTTTTAAAATTCCATTTGACATGCATAGTTAAACACAAAATAGCGGTTGTAAGGTTGGTGGTACGCCTTCATAGGGATGGGCCAACTCAATGGTAGGACGGAACCGGAAGTCGGCCATCTTGATGAAAGGGCGTATATCTATGGTTGAACAGCTCTATTGTGATCAGTTGTGTTGCGTGAGGCAATTGGTGCTGTACTGGTCCTAGGGATGAGTTTAGCAGTACAAAGGGGATGCAGCTATGTGAGTACAGCCCCTTACACTGTGTGTTGTTGTTTTGTTTTTGTATACATAGACGTTGACGGATTCGGGAGCTGACACTTTGGAGCTAGCACTACCACCCAGAGCACCTGCACTGCCACATCACCTCAACCTGAGACAGCACGACAGAGCATGGGCACTTGCACCTTGGGACTGTATTTATTGTGATCATTGTTATATATTTTGGGAACCTTTTTGTTTGGGACTGTAAGCCCACCGTTTGATCCACAATACCATGGCTGGTAGAGGGGACAGTTCATTTAAATAAAAAACTGACAATTATTGGATATACACCTTCTTTGCGGACATTTACTCATTGCCCACACCACTCACACCCTGACAGGATGTCATTTGTTTTGTTTTGGCCGAACCTGCTTGTAGAATGTTAGAATGCTGTTGACATTTTTAGAACCTTAAAATCTGTTCGTGTTTGGCTTGGGGTTGTAGTGAATTAGGTATACAATTTATTTAAATATAAATTAGTCTCTAGTCACCCACTCATGTAAGAAATGAGACATACCATATTTAAGTTCAGGATGATGTAGAACTCGGATTCCCTTGACAATAACCAACATTCACACGTGTCAGAAATATAAAACAATAGTTTATTTAAGAATAAAAAGTGGTTCACAACTAATCTAATATTTGGTTAGAGATATGCATGGATAGTATACAGTTAATTGATTTCATAGTTAAACGATTACAACGATCATAACATCATTAGCATACATGGTTAATATACTAATATTAATTATGGCTGATCACACAAAGTGTCTACTTTGCATTGTATTTTCAATGCCCGTTTTGCATTGTAATTCATATCAATTTGCACGAGAATTAATTCAACTTCCCATTCAGAATGGAATCCAACATTCCAGTATCTAATTTAGCAAATTAGTTTTACTTTGTTAATTTAGTTTAGACGTGATGTACCAAACTAATAATATGTTATCAATCTCAATTGATTATATATTCAAATTTACTCTCCTTTGAGTTGCACATTTCAACAAACAAAATACATTTCTTACACACTCTAAAACAGGAAGTTATATTCTATTCCTAGAACAGTTTATCTATTAACTTAATAGCATTTACTACAGTTAATTCTCGTTGCAATTCTTCTGTACGGCCAGTACATGACCTTAGGCCCAGCTGTTGGCTATGCTTTCATCCGTTTCATGGAGCGACGTGGAAACCAAGACCTGCTTTCAGATCAAGGCAGTGTCACGTTTACTGTTTCTGTCTCTCGTAGGGCAAAGAGCTACGGCTCTCTTCAAAGCTGATTTTAGCCATTCTTCAGAACATTGGTTCTTCCTTGCTTTCCGTGAATTCGAGCAATTAAGCTCCCATGACTCCCAGAAACTTTCTTTCTCTTGCCTGGAGCCCAGTTCCTTGTGTGCGGAGCTTGCTTAGTGTAGGAAGCGAATATGGGAAGCACACCCTTTGAAAGTCGCATGGCTGCTTTTGTGATTCGCACTTCCACCCCGTGATTGGTCAGTTTGTTTATTTTGGGCTGTGCCCGAGTCCATGTGGGGGGTTTCTCATTGGTTGTTCTCATTCAGAGACGGCCCCTTGTTCTCACATAGGTCTGCTGTTTCGCCCCCTGTCGGCTAGATTTATGAGATGGACTGTTTTCTGTCTGAGGTGTCAAAGCACCCAAAACTGTCTGGCTTGCCTTGTGCAAGATACTGCCGTGCCGACGCCAAATGATTCATTCAGCGGTGAGGGAAGATAAGACACTTGTCCAGCAGTTAGTTTATTACTCTTTATAAAAGCATTCTTTGTCAGTGGGGGAGTTTGTGAGCAGAAACCGAGTAGACACAGAGAATGGCTTAGGACCCCCCTCTATATATTTAAATTCTGTTAATTTCATACACAGAATGATATTATGACCATCTCTGATGCTACAGGGTTGTCTTGCGAATGACCCCATCGTGATGCATAAAATTCAGTAACCAATCTGAAGAAGAAGATCCGATACCAGAAGATCTGACCATCCCTTCATGTCAAAGTGACACTACTTTGAATTACCAATCTGAGTTTTAATTATTCTTGGGATAGCCCCAAATGTGTCAAATTAGACTACCTTGGAAATATTTTTTTTATTATTATTTATTTATACAATATTAATAAATATTTATTTATTTATTTATTTATTTATATTGTATGAAACTAAAGATGATCCTGTATGAAGAGAAATTAAAGCTAACTTACTTTAAGGAACATACTGTATTGTATTCCGCATATGTTCATCCACAGCTTTAAACACATTGTAAATTGTACGTAAAACTATATATATATATATAAATATATATATATATATATATATATATATATATATATATATATATATATATATATATATATATATATAAAAACTTTGTACAGTTCTACCCATGGACCATGTTTATTTAGTTGTCATCCCTTCATGTAAAAGCAAGACTAGTTTCAATTGTTCTCCAGGGTAGCCCCAATTCTGTCACACTATTTGGAAATAAAAAAGAAATAATTAAACGTTGGATACATTGCAGACCTATGTTTTAAATAAAATTATCAAACCATCCAGTGTCCAGCTCCCTCTTCATTTGCTGCAGAATTCAGCTCCTGTATTGCAAAATATATAAGTTATAATCACTGATTTGCTCAATATCAGATACAGCCTGAGTCACAAATGTAATATAACGTGAGAATGAGCTAATTTGAGAAAACAGAAATGTGCACTATTCCACCCACTGACATAATATTTTTTCCCAACTAATGACAAAAGGCAGAAAACCAGTAGGCCTTGACAAGACAGTATGTGGTAGCAACTGCAGACTTTGGCAGACCGATATTACAATTAATCATTTCCAAGCATCATTGCTATAATGATAGTGGCCAAAAAATGTGAGTGACATGTTAACAAATCACACAACATGTAGATCTCACGCATTATTTGAGTGAAAACAGGTGTACCTTGTCCAATGTTGCTCTTTTATTTGCACTGTAGCATGTATGTTACAATATGTTGCACACATCTTCAGACTCAATCTGTCGTGACTCTCTTGTCAACGAAGTAATGCTTTCCAGTGGTGTTTTTCTACAGACGTCGCCATTAAACTGGTTTGCCGGCACACATTAGCAGTTGCAGTTTGTTCTGCTTTCCCAGATTGTTACAGCTCTATAGGTTTTGTGGATCACATTACATAACACACATAAATGTGCATACATTGCAGTTTCCAGTTTGCTATTTTATGCTGGTTAATATTCTAATCTTAATTTGTTCATAATTTAAAATACTAGTTTCTGATACTCAACACACTGGGACATATGTTTTGAAAGGGAAATCACACTGTTTTGTTAGCTTGCAAGGACTAGACCTGGAGACTTACTCAGTGCCAACATTAGAGAAGAATTACTTTATACTGTAAATATCATTGATTTAAATAATTCTAGAATTCTTTTTTTGTCCCTAGGGCTTAATGATATGGAGTATATGATACTAGAGTAGGACAAGAGTTGGCTATTTTAAGCTTTGAGACCCAGTGTTGTAGATACTGCATTTTAGAATGAGGTGCTGCCTGCTTGTTAATTATGAATTACAGTGGCACCCCCCTTCCAAAAAAATATTCCTGAATTTTATATTTTAAGCTTGATTAATAGCTTCCCTATTGCTTTAGTGCTGCATAGCCAGTTTACTTTTTTATGTATCTGGGTCTGGCTGCAGTAGTTGTTTACGCTCAAGAAAAGCTTGGTAATTTTTAGGTTACATGAAGTACAAATCCAGTCAGAGCAGTGAATAAAATAAATATCAGGTCAATGGAGCAGTTTAGTTTGTCAGAAAACTGGGGATAAAGAAAAGATTCAGTTTAACAAGCAATTTTAAACACCCATAATGAAAGTCATTACACTAATTTCAACAGCTTCATACCACTATCAAAATGACCAGTTTCAACACAGACTGCCTCATGTTTTATTTAGCTTTCTTGGAGAAAGAAAAACTTGTAAACAAGAAAAATACTGGAATAGTACTGAAATTCCTAAATGAAACCCATCACAATTTCAAATGGCAAAATGCTTAGACTGCACTTCCAAAGTTATTTTTCCTAGGGAACTGCAATCTGTCCTGGGATTAATTATGTGCAGATTGCCAGACTGAAAGACAGAGGGCACTCCTGCTGCAGGAAATAAAAAAGGAATATTACCATTAATTGAAGCATCAGAATACAGGGGAAAAAAAGAAACAACAATTCACAATTGTCATGCTCAATACAACCCATTACATTAGGAATATCGCTGTGTTTTGCCAGTATGAAATAATGCTATAATTCTTTTGCCTGGCAGGTAAGAACCTATTTGAAACACTAATTAATAAAACAAGCCATGAAGCTGCAACCCCTTTAGTCAAGTAATCCCTGTGAACAACATGCTAAAACAGATGGCGAGAGATACTGTATATAACATTATGTCCCTGGTGAACAAATTGTATGACAACAAGGACAATTCTAAGCTGTGTAACATGAGTTCTAACACTGAATTGATTATTCTCTGCTGTATCCATTCATATCCATTTGCGACAGTGCAGGTTCTGTCTTAAACAAGTGCTACTGTCTCCCAAGGAACCTAGAATAAAATAAAAAAGCAATAAAAAGTGTCCTCAGTTTCTTGGAACTCCAGAAAATATGCCCCCTTTGTACTGCAAGATAACTGTCTGCAGTGCGCTTGATTGTGTAAGACAACCCACAAAGCATCTGTCGCTTTCATAAAGCCAAAAGTTACTCACTAACAAGTATGTGTGAAACTATCCACTGTAGCCCGCAAAGCATGTGCAATTGATACAAATGCAGACCTTTTTCCAAAAGCCATTACTAACCTAAAGCAACACTGGGACTCCAGAACACTATTAGCACTGGAATGACTCAGCTGTCTTAAGGTGTTCATCCATAAATACTTCAAAAATATTTACTGGTTGAGGCTACAGGTTATTCACAACTAGATGAGCCTGTCTGTTGTTTACATCCAGCAGCAAAAACCATATAATGGCTCATACCAATTTAGTTTCACTTGTGCTATCATAGCCATTTAGTTCAGAACTAATGCACTGCCAGTGTACTGGGGTGATATTGTCATCTCCAGGTCTTTCCACATAAAACAACAGTCCAGTAATGCAACATAAACCCAGATGCAACATTATCGCTGAGAGCTTAGAATTTGAGTGAACAGAGCAGCAACAATTTATAAATGCATTAAAGATAACCATTGCATATTCTTTTTTCATACAATATATCCTCCCTAGAGCTGGCCTGAGTCACCGGCAGGTGTAGGTTGAGCTCCCTCTGCTGGAGTATACCTGCCACACAGGTCACTATCCACCAGACTCCCTCTGCTGGAGTAGTCTCGTAACTCAGGTAAGAACAAGACAGGCTCCCTCTGCTGGAGTCGTCCTGTAACACAGGTAAGTATTAGATCGGCTCCCTCTGCTGGAGTAGTCCTGTAGCACAGGTAAGAATTAGATCGGCTCCCTCTGCTGGAGTAGTTCTGTAGCACAGGTAAGAACAAGACAGGCTCCCTCTGCTGGAGTCGTCCTGTAACACAGGTAAGTATTAGATCGGCTCCCTCTGCTGGAGTAGTCCTGTAGCACAGGTAAGAACAAGACAGGCTCCCTCTGCTGGAGTAGTCCTGTAACATAAGTAAGAACAAGGCAAGCTCCCTCTGCTGGAGTGGTTCTAGATCACTGGTAATTACAAGACAAGCTCCCTCTGATGGAGTAATCCTGGGACACAGGTAAGTGGAAGAATGAATCAGTTTTTAATGAAGACTTCCAGAAAAACAACAGCGATGACCCCAGACGTCCAGAGAAGTGAACAAGGATAAAACAAGTTATATCCGGGCTGTGGAGAAAGAACCCCTGCAGCCAACTCCCGGTCATCCACAAAAGCAAATGGTGTCTCTTCTAAAAGCCAGTGTCCATTTTTTCTGTATTCATTATATGCAACGTGTCTTGTGTCTGTGTTATGAATAAACAATGTCTTACACTTCCAGTCTCGCAAGCCCGTTCTTTCTGGTTATTATTTACTGTCTCAGCAACACGTAAACAACCAATACCTCTCTGGGTTATAAAGCATATAGCACAACACGCTATGGTTGTGGCGGCGCACAACCGCATAGCACAGAATACCGCGGGTCTCTTTTAAATTGATACGGAGTACACTATCTTCAAGTCTCACCCCGACAACAGAAAATAAAAATAAAAATAAACTTTAACAAACAAAAGGCTACCTCAACAAGAGGAAAAACCGCACTTTAAACAAAACTAAACGCCGACTATATTTTAACACAAACGATAGTTTTACCTTGTGCTCTCTTTCTTTTTAGTTGTTTTCCCAACACACTGGAGCTTGCACGCTATTTCCTTTCAGGACAACCGGGCCGTTTTCCCCACACTTCCCCCTATGGCTCTGCCCTGTTCCTTTTTAAACCCAGAAACCCCACCCCATTAATTGACACTCGGATTTCTGGGTTGTGTAGTTTCTTCCTTAGCGCCGTCATTTCTTAAAGGCGACGCTATCCTTTCCTCACAATATATATATATATATATATATACTGTATGTATTGTAACAAACTGATGGGGTACCCTGCGGGTTACTCCTTTGCTGCTTCCACCGACTGGCACAGACACGTAGAACTTTCAGGCAAGTAACTTTTATTTACAATATTCAGACACACCAACACTTTCCTTTTATAACTTATCGCCCTGTACGGGTCACTAACTGACTCACTTCTTTGCCCCTCTCTAACTATTTCAGACTACCGTGTCCTGCAGGCCGAGGCCTGTACAAGTCCTCCCAAGTGGGCTGAGTCCACGGAAAGTGGTCACTGTAGGCTCTCCCTGCGGTAGTAGCTTTGTATTCCAAGTAGTCAGACGGGCTCCCTCAGCTGGCGTGTTTCTGCAACACGGGTACGTATCCACAGACTCCCCCTTGCTGGAGTCTCTCTGCAACACAGGTAAGGATGGCGCTGACTCCCTCTGCTGGAGTCTCGCTGCAACACAGGTAAGCATAAAGAAGACACCCTCTGCTGGAGTATGGAACGAGCCCATCTGAAGAAGGGCTCCTGGAAGGCCACTCCCGAGACCCAACTCCAAAAGACATACCCAACAGTGTTAATGAATAGTATCCAGACTGTGGGGAAAGGACCCCAGCAGCCGATGTCCTGGTAGATTCCAGAACACACACGAGTGTCCCAGAGTCCACACTTTCCATACACCTGTATATAATGTGGTTCCTGTATGACTCACAATAAACTACGTCCTGCAAACCAGACTGTTGCCTCAGTCCTTTTTTTTTTTTTTTTTGTTTCAACCCGTTGCTCCTGCAGCGCGTGCATGCACAATTTCCCTTCGGGTCCCGGGTATTTTACACAGTCAAACAGACGGCAGCTGTGACGGTGCCCAACCGTTACAGAAGCTGCGGAACTACTTCAAACTTAATACTATGGAGAATAGACGGCAGTTGTGACGGTGCCCAACCATCACGGAAGCTGCGGAACTACTTCAAACTTAATACTATGGAGAATAGACGGCAGTTGTGACGGTGCCCAACCGTCACGGAAACTGCGGAACTGCTTCAAACTTAATACTGTGGAGCGGCGTTTATCTACAAACGTTTCATAAAAATAAATTAAACTTGTCAAAACAAAAGACTACCTCACCAAGTGGAAAACGCTCACAGTTTACCAAAACAAAACTCTTATTCAAACCAAACAAAACGTTCACTTTACCTTACAATACTTTGTAACACTCTCTTTACTTTCTGGGTTCTTTTCAGCAGGACGATCCGGCGGTGCTCCCCACAATCATCCCCCTGCTGTCCTGCCCTACTTCCTTATATGCCCCAGGAACCCCGCCCTATCCATTAGTGCTCAGGTTCCTGGGTGCTGTAGTTTTTCTAATGGCGCCGCCATTTCTTAAAGGCGCAGCCGCTCTTTCTTACAGTATACATATATATATATATATATACACTACTGGTCAAAAGTTTTAGAACACCCCCATTTTTCCAGTTTTTATTGAAATTTAAGCAGTTCAAGTCCAGTGAATAACCTGAAATTGTACAAAGGTAAGCGGTAAACTGCCAGAGGTTATAAAAAAAGTTTAGGTTACCAAAAACTGAAAAATAATGTACATTTCAGAGTTATACAAAAAGGCCTTTTTCAGGGAACAAGTAATGGGTTAACAACTTACAGCTGTTCTGCAGCAATGGAAGTAAATTAAGCCTTGAAAGTTGATGCTAACAATTCCTACAGGTGTCCCAACTTTTGTTGATTACTTACAAACCCTCTGTCTGTATAAAAGCAGTGTTGGAACAGACTGTGTTACTACACCCTCTTAAGCATTATTTGGACAGTATTGTACTGCAGGAAGTAGTATATTGCTCTCATAATGGCGAGAAAAAGGCAATTAACAAAGGAAGACAGACAGACCATTATAACCCTTAAAAGTGTAGGTCTTTCCTTTAGAGAAATTGCAAAGAAAGCCAAGGTGTCAGTGAGTACAGTTTCCTACACCATCAAAAGGCACTTGGAAACTGGAGGAAACTCTGACAGGAAGAGGTCTGGCAGACCCAAAGACACAACAGAATCAGAAGACAAGTTTCTGAGAGTCAACAGCTTGCGTGTAAAGCGGCTCACAGGACAACAGCTTCAAGCACAGCTTAACACTGGTCGAAGTAAGCAAGTCTCAGTTTCAACTGTGAAGAGAAGACTTCGAGCTGCAGGTTTGACAGGTCGAGTGTCAGTAAGAAAGCCATTGCTAAGATGGCAAAATAAGAAAAAGAGGCTTGCCTGGGCCATGAAGCACCGCCAGTGGACTACTGAAGACTGGAAGAAGGTCTTATGGACCGATGAATCAAAATTTGAAATCTTTGGTTCATCACTCAGGGTTTTTGTACGCCGTCGAGTAGGCGAAAGGATGGTTCCTCGGTGTGTGACACTAACTGTCAAACATGGAGGAGGAAGCGTGATGGTCTGGGGCTCTTTTGCTGGATCCAGAGTCGGCGACTTGCACAGAGTGAATGGCACCCTGAACCAAAACTGCTACCACAGCATTTTGCAGCGCCATGCAATACCCTCTGGTATACGCCTAGTTGGTCAGGGGTTCATCCTACAGCAAGATAATGTCCCAAAACATACCTCCAGACTGTGTCAGAACTACCTTAGAAGAAAAGAACAAGACGGTAGGCTTCAAATCATGGAATGGCCAGCACAGTCTCCAGACTTAAACCCCATCGAGCTGGTTTGGGATGAACTGGACAGAAGGGTGAAAGCAAAGCAACCTACAAGTGCAACACATTTGTGGGAACTTTTGCAACAGTGTTGGGAAGAACTTTCCGAACAATATTTGATTTCCATTGTAGAAAGAATGCCACGAGTGTGTTCGGCTGTTATATCTGCAAAAGGTGGCTACTTTGATGAGTCAAAAATTTTGATTAAATTTTGTTAAACAAAACGATTCCATGATTTCTTTTTTATCTCCAATTGTTTATTTGTTCTATGCTTTAATTTCAGAGTACATTGAGACATTAAACTGCGTAAATTTCAATAAAAACTGGAAAAATGGAGGTGTTCTAAAACTTTTGACCGGTAGTGTATATATATATATATATATAACTATGGGTTGCAGTCCCGTAAACAATAATAAACAATAGTCCAGTACAAAGTGCAGGGTTGTCCGGGTGCTGGGCGTGGGCGACAGCTCCGGATCATGTTAGCCGTCTAGTTTTAATAAACAAACAAACAGTATGTTTTAGACAGACAGACAAAGCAAACAAAACACACATGGTAATAATCACAGTATCGGTCCTTTCGGTTCTTAGCATAACCATCATAAGGAACAGATCACCTCACTACGTCCCCTTTGTATACCGTCAACCATGACCCCATGGTTAACGAGCGCACCCACTTCTCCAATCCACGGATGCCACCTTTAACCTTCTGGGTCAGTGATTTAGTGTACTGTAGCTCAGTCCCCTCTCTAGATGGCCAACTTCCACCTAACCTTGGGAATGAACTGTCGGGCCATCCAGTCCAGGTTACTCTGTTCCCTTTACTCAGCACCCTCATAGGTTGGGAAGGAGATCTAACACCAAGAATCATTCGATCTCTGTCACATGGTGTCATCTGTGTCTCCTCTTCTTTCTGTTTCTTACCCTCCAACTCATATTCTCCATATCAGCGACTGCAGCTGTCTCTGATTCAGTCAAAAAAATGATATATACTGTATACACTACATAATAAAACATGATTACTGTTGCTAGTTTGAGAACATCCTAAGGTAAACTGATATTGTGATTATAGTTTATTAGAGGTGTTTTTTAAATGTCAGTGTTTTAACTGAGTACCTGAAATAAACAAGGATAATGTCCTTAATGACAGGTTTGCAACTTTGTTTTGTTCATTTCTTGGTGTTGAACAAAAAGCAGGTTGTTTTTAGACATACTTGGTATTCATTTCAGTTAAAGAGTACAGTGTTATACATCCCACGTGTTGCTACAACTGTTTAAATAACATACCTGTAATTTTTCTTTTCATTGTTAACATGCTGACAACTTTTTACACTTACAACTTTAAAGGCTGTTTCAAAGTTATTTTCAAATTGGCTGCTCTAGTGCACTGGGGTTTGAAATCTGCCCTCTAAATGACTGCAGAAGAGCGATTAAAAAAAAAAAAACACAACATAACAACAAGTGCTCTGGCTTTTCTGTTCCGTACCACATCATGGATCGTTATTCCTGTGTTGCCTGTTTGACCATCCTGCTATAATATTTGTCACTGGTGCCTCCTACAGAACTTCTTCATTGTACAACTTAAGATCCAGTCATTTTATTAAACTGGTTGTTTCCAGGGTATCAACAGTTTTTGATCGTCATTTTAGTTTGCAGCAGCCAATGACTGGAATGAGTTTCAACAAAAGTTACAATTAGAACGGTTCATACCTGAGGTTGCTTTTAGGCGTAGGGTCGACTCATTACGGCAGCAGTTTGGAGTAGTGGTTAGGGCTTTGGGCTCTTGACCGGAGGGTTGTGGGTTTAATCCCTGGTAGGGGACACTGCTGCTGTACCCTTGAGCAAGGTACTTTGCCTAGATTGTTCCAGTAAAAACCCAACTGTATAAATGGGTAATTGTATGTAAAAAATAATGTGATATCTTGTAACAATTGTAAGTCGCCCTGAATAAGGGCGTCTGCTAAGAAATTAATAATAATAATTACTGATTGACATCTGTACCTGCTAAGTTGATGTTGAGTTTGATGTTTTATGATTGATTGTGTATTTTTTTATTTCTTATTTATTGTGTTTCATGTTGTTTGCTGTGGGATTGTGAGCCTCAGGTCATCATTGTAAATTAGAATTTGTTCCCAATTAACTCATCTGGATAAATAAAGGTTTTAATTGATTGATTGATTGATTGAACAAACTGTATTCAGGTTTGAAACATTTTCTTTGAAGGTATTTCTGCAATCAGTCCTGTAAATACAAAAATTAGACACACTGCTAAATCTAAGATAGTAACCTGGCATGTGGAATGTATGCTGTGCAGTGTCTTTAATCTACAGTAAAATGGAACTAAAATAAATAAATAAATAAATAAATAAATACATTAATAAATAAATACAATTTCCCAAAGATACTATACAATTTGTCTAACATCATTGTAAAATCATAAGCTCACTTGTTTTGCAAGGGGTTATTCTATATGTGCAAAATTACAATGAAACACAACCAGTGTAAGAAAGTGCAAGTAATTAATAAATTGCTTAATTTTGTCACATAAATGAAACAAGGACAACTGAACCTGGGTTGAGAAAAAGGTGAGTTGGACTACAGGATTTTGACTAAACTAATTGCTTTGGGGGCTTGGGAATTATTCCTTGATAAAATAAAGCAGTACCAAGATGTATAGTTTCATCTTCATTTCTCCCTGATTGCAGCAGTTTCTTAACATGCTATTTGTTCAGCATATAAAGTGGATTCTCACTTTTATTTAAGCCTCAGTGGATAGTTCCATGGAAATTATACACTTCATTACACCTTAATCACAGGAAGATGAGCATTAATGAATTGCTAATATGCAGCAGGCAGAGGTGCACATATTATTGACATAAATAGCAGTTCAGTGAAATTGTTTAGCCTTTCTGGATGAAAAGCCTGTCAACAGCTCCCTTTCTTTGTGATGAGTTAGACACGCAATAATAATAAACCTGAATAACAATAGCATGCAGATTTTTGTTAACCAATGAGAATTTTAAAATATTGCACTGCATTTGTATCTGCCATTTGAAAAATCATGTCTGGTTGTGTTTCCTGTGAGGGCCCTGCGAAATTAACAGGAGAATTAAAACGACAGGACTAACCTGCAGTTCAGTCCTAAACCTCCAGGTGGCCATGTAGCCACTCCAGCTAAACTGATCTAAAGAATAAATAATGAATCAACACATTCAATTCTGGATAATTAGCCATTATTGAAATTGATGCATTTAAAAGAAAACGCTGTTGTGAGCCCTTATAATTAGGGCTTCTGATTTTCGGTTTTAACTGATAAACCTGAAAAAAAACCACCACCGATACCGATGGTGGATAGCCAATAAACACCGGAAAACACCAGAAAAACTGTGGAAATGGTTAAGCTATTCATGTTGACTTTACCTTTTTCCCATTAAAAAATAAAACATACTACAAAAATAATAATAAATACATTTCCCAGTGCTGCTGGGCAATGTCCCACCTTCTTGACTTGTATCTATCATTGATTCATTCTGAATACTTTAAACCCGCCCCAACTACTGAGTGACAGCACATTCTTACATTTCTATTCTCCGCTTGAGAGATTTAAAGTGAGATTACAATCAGGATGGAGCCAACTTCCCAGTAATGTTGGTGAAGCTGACACCCTGGGATCCTTCAAGAAGCTGCTTGATGAGATTCTGGGATCAATAAGCTACTAACAACCAAACAAGCAAGATGGCCTCGTTTGTAAACTTTCTTATGTTCTTATATTCTTCTTATGTTCTTATTTTTGTTTTGAGGAAGAAAAGAAAATATTTTTTCTGTGACAGCACTTTTTGTAATAACGAAATATATAGGTCTCTCGCTTTCAGGATTTTCAAACCCTGGCGCCTCTGCTTCAGTGCATTGATAATCCTTACATAGAACACAAGTATCAGGAACATATGAAGTGTTGGGCTTCTCTAAAGCTGATGTGCAAATGTAACTGTTTGACCTGCTACATGACTCATCATTAAAGGCAATGAAAAATGACATAACAAGCCTTGCATTTTGGTCTCTGATTACAGACCAGAAATACCCAACAATAAAGGACGCTGCTTTTCAGCCCTCACTAAAATTTTCTTGAGTACCCCTGTCCTATGGAATAGCAATTACAGTTAAAAAAACAAGAAAATCCACCATTATCTATGCCTCTGAAACATATATTTTTTTCTTGGATGAACTATAAACCAGATCACATGTGTTCCATCCAACAGTAAATACAGCTCTGGAATACTGCTCTGGAAGAATTGCTGGAATTCACTTACAATTGCAGTGGCTCCTACTTAAACCATGTCAATTTAAAACACATCTCTCAATGACCCATATACTATTGATTCCAACTCAATTGCATTTCCAATGTTAATAAAACATAGAAGAAATGAACTAGTTTAAGACAGCAAACAACTGCATTTTTTCAACCTTCTAACTTACATTTGGGACAGGTAAAACAAATGAAAAGGATGTGGCATTTGCTGTCAATTTACAACCTACATTTTAGAGTAATGCAGAACAACTTAAATTGGTCTGTTTCCAGGGATAACAAAAATATTTAGTAGGGTCTGGGTTTAATCAGACAACAGATGCTCCGTTTAAGTTAAACACTTGTCTAAACAATTCTCTCAACCCTCACAATCACAATTAAGAATTGCTAAATTAAAAACAGACAAATAAAAATTTATGTTTGAATACATTTTTAATAATACGTTATATTGAGAACCAGTTCATAATTCTGACAGGCCATATGCATCAGTATTTATTTATTTATTTTTCTGTTAGACAATTCCAGAATTACGATCAGTTTGTGTTTTATCACTTTCACAGATATTACCGCTGGCGCTATTGTGAGCATGCACTGATTTAATATTAACTGTTTCTACGCACTTTTACACATCCATAATGGGGTTTGTGACAAATGATCATGTGCATTGTGTTTTTGGGGGTCTGAAGCATTTCTATTTTTAAATATTACATTCCAGGTTGTTTTGTTTTCTGTTTAAAAAATAAAAATAAAAACTTGGTCACACATGCCAGATGTACATGCCGTAATGCTTTTTTAAAAAAAAAATTTAGTCACTGTTAAGAATAAAGGAATAACACCTATTACAGTGGGATTCATGTACTGTGGTTGTACTGAAAAGAAAGCAGAACCTGGAAGACTTTCTTTCTCTTCCTAATTATTGCCCAAAAATAACAGCTACTACTTGGTTCTACACACTACAAGAAGTTCTCATTATTGTCTTACACAGGGTTTATCAAACCCTGGAGTGATTCCCTTTTTCCAAAATAAACTTTCCTTTGGCATCAATGATAGAACACATACACCACATGGTTTCTGATTGCGCAGAATAACTGACGAGTGCAGCTTTCAGCGAAAAAAGCCTGGAAAGCAGCATTTTCCAAAGAGCTGACAAATTCAATACTGTTTACAGTGCTTGATAATTAAATGTTACAGCTCAGTGATGCACAGCATTGTTTTTGCGCCCAATGTTATTTTTCTAGTAAAACTGTTTTAGTTAACTAAAGCAACTGTTCCAGATGTGAGTCACTTCTGTGGTATCCCCAACCTCCAGACCAGCACCCTCCAGACAATGCCAAGAAAACCTGAATAGCAAATAGAATAACAAAGTGTTTTGTTTTTTTTTGGTATACTGTTCTGTCGCTTTCTTGTATACAGTAACTGTGAGGCAACAGTGACATTGCTAGATCACAGGGTCAAAAAAATATCCCAGAGTAGGAAATAATTGTAACGTTGGGCTGTGCAGATACTCACATTCTCGGAATAAATCCCTATACATTTGTTTACGATTTTAGGGTATTAAAATGGAATGAAACCTTAAGGACCAAGCATTAAATTCCATGGGAACAAATCTACATAACTTTATGTCTTGGTTATCACTCCTTTGACCACACCATAACACAAAAACTACTTTCCCTTGTGTAGAAAATGAATGAGTGGCAATGTATAGCAATGTTACAGTGTGTTTTAATATAGAACCTGTCATTATCAAACAAACTAACACCATTTATATTTTACTTTACTCATTTTCATAGAAACATGTCTCCCCATGTGAGCAAAATCTTAGTAGTGACTTGTGAGATTATAATTATTTTAACTTCTAAAGTTGACAGATACATCTCCCAATATATAACACCAGTAACTCTTAAGGTAAGGCTAAGGAAAGGTTGTGTGTGTTTGTGACAAATCAGTGGCATTTGCTAGTTTCACAACATAATTTGTGGTTTACTAACTGTGATTACTTGTTAAATAAACCCCATAGGCTAGACAGCAAACCTTGGCATACGTAGCTGTGACATGATACCAGAGTTTTTTTTTTCTTATGGTTTTTTTTTTCTGTACCTGCATACAGCCTGTGGCTGAAGCAGATTACCATGGTGAGATCCCAAAGGATGAAAACAGACTTGAATATGTGTGCCTCGCATATAACAAGGACACAAACTCACCTCAAGATCCAGCTTCAGCCTCCATCGCAGCTACTCCACTGCCTTCCTCAGTGTCATTTGAAACTCAGCCCAGACCATCGACATCATCAGCTTGTGCTCAGTCCTCTAGTTTGGAGATGCCACTGTCGATGCAGAAATTCACAATAAATGGACATGTGCAATTTAGTTATTAATAAGTGAACAATACATTCAATTTAATTTGACTATATTACACTGTGGTTGTACACACAATAAAGGTTTCTGGTTTTGTATTAATTTAAAATGTGTTTTAATTATTTTAATTATTTTTCTTCCCCCAAATGACAGGTAGCCGTGTTATAAGCGGTATAAACCACTTCGAGCCATGCGGTTCTGAAGATATACACCACTTCTGGGGTTGTTAAAGGCCCGAGGCGTAAGCACAACCCAAGGCGCGGTATATACCGTGGGAACTGCATGGACCGTCATGGTTTATATCTATAAATAAAAGCCACTATAGCAGAGCAATAATTAAAATTTAATCCTATGGTAGACAAGTATTTGTTTGTTTTTATATTAGCCTGTAATTTGTATGTTATGTCACTGGGCCAAATGTTCCAGCTATATCCTTCAAGGTTAAGTCCTAAACTAATCTTTAGTTGGGCAGCAGCATATGTTGGGCAACCAAGCATAGAATGAGCAGATGCCGCCTTCCCTCATTATGAGAAACCTATCAGCAGCTTTTTTTTTTTTATTCTCAAAGTTAGAAGTATTATTTGTCTGTAACATCAGTGGGTCAAATAATAAAGACATATGTTTTGTTAATTATCTTTACTTAAAATAATGTATATTTTCTTTAAAAGATTGCCAGTACTATGATTAAGATAAATGTACTGTTGTTTACACACAAATAAAACTCACAACAAGAAAGAGATTTTGCAGTCCTCAAAGAGATTACAATTTTCTTAAAATCCTTATCAAACTAATCTGACTGTTTGTAATACAGTGCTCCCTCGCTATAAGGCTCTTGATTATAACATGCCTCGGATATAACGCTCCTACAGCATGTTTCCCAATTCCCTATACTAGTGATTCATGCAATATTTCTACAGTAAATACAGTACCGGTGATGTTCAAACTGTAAACAACTTCTCAGTCTAACTTCCGTTTCTGTCTCTCCCTTTTGATAAGGTATCTGAACTGAAGAAAAGCTGCACTGGCACTTTATAACACATACATCTTATTCAGCATAATATTAATATATATTAGGCCTATTACGTGGTTATCTTTCCTAATGTATTTACTTTTTTGCTGCGAGAGGAGCTGCAGCTTTGCTTCAGCCCCGCTCCGGCAGCCAAACCTGGGGCGAGCCCATTCCCTCTTCCCCTCGCCCGACCCGCTCACTTGGTTTGCTTGTCTGTCGCTTCTAACTGAACTCCCGACCGCCGTTTAGCCAGGCTATTTATAGTTTAAAAACTGCTAATTAAAATGATCCACGAGTGGGAATGTTAACCTTTTTTTGTTTTGTTTTTGTAAAAAATATAGCGTTGATTACATGGTGCTTTATGCATGGTTAATTCACAGAAAGTTACATTTTTGTTTCACTATATGTGCATTATAGAGAGGGAGTTATTTTATTTTGTGTTTTAGTCAGATGTGTGTTGTTATGTGTCTCACGGCGCCCCCACCCCCTCCCCCATTTATAGAAAAATGTATGTCATTGTATAACTATTTGCTTAATTTGTACTGTATATTATCCAGGACAATGGGTATATGCCATTTGCTGTGGTATAAAAACATTACATTTCGGTGCGACCAACACATATGTGCTGCCTACACAAGTTGATTATCTAGCACATCAGGTTTGAATTGAAAATAAGCCAATAAATTAGGCTTTCTTCTTTATATTAAACAAACACCTCTGTTATTTTACTCGTGGTTAAAAAAATGGATATGATAACAACAGACAAATGATAATACATGTTAATATTGCCAACTTTGTTGTCTATGGCTCCATTAAGTCACAACTCAAGACATTTCTAATGATCTTTTAAGGCCTCTGTCTACAGCCTCTGTCTAAACCCTCAAGATGTTGCCTTCCACTACACCATCTGTTACCATGAATATCCTGTATTATTGCCAAGTAAAAAGGAGTTTTGTGTTGAATCCCTGTCTGGAACAGTAGAATAAATGTTTAGGTGAAGAAAGAGATAATAAAAAACAGCAAGCATTATTAGCTATGGTAAATATGGAAAACAGAACACTTAAATGTTCTACAAAAAAAAGTATGTAATCTGTTTGCATTTGTCTGATTTTGGGTGACTTCAAATGAGAAAAATATTATCACAGAGTAAGAACAACAGTATAAAATAGTGAGTTTTAATAGGGGTTACCACCTTAATCCTGACACCTATCACTATGACCTAACTTTGTGTATGTCTTTACAATTTGCAGTGGAGTTTCATTACATTCCCAAGCTGCACATTGGTCAAGCTTTCTATCTAAGGTAATATTCAAGCGACCATGTTAAAGGAACTGCCAAAAGGGAATTGAATAAGTCTAATTTAAAGGTAATGAAATATGAACAAGAGTCTCTGCAGCAGCAGGTCTAGAGTTGCAATTAAAAAAGTGTAAGAACTGGTGACATGAAGAGTACAATTATAGTGTCTACATCTGCCGACTTGGATTCTTGCAAGTTCTCAGTATGTGCTCTGCTCTACATAATTACAGTAAACAAGAAATCAGTGCAATTTTCTTATGAAAAGAGAAAAGCACCATTTAATGTTACAAACTAGAAATAAACATCCTGCTATTACCTTTTTAAAATAAATTTGGTGAAAATGGTGCTTATGATGCATTGAGAAACTCCCTGCCTCCAAATTAATAGTAAGGTGTATACAACTCCTGCGACAAGGTAACATTTATACTGATTAAAAACCATACAATGCCTAACATATTTAAGATGTTGAAACTGTTTTACATTTGTTTTAATTATGAACTTTTACATTACAGTATAAATTATGAAGTAATGTTAGAGAGTATAAAAAAAAATAATGATGTGCTGTAATAATTACTTCCCGAGCCAAATGATGCTATATCAGGTATCACTGCCAATTGGTCGAGTCAAGCTCTAAATCAAAATTAAACCTAATGGCACAGCTGCTTTATCACTAAGACTAAGACACCTAAATTAATTTTGATCTGTCAAATGTGTGAGAGGAAATGAAGGCTAATTTTCTAAAATTACGCAGACCCATTTGGTATTTATTGAAGAATCGGCAAGTGCTAAGTTCTATATCAAAAGGCAAAGGCTGACATTTTTTCTTCAGCTTTGTGAAATTTTGTAATAATAATTTAATTTCAAAGATGATTAATGGTCATGCTATTTTCTTATTCTTCAGGTGAATACTAGGCATTGTATCATTGGATTGCTAAATCAGACATTGACTTCTGAACATCAGAATCTATATCTATTGAATACAATGTTTTGGCACGCAATGTAAAATTTATTATAATCTTCATACAAAGGGAAAGATTTTATTTTATACTAACCTAGCATAAATACAGCAAGGATGTGACTTTCTAAAATGGTATATGCAATCCTTTCATAATGAAAACTAATTACAGCACCTCAGAAGTACAAGCAAAATGATAGTTTCCAGAAATTGATTTTCATCTGAACAACTCAGTGGGATTTTATATATAAATGGAGATTAGATAAAGCGGCATTCAGAACAGAAAATAGGAGGCAATTTTTTACACAGAGAATTGTGGGAGAACCAACTCCCCAATAATGTTGTTGAAGATGACACCCTGGGATCCTTCAAGAAGCTGCTTGATGAGATTCTGGGAACAACAAGCTATTAATGACCAAACGAGCAAGATGGGCCGATGGGCCTCCTCTCGTTTGTAAACTTTCTTATGTTCTTATGTTCATATATATATATATATATATATATATATATATATATATATATATATATATATATATATTGTATATATATATATATATATCACACACACACACACCGTAAAAAAACATTGAATAAGTCGATTTTCTAGGCATTTTTGCTGAGCCCTTAAAAGGGGGGAGTGACATATGTGCCGGTGTGTCTAATAGTAAACTACTGTACCAGTGCCACAATGGGATTACTACAGGCACGGTTATGTCTCACACAAACTTAACTGTCAACAACCCGATTTATTTGTTCAGGATCTACAGCATTCAGGTCATGTTGCTAGGTAGAAACACAAAACCACTGTTCTAATTAAAAGTTTTAATTTCTTACTCTCAATACCCTTAGTCATTTTGAATGTTAAACGCAAGCTTTCAGACTCTTGACTGACCTCCTCTCAAAAACATCACAGCTATACTGCTTCACTTAGGCTATATACATACACAGGCTAAATGTGGTTGTGAGTTCACCTTTTTCTCTTAATACGGTTTTTATACACACACACAGTTCAGTTAGAAAGGGCAGCGACAACCGCACTAGTTAATCCTTTTCAGAGCAAGTATCGAGTGCAGTTATTAATTCAGTTTGGTTAGTTAATGCGCATTAACCACAGTTGGTGTTCAGTGGATTCCTGCGCAACTAATGATGTAATTGTTATCAGACATTTCCGTGTAATAAACATGGCTATTTCAACAGCTTCTATTTTAGACAAGCGAAATTTTCTCAAAGCGATGTCGCTTGCTGCTGGTGTGGATACTCCCATTTGACTGCAGTGACTTCTATATTATTCACTTGCGTCCAGTGTGGATGCAGCTTTAGTGTTAACACAATGGCTGCGTTCACGATACGCAGACTTTGCTAAGTCTGCGCAAATTCTGCGCAGATTTTGCGGAAAACCTGTCCAAATTCATCGTCGGCGTGAACTCAGCCGGAAAAGACGTCACCAGGTCATGCATCCACGGGCTTAAAAGTCTGCACAGCCGCGCAGTTTCTCAAGAGGTACTGCACTGGAGCAGCCGCGGCTCAAAACAATAGACGAGCGTTGGCTGACAAAGAAGTGTATAGGCAACCAGATACAATCTTCACTTCATGTGCTACTGCCACCTAGTCAGGGGGTGTGAAGTACCTTCAAGTCATGTCATTAATTATCTTATAAATGATTTGACTCATTTTCCACACAGTTATTATACTTTTCAAATATTCAGATATTTATTCTAAAGGTTTAAACATGTAAAAAATAAAAAGCTAAACGGTTGAAATGAACCTAAAACCGCTCTGTTATTTTCAGCAGGTGTAATTGGGTATTGATGAAAGGCTATCAGGGACAGGGAATAACCTACTTTGAATTAAGGAGAATAAATCAGCTTTAATAACAGGTAGTTGAAGTGAGATATGTGACCATATGTACAAGTATTTGAACTATTTTTGTCCCATATCAAAATACAGTACTGTCTAACAACCCCTTTGTGAGAGGGCGGGGGGAATCCTGCCCGTTATAATATTCATTAATTTGTCTCACATCACAAAACATACGTTTATATTATCTCTTTATAGCAGGGACTGTTTCTACTATACATTTTCTGATCATGCTGTAAATTATGAAGCTGGTGGAGCACAAAGGGAACTTCGATTGCATCCATTACTTCTGCGATTAGAATTTCTCTCAACACCACCTCCATTTTGGTTCCCTTTCAAGTCGAAAATAACCATCAAGTATGGGATATTGCCGTCAGGCAGTAGGGATTGGCTGAGCTTTATAGCAAAGCTGCCGATAGGCCTCTGCGCGAGCTGCCACGTAAGCCCTCTCCCCTGGGAGCTTACTATACGCAGCACGCAGAGACTCTTTTCCTCTTTTGTCTTCAGCATTGGTAGCGGTAGGTAATAGAGCTGGTAACTGATTGTACTCGCTTAGGCTTGAGAAGCTGGTTATTGCCCCTTCTCTGAGTTTATTTCAGTTATACTCTTCGGAGTGATTATTATTTTGTTATTAAGGATTATATAAATTGTTTTACACTTATATATTTCCTTCACGCTTTGCTTCGGCATCACGTTTGTCTCGTGGTCTCCGTCTTTCCTGTGTTAATAATTATTTTATAATTATTAGTGTTGTGTTTTGGGTTTTTTTGTGAATAAAAATTGTATATATTGTGAATATATTTTGTGAAGGACAGTAAGAAAAAAAAGAAAATGCTACTCAACAGGTTTGAAATTGCGCGTTGTTGGATTTGCCGAAATACATGGCCATGGCAATCACTATACTGAAAAAAAACAGTACGTGACTAGAGACGAAACAAAGACAAACTTAAAATGGACAAAGAAAAACGAGATGATAGGAGGAAAGTGTTTATGGCCTGATGTAGAAAACATTTTGTTTGAACTGTAACTGTTCTACTTATAAATAGGGGTCTACTTAAATCGCGGTAAATTTAAGTATTTTTCACGGGTATGTTGCGGAATAAAATTAGGTTTTCGCGGACATTTTGCGGACATGTTTAAACATTAAATAAACCTAAGTAGACAGTATTTCAGTGGTACTCGCTTCCTTACTAAAACAGAGTGCTGGCATTTGTTAAAGGCAAGTATGCAGCATCCCCCTTCAGTTGACTTGCCCATACATTGAGACTGCACGTCTGCATCCACTGAATTGGTTGGAAGTTAAGGCAAAGCTTTGCCAAGTTATACAGATGTGGAAATCGATTAGAAACAGCCCAAAAACTCGGTTACACAAGGGCATCTGGCATACTTTAATAAAGTCAATGTATGCAGCACGTTCGTTGTCGTGTTATTTGTCCCATCCAATAATTTATTTTATTAGTACCGAGTCAAAACAAAGAAGACGTGGCTACTCGGGTCTAAAATTCCAACTGTAACAGTAGGTTGAAGCAAGGTGGCTGTGCTGGATCGTTTTAGTACTGATTTAACTTGCAGACAGGGATACTTTTTGTCTCGGCTGACTTTCCAGTTTGGTTTCTGAAAGCTGTTTATATTACGTGCTGTTCAGTAGCCTCTGTAGTAGCCTTTTGTTTAATGTATGATTCTGAAGCTAAATAGCGATCGATCGTATTTTCTCCAAATGCACATTAAGATATGGAAAACAATTACCTCAGTCTGCATGTAGTTTATTTGGGAAATATCTTGAAACGATCATCAGCCGAAATATAGTTTGCTTTCTTTGTCGTCCATTTCTACTATTTTACCTCCAATGCTGAAAACTAGATTTTAGCAACCTAAATCAAACAATGCAGCACCAACTTTGTCCCGCCCCCTCCTGCACAGTACAGGTCACATAAAAGCAGTAAAGTAAAGACGCACTGATAGGCTGATTAAAACGTTCTCATTTGAATAGTAAACAAGAACGTTAACTGCTTTGGAGAATTTATTTTGTAAATGTTACTTGTGGACATTTTTTGTTTGTTTTTCGCTTAAGTGCAGTGCACACGGGACGGCGAAGGAATAAAAATGGGCTATCTACAGAAGGAAGATACGTAGTTTGCGTCACTTGCGTTGTGCAGTAGTTCATTTAAACAATTTTTTTTCCCCTCTCCATACTTGTTTATATGCATTGGCCCCTAAGAGGTGAATTTTGCGGTGACCCCTCAATTTCACGATTTCCGCAAAATCGCGAATTAGGTAGGTCCCTACTTATAAAGTATGTGTATGGTTGGTTCTGATTAACAAAACAAAATGAATGTATTTGTACAGCTGGAAATTGAACACAATTGTACTGCACCGCATGCAACACTAAAATGTTTTGTTTACTGGTTACTAAATGGTGCACTGTTTAGTTTCGTTTTTTTTTTGTTTTTGTTTTTTTTTAGGGGGGGGAGAGGTGCTTAATTGATGAAGCAGCACTGTTTAATACTTTTCTTTTGAATTTGAATTAATACAACGAATTTGTAAAAGCCAGTGCAGCTGGAACTATTGTCTAAGTATGGTTTTGGAAAGAAATGTTCAGTAAAGCAAAAAAGATATGTTTTTGAACTTGTTTGGGTACTTGAGAAGCTAAAATAAAATACAGGTAGTTTAATACAGATGTGATGTGTGACGTATAACCTGATTTTACGCTCTGTTAATTTTCAGTTTAACTAAAAACGAAAAACAAAACTGTAAAATTATTAATGGAATATAATGTTGCAAACAAGGGTTATTTCAAAGCTAAACCTGTGTATCTTTCATTATTTATCAGTGTTGAGCATGTAGGGAAAAAATTGAATGTAAAAAAGTATTTTAAACACAAAAAAACAGGTTTCCTAAAATTGAAGTCTCAAAAAAGGGGGGAGCGACTTTTTCGCCAGTGCGACCTATAAAACAATTTTTACAGTAGTTCAGAGATTGTAGATCCCACATTGTAGCAACACACTCAGTCATGGTGACCATATATGCACATGCACACGCACACGCACACACACACACACACCCCATATATATACAGTAACAATCTTATGTTAGTTTTCATATTCTTAAGTAAAATTATTCTGTTTGAAAATATTTTTAGCATTTTGTATTTTTAGTTTTGTTTTTAGTTCTGTGTGATCAGCTCAGAACTGACTGAGAACCTCAATCTGCTGATGAAAGGCAGGTGCACATGACAGATTCGGTTCATGGAGCATCAAGTACTGTTAGATAGCTTTATGCAACCAGTGTGACTTTTAAATCACACATTGTAAAACATGGCTGCTTTTGCTGAGCTAACCAATTTAGAAATGAGAGGATAGTGGGAAGGGAGCTGATCATGTGTTCATCGCCATCCAGTTTCTCAAGTTTTTCTGAAGCTTAGTATACAATAGATTTCAACACCATTGTCATATGTACACTTCATAAAATGTGTTTTCTATAATTTCAATAAATAAATAGCTTCTTAACAACATATGTGTGAATCCTATTAAACTCTAAAGACAAATACAATAAAATGAATGCACAATTAACACAAAAACCCATGAAGGAAATGTTATGATTAATTAAAGTACAGACAATTATACTTTTCAGTTAGTCTCCAGGACATTTCAAAATGAAGTGCATCTTCATTGAGACACCACACCCGAGGTAGCATTGTATCCCGTTCTCTCTCGTTCATTTTACATCATGAGAATATTCCTCATGGCTCCCTCATAACACGTGAAAACAAAAATAGCTTTGTACGCAGGGGAATTCTCACAGCTAAAACAAAAAAGTAATGCAATTTACCAGACTGCAAGAAAAAAGTAGAAAAACCACCATGAACAACAGCAGAAAAGTTAGATAACTCTTTGTCAGCGTGCAACACACCCCAGCGAGATTAAAATTATCATATCTCATGGCTCTTTAAAGATTGGGGGATATCCTTACAGGTGATTAAACTTTGATTGCTTTTATTTTGATACCAAGAACATCCTTGTCTGACTCTGGAAACGACAGTGTTCCTTCAAAGTGCACAAGGTTCATTTTTGAGGTGCATTTGCACCACTTCCTCTTTCTGAGGGTTACAAATAAGATACATTTTTCACATACCACCTATTCTGCCAGTAAGCTACTGCTTACTGGCAGAACAGTTTGTTAAGAGTTGTGGGAGAACACTGGGAGATGTGCATAGCTTCTAAAATTATTGATTTATCTCTAAATATTTATTTGTTTGTCCAAAAGTATTTTTTTTCTGAAAATATACATCCATGTGTGTACAACAGTGTTGGAGTCTTGTCCACCGTATCCGAGTCCGAGTCAAGACCAGGACTGTCCAAGTCCAAGTCCAAGACCAAGTCCCTGAAGTCCAAGTCCAAGTCCAAGACCAAGTCCCTGAAGTCCAAGTCCGAGTCCAAGACCAAGTCCCTGAAGTCCGAGTCCGAATCAAGACCAAGACCAGGACTGTCCGAGTCCGAGTCCAAGACCAAGTCCCTGAAGTCCGAGTCCGAATCAAGACCAAGACCAGGACTGTCCGAGTCCGAGTCCAAGACCAAGTCCCTGAAGTCCGAGTCCGAATCAAGACCGAGTCCTCATAGGACCGAGTCCGAATTGAGTCCTCGAGTCCAGCAAAAATGTAACTGTCGGATATTTGGATAGTAATAATTTATAATAATTACTAGTACTATTACTACTAATAATCAGTGGCGGCTGGTGAACTTTGAGAGGGGTGGGGCGTTGGAGAACCAACTCTTATTTTATCCCCTAACCATAACCCCCCCCCCCCCCCGTATTTCACCTTTCCCACATACACGTATAACATAAAAATGTTTTATACTACTTACACACAATGTACTGTATTTAACTGTTCTTCAGTTTTCCTACATTGTGTCAAATCAGTGATTCTAAATCACTCCGTGTCCGTTTCTTTCTAAAAATATTTATGAGAATCACCTTAATTGCTACGAAAAGCCTGCGATATAAATGACCAGAGATACTTCTGATTTCTGTATATTCAAATAAATACAGAAGTAGTAGGCTATATAAATAACTAGCTAACTGTATTAAAACCTATTCAGACTGCACCATAGCATTTGATATAAATACAGTATGAATAACCATATCGCTGTATGCTTAAGTATTACTTTTAGTGCAGAGGGAAAACAAATGTAGAGTACGAGGTTTAATCAGACAATAGATGGTATGGTGGCCGAATTTGATTTTTTAAAAATGTTGGAAATTTTCTATCCCAGATTTTGCACATTCTATAAAACTAACACCATTACATAGAACCTCAACCTAAACAATAATAAAATAAAGTTATTAGAATAAATCCAAACTTATGAATACCGTGAATGTAACATTATTGTGTCTACAAGTTGACTAAATTGTGACAGAAGTAGCTTGGAAGCCTCAAGTTGCCTGCAACTTATAGTTTAAGTTATTATTCAAATAGCCGGGCGATTGCTAATGATGATAATAAAAATTGAAATACGTTGTGATTTCTTTGGCTGAGAGTTGTAGCTGAAGTGTTATATCTGGAGAAGGGTAAATAATATAACATAAACAAATACGTTTAAGAGGCACAGGCAGGATATTAGTTTATGTGCATCACGGTACCAATAGTATACATACAGTGCAGCTGGTGACAGATTGATTTCTCTTTATATTTGAACTCTGATAGAACAGACCATAAATTATAGTTAAGCTAAAAGGGAAACAGACAAATTACTGTGATAGACGTTAATACTGTATTACCAATATAATTGTGGAACACTAGCATTCATGGTGAACATCTGAACTAATAGGTGCTCTTGCTAATTTAAACAATAATATCTGGGACCTGAATCAAGGACATTCAGGTCGCAGGATTTATGCACAAACTATGTAGCAGGGCTCCAAATGCATGTATCGTGGGTGTAGACTGTGTTTAACCCAGGACCGTAATTCAATAAAGCAAGGATTTTGGATTGTGAAAAAAAAACAAAAAAAAAACTGTTTGGTAAGAACATAGCTGCCTACACACACACGATTTTAATTGCAATAACTGGGAAAAGGATCATTATTTTTCATTATCTGTAATATGATTTTATTTTGTAAAAAATAGCCTGCTTTACTCTTGGTTGTAAGCGATTGTGTTAAAGATAACAGAGACACATTGTATTGAAAACTGGTAGGTGCAAGAAATGAAGTTGCGTGAAAGGTTAATTTGACTGGATCCTATTCTAGGTGTTCATCGAGTCCTGAGGTGCCGTGGTGTCCTGACAGGTCGAGTCCGAGACCTTTAAAATCCAGTCTCGAGTTCCTTCAGCACTGGTGTACAATTATTTTACCCCTGATGTTATCCTGAATTTGGAATGTACAGTAATTTTCTTCTCCTCACCGCAGCAACTCCCTACACAGCTCAGGAGAACTGAGATTTATTTATTTATTTATTTATTTATTTATTTATTTATTTATTTATTGCCTTTATATAGCACTTTTTATACAAAAGTATTGCAAAGCACTATACAGTACGTAGCGGGAGAAAAGAACAAACTACAATACATTTGTAAAGCGTGTCCCAAAACACGTTTTGGGACACCAGAAAAAAGTGTACTACAATAATCAATTCAAAACAAAGGCATGCATTAGTCTCTCGGCATCAGCTATAATTGGTCTAAGTTTGGCTATATTTCTCAAATGGTAAAAATATATTTTAGTAACTTCCCTAATATGAGTCTCAGATGAGATATCAGGATCAAAGATGACCCCCAAACTCTTAATTTCTAGTTTAGGTTTTGAGAGAGACTGCAAGGATCAAGCTCATGTAATCCCACATTTCCTTTTAGTTGGTTCTATGAGCCCACTAGCATAACCTCTGTTTTATCTGAATTCAACATTAGAAAATTCTGTGACATCCAATGCTTGATGTCTGTAAGGCAAGTAGCTAATAACACCCAGGCAGAAGACATTCCTGGCTTTAGGGACAAATGTAGCTGGGTATCATCAGCACCTAACGGTAGCATATATAATGAAAACAACAAAGGACTTAGAATGGAGCCCTGTGGGACACACCTCCCCAATGGAGACAAACTGAAACCTATCAGAAAGATTAGATTTGAACCAGGATAAGACAAGGCCAGACAGTCCTACTGTGCTCTGGTCTACAGTATCAAAGGCAGCACTTAGATCTAGAAGAATTAAAACTGATGGAAAGCCCAAGTCAGAGCTTATCAGCAGATCATTCACAACTCTGACAAGGGCTGTCTCGGTGCTATGTGCAGCATGAAAACCAGACTGTTACTTCTTGAATATACCATTAAGAGTTCGAAATTTTTGTAATTGAATTGCAACAACTCTCTCTAGAACCTTATATAAGAATGGTAGGTTGGAGATTGGCCTATAGTTATTGAGGACTTTAGGGTCCAAATTGTGTTTAACCATAGGCTTTACCACAGCTACCTTAATTGCTGAGGGAACTATACCGGAGGAAAGTGAACCATTTATAATTTTTTAAAATGTGGGTGTTAATAACAGCAAGAACATCTTTTAATAGTTTTTTTTAGGATTAGGGTCAAGAGAGCATGCAGTAGTACTCATATGTTGAACTAGCTCCTGCAAGGTAATCAAAGAAACAGCCCCCAATAGGTGTAGTTAATAAAATTGTACTGGATACAAACAAAGGTTCAGTGGGCATCGTCCGATCCCACGACCAAGCCAGCATCCTCTTTTACACCCAGGAACCTGAAAGCGGATGTCGGCAAGCTACCAACCTCTGGAGGACAAAGGCCAGCCCTGCAGGTGTGTCTGCTTTTGGACTCCCCTAACGCCTGGCCAGCAGGTAAGACTGGGTGGTTGGCAGAACGGTGTCCATTGACCGTGCCTATTAGCCAACCTTATGCCAACGTTGGCCGACTGCGTGCCATATGGACTGTAACAGCAAAGTAACGTACCTAAAGCTCCACAAAAAAGAACTGAGCATTCCTATAAAGCAATTGTATTTCTTTATGTTGTATTACTTGAATTTGTGTGATTCCAGAAGATTTTCAAAGTGCATTTAAAAAGCGGATTTGTTTACTCACTGCTGAGCAGTGTCCCTTTTTTCTATTTTGCAAGTTTTCTTTAAAATCAGGTACCCCTTTTTCCTTTCTCCATCATTCAGATTGTTTCAGCAAAATGCACATCTTAAACCACTGTATTACTCCATCGTTCAGATTGTTTCAGCAAAATGCATATCTTAAAACATTGTATTAGAACAAGAGGTTTATTTCACTTCTTTAGCTTTGTTTAACCCCTTTCTGTCCCATGCTTTCAGCACTTTGTCTACTGTTTGCTGCTCTGACCTATCAACTCAACGCTCTCCAAAATTTTACTCTCAGGTCTTCTTTAAGGGGCAGTACGAATACATTATTTGCATTCGACCCATTAATATATCATTTCCATTTTTATATTTTCCAAACAAGTTAATATTTGGTACCAGGATGTTAAATGCCATTTTTCTTTATTTTATGTTTTCTGGAATTTTCCTTGTTAAATTAATTTAAATTGTATGAACTAGATTGGTATCAGATAATTAATGGCGCAGCGGAGGTTTGTCTTAATGCTTAACAACACCTAATAAAACTCCCAATTTTCCTTTGTTTCATTTATTTATTTTCATTTATTTATATTAGGGCTGTCAAGCGATTACAAAAATTAAGCGCGATTAATGTTGGATTTAGTCGCATATTTAATTGATACAATTACTGCATCCATCTCATTTAAGTTTGTTTACGGATGCTATTATTATTATTATTATTATTATTATTATTATTATTATTATTATAATTATTATTATTATTATTATTATTATTATTATTACTATCCAAAAAACAACCCAGCATAACAACCTTGTTTTCCTTTTTCTGGATTCACTTTATAGTGTTTTTTTATTTACAATCCAGCACTGTTGTTAAATTGTTGCACCCAACTGCTAAATCACAATGGAGTCAGTTTATTACTCACCTTACTGCATTTACAATGATCAGTTTTCTTACAGTTTCCTTTACTCATAAATTTAAACTGATGTTTTCCATTGCTGTTTAAATAATACTACTAATAATTTCTAATTCTCTTTTATTAATAACTTAAAATTGCCGAAATAAAACAAAACATTCACAGAGTAACGGTTGTATCCTCCATAATTATAAATAATACCGTTTAAAATAAATGTGGTTATTGAAATAAAACAAAGCTACAATGTTAACGGGTCTGCAGTCGGTAGCTATCCAACAGCACTTCTTATAGTATCGTACTTAGCTTGATTCATGGGTTTGCAGCGATCTTGAATTTCTAAAAGAGCACTCTGTCGAAACTGACAGGTTTCATTTGTTGTTGTACAGTTGTTGTCTGTAGTAGAAAAACTACTAGACTGTATTTTGAGAAGTGGAAGCATGTTTAGCACGAAGGTGCTACGGCAGACTAGATACACTTCTGTGATACTGGAACTCACTTTGACAGTAGATACAAGTAACCCTCTTTCGGTCCAATGAACCATCAGAAAGTTTTTAAAAAATAAACGTCCCATTCACAAGTCCTTTAGTTTGAGTGCTTTATGAGGTTCTATTACTAATTTTATATTCAAAACGATGACTACACTCATTCAATCCTGGCATGCACTAAATGGTGCCACAGGAAATTCATTACGGTATGCTAAGAGGGACAAGACAGGAGTGTGATTAACGTGTGTTAAAAAACATTATCCCCTAAAACAAATGTATGTGTTAATCGCAGAAGTTAACAGCGATTGACAGCCTAATTTATATTTATATCTTGTCTACAATTCCTACGCATTACGTTTGTTGCTTTCTCTAAAGTAATCCAGATGAGCCAAATGTAGGGATGTTTTACTTTCCTAAAACTGAAGCTCAACCAGAACAGACATTTCTATTGAATTCCAAACTGAACGATACCGCCTAATCACAAAACCAAACACTTTTTGTACAATGAAAAAGTGTCGGTGGTCTCAGCACTCAACCGGTTGCATTTTCCGGAGCTCAACCCAGGCTTTGCATGTATATGGTTCATATTAATACCCCTTAATAGTTTTAATATATAAACATAAATAAGAAGCTATGAGAAGACATACCTGATTGCCCTCAGTAGGGCTAACCATGGCTTCATACTTAGTCAGGATGTTTAGATGTCTAGGGCTGTTTTCTTTCCAGGTTTCTAAAATGGTGGTGGTGCTTGTACTAGAAGGCAAGTGCTAACAGCCTAACCTAAACCTTTTTTAAAAAAAGGAAGATGCAATTGACACCATTGTGTCAGCAGGCAGAAATTCTATAGACAACCATATGGCAATAGACAAGCATACTAATGACACTCATTTCAAAAGACAAGAATACAGATAGAACATAATCTTATATAGCAGCTTTCATTTGTATAGCTATTTCTAGAAAATTAATTAATTAACTAAAACTAGTAATTAGAAAAGACTATATTTTTTCCTATTTTCCTATTATGTATATTAGCTTCGATTTTTTTTCTTATTCTTACTGTGATTGGCTGCAAAGACAACAGAGCTAGCTAGAGATTGGATAATGTTTGTTGGGTTGGTTTTTCTTGTGTACAGTTTCCTAGTAACTGAAGACATTGGATGCGTTCACATCGCACAGACTTTTGAGAGTCTGCACAGGTTCTACGTCAAGTGACAAGGGTCTGCGCACATACCCTGGCGTGACCTCAGCCGGATCTGAGAACAGAGGTCAAGCATCTGCTAAGCAAAAAATCTGTGCATCCGGCACAGACCCTAAAAGCAGACCCATCTTCAAAACAATAGAGGAGCGCTACCAAGTGCAAGAGAAGTGTGGAGAATTACGTGCAGTATTAGTGAATGCAACAGCGCCACTTGGGATAGATGTGTGAATAACATGGAAAATAGTTTCAAACAGGACTACAAAAACTTATTTTAAAAAAGTTCCATTGCTGAAACACATTCATAATAAAAGTCGGTACCTAAGGTGTTACTTTGTGTTAATTGGTCATTATAGCTATGATGGAACTGTATGTGACATGAGAACACTCATGTAAATATAAATTCCCAAAGTAACTGGCAAGTGTTAGTAAGATACATTTATGTAGATATTTCCTAATAAAATATGTAGTGCTCCTTAAGAATCTGGTGGTTTTAATAACATTTGGAATTACTGGTCAGACAAATAAGGTTAAAGCAAGCCTCTATACAAACAACCCCCTTTGTCAATTATCATGTTTGGTATATATTATAAAGTTAGATAAACTTCAATATCTAAATAAACATCAATACATTGCCTTCCATTAAATATCTTTCATTCATCAACGTGAAAATGTAATAAAATACAAACAAGCAAGCTTGTTGTACAACAAGCAAAATATATGCAATTAAAAGACACGTCAGACTTATTCAAATGTAATGAAGTCACATAGTGAATGAAGGTGTCAAACATTATTGGCCGCCAGGTGGGTGAAATTAAAAAACTTGTGTGTGTTTGAAATGGCCTATAAAAGAGGGTTCTTTGTACCTGTATAAGCCCTCTATAGCTTTATCGTGGAAAAGACAGAAGTCAAGCTGAGTGATGGTTCTGCAACTATAACCTTGTTACACCCAACGAGAGGGAAATGATCCAGTCTGGTAAGCAATGTTGATAATAATGGTAAACTTAAATTTTATTGTGCATGTGTTCTTGGAAATATACTTATTTAATTTGTCTTCATGGGTTGGCCATGAAGACAAATGTAACAATATATGTCAACAATGTACCTGAACATAACTCAAAACTGAGAAAAATGATGTGTTGTACAAAGCCCGTTCATCAATGACCCTTCACACTACTTTATCATTTCTTTCATATAGTTCTTTGTTTTAATGTGCAATAAACTACAAACTAGATGCAATTAAAATGTAATCACGTAGGATGTGTAATATTGCATTGTAGTTACAAATACCTCAGTCTACATTTAAAACTCAATTGTTTGAGTTCTGTATTGCATGACCCCCAGCTCCCACTGTCTTATAATGCATATTCTCAATATGCTAGTAGGCTGTTCCATGAGGCACTGAAGGCAGCCAACACAGTGCTACCGAAAGGTGAATAATAACTTCTTATTATATAATAATAAGCAAAAGGCCAGATGTATGTTGGTGTAGAGGTGTAAAATAAGATGTATTGTCTGTGTACAAACCTGTATGAAAACTATAGTCCTTTACCTATCCTAAATGCCTGATATACAGTATTAGTAAAAGTAGTGCTTCTCATAGTTTACCCAGTGGAGGTGGGTTGTTGAGGATTTGTGGCACACTCTACAACCCGGTTTCTCAGAGATGTCGGATTCAGTGGCCAAGAGTTGCGTCGCACAGTGAAGAACTTATCTGCAGCAGCAGAGAAGAGCAGCAACTGGCTGTGGTTGAGACGAAAAGATTCTGGCTGGGGATCTCAAGCACAATAGAAATAAAGAAACGCTGATGTACAGGTAAGTAAGCTGGGCTGAGTTGAGTGGGGGATGGAGGGGGGTGATGCTGGGACGCCAGAATCACCGTTGAGCCCTCTTGAGGTGTCATGGGCTAGTCGACGAAACACTGAGGATGGAAGGTGCCCACTTGAAGACCCCAGAGAAGTACCCTACTTAGCTCAATCCAGACGGTTATCATGCTGATGCGCTGGGGAGGCCGCACTGTGGTTGATCCCCGGAGCCAGCATCGCAGCTGTTGTGTGTGCTGATGCGCCAGGGAGGCAAAATAAGCTGATCCCTGGAGCCAGCATTACACTTCAGCCATTAACACCAGACAGAAGGATATCTACATCATCATATGGAAGGATGCGCAAATGGATGGAGACACATATGGATCACATTAGTTTACTGTAAAGCTACGTCTTAGTTGGTGCTTATCATGTTCGAGAGCCGAGTTCAAATCAGCATGAAGTTTTAACATCTACTCTCGTGTAATGGAAATCATTACATGCAAACTCTATCAGACCTGGGGACAAAAGCATTGTTCCATACAGTAAATGAAAAGTATAAACATATTAAGTAACAATTCATGACTTAGGAGTAACTGTCCTATCATGTGTTTTATATACTATATTGTTGTATTCTCTTGGTTTAGCAAATGACCCTGGATGCAGTTCCCAGGTTCAGGAGAGCACTGTTCAGCCTTTGGAAGGTACTTTGATTTTATATATTGCTTTATAAATGTAGTAATTCATAGAAATATTTTAATTGAGTGTAACTAATACTGTATATCAGGCATTTGACTCTGTGGCATCCACAAGAGGACTCTTGTGGATGCCACAGAGTCATTCATGGAGAAATGTGAAGAACATGCAGCGCGACGCACATCTCTACTTGAAAACTTAGTAAAGAGAGATGTCAATAGCATTTCAGAAAAAAAGAAGACAAATAGAAAAGAGGGAAGAGGAAATGCTGGCCTGTTTAAAGAACATCTCCACAACTCTTCACGAGATGTCTCAAAAACAGGACCACATTATATCTCTGTTGTCAAAACGTAATGAATTTATAGCACCTGTTAATTATTTTCTGTTAAGAAATATTTAATTTAAATAATGTTTGCTGTGCATTTCCTCTGATCTGAGATTATTGTGGTATAATTTGCAGTTGTTGGGAAAGTTTATGGTTGGTACAATACTTAAATATCCATTTATAAATATCTCAGTTAATAGTTAATGGACCATGATAAGCAATACTATAAATCAATTTGATAGAGGTTAGGTATACAATTATAAAGACACCTTATCAATGTTAACTCTGGTGTCTTTACACTTGTGCATACTAATCAAGATAACCTGTTTGATAATGTAACAAAAACTTTGCTCTTAGCACTTTGTTTAGAGAAATCCTGTACTGCTAGCTCAAGACAGTGACCTTAAGACTGTGCAAACACATGCACCAGATTTTCAACTGAACTGAGCACACAGATCCTCTTGGCAAGGTTGTAACAGACACATTAGGAGCTGATGTAGCTTGATCTGATACAAAGAAGGAAAACCTCATTATAAAAGCACACTAACCATGACTATTTAAGTTATAGGTTTAGTATTAGACCCTATAATAGGTTAATTGTAAGTTGTACAGGAATATATTGAATGAATATATTAAGACTATAGAGATGAATGAACTAGAGTATATATATTGTTAAATGTATGAAATATTTTTTTTATTCATCTTGATCTATAACCCAATTAACTCAGGTGGAGTTGAAGTGAAACAAAGATTTATTCAGAATTAGGGTGGCAAGAGTATTGTTTAAGTCGAAATGGAATGCAGCCACACAATAGGAAGCTATTTAAGAAAGGAGAAATGAAAGACGACAGAGCATGTTTTCAACAATGATAATTGTGATTTTATTTACAGTATGATTTCCATTACATGAGAGTAGATGTTAAAACTTCATGCTGATTTGAACTCGGCTCTCTCCAAGATAAGCACCAACTAAGACATAGCTTTACAGTAAACTATGTATCTGTGTCTCTATCCATTTGCGCTTCCTTCCATTTTATGATGTAGATATCCTTCTGCCTGGTGTTGATGGCTGAAGTGTAATGCTGGTTCCAGGGATCAGCTTATTTTGTCTCCCTAGCGCATCAGCACACTCAACGGCTGCGATGCTGGCTCCGGGGATCAACCACAGTGTGGTCACAGCGCATCAGCATGACAACCGTCTGGATTGAGCGAAGTAGGGTACATCTCTGGGATCTTCAAGTGGGCACCTTCCATCCTCTGTGTTTCGTCGACTAGCCCACGACACCTCAAGAGGGCTCGACGGTGATTCTGGTTTCCCAGCATCACCCCCCTCTGTCCCCCACTCAACTCAGTCCAGCTTACTTACCCAACCAGAATCTTTCCGTCTCAACCACAGCCAGTTGCTGCTTCTCTGCTGCTTCAGTCAAGTTCTTCACTGTGCGACGCAACTCTTGGCCACTGAATTCGACATCTCTGAGAAACCGGGTTGTAGAGTGTGCCACAAATCCTCGACAACCCACCTCCACTGGATAAACCCGAACTCTCCATCCTCGCTGTTCCGCTTCAGTGGCTAGTTGAGCATACCGCAGTTTCTTCCTCTCATATGCCTCATCTACAGCATCCTCCCATTGCACTGTTATCTCTACCAGGTGAACAAGGCGTGCTGATCCAGACCACAAGACAATATCTGGTCGAAGGTTAGTGGTGGCAATCTCCAGTGGAAAAATAAGCCGTTGACCAACATCTGCCAACATTTTCCAGTCTCTAGCAGCTTCCAGTTGTTCTGGGCGAGGATTGGTTTTAACACCTTTTCTTGGTGGTTGCTCTCCTGGGTGTAGGAATATTGTCTTTTGTGTGTAATGTTTTGATGGAACTGGTGGCAACTTATTGGTCATGTTACGATTGTCTTCCAATGCTATAAGGCCAAACATCGCAGCACCTGGTCATGGCGCCAAGTAAACCATCCTTGGCTAAGAGCTACCTTACATCCTGTCAAAATGTGCCTTAATCTTGCAGGTGATGAACACAAAGGACATGAGGGATCCTCTCCTACCCAGAGGTTTAGGTTCTGTGGTGATGGAAGAACATCATATGTTGACATGATGAGGAAACTGATCCTGCTGTGTTCCATTGTCCATAGGTCTTGCCAGCCAATCTTGCTTTGTTCCACACTCTCCCATCTCATCCATTCTCCCTGCTTGGCCTGGGAAACGGCCTTTACACACCTCATCCTCTCCTCCTGCTTTTGCACCTCGTTGACTACCAGCTTCCTCCGTTGAGCTTGGGCTGCCTGGTGCCATGTAGGAGGAGCTGAACTGAGACCAAGACCCCCTCTTCCATGCTGAACTTGCCCCATGATATCACCGATTCGAAGGGCAGCCTTTGCATCTTCCATGGCTTTCTTTGCCGCCACTTTCTTCCAGTTTTTAGTACAGGTGCTGCCTCCCTTACGCATTTGTCGCGTGACTCTACTAATGTCATTTCCAGTCGGACCTTGGCGCACTTAAACTCTTCAATTAGAGTAGAGACTGGTAGCTGCAGTATTCCTTTACCATAAAGTCCCACTCTGCTGAGGCAGCGTGGAACTCCCCACCACTTCCTGATGTATGAACTGATTAAAGCTTCCAGCTTCTCTACTGTTGTCAAAGAAACCTTGTACACAGTCAGTGGCCACAGCAGCCTGGCAGTAGACCAAACTGAAAGCACCAGAGTTTTAGTTTGCCTGGTAGAGCGCTGCTGTCTATGCTTTTCAACCCTTCCACTGCTTGTTGTCTAACTTCTCCCACACAAACTGTGTCATTTAGATCCCCGTCATATCATCGCCCAAGACTTTTCAATGGCTTCTCAGACAGTGTTGGTATTGCCTCACCATTAATGTAGAACATTTTATCTACTACTTTACTTTTAATTATAGAGAAGCTCCTTGATTTACTGGTCTTGAATTGCATTCATGCCCATTCAATGTTATTGGTTAATTTGTCCAAATAACCGATTAGTGCAGGCTACTTTTGTAGTCATGGTTGTCATGTCATCCATGTATGCTCGAATTGGTGGTAGTTGCATTCCAGAAGCCAGGTGCTCTCCTCCCACTACCCATTTTGATGCCCTAATGATTACTTCCATTGCCATGGTAAAAGCCAGAGGAGAAATGGTGCATCCTGCCATTATTCCAACTGCTAGGCATTGCTATGTAGTGCTGAATTCTGAAGTTGAAAAACTAAATTGCAAATCTCCAAAGTAGGCTTTAACTAAATTTGTTATTGTCATCGGTACACTGAAAAAATCAAATGCTGCCCAAAGAAGTTCATGTAGCACTGAACCATATGCATTAGCCAAATCCAGGAATGCCACATGGAGCTCCTTCCTCTCCTTTTTAGCTGACTGAATTTGTTGACAGATCACAATGATGTGTTCTAAGCATCTTGGGAAACCTGGAATGCCCGCTTTTTGTACTGAAGTGTCCGTTCTTTAATAGGTAAGTTGACAATCTCTGAGCAATAATGCTAAAGAAAATCTTGCCTTCTATGTTTAATAGGGAAATAGGGCGAAACTGACTGATGCTTGTAGAATCTTTTCCTTTAGGTATAAAGACTCCACCTGCTCGGCGCCATGCTCTTGGTACAACCTGTTTTTCCCATGCCACTTTCATCAATTTCCACAGGATTCGTAGAACTCCTGAAGCACTCTTGTACACTCTGTACAGAACTTTATTAGGCGCTGGAGATGATGAAGCCCTTGCTTTTTTCACAGCTTGCTCTACTTCTTTCCACTTAGGTGCACAGTCCTCCATTTGGTATTCTGGTGGATTGATAGGTGGGATGTCTGAAGGAATTGACATAGGCTCCTGCCTTTTTGAATCTGTATGTGTTTCCTCCAAATAGCTCTCCAGCTCAAACTTAGATGCTTTTAGTGTGCCATTCTTCTCACTGGTGAATAACTTCAAATTTACAAATTTGAATGGGTCTTTATAAAAGTTAGTTCTCGCACACTCCTTCCTTTAGTAGCGTTTCCGTAGGCGCTAAGCTCTGCGCAATGTTGCAAGCTTGTCTTTTATGACCCTTTGTAACAGATTGAGTCCCTCCTTCTGACTTTGTTCTGCTCTTCTCCATTGCTTCCTCAGCTGTCTCCTTTCTCTAACTAAGCGTTCAATATCCTGCTGCCGTCTAGACTTTCCAGGAATAGTTTGTACTTTTTTCGTCCTTTTTTCAACTCCAAACTTCTCGCTTCCATATGCGTAGGTGATGTCCCCAAATTTATCCAGCTTCTTTTCAACTGTATATATACATTATGTATACAAAATAATTAATATGCACATTTTACAATGATGCACATATTTCATTTCTTTTCACATTGCCATAAGCATTGTTTTGTGGGGTATCTGGATATTGGCAGTTATTGTGATGTATATCACAATCAATTGCATCCTCTAAATCCCTCTACTTTCTCTAAACAGATATTATGGAGGATGCAACATGCTGTAATGGTTCTGCTGATGTTTTGAAGTGAATGCATGTGCAGGCCTTTCAGCCTCCTAAATCTGCTCTTTAAAAGTCCAAAGGCTCAGGTCATCAGGTACTGGGAGAGTGGATACGCAGCATCACCAATAGTGTACAGACTGCCAGGTAGGAGTGACTGTGGGTGTTGTTGGAGAAGTGGGAATACTTCTGTCATCCTATAGACGTGGGCATCATGCCAGTTGCCAGGATGGCCAACATTCACATGGATGAAGTGTGCACTGTTGTCACAAAAAGCAGTGAGGTTGGCAGAGTAGAACTGCTTTCTGTTGAAGTAGGTATCAGCATTCTCAACATCTTGTGGCTTTTCGATGGGTATACGGCAGCCATCTACAGCACAGAGTGTTGAGGGGAAACTGGATCTCTGAAAACCCTGTTGGGCTTCAGTAATCACATGATCTGTAGGTCAGGAAATCTTGTGGGAGAAGTGCATGGTTATGAGTGAGCACAGCTCATACAGATGTGTGCGTATTAATGATTTGCTTGTATTAAACCTCTCAGCTACCCCTCTGTAGGACTCCTGGTTTGACAGTGTCCAAAGTGTGGCGAGTACTCCATTGTGCAATGACCATTTCCTGGCTTTTAGATCAGCGTAGAAGGGCTGCAACTGCGTATTCAGCTCCTGTAGGACAGGTAAATACAATATTTAGATATAAAACATTTACTTACATTCAACTCAATTGCAATACACATTTCAATATGAGTACCTACTTTAACTTGTTCTGGAGTAAGCCGATAGTGAGTTCGGAAATCACTAATTGTATATTGAGGTACCACTTCAGCGGTACAGTCAGTGATCTTTGCCACAACTCTGGAAAAAAACAAACAATATAAACTGCCTTATATAGGGTTACCAACTATATTGGTAATAGTTAATTAATACAATTTAAAGATGGATGGTATGTTACAAATTATTTAAAGATTATACAGGTTGTTGCAATGGAGACCACACCTGCCTATGGTAGAATATCACTACTTATATAAATGTAATGGACCTACACAATATTTTCTCAAATGTCATATTCATTGAACAAATGTATTTTATGGGTATTATGAACAGATTTTGTTTTTGACAATGTCAGTAGCTCTTCTCTTTATAACGTCCTAATGTTATTTTAGGTAAGACAGTCTAAAGGCATTGCCGATCTTGGTCTATGCAACTAGCCCATTTTAATTAATTCTGTCAGATTTGCTTTGCACATGTTATTCCTCTGCTTAATAGTAATTTACCTTACACTGGATTGCTATTCCAAAATCACACTTATGAACATTTTCCTTGCCCGCAACATTCTCTTAATTACTGTACTGAATAATAATTATTAGCTTTGTCAAACAACGACTCCACACGTACTTTATGCAACAGGTAACGTTAGTTATGTACCTTTTCCTAGGTCGTTGTAATTGTTGAAGCTTATGAATCACGACTGGAACCTCAATTGCTTCTATTTCTTCAGCTAGTAGAAAGTCAACAAACTCCGCCATAGTGTAAGCGTCTGCTCCTCTCGAAATCCTCTCAAAGCTGTCCAATCGCCATCTGCACAGACTGTGCCGTCAAGCGCAGACCCCCGTCTGCAATCTAGTCGGCAAAGAAGTATTGTGAACGCACCCATTGTATTCCAGGAGATGTAGTTATTAGTGGAAGTTTTAGGGGAGGCAGACAAGCTGTGCAGCAAAATTGTTATGCGTATTTTTACACATTAAATGTAAATTTAGTGTGTATTTCTGATTTTTTATGCGGATAAATGGCAGTTACACAGCTTATCTGGACCACTGCGTGTCACTGTTCATTGCAGGGATCACACTGTTGAACCTATTAAATAATGTCTAGTGATCAAACTTGATAATTGTTTTGAGTATGAGTGGAATTTGCTTTGAGTAAACCTTGTTAATGAGAATTAACACATTATCTATAAAAATCTTCTGTAACAAGACTGCAGCCTTGAAAAGTGTGACTCATGTGAATCTAACGCTTTGGCTATAACTCTCACCCTTTTCTGAAATGATCTAACACTTTAAATTCTAGTTGCTAAGACCTGGAAGTGGATCACGTTGTAGCCCATGTGTTTAATTTTCAAAAAAAGTCCAAACTGATTTGGATACATATAGGGTGCAGGAGAAAATAATGTTCAATACTGGTGTATTGGTGATGCAGATTTACTCAAGGCATTGATGTATGGGTGTCTGGAATAAGTTTAGCACATTTACTCTCTATGTTTGTGTTCAAGTTGTCGAAAATCCTTGGACAGTAAATGTACACAACGTTGTGACCTCAGTGGCCATTCAATTAAATCTTAGCAGGTTGTTTGTTATCCAAGAATTCAATGACATACAGTATTTACTTAATGCAGTCCACCATGATTCAATGTCACACTCCTAATATCAACATCAAAAAAGTTACATTAAAAAGTCACACTTTTATTACTCAGGTTCATTGTGAAATAATACATTTAAAACAACAGCATAGTAACCAACAAATAAAAAAAAAATGTAGAAAAGAAACATGCAGTAGTTATCTTTGGTATTTAGCTAACAAACTGGAAAAGGTGAACTAAAGGAATGTGACAGCAGTTGTAATTGGTATTATATCAATTGCTTTTATATATTGCTCCATGATTCAAGGTTTTGACTCGCTCCAAACTTCTAAACACAACCGATACACAAGCTCTGCCCCAAAGATGCTAGACAAACCATACAAATTCTAGTATGACAGAAGAAACAACACGCCACATGTCAATTAAATCCCTGAAATTGGTATCACTCCATTTACCTTCAACTTTAATTTCTGGTTCTTTACGGTTATGCACTGGCATCTCTTTATTGGAGGACAGTCACTTAAAAAAAACTCACAAATGTTTTCAAGTTATTGTGCAAAAGCAATACAGTATAAACCTGTAAAATAGTTATCCTAAGGACTTGCAACTCTCCCAACTCCCCCTACCCGATCCCTACTTACAGTCTAAAAGACTTAGAAACAAAATACAATATACAAATTAACATCATGAAGACTTTTATAGTTTTCTACATATCCAGTTTTATCTGCCTCGCCAATCCACTTCTCCAGCAACAATTATACAATTTTCACACTAAAGAAAATGTTAAAATTCTGTGAGGTATATGCCATGCATAGGGGATGAGTAATGATTAGTTGTAGTGACAAATTATTACATGACTACATATATCACAAATCCTGTATTTTATTTTTTTTAATAGGAATGTACATGTTTTTGTGAAGTTTTAGTGCAGAATAATTCAGGGCATAATTCTTTAGTTCAGTGTAGAGTCAATCGCATTTTGTTTTTTTCAGTTTTACACGTTTTTGCATTCCCACACTGTACCCCATCCCCAACCACCAAAATTATTGTGGAGGAAAGGTTGTCATACCATATATCCTTGCAGGACTGTAATACTATATTCATTCTTGGATGTTTCCAATCTCAGCTAAATACATTTTTAACATTTTACTGTGGCTGCCACTGTAGACTTATATAATGCACTGTTATGTGGGCTTTGCATATTTTATTTAAATAGTTGGGGATACAAATCCGCAGGCTGATAAGGGGAAAAAAAACAACACACGTAATTAATCTGTTTAAAACATGCACATGTACTGTTAGGTTATCTGTGCACTTAATACTATGAAGATTTCTTTTTACTGCATATATCCCAAAACCAGATATAGTCATGGTCCATTACTTGTCTTTTTAAGGGGTCATCCAGTTGTCTTTTTATTTTATTTATTTCTTTAGTGGTGTTATCTGAACATACAGTGACAGCATTAAAACAATACAATGCTTTGGACAAAGAACCATGACAACATTAAACTCAAGAGATGTTGCTTAACTGGAATATGCTTACATTTGTCTCAAATTAGTTTGCAGGTGTGAGTTGTGGGTTTACATTTTAATTGTCATGTATAAAGGTTGATTACATTTATTATATGTATATACTGTATGAGTCACTGCTTGGAAATTCTGGCCTATGATTGGTTAAAACCTCACCGTAAAAATAGATTGAACTATTGCCCTAACATTCTTACACCACCAGGCAATAGTCTCCCTCTGACATGTGATTGGTTTACATCACTCAGTCCCGCCCCTTTTCAAAGGAACACCCTCCACCTCCACTCCTAACAATATGAGAAAATGGCTGCATGAGAAAATGGCTGAATAAGAAAACAGCGATTCTGTGACTTAACAGAAACTGAATTACCAAACATATCAGAGATGGAGTCTCGAGACACGGTCTCAGTCTCGATGCTACATTTTAAGGTCTTGTTCTGGGTCTCGGCACGTCGGGTCTGGGTCTGGGTCTCGGTCTGGGTCTCGGTCTGGGTCTCGGCACGTCGGGTCTTGTTCTGGGTCTCGGTACGTCGGGACTTGGTCTGGGTCTCGGTCTGCGTCTCGGCACATCGGGACTTGGTCTGGGTCTCGGTCTGGGTCTCAGCACGTCAGGTCTTGGTCTGGGTCTCGGTCTCGGCACGTCAGGTCTTGGTCTTGATAGCAGTCAGCACGCAGATTGGTCTCATTCATAAACATTCTCAAGATTGTTTTATTTCCTCTTTTGTTATATATCCTTTGTTATCCTTCTAAATTCACTCACTGTTATACATTGACAGCTATTAAATACAAAATAATGTAGCCATTATACTCTAGAGCAGCATTCAAATTACTAAATTTAAGGCATCAGACTTCATGCTGCTACAGCATCTCTCAGCCTCTCCCATAAAGCAAACTTTCCTCCTGCCACCAGATACATTTCCTGTAATATATTAGTTACATTAACAAAATTGTGTCAGTAACACAAATGTCTACAAATACGATTATCTGTACATACCTGTCAAGTCTTCCGTTTTGATCAGGACCCTCCCGTTTTCAAGACCAATCTCCCACCTGGGGCCTGTTTAATCCAGGAATTTCCTAGTTTGTATATTAGACTATAAATCCATTATTTTTCTCTTATTTATTTAAAACATATAACAACCAAAAAAGCATCTTTATTTATTGATATTCCATCATGGTTAGGTTGTATAATTATTTGGAATTATTTGGAATTATGAATATATTTTTGGCGAGCCGAAAAAGAAAGCATGTCTGTGCACCTACATTTTGTGCTTTGCTACATTTTGTGCTACTGTGTTTGAAACCATACAGCGCTTTGAGATGCTTTGCATTCAGGTGCCATAGAAATTAAATGTATTATTATTATTATTATTATTATTATTATTATTATTATTATTATTATTATTATTATCGCCCCCACCCCCCACTGTAATAATGTATGAAGTTACAGGTATATTTTTAAAGTCCCGTTAACTATATATTTCAACATGCTACAGTGTAAGCAGACACCAGCTAAAAAAAAGATTATAGTAGGCTATTGATTTATAAGTGAAGACTGTACCACATATTCATATTCTACTTCTAAAAAGCACACCACAATTACCAGGCATTTAATGAATTAAAAATTTAAAAGGTTTGTGTGTGGGGGGTAATGATTAAGATGCCCGCTGGTGCATTCACAGAATAACGTAGGCTACTTTGCATATGATCCTATTTCCATGTGATTTTTAACGTGTGTGTGTGTGTATATATATATATAGTTTAGTGCATATTTTTGGGGGGATGGAAACATAGCTACTGACAGTTTCCATAACAAATTCAGACCTCGCAAGTTTCTCTTCTCAAAGAGCTGAAATGGCTTTGAAGCAGCCGCGTCATTCAGTTTGCCTACATCAATTCTGAAATTGATGAACGTAATAATAAATGGACGACAAAGTGCAAGCATTGTAACACAAAGGTGACAGAAGTGCAGGGAACTTCTTTTGCTAGGTAAGCCTATTGTTTTACATGTGTATAGCTGTTATATCTAGCGAAACCGTCTTCAGCCAGGGGGGTCTGATCATAACACCACATTGAGCGAAACTGTCGCCGCAGCTTCTCTCATCTCTGGTGTTTCTGAGATGCAACAAACACTTGATTGTATCAAGTGTCAAGCTTAGTTCGGAAGGATCATAGCGTCTCTCGGCTTCCACATGTCCCAGCAATATACTTAATCTCTTCCGAGTCAGTATAGGGGTTGCAGCAGTGAGCTAGGTTGAATAATTGGCAATTTCTTAATTAGGGTATTAAAGGGTGTAAAATAATTGCAGATTCAAGTTTCAAGTTCAGAATTCTCTTAAGATGTTTCCAATTATATGTAAATATTTCATGTAAATGTATTCCTAAGTGAATTGATTGTAACTGGAAAAAGTCAATAGATCACTGTGACAGGAATGACGTTGTGGTGACATCAGGCGAGATGCAGGAACAGAGACAAAGACACCAGTACTGCAGGCAAAAGGCGCTGCGACGCCGCTTATTCAAACAATAATAATAAAATAAAAAGTTCAAACAGAAAACACTTTGCTCACAGAGCAAAATAAAAGATTTAAGCAAAAACAAAATCACGACCACAAAACAACCCTTAAGGTCCGGCTGGGCAGTAGCCTTCACAGATCCTATAAGGTTTTTTAGTTTTGCTTTCAAACTGCTTTCCTCTCTCGCTCTCGTTCCTCCTCTCGAACACCCCACCTGGAGTGCAGAGAGCTGCAGGTTTATATACAGGTGACCATCTCCTGATTAGCAACAAATTAATCACCTAATTAATTCGGGAGATGGTCTCCTTCTGCACAAGGTTTTTAATTACTCCTGGCAGAGGACGAGTGACCAACCTCGCCTCTGCCATAACACGTTTAAATAAAAACAAAACAATAACATGGCACTTCGCCGTCATATCTATAAAACAATAAACCATAAATAAACAATAACATGTCGTCATAAATACAATAAATAAATCATAATACACAAACACAAAATAGTACAGGGGCAGAGGGGGAGACCCCGTTCTAAAAATAAATAAACAAAACAGTGCAAACAGTGGAAAAAATAATAAATCATGCCGTGAGAGGTACCGGATCCGGACAAATTAGGTGCCGGAACAAAAAAAGTTAAATCTGAGAGGTGCCGGATCCTGTTCCGGCAGGATTCGGCTCAAATTAAGCACTGCTCAAGTCAGTACTGGTCGTTCAGGACAAAACTGCTATAGGTAGCGGTAATGGTATTGGTAGAGGTTTACTCAGCCCTTTCTGTCTGTAATAAACAGATCAAGAATACAGAAAAAGAAACGTATATGATTATGAATAATAAATAACAAAAAAGCTGCAGATCCCAGTGTTTTTTAAGCAATGAAGCTAATGGTGAGTGTTGTGATGAAGTGGCTCATTAGTATGCAAACTGCATACACTCAATTTTTCCAGCATGATCATGTGATGTTGTTTTCTCCAAGCCATTCTGTAAAAAAAAGAACATTTTAACAATACTTTTATAGCTAGACTAGTTCAATGTTTACTGAATATAAACACACAGGAACAACTGAGTTGTGGCTTCTTAATGTTTACTTCTCTAATGTGATTTTCCCCTGAGGATGCCATCCTGACCCTATACAAGCTAACCTACAGTTTAAACACAGTAATATGACAGTGTTGAATTTAAAGGCACCTTCAGAGAATTAGCCAATTTAATGGAGATATTCATAAAATATGTAAGGTATAAACCATGACGGACCATGCAGTTCCCATGATATATACCATGCCTGGTATATATCATCGGAACCGCATGGCCCGGAGTGGTTTATGCCGGTTATAACATGGCTACCTGTCATTTGGGGGAATTCAAATAATTAAAACACATTTTAAATTGACAAAACCAGAAACTTATATTGTGTATATATCCGCAGTGTAATATAGTCCCACATTTAATTTAATTTAATTTATTGTTCACTTATTAAAAATAAATTGCACGTCTCTGTTTATTGTGAATTTATGCATCGAAAGTGGCATCTTGAAACAAGAGGCCTTGTCTACCTGCTTTTCTTTTTTTTTCTTTTTTTTTTTTTAAATTTAGTCGTTGCCAATTAGTTTTTATTATTTTCATTATCATTTTGAAATGCCCAATTATTTTTTAAGCTCAGCTCACCGCTACCACCCCTGCGCTGACTCGGGAGGGGCGAAGACGAACACACGCTGTCCTCCGAAGCGTGTGCCGTCAGCCGCCCGCTTCATTACACACTGCGAACTCAACGTGCAGCCGCCTCAGGGCTACAGCGTCGGAGGACAACGCAGCGCTGGGCAGCTTACAGGCAAGCCCGCAGGCGCCCGGCCAGACTACAGGGGTCGCTGCTGTGCGGTGAGCCGAGGACACCCTGGCCGACCTAACCCTCCCTCCCCCCGGGTGACGCTCGGCCAATTGAGCGCCGCCCCCTGGGAGCTCCCGTCCACGGTCGGCTGTGGAACAGCCTGGACTCGAACCGGCGACGTCCAGGCTATAGAGCACATCCTGCACTCTAGCGAGTGCTTTTACTGGATGCGCCACTCGGGAGCCCGTCTACCTGCTTTTCTAAAAGTTTTCAGAACTGACAGCTAAAATATCTATTTAGTCCCGCTCTCAGCGTTATAAAACTGGAGACTGAATACTGGTCCCCAGTTGAACTTCTTGCACTGGCATAAAATCCCCTTTAATGTTGTTGAGATTTTTTGGACTTCCTTAAAATGAATGTCCATATTTTTTTCTTTAAGCCAGTTTTTAAGTACATTAACAGCCCATGCTGTCTTTTTTTGTGTGTGTGTTTTCAATCTTTGTTTTCTTCTATTTCATTTAGCTGTTCCTCATCTACTGTTATGTGTTACTCTTGACAGTTGCTGCTGCACTTATTTTATTTATTTATTTTTTCAGATGGACTTCTGTCCACTCAGCAAGTTGGTGTTGTACCAGTTATCTGTTTTCATCCCCAAATATATTAAAAGAAATAGGTGGAATGCCACTCATTTTTGACAGTGGTTTTGTAACTAATAACAAATAAAATAGCAGTTTGTCATGGAATTTAGAATGTAGTGGTGCGCACTTATTTATTCAGTGTGAAGCTGTTAATTAGTATGCAAGCCATGGTATACGCTATATATATGCATGGTCACATGGTGCTGTTTAACCAATCACAGGTTGTTATTTGTCCCAGCCATGTTATAAAAGTAAGATACTTATATTACAGTATTTCTGAAAAGTTGACATGCCAAAAATGACTGGTAGGGGGTACTACTATTCTAATTTAATTGTATATGACATAGTTTTACTCTTTTAGTCCTCATAATAACCGCCTAGAAGGGTAGAATTTGATAATTACCATATCTGTGAGGAGCCAACGACACACCTCAATAATTAATACAGCAAACTCTCACAGTGAGCAAATCCATTAATTACAATGACAGCATATATTCTCCCAACAGCCAGTGCATGATTAATCACAGCAAATGCTGGACGGCTCAAAATCTGAATAAGTCAAAGTAAAATGTATGATTAATCTGAACAATTGATGAAAGCCACAAGCAGAAAAATGAATCAAAACCGCAAACTATTATTTTACTCTCTATACAGTATGTACTGCTTTTGAGAATACTTGTGCTAACCTTTTCTCAGGTGTCACAAAAGTTAATGAGATCACAACTGAGGTAAATTTAGTCACCAGCAAGTAATACAAGTCATTTTTCTGATATTTTCAATAAAAAAATGAAAGCACATAAAAGTATTATATATTGTTTTTAATATAAAGCATGATAAAAAAAAGATGATGTTGTTTATGGTTATGTTCAAATAATTGTATTTTTTCAATTGCAGTTGCTTTTGGAAATGACAAGTTACTGTAATGACATTGTTATACCCCATTTAGAGCTTTAAGAGTTAAACATGTGAAAATGAGTGAAACAGACATGTAATTAAATGTTACCTGGTATTTATAAAACAAAAAACAAAGCAGATATCATGTTCACAATTTAGAGGAAGGACACAATTACTGCATAAGAGCACCCATTTTCTGAATGAGTACCCTAACTGAACTGTATCTTTTATTAAAATAAATGTAATATTGGTCAGCAAATGTGTCCATAACAACACAGCAATAAAACAGGTGCAGAGCAATGTATAATGGTATATTCATTACACTGTGTAACAATTTTTTATTTATTTTTTTTGGTTCCTGGGTAGTAAGTGTTATTTCCTAATTGCTTATGCCTCAAAAGTATAGAAAATGGCTATTATTCCCCACAAACTTTGCTTTTGGGACAGTGATATTTTGACATTTACCTATTTTCCAGAACATTCCAGATAGATTCGATGCTGAGTAAACTTGGAGTAACTTCTAGAACTTTCTAGAACTTTCCAGTAATATAAATAGTAGTATAAATACAGGGCCTTAAGCCCACCAGTTCAGTTTAGTTCCAGCTGCCTAAGTGGATACACATCTGCATTTTTCTGAGATGGCATCAAGGTCATAGGAGACTTCAAAATGGTGACATTCCTGATGGGTCTCCAAGGCAGTTTTACCAAGTTTCCCTGCTATCTTTGCCTTTGGGACAGCAGGGACACCAAGGCGCACTGCCACAGGCGGGACTGGCCACAGCGGAGCGAGTTCTCTGTGGGGAGGAACAACGTCAAGTGGGAGCCACTGGTGGACCCCCGGAAGGTGCTGATGCCACCACTGCACATCAAATTGGGCCTTATGAAACAATTTGTCAGAGCTCTAGATAAGGAGTCGGTAGCCTTCAAGTACCTTCAAGACTTCTTCCCTAAGCTGTCTGAGGCAAAGGTCAAAGCCGGTGTCTTCGTCGGACCACAGATAAAGAAGATCCTGGAGTGCAATGAATTCCCCAAGAAGCTCACTAGTAAGGAGAAAGCGTTTTGGAACAGCTTTGTCGCAGTGGTTTGGGGCTTCCTGGGCAGTCACAAGGCCGAAAACTATGTGGAGCTGGTTGAGACTCTGGTGAAGAACTACGGCACAATGGGCTGTAGGATGTCCCTCAAAATCCATATCCTTGATGCTCATCTTGATAAATTCAAGGAGAACATAGGGAGAACATTCAAGGGAGCGTACTCAGAGGAGCAAGGCGAGCACTTCCACCAGGATATACTGGACTTTGAACGCCGCTACCAAGGACAGTATAACGAGAACATGATGGGAGACTACATTTGGGGCTGATTCGTGAAAGTGATTTACAGTATAATCGTAAATCTCGAAAAACTACTCACTTCTAAATCTTTTGTAGTCATTTTTGTATCACTTTAGTATAAATACATGTTAATTTGGATTCATATGTTGTTTTTTTCTGACTTTATGTGAACGAAAAGACACAAATTCGCCTGTTTTCTCATTGGAAATAGGTAAATTTCAAAATATCACTGTCCTGGTCACAAAAGCAAAGTTTGTGGGGAATAATAGCCATTTTCTATACTTTTGAGGCATAAGCAATTAGGAAATAACACTTACTACCCAGGAACAAAAATTGTGTTACATAGTGTTATTTATGGCTCCACTCTGGCACATTTAAAAAAATAACAAAATCACTGTGGGTCAGTTAAATACAGTGCACTCCGTTTATAAGAATCACATCCGTCCCGGATGATTTAATTCTTATAAGCGGTTGATTCTTAAAAGCAGACCGATATGATTACTGTGGTTGAGAATGAAGGCTTTGTTCCTTGCAGTGTAATAGGTTGACCACTAGATGTCATGAGTTCCCGCATGTATGCACAGGGACCACACAAAGTATTGTTTAGTTAGTTCTCCAACTGAAAGCTAGGCTTATTTTGTTTGTTTGTTTTATTAGCGGTTGTTTCCCCACCGCACTGTAAGAAAAATAAAAACAACACCGATTTTAGACAGTAAATCAAGACTCCAGCCTGATCATTTACACTGCCCTTGGCCACGTCACATTACAATTAGAAAAAGCGCCTCAGCAGTTTAAATACAGTATACAAATGTCACTGAGGACAATACATCAAAACAAGTCCTCATGGGTAAGCAACTTGTTATATGATCACGATTATGATGACTCAAGGCTGCAGAATCCTATTTTACTACAGTATACTTGAGAAGCGATCGTCTTGTGAGGGTGTCTAGTTTAACTGCCGTGCGGTGTTACGTGTAATGGCCTTTGAATTAAAATGACATTACAGTACCGTATTTTATTGTCTGGATTACTACTGCATTTAAACATCTGTGGCTTACTTATTTTCTGTTTTTTCATTAAGCGGAGATGCAAAACTCCGCAATCCCCCCCTCCTCCTCTTCCTCCTCCTCACCACACCGTGCCGCAATCCCAATCCCTCTACATGTATATCACTGTGGCAAAGTGCCCCGCCCCTGTGTGCATTTGTGTGTTATGTGTTGTATGTATGGTGCGTATGTTAATGTTGGTGTATAGATTGGTACACGGGATATAAACGGGTCTGTGTTTCACGTGTATTTAAAAAGTGTAGATTTGTATTTAGGCACGAGGAGGGCACAAATCACTTCACGTGCTGGTTAAATGTAATATGTGAGCACGGGGTTGCACAGAATTAATTCACGTGCTGGGATTCAAGTGAATAATTAATTAGTAATTGAATCCCAGCACAACAGTATAAATAGGCACATTTTTAGTCACTCGGGGTTGGGTGTTCGGAAGAGGAGAACGGGTGAGAGAGAGAGGAGTGATTAGAAGCAAAATCGTAAACGTAAAGTGTTTGTTCTCACCGTGTCTGTTTGTCTGTCCGTGCACCGTTTGTTTAGTGTTAGTCGTTTTGTATGTCTGTTTATTTTGGCGCAAGTGCCGTGTCCTGTTTTGTGCTGTTTTCAAACCTTTTGTTTGTTAATAAACGCTGAGTGCAGCCATTGCACTCAGCTCATCACAACCACTGTCTGTGTCTGTGTATTCCTTTCTGGTCTGACGCCACCCACTCTGGCCGTCTTTGTGACAATCACACAATAACACTGCTGTACTGAGTATGTATTCAATGAATGTATATTCACTTTACTGAAACACATTTTCACTAACAGAGAACACAAAAAATATACCTGCACAATGCAATGACGCAGTCAGTGTTTGATTACAAACAATGCAGTGTTTCCTGCATCATTGCACTAGCCATGCTGCGTACGTGCCTAATCATGTGAGATGTGATCAAATTAAAATTCAAAAACAGCTTTATTGGCTGTACACGTCATTGCACTTGATCAAGTACCGTATTACATGCAGTCAGTTTGCCCCGAAATGATTCTTATAAGCGGATTGCTTGATTCTTACAAGCAGGTTATTTTAGCATGGTTAATATAGGATTGATTTTGTCCCAGTGGTTTTGATCACTATATGAAGTTGATTCTTATATCAGTGATTCTTATAAATGGAGTGCACTGTAGTTAAATATATAATTTTAATTTTAGTAATACTAGACATATGTCATACAAGATACTATCCATGCAACATTTTAAATTTAGATTCATTATATTTCAATTGTATCTCTAGAACAATAATAATAATAATAATAATAATAATAATAATAATAATAATAATAATAATAATAATAATAATACACTCTTGATACACAATTCTTGAATACATAGTACATGACATAGTACATTTAGTACATGACCTCTATTTAACCTCGATAGATGTATAGCATAAAATAAGATTTTAAACAAACCACACAATTAAAATCTCAAGGTAAATGATGATTGTCACTTTTACAAATTAACAATTGGCTATATGGATGTATTATTTTTCAGACTCACCTGTTTATTAAGGTAAACACTAAAAATATATATAAAATGACTAATGTGGAATTTACTAAATCCAAAATCCTAATCATACAATTGCAATGAATCTCCTAGCAGCTAATGAGTTAATACCACTGACATCGTACTTACCTCTTGACTACAGAGCTTGCGCAGCAATTGAATGGTAATACTTTCTTCTTTAACCATATGGTTTGAAGTTCAAGTCCAGCCCTTGCATTTCCATTCAATGCAATGAGCTGAGATGTCAAGTCATTACAAACTGTCCAGAGGTTTAATTAGTTCAATTTAATAATTAAGGACGTGAAAAGAAAGAATTTGGACAGAAAATGAGGCTCCCTACTTTGGGGTGAAAATCGTTTTGAAAATTGGTGCTAAACTGGTGCTAAATTATCAAACCCCACCCTAATCAAGCCCCTCCTCCCCGTTATTCAATGTGAGTTGTCCAGACCCAAGGAGAAACTGTTATCATCTATATAATTTAATGTGGCTGGCGCTATATGAGGTACCCTGGCGCTAGCATGTAGTGCCATAGTGCCAAATATGCACCACTGCAACTACAAGGACAAGACACCATCAGTGGGAAGACAAATGTTTAAGGCAAATAGACTTTTTTTCTCCCTTTGAAGAATAACGTTGGTTTTTCACTGCACTTTAAATGCTCATCACTTTGGGAGTGTTTTAAGCGATTGAAGAGTGCTGTACTTGAAATTGCTCAACATCCCGAAAGCACTCAGGTTTACTGTCATACTTTGATTCAGTCAATTGCAATCAAGCTTGTATTTAAACATTTTTTTTAGGACATTTTTACTTGGAAACATTTAAAGTGGCTCAGGGAAAGCCCAAGTTTGAAATGTTTGTATTTATTGTTCACTTTATCTCTGGGCAGTGTGAAAGCAGTAGCCCACATCACCTGCCTTTCTTTTTAACTCTGTGTGACATTTTTGGTTTATTTTGTATAGTTTGGGTTATGTATCATGGGGGAGTTAATGGTATACTGGTATGTGAACACGGGGATGTGGGTTTGTGTGAGTGTGGAATAGTGGTGTCAGCGAGACATGAGTGAAAGAGAAACTAAAAAGCTCATTACAATTGATATTCATGCTGGGTTTATACCAGCACGATACTTGTGTATTCCGTGTCTTTGTTTGTGTGTCTGTTTTGGCCCACGTCCCGTTTTGTTTAAATTTTTTATTTACAATAAACTCACACAACAGCGCACTCACTCACCAGTCCTGTCTGTGTCCTGCTTTTCCTGGCCTGACGTAACCACCAGCCAGCCTGTTCACACCCTGTTAAATGTATTATTCTTTTATTCTACTGACGGTTGCTTGTTTTGTAAGATCCTGAGGTCAAAACTTGAATCTTCTACAGGTCAAGATGTTTCTGATTACCATGATTTATGGAATCTTCATTCAAGTAGCTGTTTGATTAGATTTTTCTCTTGATGAAAGACGATTGAGTGTGCTCAGGGACACCTAGTCTCTTTCTGTTCCGCTACTGCTGTTCAAGCCAAGCAACAGTATATTGCCGATATACATGTGTAGCAGGTGGGACTGCATACCACACACTAAACTTTAATTGCATGCTAATTGTGTTCAATTTACTTACCATATAAAAGCTGTGTCAGTTTGGGCTGCTCTTGACTACAATGCTATTTTGATCGGGACTGCCAGTAGATCTCTACTTTTGTTTCTCCTGCACTGAAGGTAATCCTCCACACTGTTTATTTCTTGTAGTAGTTTTATGGATTTTGTTTAATTATTTTTTTAGGGCGAGCCGTGTGATTTTCCTTATCGATTTGTGGCCACAGCAACACGACTCGCCGAGATAATTTAACCGGGAGTTTTAGATGTAATTTTACTGTATTAAACATTTATGGTGGATTGTGCCTAATTTTGTGTTTTGTATTTTAGGCGTGTGCAGCCACTGTTTTTTATGCACCATTTCTTATACAGCTTGTCTATCCCTGTCACCCAGATGGCTTGTGGGTGATGTCGGACCAGGAAGGAGACAGGCACAGTACTGCGAGGTATGAAGCGCTGGTGCTCGTGTTTATTAAATAAAAGATTTAAACAGAAACACTTTGCCACAAAACAAAATGGCACGGTGGCCAAAACAAACATAAACACACAAAACAAACAAGTAACATGCTGGTTTAAAGCCAGCACGAGTAGCACTTGTCGTCTTCATATATTTTCAGTTCTTAATGTCTCGCTCTCTTGTTCCACCTCTGAATACCCAACCTTGATGAGCGTCTGATCCTCTCTTTTATGCAACTGTGCCTGGGTTCAATTGCTTGTTAATCATTCAATCGAGCCCAGGCACATTCTGCATGTGAACTGATTTGGCAGAGAAGGCCATTAACCCTTCCCTGCTGACCTTAAACACCCGTGCACACCAAACATTCATTTTAAATAATAACAACAGAAACGCGAAATAAATAAAATACATACAGGGATGGGGTGTACCCCGCCACAATCCTATTGATTGTTTTAACATTATGTGTTGCAATATTAACTCGGGACAGAAACTGGTGTATTGGTGCAATCTCGGCAAAGCTATTTCCTGTTCCTCTCCCGGCACTTAAGGACTGTATCGGGAAGGGGGAGGCTTTTATATATTTGTTGTGATTATTTTATACCTTGTTTTACAAGTTTTGAGAATTAGATTTTTTATTTTTAGTTTAGTAGATGCACTGATATTATGTTTGATTGTATAAACTGCACCAGTTTTGTCTCAAGTTAGTTTATTAGTTGATTCACATTTGATTTTCTTATTGTTTTTCACAATAAATTGTTTCTTTCTTTCTTTTAGTCCACCCCTCCTGTACTGCTTACATGCTGTGAGAGGTTCAGGCGTCAGTATTCATATTCTTCCCAGGATCATGTATTGCTTCAGACTGTATAGCTTGCCCTTAAAGCTTTTATAGATAACAGTTTTGGTTATTTAACTGAACCAGTGTATATTCCTTACATTTGTTTTGGTGAATTATTCCAAATTATCCAAAAGAAGCAGAATTCGAACCTTGCAAAAAGCAGCAATCATCCTAGAGAGCACTTGTTAAATGTAAGTCCATATATGAGCAGTACTTTCATATAACTAAGGTACAGTAAGCACAAAGCGATTTTGCAATGTGAATGAATGTAGTGAATGCAGGATGAAATATGGGTATCTGAGGTCTTGTTACTTCTGTGTATATATTAAGTAAACAGAAAGACAGACCCCAATTATTTCTTGCTATTCTGGCAGTATTGAGCTGTGTGAATGTGTTTCTATAAGAAATTATAAGCCCACCCGAGGAGGCTCAGACTCAGCATATTCTAAGCCAATACAGCTGAAGTAAGAGAAAATCCTGTTTTTAATATTACTTACAAAATGTTTGGTGATAAATCTGTGGAACATAACTTGGCTCCTGAAAGATGATTTTAATAGCCTTCCAAATTAGTTCCCAATTAGTATCTTGGCCCAAAATGCTGTAGTGTTTGGATGAAAACCAAGACAGTTACAACATTTGGCAACTTCTTTATTATACAGACCAATCCGAAGCATAAAAATGGTCTCTCCTCTGTGTATTTATAACATTGTTTTTAAAGAAATTGCTTAACGGTGCTTCCTGTCAAAAATTAATTGATACTTTTTTCTTCTTAAACGGACGTGTAAATGATGTAAAGCAGTGAAGTGGCAGCACCATTTGTTTAAAAAACAGCTTACAGCAGTAACTGGCATGCACCAAACAAATGGTAAAAAGCTTATCGCTGCTAACAAAAGCCAATTCCATATTCATAATCAAAGGTTATCAGTGTAGCTAACAAACCTCTGAATTTCATAATACATGCTTATTAATCATTCTTGGAAACTGTCAACTCAGTGTAAAAATAAACTACCCTTTGGCGCTGCTCGTGTCCTTTAAAATGCATATACACTGAACTCTAAGCATATCAATACTACCGGTACATAATATTTAGCTTCATATGCCTGATAACTGATCAGCACATAAAGACACTTTTGCAGATCTAGCATGTGTTACATATATGTATGGCTGGCAACTACAGTCGTAGTGCAGTTTCTGTACATTGGCCAATTAAAGCACCTTAGCACAGACCATATTAAAAATAATAATAATATTTGACTGATTGAAATAAGACCACTCAGAATGATTGCAAACATTATACAGTCAGCACTCATATATCCAACCCTATGCAATTTTGACTTCAGTGATGGTTAAATGACTGACGCATATCTGATTATTTCATTTTGGCCCATTCCATCCCTTGTCAGTTTTTCAGGGAACACAAAAAAGATACAATGTCAAAGATACATAGCTGAAATGACAGTGTTTTAAAATAAGTAGGCTTCCATTTAGATGTACTGTAGTTGGTTTTGTTGGTACAGTACTATATTTTCAACAGAAGAAGTATTTTAATTCAGAACGATATGATTTTGAAAATATCACTTGCCAAGTGGACGGTAATACAGAAAATACTGTACTTTATATATTTAGACAGTGCTATTACAAATCCAGCCCTCACACTCATCTACATACACATATATGGATACTTTTGGCGCACAGGGAGATTTCTTTGTATGTAGCCTGCTCCAAATTAGGATAGTCATGAATACAATGGCCTGGCTGCAGGGACTTTACCTGTTCTGTGCAACCACACAAGACTGCTGCAGGTTTCCCATTGGTAGACAGTGATAAATCTCATTATCTTAATGTTGTCTTTCCATGTAATATTATATCAGTCTTTCCTCTGATCAAAGGAAGCAGTGTGTCACAAAGGACTGCAAAGCTTGAGCTACAGTCCAACACCAGAAAACCTTTTCTGGAACTGTAATGAGGAAACAATATGTCAGCAAAACAAATCAAAACCTCTGTGCACATGTGCAAGGGGGTAGAAGAAAATGCTAAGCAAAAAAATGCAATGAAAACTGCTAATGAATGTGTAGTGGAAACCCAGTGTGAGGACCATACTGAAATGCTCACAGTGCTGTGATTAATGAGTACTACCATTCTATAATAGGTACCAAAGGGACTGAATACAAGTAACCCTTTTTTATAGGAGACCCTGAAGGCAGGATGAAGTGTTTCTGACAATAACTTCAAAAGTAGGTCTTTACATTCAAGCAATCACAGCAAATAGCTTTCCTTCTCTACTGTTTATTACAGTGCCATGATTAATTCCTGTAATAAATATTAGAATTCTCTTTTAAGGGGGGGGGGGGGGGGATTTCAATAAGTGTTATTGTATCGAACTCGCGGTACAGTAACGACAGCTTTAGTAGCAAGTGATTTTCAAACAAAATTTCTTAATAAAATCAATCGATTAATGCTTTGAAATTGAGTCGATGAGGTCATTAATGAACACATTCCTCATTAAAAAGCTTAATTGTTGCAAGTAACATACATCACTTCTTGTCTCAATGACCGGATAAGGGGAACTTGTTAATCAAAATGCATGTTAACAAGATCAAGAAAAATTAAATGAAGTAAAATTCGCTGTTATGGAAACTACTACCGTACATGGAGACAGCGCTCCCACCAGAGAGCAGCAGCCAAATGGAAATAAAAAATAATGGGAATATCTATTTTGTGTATAATTTGTAAACTTCGTTTAAAATTGTGCATTTTGTTATGCAGAATGTACATTTATTTAAAACAAAACACAGATTAAAAAATAAATAAAAAAACTAAAACCATACTAGTCATTTACCCTTATTCAGGGGGGATATTTTGCCATAGCTTACTATATACAACTATTAATGTACATTTTGCAATCTTTTTTTTTATTAAAAAGAAAAGAAATACCCTTTTTTTGGATGGGGCAGGGGTAAGTCAACTAGTAGGCTTGGTTGAAATTGATTTTCTTATGTTGACATCTACTTTTGTATGTATTTTAGTATGTACGATTGTAGGCTATAAATAAATAAGTTTGAAGTGCCATTTGTGTTTGTAATTGTTAGTTATTATACATGTATACCATGTATGTAACACTTCATTTATTAAGCTTTTAAAATTACGATATAACTCCCTAACCCAATACACAATTTATTTATAATTAATTGTTTGGTGAATTTCTCTAATCATGCTTTTTTCTGGTAGTCTTTGCTTGTCTTCGCGATAAATAAACTCAACATGATTAGAAGTAACTACCGAACACTTACAGTATTATAAGAACATTTTATATGTAAAGGTGAAAGTGTACATTGGACATTGGACAACATTACAAATAGTAGTAACATTATACTGGGTGCAAATAACGATATATAACTCATTCATAGTGGGGCAGCAGTGTGGAGTAGTGGTTAGGGCTCTGGACTCTTGACCGGAGGGTTGTGGGTTCAATCCCCAGTGGGGGACACTGCTGTTGTACCCTTGAGCAAGGTACTTTACCTAGATTGCTCCAGTAAAAAAACCCAACTGTATAAATGGGTAATTGTATGTAAAATAATGTGATATCTGTATAATGTGAAATAATGTATAATGTGATATCTTGTAACAATTGTAAGTCGCCCTGGATAAGGGCGTCTGCTAAGAAATAAATTCATAACCACAAATATACAAAAGGCTAAAATATTTTAATAACTATAAATATTGAATTATCTAGGTAGTCTGTAAGAAATTAACTCTGGTCCTGTATACTCTCTCTCTCTGTATCATCAGTATCACATCCACAGTCTGTTAAATTTCAGTTTCAAGTTATATAGTCTTTCGTTAATTAAAACCCTCCTTTTCCAAGTGCAAATTAACTCCTGATAAATTATGAAAACATGGATTTCCTTTTGAATTTCCACGCAAACAAAAGAAATAGTCACAGAAGCACTGCTTGTTAAGATATTAACATTATTTAGTAAATCAACATAATTTTGGAAACCACATTAGCACAATTATTTAATAATGAAATAGGCATAACGACTGCTTAAAAATCAATGCTACATACTGATTTGTTGATTAACACTGGAGTTGTCATGTGTGACCTTTTGAAAATCCTGCCCACAGTGTTCTCTACAAAATATGAAAGATCAAATGAAGACAGATATTTCTTGATTTTTTTTTTGGTAACATTTATTGATCAAGCTTCCTGCATGCTGCTGAAGGTGACTTCCTTTTACAGTACATCCTCCACCTTACATTGCTTCTGGAGAAGTTCAAAAGCTCAACGGCTAATAAGAACAACAGAAAGCATAGATTCTACCAAAAGACCTAGGGTTCAACAAAGAACACTGGAGAGAGAAGGAGAAAATGGTGTAGCACTTTTAAAACCTGGGGATTTTCTGTACTGCATTTTTATATTACATTCTTGTCCATGTTTCTTTGAACAACTTGCATTCATTTTCATGTAGCTATTGACAGTGATGTATGCAAAATTGCCTTTTAATATGTCCACACTGTAACCTAGCTTCTAACATCATGAAGGTGAGTGACCTAGAAACTCACTGGATTTTCTAGGCTGTATTTATAACCATCTTGACAGGCACAGCTGGGTTTCTATCTCACAAATTTCTGATGCAGATGTTCAAAATAATTGCAATCTAATGTGCTGAGTCACTGCCAGCTAGATAATATACCTTTAATAATATTTGTTTTTATCAGCTGCCCACATTTTCACAACAACAACTTTGGTAGGGTAGCAGTTATCCACCATCCATCAAGGTTGGCTTCCTGGTCAACATTACTTTTGTAATCCCGATTCTCCCTGCAATTTAGTATACTTCAAATGTCACTTGCTTGCTTGTAAGTGTACTAAAAGTATATAATTCTTTAAATATTTAAGTATACTTAAAGAATATGTATACTATTTTTCTACTTTATAATTTGCTGTAGTAAATCTGTCCCATTTTGACCTACTTTAGTATACTATATGTATGCAATAGTACACTCTAAGTACTTTAAGTTAATTTCAATATGTTCTATAATTATACTTAGGGCTGTTTTTCTGTTTTTATTCATTTCATTTTTCAGTGCTTATTTTTAGCAATTTTAGCGGTTTATGTAAATCATTTTTTTTCAGGGCTTTCGCTTTATTGTTGAAATTATTGTTTCTGGTTACTTTCCAAAATTTGTGGGTGTTTTTTTCTGTCACAATACGTATAGTAACGTGACAGTAGTTGCACAGTTCTTTCCTGTGCTGTCTTCCACAACGAAACCCTTATGGTCACCGGCATATTCTTCTGGGGTTTTTACATTGCGCCACAATTTGAAATTCTATTTTAAATTCCATGTGTGTGTAAATACTCCCTGTCAAACTGTAAACTAGCTTTAAATCTCAAGAGCAAGAACAAGCCTTTGTTTCTAATTGTAATCTAATTTTAAATTTTGCAAGCATGTACAATCCTCCAATAAGAGCACATTCAACAACAAGGACTACCTATATAGGCACGACAGACTGCACTTAAACAAAAAGGAAACCAATCTACTCGGAGAAAGGATCCTTGAGGAGGTTCAGAAGCATTTAAACTAGAAAGGAAGGGTGGAGGAAACAAAAAAAAACAGAAGGGAGACCACATGAAAACAAGGGCAACAACTCAGGTAAGACAGTCATTAAATGTATTTATCTAAATGCTAGAAGTCTCAGAAACAAAATGTTAGAACTTGAAGATACTACACTAACAAGTAACTACGATGCGATAGGTGTTACAGAAACTTGGTTGTCTGAGAGTGATGGAGTCGAATATAATATTACTGGGTACACACTGTATAAGAAAGACAGGCAAGACAGAAGAGGCGGAGGGGTAGTCTTGAAGCACAGGTGTTAAATCTGGACAAAGAAAACAACGCAGAATCAATATGGGTCAGAATAAATGGACAAAAATTCAAAGGGCATAATAATAGGAGCATGCAATAGACCGCCAAATTCAGACACCGAGCAAAATAATCTGTTATACAGTGACATTAGAAATGCATGCAGCAAAGGAGAAGCCATATTAATGGGGGATTTCAACTTCCCCATATAAAATGGGAAAACCCGGTGGGGAGCACAACAGATGAAATTGAAGTGGTGGAAATGACAAATGACTGCTTCCTAATGCAATTTGTCAAGACACCGACTAGAGGGGAGGCAGGACTTGATTTAGTCTTTTCAAATAACGAAGGCAGAATAACTAAAACAGAGGTCAGAGAACCATTAGCAAACAGACCACAACATGGTCTTATTTGAAGTGATTATTAAAACCCCAAAAGTAATGACTAAAGCTAAGATTTTCCAATTTTAGAAAAGCAAACTATGAATATATGAAGCAGAGACTAACAGCAGTAGATTGGAATAAAACAGAGAAAACATCCACAGAAAAAGGATGGCTGTTTTTTTAAAATGTAGTACTAGAGGTGCAAAACAATTACTGTACATCCCAAAAGTAGACAAATCTAAATCTAAAACAAAATGGTTTAATAGATAAATAAAAAAAAATGTTCAGCAAAAAAGGCACTTCACAGAGCATTTAAAAGGGACCAAAAACAAAGTACACAGAAAGAGTACTTGGAACTGCAAACGCAACTCATAAAGGAAGTTAGAAAGGCCAAGAGATAGAAATGAACATTGCTAAGAGGACTAAATCCAATTCCAAAATGTTTTTCCAATATTATAACAGCAAGACAACATTTAAAGAGGAGGTTAAATGTCTAAGCGACACAAATGGCAAAATCATAGACAAATAAAAAAAAAATAGCAAATATATTAAAAGATTACTTTTCAAAGGTTTTTACAAAGGAGGATACCTGTTCCTATCCAGTTTTAAATAACTTTAGCATAACAGAGGCAGAAGTGTTAAAGGGACTAGGAGCTCTTAAAATAAACAAATCCCCTGGGCCAGATGAGATCCTCTCAATAGTACTCAAAGAAATGAAATAATTTTTCCAGAAAGCTTTTGACAAAGTCCAGCATAAAAGATTAATTCTCAAACTGAACGCAGTAGGGATTCAAGGAAATGCATGCACATGGATTAGGGAGTGGTTAACATGTAAAAAACAGAAAGGACTGATTAGAGGAGAAACCTCAAAATGGAGCGAGGTAACCAGTGCTGTACCACAGGGATCAGTATTGGGTCATCTGCTATTCCTAATCTGCATTAATGATTTAGATTCTGGTATAGTAAGTAAACTTGTTAAATTTGCAGACAACACAAAAATAGGAGGAGTGGCAAACACTGTTGCAGCAGCAAAGGTCATTCAAAATGATCTAGACAGCATTCAGAACTGGGCAGACACATGGCAAATTACATTTAATAGAGAAAAGTGTAAGGAACTTTACGTCCCCATGGGCATTGACGCGGCAGAATCCGGTATTCATTTCATAGGGAAAGGTGTCAAGTCAACATGAATTGAGTAACCATTTCCAGTGTTTTTCCGGTGTTTATTGGATAGACACTGATTTCATTTTTTTTGTATCGAGGGTGTTTTATCAGTTAAAACAAAAACTCAGAAGCCCCAAGTATACATTACTGTACCAAATATGTCTTATTTTGGCCAACTTCAGTATACTATAAGTACATTTTCAAGTACATGCTATTAGTTTACAAAGGGTAAAGATTAAAGGGTTGTTTGATATCAACAGCGTCTGTAAAGCCCAACTCAAGCCGCCCCGCCTCATCTCATCTGAGGATGCACAGATTTTGTGATCAGTTTTGCTCAGTTTTGGTTTGACGTTACAGTTCAGTTTTTTACGACTGGGTGTCGCACACTGCTAAGACTGAATTACTGACCACAACTAGATACTGGTGATTTCTATGTATGCAAATTTAATTAATACTGCCCTGTACACATTTTTGTATTAACTTAGCCCAACATAACAACCCTCATATTATGCATGTCATCGTATGTATGCTGATTAGACGGTGGAGACAGCGCCGCGAGGCAACCAAAAGAAGCGCTCAGCCTATTCATTTAGCTGTTGACCATTTACACCGTGCAAACGTTTCGGGCAGTGTTTGACTTTTTGTATAGTTTGTCTACTACACTTTAGCCTGTGGTAAATAAAATCCAAACTGTTGATTTTTTTATTTGACTTTTGCGGGGTTTTTTTCTAAGCGTGTGGATCTAGGGGCTTGTGATTTGTGACATATTGGAGATTGACGCACCTGTTCTTTTTTTAAATTCGGGACGCTCGGAGCAATTCAAGACTAATGTATTTTTACCTGTGGAGCTAAAGCTGTCAATATTCTACCATCTTGTATGACAAGTCACATGACAAGCTATGTCACTTAAGCCTGCTTCACCATTGGTTGACACTCATGACTAAACGGTCTCAGGCAGTCTTGGTCGGCAACTGCCACACACAGATAGACTGGTCACATCTGAACGAAACTGCGTCTGAAAAAGATTCAACATGTTCAATCTTCAAATCTGAAGACATCCCGACTGAAATCTGCATAATCTTGGTTTTAAGTGCACGCACACTGATACGATTCATCCAAACTCTGTACAGCCAGTTGAGATGAGATGAGTCGGGACGACTTGAGTCAGGCTGTGTGCGGCGGGCTTAAGGTGCCCACTACTCAATACTAGAAGTTTGTATCTACCACAAATTGTACCAGGGGGGTCATACAACTTATGTGCATGAATAATCAAGCAGTGCTACGGAGGAAACAGGGATTTAGTCTACAGACAATTCAGACAGAAGGGTCAAAAAATATACATATTGGGTTTTATTTTTAATTTGTTTGGGTTGATCATGGAATTCCCTAAAATCGAAGGTATATACTTTTTTATAGTCTTAACTGCTGAACCGGAAAAAAAGTTATAGTTTTGCCTGGGTGGAGGGAGGGAGTTTATTAGAAATCCAGAAACCATTAATTACATTTTAGTAATGAAGCTGACTCACCCATATTGACTGAGCAGTAAATCTGGGTACCATCTGCATAGAGTTGTTAGGTTAAGTCCATACTTTTGAAAGATTTCTCCCTGGGGGAGTCTATTAGATTGAAGATCAGATTGGACCAAGTATACAGCCCTCTGGGACACTACATGAAACTGGGATATAGAGCAGTTGGTTGGCTGCTCTATAAAACACATCCTCTTTTAATAGGATATGTACGAAGTAAAGGGCATTTGTTAAATGCTAAAGTGGGTTTGAAGACAAGGTAATCAGTATGTCATGATCGATTGCCTGATATACTGCAGTAGTATCCAGCTGCAGAATGAATAAAGCAACTCTACAATCTGACATAAATAAAATGTTTCTAACAATTTTCAGTGCCGTTGTTTTAATGCCATAGGTTAACCTGAGTCCTGACTTAGATAATCGAAAACTACAATTGGAGTGTCAATTAATACTCTATTTCCTATTATTTTGTTGTCTGCTGCAGGATGTGATGGGGAGCAGTGTAACACCATTTTAGGTGCATTACTACTTTTTATGGTGAATCACTTAAAGTTTCCTCCTATAAATATTTAGCCATATGGATCGATGAGCATCTTACATTTAATTATCACATTGATAAACTGCTTTTAAAGTTAGGACCTAAACTAGGTTTCCTTTTTAGGAATAAGAAGTTTTTTTTTTTTTTTTTTTTTTTTTCTCAGGTTAGCAGATTAAAGTTAGTGACTGTTACTATTCTGCCTGTTTTGGACTATGATGATTTTATCTATCAGGTTGCTTCCAAGCAGTCTTTGCATTTATGTATTTTTGTATTTATTTATTGTATTTAAATATGACGACGTAGCCATGCGTTTTGTTTAGTTATTGTTTTGTTTTCATTTAAATCGTGTTCAGGCAGAGGCGAGATTGGTGCTCATCCTCTGCCAGGAGTACAAAAAAGCTCATGCAGAAGATGGCCATCTCCTGAATTGATGTGATTAATTTGTTGCTAAATCGGGAGATGGTCACCTGTATATAAACCTGCAGCTCTCTACCCTCAGGGTGGGTGTACAGAGGAACGAGAGCGAGAGGAGAGGAGGGGAGGGGAGAGGAGAGGAGAGAGATAAACTGAAAAGAAAATGAAACTTAAATAAATCTGTGTCAGTGAAGGCTACTGCCCAGCCTGACCGATTTATGTATTGCTGTGTTCGAGATTTGTTTTGTTTAAATATTTATTTTGCTCTGTGAGCACTGTTTTTCTGTTTAAATATTTATTTTATTTTTGTATTTAAATAAACGGCGCACGCAGCGTCTTCTTGACTGCAGTATCTGTCAGTGTTTTTTTCTTTCCTGACTCTGGCCTGACGTCACCGCACAGCCACCCTGTCACAACCGCGTATTAGGGACTTGCTTAAAACTCCTTGCCTTTGCTTTTCTTTTAGTCCACATTGAAAAGAAAAAAACCCCGCTGTATTACTATGTATGTATGATTGTGTCTGTGTATGACAGGACCCCCTTGTAAATGAGGTCTCTGTCTCAATGGGTTAATTTCCTGTAAAAATAATACCTACAAGAACAGACCTGTAGCAGAAAACTGGGTTGTACCCCAACATTTGTTTAATTTATAGTCTGACTATGCCAAAATATTTGTGTTAACCGTTTCATGCATGGGGACAGATTAAAAGAAACTCTCTTCTATGTTTTATATGGGGACATATGGAAGAAGCAAATGCATGATGACGTCACGGCAGAAGCAGGAAGGGAAACTGACACCAGGGAGTACTGCAGTTAAAGGCGCTTGCGCCGTTTTATTTTTATACAACAAAAATAAATAAAAGGTTTTATCAAAAAGACTTGCTCACAGAGCGAAATTAAAAGGTTTAAATAAAACAAATCACAAACACAAAATAATATAACACAACACAGGTCAGGCTGGGCAGAGTGTTCTTATGTCTTTTTTAGTTTCGCTCTCTCCTCTCTAACACCCACCACGAGCGCAGAGAGCTGCAGGCTTATATACCGTGGCTGAAGAGTTTTCGAAATTAAACTGCTGTGGATGGGGCTTCCCATCCACACTACCCAACAGTATGAAACAAACAAACGGCTACGCCATCACTAAACAAAACAATAACAAAACATACGGCGCTCGTCGTCACTAAATAAAACAATAGACGTTCGGCTTCTCCGTCATGTATACAATAATAAAATCAAACAAAACAAATACAAAATACACTGCACAGGGGCGGAGGGGGAGACCCCGATTTAATAATAAATAAACAAATAAATGTACAGGCCTCGCTACCGCCCTGCTACATTCAGCTATTTTCAATGTTTCATATATGAAAGGGTTAAATAATTTACCAGCAACACAGGCTGTTTAAAATGGGGATAGACCACGTCAGGTAATTCAAACAGACAAAATATAACCTCTCATCAAATTGAATGATTTAGCCAACAAATAACACTTGTTAAAAACCTGGAATGGTACATAGTACTAGTCAGCTATTCATTCACAAGTTCTACAGTGCTATATAATACTAGTCTGATATATCTTCACAAAATATACAGTGCTATATATTATATGTATATGTATACATTGCTATACAGCTATAATGGCCCAGATACAATTTACTATAATAAACAGAGCAATGGCTAAAGGTTTAATAGAATGCGAATCAAAGTTGCCTAAATAAGGACTAAATATATGAACCAAGGTGCAAATCAATTTCCTAATGTTATAAAAAGTAAACATAACCCTTTGGTAACAGCTCGGGATGTGCTCATCCAAGCATAAATGAGTGGACATTTTTCTTGAGAACGAGCAATACACAAGTTTGGATTGGCATTCTCTTTTTTATTTTTAAGGGATGGAGCTTATCTTTCTTTTTTGCTATGTATGCAAGTTCTCTTTTTGTACTGTTTTTTGTCTTCCATGAAAAGACTTAAGCTACTTTTTTTATGTGCAATGCAACTTTGTTTTGTTCATGTTAAGTTTGCAAGTACAATCAATATAATACTTATTTTTGTAGTTTATATTTGTGTTTGTGTCATTTTAAAGGCATTTTCTGTTGACAGCACGATTAAAAAAAAAAAAAATCAATACAATATTTAAAAAAATGCTTAGCACTTCAAAACAATGTTTGTTCAATACAGAACTGCTTAAATATAAATAGTTTTGTCTCTTTCTTTGCTTTACATTATAAATGAACTGTGTTTATATATGTGGGGTGAATTTGCAACCCTTTCCGCCTTCCGTGTGAGCTCAATTATTGCCACTTATGGAGGGTTAAATAAACATTAGAACACTGTATGTTCACTTTCTGAAAAATCAGGGCCAGATATACATTTAACAGCACATTTAACGGTCACCCAAGTAAATCTGAGTGTGCCGTTATTGGTTTCCAAGTAAGAGTAGGAGTAGGAGTAATGGGTTCTCAACATACCTCTAGCTCTGCCAGAAATGTGATGTATAGAACAATCACAGTTTAAAATACAAAACATGCACACACATGAATGGGACAGGTTCCCCTTTAAATACACAATTAAAACATCTCCAGTTCATTCTGTCTTGGTCAACTGACATTTCTCTCAGTTTATTTTATAGTACTGATCTCCCAAACAATGCAGACATAATATACCCAGATAACCACCAACATTTGTGCCCTCCCCTCACCTCAGAAAATTACAGTAGGATCACCCCTCCCTTTTTCAGCTTCCACAAGCAGGTTTAAATATCCCTCAATTCCTGTTCCTGAGGTCAATAGCAGAAGCCCATTGGCAGAACTACCCTAGAGGTAATCACCTGACATTTAAACTGCTATTGTTATGGTGGCTTCAACAAGCATTTTTTTTTTTTTAAGTGACAGTGCAACACACAAACATGAAATTTAAATAAATGTGCAAATAATTACTTTATTATAAATATATGAAAACAAAACAAAATAAATAACACATTAATTGAAATACATTATTAACACTTGTTGCAGCAGCATGTCTGTGAGGCATATCTTTTGGGTTCTTACTCTTTTTTTGTCTTTAGTTTCTATTTTGTTAAATAAAAAAACAACCTGGTCTGGTTGACCATTTCAGATCACTTGAATGCTTTCATTTGCTGTAACTTCCTGGTGTTTGCCTGTGGATGTAAGGAAAAGAAAATGTTTTGTTCATTGCCTGTGGATGTAAGGAAGAGAAAATGTTTTGTTCAATCTGTTGAATAGTATTTGAAGCTGCATGCCCCCACGTTGTACAACCCCGCAAAGTGACTAATGCTGTTGCCAAGTATTGCCCCAGCTGAGTTTACAATTTGTTACCAAACTGCTACTTCCTTTTTTTCCTGTTAGCTCTTGGTGTCCACTCCTCTGCATCAGCAAAAAATGATGAATATACAAACTATTGTTTTTCATCTGCGAGTTTCTCCCCAAGGACAAGCTGCTTGTGGATTATTTGCCATTTGACGATCTGTGACTATTTTTAGTTTATCATGCTCAATCTTATGTCTAAGCCATTCTTGACTAATGCAACACAGCAAAACAATGACTGCCAATCTTTTCCAGAAGTAATCTCCCTGCTGAGACGTGAAATGTAAAATGTGATTTGGGGTAATCTTTTTAAATTATATATATATATATAAAAATGTGTTATTTGTTAAAATAACATTAAGGTTGCAGTTCAAAATCACAAAAGTCAGGAAATGGGACTTTAAGGTTGCCTTAACCTTAACTCACCCCTATTATGCATGTGCATCGCATCAGATATGACGTCATGACATCAGTAATGACTAATCACATGACAAATGCTCCACCAAGACTGCTCAGAAGGACATTACCTGGGTGTGTTTATTGGTATGCAGAATACTGTGCCGTCAGCTGTTCTTAGGAATTCCTCATTCCTCATGGCACTGTTTTACTGAGTGAGATACATATTCAAAGGCATTTGGTAAACCAATGGTCTTGGATACATATGTGGCAATGCCATATTGCATAGTGGCAAGTGTGCCAACTTTTGCATTGGAAGTAACAGTAGTAATTATGCAACACCAAATTCAGACGCCGAGCAAAATAATCTGTTATACAATGACATTAGAAATGTGTGTAGAAAAGGAGAAGCCATACTAATGGGGGATTTCAACTTCCCCCATATAAAATGTGAAAACCCAGTGGGGAGCACGACGGACGAAATTGAAATGGTGGAAATGACAAATGACTGCTTCCTAACGCAATTTGTCAAGGCACCGAATCGAGCGGAGGCATGCCTTGATTTAGTCTTTTCAAATAACAAAGACAGAATAACTAAAACAGAGGTCAGACAGCCATTAGCAAACTCTGACCACAACATGGTCTCATTTGAAGTGATTTTTAAAACCCAAAAAGTAATGACTAAAGCTGAGGTTTACAATTTTAGAAAAGCAAATGAATGTATGAAGCAGAGACTTACAGAAGTAGATTGGAATAAAACAGAGGAAACATCCACAGAAAAAGGATGGCTGTTTTCTTTTTAAAATGTAGTACTAGAGGCGCAAAACAATTACATCCCAAAGGTAGACAAATCTAAATCTAAAACAAAATGGCCAAAATGGTTTTATAGATCAATTAAAAAAAATATTCAGCGAAAAAAGGCACTTTACAGAGCGTTTAAAAGGGACCAAAAACAAAGTACAGAGAAAGAGAAACTATAATAGTTTTATAAGAGTTTATGTTGACTCAGAAATGTCTTCATCTAGACAATGTGGGGAAGCTATAAAAAAGGCCAACAAGATGCTCGGATATATTGTTAGAAGTGTTGAATTTAAATCAAGGGAAGTAATGTTAAAACTTTACATTAGTAAGACCTCACCTAGAATATTGTGTTCAGTTTTGGTCACCTTGTTACAAAAAGGATATTGCTGCTCTAGAAAGAGTGCAAAGAAGAGCGACCAGAATTATCCCGGGTTTAAAAGGCATGTCGTATGTAGACAGGCTAAAAGAATAGAATCTATTCAGTCTTGAACAAAGAAGACTACGCAGTGATCTGATTCAAGCATTCAAAATTCTAAAAGGTATTGACAATGTCGACCAAGGGGACTTTTTCGACCTGAAAAAAGAAACAAGGTCCAGGGGTCACAAATGGAGATTAGATATAGGGGCATTCAGAACAGAAAATAGGAGGCCCTTTTTACACAGAGAATTGTGAGGATCTGGAACAGTTTAACAGTAGATTTATAGTCATTCTATAAATCTACTGTTAAACTGCAAGAACAATTTGACTGTGATTCTGCATCTATGAATATGTCTATCTTAAGTCATATGTTTTTTTGTTTTTTTTTTAATGAGGAAATTGATAATACGCTGGGTCCTGACTACACTATTTGCACTAAACGAGCATGACTGTGTTTCAAATGATTTTGTATATTTGGCATTTCCGTGTTTTTGTTTTATGACGGCTAATTGAGATATATTTTTTTTAATTCTGTACATCCATGTTATTTACACTAGAGCATCAAAGTGCATAACTATTTGTTTTACGTTAGAAGTAAACAAATATTATTTCTTTTGAAGTTCTTCTGGCTTTTGTGGTTATATTGGTGAGAGTTTTCGATTTTTGAAAGCCTAATGTAATGTAAATAATCGTTTTAGGCTTATTATTTGAAATGTTTAGCCATTTGGCTCAGCCTAAGTGTACATCTAGGTTTTAAATACTCGTTCACTTTCTATCACTGACTGACACGGTTTTTATTATTTATTTACTTACTCTGTACAGTACAATATGATGCTGTGTTATGCTTGTGAAAAGCTTTAAATATTATGATCAGCCGTTCGGTGTGCATTCTGGGAGCTGTAGTTCAAACTGGAGAGCGTTCCTAAGTGATTGTATTGTTACAGGTCCAGTCAGAACTACACAAAAACGGTTACCAACTGTGCATGCGTAGCATTCGTTTTTAAAAGTACTTTTTTATATTAAAATACACATTTTTAAAGCTCCCCACCCACAAAAGGCACTAAACACTAGTTAGATTTCAATAATTTGCCGAACGGGAGTAGTAACTGTCCAGTAGTTTTTTACCTACAGGTGAATAATAAAAAAGCTCTCACAGCACCAAACTTACACGAAAAACCACCCGTTTTTAAAAAGTGCTGTGGCTCAAAAACGACCGGACAGAATAACACAAAACTTGTAGTAAAAATTCAGCCTACCAATCATACCTGAAATCCAAAACGGCAGTACGTATTACCCCTTTGTCAGTTAGCTATTTCCACATGCAGTGCTTTAAGAACTATGTCATCGGAAACATTGCATATCCATCAATTTTTCAATGCACTTTGTTAATGTTTATTGTAATTTATCCATTTCTGCAACATCTTACATTTATGCTGATTTTTAAGTTATTGCCCACATTCATTCACGTGTTACCGTACTGGGTTTATAAAGTGACTTTAATACAATAGGAAATAATCTGGCGCTGCCTGTTCCGCTGATCCCGAAACATACAAATATCATCAACACAAAAGATAAAAAGGTAAAAAGGTGAAAAGGTATTGCTCCACCTAGTATCAATGGGTCAATTGCAACGAACTGAAAGAAGCGTACTAACTGGGGATGATCCCGTCAGAAGTTAAATACCAATGGCAACGAACTTGGCGGCTGAAGTTAGTCCCCAGCTGCGTACTAAAAAAGTTCTCAATTGCAACAAACCCAAAAATAACTGCTGCTGCCCTCTAGAGGATACTAAGTACGGGACTAACTTAGTCTAACTCTTGCTATAGACTAAGAATTTTAGTATCATACTAAGTGAAATAGTGGAAGACATGTGAAAGTCCCAGAATGTACTGGCAGTTTATTTTTGCTGAAATAATAATGTGTGCATATAACATACACATATATATGTTGTTACTATATTTGAAGCATCTCCTGCCTGTATGGATATTGTAATAGTAAAATAAAATTACATTACAACTACAGTACGGTTAACTATTAATAATGAAGGAAGGTGTCGGCAGCATTACAATCATGCATGTAGAGCCTGCAGTATGCGATAGTAGGTTTCACATTTGAGAGACGTATTTCATTTATTTATTTATTTTTTGGGGGGGGGCAGCAAGTCTTTTCATTCCCTTTAATTTGAGGGGACTCGACACTGGTGGTTCTTAGTGGCGAGTAGGGACACAGTGGGTAGAATGTGAGTTAAGTGTTATTTTACGTAGTAGGACCTGGGGGAACATTAAAAAATAAAATAAACAGTGCTCTTCTCAGGGTGTTTTTAGACGTGATTATCTATGATACTTCTTCGGAATACCACCCCTTCCGTTTTGTACTTTTTGTGGTCCAATGAGAACGGTGTCGAAACAGCTCGTGTGTGGACCACGGTTATCCTTTACTCCCTTTAAAACAGCATGGGCCCCACCGCACAAGCTGCAACTGTCTGCATCATGTATAAACGCTTGTTTTTCCGATGCAATTGGTACCAACTTAGTACGCAGCTGGGGGTGATCCCAAGATAGTACCGTACTAGCTAGTACGCAACGTAGTACACAGCTCCGTACTAACTCTGCAAGTTTGTTGCAATTGACCCAATGTGATTTCTTTATTACCATTTGTAATTCTCTGCCCATCGAGACTGAACACCGTGACACCTAAAAACCCGAAATGCAGAATTTCTGTATTTCTTATAGCATTACATGAAACTTAACTGCAAACCTTACTGAGTGTAAATAATAAATATTTTCATGTCAACATGGACATTTAATAGGCTGACATGCCTACAGCAAAATGGCCAAAACACACTAGTGTAATAATAGTACCATTGGTTTCACTTCAGCCATATGGAATTAAACCAAAATTCAATTGGGAAGTTATTATTTTTCACAGACAAAGTGCAACCTGATTTAATGAAATTATACAGTAATGCCCTAGAACATCAATTGTAGAAAATGAGTAGCATATTTATTGTTGCTTTAATTGTGAATAAAGAAATGGATACAAAAGCTCTTAATAAACTGTTTAATAGATCTGCTTTTATCTGCAGATACCAGATGTGTTCTTATAAGGTTAGTTCTGTATTATGTAGCACAGATAACCCAAATTAGTTAATTAGTTCTTCTGAATTATAATTTATTTTATCAAGGCACATAAGGAATTCATTTAAGTCACCTGTAACTATAAAGGGGACAATTCCAACTAACTTTTTTCAGCATAACGTAAGTCACTTTTAAGACAGCAATGTATGCAGTAATAACTAAATCTTTGGGACAATTCTACCCAGTGTACCTAAGGTTACTTAATGAGTAATTAGCTTATTTTGCTGCACCCTTACCTTATTATGATGTTTGCAAATATTCTGAATATTGCAATCATTTAAATGATGTGTTAAGATGCTATCACTATGAGTTCAGGAGGTGCTCTTCAGTTCCAGTTACCTGCCATAGATATATGGAACAAAAGGCTAGATAACCCAAATGCCTTTACACAAATGGAAACCTACGTGTGACATCCCATTGCTGGCAATACACAGCTGAGCACTAGATGAGGCTGACGTTTACTAATATAAGAAGGACATCAAGTTTGACAAATTTCATCATCACAAGATTGATCCCTCCCTTGCTATTACATCATCAGTCCAACCCACTAGTCCATCACCAGTCCTACACATGCTTTAAATAACTCATGAGTTAAAGTTTCTGTTCAACAAATGCAGCTGGCACAGAATGATGGGGTGCCATACAGAGGTATTTTTCTTATCCAGTATCTTGAATCCCTTCTTCATTCTTTGCATACATACATTTTGTTTGTTATTGGCAACTCGGGTACTACATCTGCAACCAATAATGTAAAAAACTAAAAATCTGAGTTAGCAGCAAATATACGCAGTAGAAGCTAGCATGCTTTGTTATTACAATGTGAGCCATGTTATTAAACTTGAATTAGACGGTGCATTGGTACATTTTTTATTGGATAGCTTCCCAGTGGTTGTATTACCAGTCCTTCTAATGGAACAGATTTGGAGGCACCCACTTCTAAAAGAATGCAGACTTGATGAAATTAACGTGTACTAGCTTAAATAAAAATAAACACTTGGCCAATATAGAAAAATCTGCCCTGCAACAGTATAATGTCCTACAGAAACAACACCCATGTGCTGCCCTGAGCTGTGCTTTCAATTGAGATTTCAATGCCAGCAACAATCATAAGAAGTGGAATAACTTTCCACAAGATTGATTGGTTCCACAAGGTTCAGATTTGCTGCAGTATGTTGACATGTTAGTGCTGGGAAAAACAGCAAAAGTGTCTCTCGAAGAAAAGACCTGTCTCCTAAAAAAAAAATACTTCCAGAAGTCAGTTACTGTTTTCATACATGATGATAACCTCACCAAAATATATGTGATAAACTAATAAAGTCAACAAATATCTTATGTTAATTGCTATCAAAATAGTGAAATAAGACCCTCTGCTGAATCCAGGATATGAACCTTAAATTAAACCTTTTGTTTTATTCAGTTATGACATAACTGACTTGGTCATTTTGTTCAGTAACATTTTTCTTTTGAAATTGCCTGCGCTAAAGCAACATGCTAAACTGTTTCTGTGCCAGTGCTTCATTGTTCAGTATGTAAACCCTGAGCATATGTGACAGGTATTGATATGATTAATACATGTTATAATCTCCATGAGAATTATGCCAACTAATGTGACTAGAGACTTGCAAAAATGTGGGATTCATATTTGTAGATTGCAAGAAACACTTTATTAATGAGGTCTTTCAAAGCAAATTTAGCTTCTATTCAATCAAAACAACTGGGCTTAGTGTTTAGAGCACAACATGTAAAAACAGCCAGCAGTGGGAGAGATTATTTATTTATTTATTTATTTATTTATTAATACCACTGTGGAACAGCGTAGATATGGAATCAAATAGGCCACTTTTGAACTTGCTTTAGACTGATTTGATACAATGCTTCCCTTTGATTGTTACTTACCTTGGTATTCAGTTCATTTCATGTTCCAATGTACTATATATGGCATTTTGTCCTATAGCAAAGCTTAGCACCTAAAGGAAGTTATCAGACTGCTGTTACTGTTGGGACTCGGCACAGAAGACTATACTAATTTAGTGATTGAAATGCATTAAAGGATCGCCTGCAGTTATATTTAATGTGTTTGTGTCTTAGATTGTTTGACAAATACACAGGGCCAGATTTAAGGGGGGGCAACCGGGACATTTGTCCAGGGCCCTGGGCTGCCGATGAGGCCCACAGCCTGGTTAAAATAAATACATAAATAAAAAAGGCTATTTTACAGTTTAAAATCCAATACACTTGCCCCGTGACCGTGCTAGCTAATCACTTGCATCTCTTACTGGTCACGCACACGCTGGAGGATGGCATCAGAGAGAGAGCGAGAGTGAGAGATAGAGCGTGAGAGAGAGAGAGTAATACAGAAACAGTGGAAAAACTTAGCAGTGCAGCAAAATGAAAAAAACAAAAGGAAAAGCAAGCTAGTGAAAAAATTTCTGCTGGAAAACATTCTGAGACTATCAAATTTCGGTTTTAAATCCTATAAAAATGAAGTAACGACAACAACAAATGAACCTGAACAACTGGTCAACAAGAGTTTTGGCAGTGCCACAGTTCCAAATAATGAGCCTGAAGAATTAGAAAGTAGTACAGAACAAGGAGTCGGACCCAGTCTGCTCACATCGCCAATTAACGATCAAGGTAACTTCAATCTGCCTTTCGCTTTAACCCATAGACTTGTGGAATAACATTCTGGAGAGATTCGACAAAACTAATAAATTCATTCAAGCACACAACATCGAACTGTCAGTGGTAGTTGAATTACTTGAATCTCTGAAAACATTTCTGGATGAGATCCGTGATCATTTTGATGATTTTGAAAACCGTGCAATGGAAACTGCAGTGTTCAAGAAATATCAAGACGAAGAGCGACGGCAGAGATGACCACCCAGTGCTCTGCAAGATCACGATTGCCCCAGTGTAACTAAAGTTTTACTACAGGGCAGAGACAGATTTCGTGTCCATATTTTCCTAAAGATTCTGGATACTCTTTCCGATTGCTTGCACCGATCAAAAGCGTATGTTACTGTGTATAACTTGTTTGGCTTCCTTACCGACTTTCAGAACATGTCAGAATATGACATCAAAGCTGCTACTCTCATGCAAACCTATCCTTCAGATCTGGATGAATATTTCCCATCAGAAATGCACCAGTTTACTAAATTTGTTTCTGGCAAGGACAAGAGAACAGCGTTTGACCACGTTCAACTTATCCCGAATTCTCAAGTGATTTCCACGTTTCCAAGTGTCACCCCTGCTCTGTGCATTTACCTATCCTTAATGTGCACTGTTCTGGAGAATGATCATTCTCGCGCATGGGACTCATTAAGAATGAACTGAGAGCCACCATGAACCAGGATCGCCTAAACAGCCGTGCCATCATGTCCACGGAATGTGATATACTCAGAAAACTGGATTTTACTGACATTATTAGAGGCTTTGCACAGATGAAATCGAGAAGATTAATTTAAGGTAAGTCTGATTTAATTACTTTGCGATGTAAGGTTTACTTGGAACAGAGGTGATTAGGAAAATTCAAGTAACATGCTGTTTAGTTTTAAGATAGATTGTGGTATTGAACACTTACTAACATTTTAATATTCCTAACATTGTCTTTTAACCCTTTGCGGTCCTATGTCTGACCTGGTCCGACATCGCAATTTTCCCTTTCCGGTCCAATGCCCGACATCATCAAAAAGACGCAAAAAACAGGTCTCTAGTCGTTTTTTCTCTGGAAAAAACAGAGAAAACCATTCAATGGCAGAGTGAGACCGATAGGAGCAGAGAGAAGCCGAAAAAAGGGCGTATCTCATGAATACTGATAGACCCGACACCACATAGATAACACGGACATAAACAAACAAAATAGCTGCTTCCTCTTCCAGCACTCAAAGAACATCACAGACATTTGCAGAGCTTTTTTTTAGATGTTATAGTAATAAAATAATGATGTGGATCGCATTATTGAGGAGTGTGGTGATAAAACGAGTGATCAGGAGATGATTTATCGGTATGTAATATTATTAAGAGGCATTTGAAAAATATGGCGAACAAGGGGTGGGGCGGGACTGGAAATGCAGTACTGAGTGTCCTGTTGATATGCAGTGCCTTTTAAACCTGTTTTACTGTGAAAAAAAATACTTTTAAACAGCACGTCTAAAATAAACTGCGCGTGTAAAAATAAATTGGACCTGACGCGCTTGACACGAGCTGAATAAATGGACCGCTAAGGGTTAAAGGTCCTTTTCATATTAATCCAGTTATTAAAAGTTGTGTATTAAAGTCACTAGATGGCGCTGTGTAATGCCAAGTCTTTATAGCTAATTGTTTTGTGAATGTATTGCACGTTTGGTATTCACGACAAAACAATGGAGTAGTTATTTGAATCTGGTTCCTTGTCCAGGGGCCCATGATACCAAAATCCGACCCTGCAAATACACCTGACACATGTCTTCAGCGTTCCTCCAGGGCACAAACTAGTTCCAATCACTGATTATTATTTCAGAAACATTGTGAAGGAAGAGGTCAGCAGATGTCGCAGGCCATAACTGCAAAAGATTTTAAAAAATATATCAGTTGTATATTAGGGTTTTCAGTTGTTCCATTATTTTTCTATAACCTACAGAGAGTTTTAAAAACACAAGCACCCAAGATTGAAAAATATGATTTTAATTGTGTAACTGTTCCTAAAACCTGCACTACCTCTTACAAGCAGTTTATGTTAATGCACTGTTTGAGGGATAACATATCTAAGCTTGCCATTACACAACTCAAGCAGCTAGGGAATAGAACATCTTTATTGTCAAGCATTTGATTACAACTGCATATTCATAATTTTGTGACGGAAGGAATTTAAATACATTCTAGTTGAGGCTTGAATTTAACAGACTTAAGGGTCTATTCATAAAAGTACTTGCCGACTGTCCTACGTAATCAAATTTCATTTAAAACTAACAAAAATCGTCAATATTGATGTTCATAAAATGATCTGTGCAGACCAGGGACAATCGCTAAGCAATTTATGAATGGGTATATATTCGTTCACGACCGAAGTCTCCTTTTAATGACATCAGCTCTATAAACATTCACTCAGTTCCATCGTTAGCTGTTGGGAACATAAACAAATGGAATCTGCCGACATCATGTTATTAACAGCGTGCCTGTATGATACGCGATTTATATACTGGAGGATGCAATTGGTTATTTCAGATTATTTGTTTAGGTTATTTAAAGGTTATTTACCTTAATAATTGTTAATGTTCCTTTGCTTTGCAGGACATATGCAATTAAATTAAAAACAATTATTTCAATTATTATTTCAGCTTAACACAGATACAGCATTACTTATGAAAAAAATATTAGGCAGTGTTAATCACGGGGGCACCAACTTTTATACGAACACAGTTTAATAAAAAGAAAAGCTGTAACAATTTGTCTGTTTTTCTTATTTATTTTTTATTTATGGGGGGGGGGGGGATTTGTTAAATACAGTCAGATCACTTTTTTGACAATGTCATTTTGATGCTGTCGTTAGTTTAGACTCCACCGCACCCAGCGTTCAATAACTCCCAAGTTGTCGACAGCATTTTGCTGTCGTTCACTCTTATGAACAGCAGATTGACGCTCAGGACCGATGAAAACTTTATGCTAATGAGGTAATCGTTCAGCTGTATCTCAATTAGTTTAAACCTTCATTGAAGAAAATCGTGGGGACTTAACGACACATCTCAATGACCTCTTATGAATAGCAACTGCCATTAAATAGGCGGCTATGGACGAAATCCGATCATGTACTCCTGTTTTCTCATTTCAACAAGCGTTAACCCTTTATGAATAGACCCCTTAATTCCATGTTTTTTTTTTTTTTTTAATGTCTATTGGAAGGAATCTTGGGGAAAATTGATTCACTGAACAGAGAAAATCTGAAGCGTATTCATTTGAATTCATTTTAACACACATTACTTTCATTTATTGAATTATTGTTCTTGTTATGTGACTGCAACTAAAAGAAAATAAAGGCAAAATGACACAGATCCCAATTAAATCTAACAGTCACATCTGATTCATCTGTGTCAGATAGTTTAGATGCAGCGTCTTTGGTTTATGTTTCTTTGCATAGCATGAGTGTGACTGTTTCGTAACACAGCAGGTCTAATGAATCTTCATTTCACTCTGAAAACTAGAAGATTATCTGCTTTGGTGCCTATCTAAAAAGGAAAACTACTATATTTTCAATGTGTTGTTGAGTTGTATAATAAACAGTGCTTTTAGAACATTACACTTTTTAGAAAATATTGTCTGGGGTCAGATACATGCTGGGTGTGAACCAGTCCTATTTATTTAAGTAACAGAACCCCCATAAGAGGGTTTTACCATCTGGTAAGGCCTGCCCCATGCCGTTAACTTAACGAGAATGGGGTTACCAGATGGCAAAACCCTCTTATGCTGTTCAAATATTAAAAATGTATACGTTAATAAGAATAACATTTAAAGAAAAAAAAAAAAAAAAACATATTTGAGTTCTTTATCGTTCTTGTTAATTATATAATAGGATGCAGCACGTTTCATTCATTCCATTAATATAAACTGGTATCCAAAGAAAACCATAGGAAATAACATGTTTTTTTTAAAACCTTTTGCCTAACATCAACTACTGAATTAATATTATTTTTTTATCTAATTACTACATTCATATAAAATCCAATTTCCCATTCATGTATAATCCAGGGACCCAGGTTGCTTCATATTTTAGTTGTTTACAGCAAATCAGAAGTACAGGACAAACATCACTAAGGGGCTTTCTGGTTCTCTCTAGTGAGGCAACACAGGTCTGAGATATGACTGACACCCATTTTGTTTTCTATTTTGCTAAGCTTGGATATCTCTGGCCCAGATCCACCCAGTCAACTTGTCTAATGCAAACAAATCACCTTGTTCCAAACCGAAAAAATAAACTTCGGACCTTCAGGTATTACAACAGCTATTATAACATATTTGGTATAATAACAAAAGCAAATGTCACCTTGGTTGACCATAACCATCTGTATGAATGTGAAATAACTAAGATTTTGATCCCCTCATCAGACCCTTGACTCCTCTTTCCTCATTATCAACTGTCAGAAAAATCACAACTGCCACCCATGTTCATGAAATGATTGAGAGTCCATAGCAATTCCAATGTTTGTGGAAAACTTCCAGCTTTATCACTGATTGATCTTGCATTTTTGTACAGTATCTATAACATTGTTTTTTCTTAGGTCATCATATGGTGTATTCAATCAGCAGCTGTTTTAATAGATTTAGAACACCATTTAATTGAGGAAATATATTGAGTTGCACTAAATTAGATATCCAGTAACTAAATAGGGCTATTCAACACTATTGACATCCCAACCATCTATTTACTAAGAATTGTACAATTGCTAATGAGGAAATTGCCCACATTTTTAAATTGCTGGTATTTCTAGCTTCTCACTGTTCAAAGTTGTCAACTTAATACATCAATCAAGGGCAAGGATGGCAGCATTTTGCAGGAGTTTAAGAAAGCAAAGGTAAATAAATATGAACCGTGATTGTTTATAAAGAAGGTTTTTAAACCGCAAATTTAATGACTGGACTTGCCAAAAGAGGGTGCAATTAGAAGATATTGACTCAGTTCTAGACTTCCTGGATCCCTGCCAGGAACTGCATGAAGACCCTACTTTGACTACCCTGTAATCACAAGTGTAAGTGGTACAAGATGTAGCTGACACTAAACTATTGGCACAACACAGCAGTGGAATCAGCTACAGATACAGTGTGAGCATGTCTCTGCCTCAGTAGCAATTTTAGGCACACGCAGCCCATGCAATTGCATGGGGCCCCGGGCAGCAAGGGGGCCCCGGGCAGCAAGGGGGCCTCGGGCAGCAAGGGGGCCTCGGGCAGCAATGGGGCCCCGGGCAGCAAGGCAACCTCGGGCAGCAATGGGGGCCTCAGGCAGCAAGGCGGCCTCGGGCAACAAGGGGGCCCCTGTTATCATGGCTCAGTTACTATGAAAAAAATTATATTCACCTCAAGTTTGCACCAGACTTATTACTTATTAGCCATTTTACCGTTCTTTTTATCTGTACACCACAAGCCAAAAACAGAAAAAAACACAACGTGTGAGGGTTTAAAGCCAAGTTTATGTCAGTCTGTGTCGCATAATCATGTAACCCACGATTTTATAGAAAAACAGTAAGACATTTTAAAATTAACTAATTTCGACACATTACAAACAACGTTTGCATTATGCATGCCATCAGTGCTGCAAACGTGAGGGGAATACATGTATAAGTGTCTCACGTGCATACAGCTGTGTGTACGTGGTACGTGCCAGTGTGAAAGGGGCTTTAGAATTTATGGGATACCCTGGCCTGTTTAACACTAGAACCGCCATGGCAGCCATTTTGACAGTTTTCTCTTTTAAAGTGTAAATTACTCTGTGTGTGTGAAAGATACGCCGTTGTCCGTTCTTGACTTTTCTTAAATACATGTATTAAATACTTTTGAAAGCCAGGATCGCAAAAATAAAAAGTTATAATCCCCTCTACCTAGAACCGCCAGAGCAGTCATTTTGACTGCCTTTTACAATGCATGTTTTTATTTTGAATATAACCTACAATATTCTATTTTATTTACAAGCCTGTTATCTTTACTGGACTTGGCAGCCATCAATTCCTTCATTTTGTACAAGGAATGCACCAGGGAAAATATCAGTAGGAGAGGTTTCATCTTCAAGCTAGCCACAGTGCTTCGGCATTTTGATCAGAAAACAGCAAAGCAGCAGGCTACAGCAGCTCAACCTGGATTCAGTGCTGCACCGAGTGACACATGCGAGAGAAAACACGTTACTTTCATTTTAAATTAAAAAATACTTTCATTTTTACAGTTTTGTATGTACATATACCTGTTTACACACTAGTTTATTTTGAAATGTTTATTTTATTATAGTTTTTCATTTTTTTCATTTAGTGCTTTATATGTGGCAAGTTAGAAAATAAACCCTTTTATGTTTAATTGTTCATTTAAATACGGCGTTTCGGCTCTCTAGGTGTTTGATATGATGTGCTTGAATAAAACATTTGAGTTGTATCCGATAGTTTGTCTTTCATTTTAATATTGATGTTGTTTAAAATGCAACCGTCATAATGACTGCCGGCGGTGGTTTTAGGTATGAGTATAACCGCGGTGGTTCAAGTGTTAAGAGTACTCTATTTATACTGTAGGAAGAACACCTGTATTTTTCAGAATCATTGTCAGGCTACTATACCATGTGTAATAGAAAGCTCAGATATTATGACTGCTGTATAAAATAATGTTGTATTGTGGTAAAAACAAAGAAGGATGCATAGGAAAGCAAGTACAGAGATGTTTATTTTGTTCCTAATATATGTCTGGATGCTTGTGACCAAACCAGTTTTTCAATGGAATATTTCAATGCTTTTCAATGGAATATTTCACAGCTCATGTCAACTTGTTTAGAACCCATCTATAAACTCTATCTGTGGGAAGGGGTTCCCAGTTTAGGGTACTGAATGTGTTATGCATACATTAAGAGGTGAACTATCAACCTCACTACTGTCATTTTCCAGTAGGATTCTGAGAAGAAAAAGCAAGGTACAATTTTTCTTGGAAGCGAACTACAAATCAATATGGTCCTGTGGCAGTGTGCCCCGCCCATGTGTGTGTTGTGTGTTATGTGTTATGTGTTGCGTGTGGTGTGTTAATGTTGGTGTATAGGTATTGGTGCATGGGAAATAAATGGGTCTGTATAGCACGAGTGATTTAAAATATATAGTTGTATTTAGGCACGGGGATTGCATAATCACTTCATGTGCAGATAAAGTATGTGAGCACGGGATTGTACAAATTAGTTCATGTGCTGGGATTCAGGTGAATAATGAATTGGTAATTGAATTCCGGCACAACAGTATATATAGATGCACGTTTTACTCACTTGGGGTTGTGTGTTCGAGAGTGGAGAACGGGAGAGAAAGAGAAGGAGAAAATAATTAAAAGCAAAACAAATGCTACTCGTGTGAGAGGACTCGCACAATACTTGTTTAGTGTTGTCCACTGTCTGTTTTGTTTGTCTATTTATTTTGGCCTTGAGTGCCATGTTCTGTTTTGTTCAAATCTTTTATTTTCTGTGTGTGTAATAAAACACTGAATGCCACAGCGTCTCAGTTTCACCTTCCAGTACTGCCTGTCTGTGTGTTCCTTTCTGGCCTGACGTCACCCCTACAGCCAGCCTGTTCACAGGGTTATATATATGTTTACACATACTGAAAATTAGAGGTGTATTGCTAACCAGGGGGAGCAGAATTTATTGTAGGAAAGACTGTAGGTAATTGTTGAGGTTTGAATGTTCTAAAATAGTCAAACATACTACTAATGGTCGCTCAAGTGAGATTGGCCAGTGAGTATTTTGCATTTTGTTTGTGTTTCATTACATTTTTGCTTTTGTTAAAAAATCACCATTTCCAATCATCTAGAAACATTGGATAGGTTGCTCTGAGTATATGTTAAATATGCTGTATGGCAGGTCACCTGTCACATCAGTAAAACAGAGAAATAAAGCAAATTCTTTGTCAAAGCCTAAAGTGCTGGTATGTAATGGACCAAATGATTTTGGTGTTGAACATCTATTGATTGTAATCGCATCTCCTATCTCTCAGTCTATTAATGTCTGTCTGCTGAGGAGTGAAGACACTCATCTGCCAAGTAATTGAAGCAGCAACATACCGGTATATACCTTTATGGACAATACAGGTTTAGTGATGCAGTATATACAGTACAAGCTATTTTATAATTTGTAAACAGCACAAATAATTCCCAGCCATGTTTATGGAACACCAGATGCCCCGAGTGTTCCTACTTTAGTACTATTTTACATGACATAAAATCAGTGTGACTACACTATGTAACACAATTTTTGTTCCTGGGTATTAAGTGTTATTTCCTAATTGCTTATGCCTCAAAAGTATAGAAAATGGCTATTATTCCCCACAAACTTTGCTTTTGTGACCAGGACAGTGATATTTTGAAATTTACCTATTTCCAATGAGAAAACGGGCGAATTTGTGTCTTTTCGTTCACATAAAGTCAGTAAAAAACAACATATGAATCCAAATTAACATGTATTTATACTAAAGTAATACAAAAATGACTACAAAAGATTTAGAAGTGAGTAGTTTTTCGAGATTTACGATTTTACTGTAAATCACTTCACGAATCAGCCCCCAAATGTAGTCTCCCATCATGTTCTCGTTATACTGTCCTTGGTAGCGGCGTTCAAAGTCCAGTATATCCTGGTGGAAGCGCTCGCCTTGCTCCTCCGAGTACGCTCCCATGTTCTCCTTGAATTTATCAAGATGTGCATCAAGGATATGGACTTTGAGGGACATCCTACAGCCCATTGTGCCGTAGTTCTTCACCAGAGTCTCAACCAGCTCCACATAGTTTTCGGCCTTGTTATTGCCCAGGAATCCCTGAACAACTGCGACAAAGCTGTTCCAAGCCGCTTTCTCCTTACTAGTGAGCTTCTTGGGGAATTCATTGCACTCCAGGATCTTCTTTATCTGTGGTCCGACAAAGACACCGGCTTTGACCTTTGCCTCAGACAGCTTAGGGAAGAAGTCTTGAAGGTACTTGAAGGCTGCCGACTCCTTATCTAGAGCTCTGACAAATTGTTTCATAAGGCCCAATTTGATGTGCAGTGGTGGCATCAGCACCTTCCGGGGGTCCACCAGTGGCTCCCACTTGACGTTGTTCCTCCCCACAGAGAACTCGGTCCGCTGTGGCCAGTCCCGCCTGTGGCAGTGCGCCTTGGTGTCCCTGCTGTCCCAAAGGCAATGATAGCAAGGAAACTTGATAAAACCACCTTGGAGACCCATCAGGAATGCCACCATTTTGAAGTCTCCTATGACCTCCCAGCCGTACTCATCATACTTCAAGGCGTCCAGCAAGGTCTTGATGCTGTTGTAATCCTCTTTGAGGTGCACCGAGTGAGCCAGGGGAAGAGACGGGTACTTGTTACCATTATGGAGCAGCACGGCTTTGAGGCTCCTGGATGAGCTGTCAATGAAGAGGCGCCACTCATTCTGGTTACAGGCGATTCCGATTGCCTCAAACAGACTGGTCACATTGTGGCAGAAGCAGAGCCCATCTTGATGGGTGAAGAAGCTAGAAAAAGGTTGGTGACGCTTCCTCTTATCTGCGACTTGCACGCTTTCATCCAACAAGTTCCACTGCTTGAGCCTAGACGTCAAAAGCTCGGCATTGGACTTGGTGAGACCAATATTTCTAATCAAGTCGTTGAGGTCTTTTTGGTTGGGGTAGTATCCAGATATGTATCCACTTAGGCAGCTGGAACTAAACTGAACTGGTGGGCTTAAGGCTCCTGTATTTATACTACTATTTATATTACTGGAAAGTTCTAGAAGTTACTCCAAGTTTACTCAGCACTGAATCTATCTGGAATGTTCTGGAAAATAGGTAAATTTCAAAATATCACTGTCCTGGTCACAAAAACAAAGTTTGTGGGGAATAATAGCCATTTTCTATACTTTTGAGGCATAAGCAATTAGGAAATAACACTTGCTACTCAGGAACCAAAAAAAAAAAAAATTGTTACACGGTGCTATTAATAAATCTACCATTCAGATTAAAATATTTGTGGTAGATTAAACTTGGCACACACATTTAGACAATTATGACCTGATCTGTATTTCTGCATTGAAAACACATCTTCTGCATGTTCTCCGGAAATGTCCATTGTTCAGCTATCAATGACACAAGTCTTTAATGCTTCAATTTGTATTGCTTTGTACAGAATGTGCAATAAACTTTTAGGTTCATTTTGGGACAAAGCATTTGGTATCCACAATATTTTTTTATATGGCTCACTCATATTTAAAAGTCACTTAGTTGAGCACTCAGTGCTTGCAATATGAATCTTTTATTACACCCAGGAGTGTCAGTATTATCATAAGAACTTAAAAGAAAGAATTTGCTGTTGACTTTTTTTTAAGGAAGGATGTTAGTAACTCCTTAATAGCCACAGCGGTAATCTGTGGAAGTTAACGTAAAATTAAAGATACTGTAGTACATGTAGTAACTATATTTACTATATATTTTTTAAAAATATTGTACATCATTTTTGTTTGTGGAGTCACATTTTACTTAAAAATGTACTTAACAATTTGATAAATGCTTTTTTTGGCCTCATACACTATGCCCATAATGACAATGAGTGCAATCTAACTTCATTTCAATAAAGCTGTTCACCAGTTAGAGACACAGGCTTGTTTCAACAGCTTTATCTATGTCTCTGTCAAGCTATGAACAGCTATGAATCGCTACCTGACATAAAACTGAAAGACTGAAACGCAGTCAGGTATGACACAGCTCATGGAAACCCCTCATGTACTAATGCCACAGAGGCAAACATCAGCAGGAGTTTAGATATTATTTATTTTTTGTTTCAGAATTCTTTGCATTTATGGGCTACATACCAGCATTGTATGCTGTACTGCAAAACCATACAACAAACATAATTCATCTTTTTTATTTTATTCAAATAACTTCAAGGAGTCAATACATTAGTTGTATGACATTAAAAAAATCACTGAAGGCCAAAAATATAAATTCTACCACCAGCAAAAAAAGATATATTATTGGACATACCATATTATTATTTATTTCTTAGCAGATGCCCTTATCCAGGGCGACTTACAATTGTTACAAGATATCACATTATACATTATTTCACATTACATACAATTACCCATTTATACAGTTGGGTGTTTACTGGAGCAATCTAGGTAAAGTACCTTGCTCAAGGGTACAACAGCAGTGTCCCCCACTGGGGATTGAACCCACAACCCTCCGGTCAAGAGTCCAGAGCCCTAACCACTACTCCACACTGCACATTTTAACTTCATCTCTGTTTTTGGCCTTGTGTGCACATGTTTAAAAACTGACGTTTTTTTCATTCATTCATTTATTTATTGAAATTCAGTATTAATGGCAAATGTATGCTTATTGTATCTCTTTACCCATCAAAGCCCTGCTCCAGTACCACTCCCTTTTGGGAGAAGTGGGGCTGGAGCAGCTGTAAGTTCACCCACAGCAGCTGCCTGTTATTGTCTTTTCCTGATTCAGCAGCTCACACTGGCACGTTGCCTTAACTGCTGTGGGATAGCTCAAGGTCCAGATTTTTCCTCCCTTGTGCAACTAGGGGAAGATGACTGCTAGGACAGTGCACTGAGATCCATAATCCTACTGCCTATAGGAAAAAGTACTGTACTTTAATTTTGTTATCACAGTCTTGGGTAGACGATGGGTAAATTGTCATTCTCATTAACAGAAATTTACTGGTGGAAAGAAAAGGGTTGACACTTATAAAAACCAAAAAAAACACCACAGGGTGGCAAGCTACCTGAAAACCCTAGGTATGAAGATATTAAATCAGAAAACAATTTTCTTCTTTTTTTATATAGCATTAACAGGTAACCCATTTGGAACCAGAAGATAAGGAAAACACCAAATGTTGCTCTTAAATTAATAATACTGGTTATTATTTAAATGATCTTTCTATTCCCTGTCTCTGTCAAGCAGTTTCTTGGAGCTTTGTGCTCAGAAAGGTTATCAGTGACCTTGAAACCACTGAGATCATACTTGAAATCCAAAGCACATAAGCATTTGCTCAGACTTGTGAATGTACACACCACTCATTGAATGGCTTGAATGACATATATTGTAGTTACCTACACACTCCTGAAGAATATAAAAGGGCAAACTTCATCTTTCTAGCTTTTATTTAGAAACAAATGATATTTGTGAGTTAAAAATACTAACAATAAAAAGATGTATGGTATGGTAGATTTAACACATATGGATTATTCAAACCTCCAGCAAAACAATTGTGCCATTATAATGTAAGGGGGAGGGTTGTAAGTAAACACATTATTATGCTGATGTATTTGAGTAGGGTGATTATATATTTTTTTATATTTAATTATTAAATGATTTATAAACTGAAGTGAAAGCAAATGTGTTATAGCTTGTTACATAATCATTCAGAGGCAAATCCTGAAATTAGCTATTGAATTGTTAGGTGGCAGTCATGACTAAACCCAATAAAATATCTTTGCTATGGTATCTTAAGCTATTATTACTAAAACAAATAATTAGTATAATTGCAGTCCGGCCTACTTTTTGTTACTTGTACAAAGAAAGTGTTGTGCCCTTTTTCAGATATTGAACATTGTTACTGTATATAATTTACAAACTATATTTGCTTACAAGTGCTGTCTTCTCCCTCTGTAAATTCCATACTCGAAAGCAATATTTATATATGTATTTTTTAGACAGTGCTAGTATACAGTATATGACCAAAACAGTTCATATAATAATACATAGTTTTACTGTATTACAGTATTATTTCTGTACTGTGTAATACCATCTATGCATTTGTCTAAAAGCAATTTTAACAGTAATGAACTAACAAGGGATTTCTCAGAACAATAATTAGCCTGCTCTTATCTACAAGTGGAACATAGAAGAGTGCCAAAGCTGCACAGGATCAGCACCACGGACAGCACCCTGTGGGAGCTTCTCTCATTACAAGCTTCTCACAAACTTTGTCTGCTATGCAGTGTCCCATATATGATATTATTATTATTATTATTATTATTATTATTATCATTATTATTATTATTATTATTATTATTTCTTGATAGAAATGTGCTTTGGGATCATTAGAATGTGAATAATTTAGTTTAATCAAATAAAAATATTTGTATCATAACTATAGATGCTGTTTATTACTGTCCCATATATGGGACGCTATGCACTAGTAAATAAAGCGGTTAGTAAGTAGTACTCAATTTGACCAAAGGATGTCACCTGCATGTACCATAGCTGTTAGAAGACTTTAAAATGTGTAATCTCACTAATCGTTCTTTTAATTGATTTAGTTCTACAATTCAACACTTGAATATTGTGGATTATTTTTACTGATTGAACACTTATCGTTGTTTGCTCTAGAGCAAGATGTATTTTTTTTCTACTCAGCCAACATTTACTTGGAACCCCCAAACGATAGAGTTTCAGATACAGACAGTGGCCCTGAAGATGCACATGAGGGCACAGGGGGACTGAATGTAGATCATTTGAGTGGAAATCAACTGAGAGCAGGATATGTAGCAACCATATCATATCCTGGACAGGGGAAGAAAACAATAGGTTACCGTCAAGAAATCGAAATGAAGCAGAAGCTGATGAACCTGATTGCCATCAGCTTCAGGATGCAGCAGCTTCTCTGCCTCCACTCTCTGTTAAAAATCCCAGCCCGTGTAGTCATGTTCTTGGATTCCGTAGACAAGAGGATGCTTCAGGTGAAACTGTATCTTCAACTAAGAAAAGGTTTACTCCAGTGTGAGCTGAACAAAAGTATGATCCTCCAGCTTGGAATGTTAAAGACCTGACCAACTTGACAAATATGTCATCTGATACATTGTTTGAATTGTTTTATGATGATGATATCATGAGATAAAGTTGGTATTCAATATTCTTCTTATCTCTGGATTTGTGCAGCTACCTAGACACAGAATGTATTTGGGAAATAAGAAAGATGTGACCAACATGGCTGTAAACCATGCCATGTATCTTAATAGGTTTGAAAAAATTCTAAGTTGCCTCCATGTGTCAAACAACACCAAACTCCCAGACGGGGATATATTTGGTAAGGTCAGGCCTTTATATGACAAGATGAATGAGCCTGTAGAGTAAGATTTTGATGTTGACAAAGCCATGATGCCTTATTATGGTCATCACTCAGCCAAGCAATTTATCCATGGGAAAACAATATGTTTTGGCTCAGGAAGAAAGAGGGTCATTCGACTTTAGAAGAGACTGATCAAGTGAAGTAACTATAGTGCGATGGAATGACAAAAATGTTGTGCCCTGTGCCAGCAGATGGTCGGCAGCAAAAAAGCAACACGTTACAATAACACAACCTCAGCCTCTGCAGTACAACAACTCTATAGGAGGAACAGACAGAAAGGATCAAAACATCAAAAACTACTTGATCAACATCACATCAAAGAAGTGGTGGTGGCCACTGTTTGCTTTCTGTTAGATGTTGCAGTTCAAAATGCATGGCAATTTAACCAATGGTCCATTGCTCAATAGCAGAAATGGTATAGTATTTTTACAATTTGTTTTTTATCTTACAATGATGATGTTTTTGTTTCTATATTTTTGACATTTGAGATTTGAATCCTCTTGAAGTAGTTGATTGTTTTACAACATTGTTGATTTGAATAGTTATTACTATCTCAGCAGTGTGTCCTTTTTACTTATTTCAAGTAGTTTTACACCAGTTTAGGATCACTTCCAACCTACTGCCAAGTCATGTGACCATTGGAAGCCTACTATACTATATCAAACTCTAAAAAGGTTGATACATATTAATTTAGACTATCACCATACGAATTCCACCGCTATTAAGTGATGTTATGTCATTCCAAAGTTACGTCCAGTCCATTTTCTGGTCATGTGACTGACAGAAGTAAAAAAATAAAAATACAGCACATGTGGAATCCTTGACCTGAAAAAACACTAAATATAACAATTAATTGATTTGTCCTTGCACCAGAAATGCTACCATACTTTTTAAAGCACAATAAAATAAAATGCTATTTATTAGAAATAAAGTTCCATTGAAGGTTACTATGAAGAAAACTATGCTTAGAGCTAGTGCATAGCGTCCGATATATGACGGCGCTTTACAATCAGATTTCTAGGACAGGGAGAATTATTTTTCAAAAAATCTTTTTGCTTGCTTCTTAACTCATCAGATGTCAATATCGTGATCAGCAAGACATTTATATGCAAACAGTCTGCAAATGTGGCCTTTGAGGTTTTGTCTTCATTGTACATCAATCAGTTATAAATGAGATCTAGGGTATTGTGGCAAAGTGGCTTGCAGGGTACAGGTGCAGGAGCGATGCGGTGATTAATGAAAAGGCAGACAACAAGAATCCAAGTGCAATGGTGTTTTAATTATAATCCCGGTCTGGTGATCGCAAAAAATAGGTCTGTTCAAAATAAAGGGTTTACAGTCCCAAATAATAAGCACAGTCAATTTTCACACACACAATACAAAACACGGTGACCAGTCCTGGGTGCATGTTATCGTGCCCGTGGTGCAGGTACAAGTGAATCGTGCTATAGGTGCAGTGCTGATCCGGGTGACAGCTCCGGAAAGGGTTAGCCGTCTACTAATAATAACAAACAGTAAATTAGTGACAAACAAACAAACACTCACGATACGAATACACAAGTCGGGTCCTTCCAGGTCGTTTCTTAACCAAAACAAAGGAACAGATTATGTCGCTTTGTCCCCTTTTTGTACCGTCACACGTGACCCCTTGGTAAACGATTTTAGCCGCTCCTCCAATCCGCGGCTGCCACATCGTTTCCCTTCCAGGTTGATGCATTAGTGCACCGAAGCTCTGCCCCCTTTCTAGATGACCAACTTCCTTTTAACCCTGGGAAGGAGCTGTCTGGCCAACCAGTCCAGAGTATTCTGTTCCCATTGCTTAGCGCCCTCACAGGTCGGGAGGTGGATATACCACCAAGAATCATTCTGTTTCTGTCACAGGTATGTATTTGCATTGGAATGTATTATAGCAAATTACTTTTTTTAATTTTTTTTTATTCAAATCATTAAGGTATTAATTCTACAAAAATAATACATGATAAATGATATTTTATTAATGTAAATACAGTTACAGTTTTAAATTAAAAGGTACTGTCTGAATCCATAACAGAATTGTGGTGATAATCAGTGTTCATCATTTAAAAAAAAAAATCTCAGTTTTGCTATTCAAATTTAGAGTCTGTATAACATTTTGTTATAAAATAATTAGCAGTCTGTATGATGCTAGAGCTGTAGACAATTATTCACAACAGCAAATTGCTTAAGACATCAGAATACATCAAGTTGTATCTCCTGTTTAAAATGTATTGTGAAAGAGTCACAGCTATATGCCAAAAATAAGTCTTCTTCCAAACATGTCGTTATTTTTTTCTGCTGTAGCTGTGATATGTAAATTCAGACAGCTGCTACTGCATATGATTTTGAAAGAAGCCTTTGCAGCCGTCGTGTAATTAAAGTTAAGGTTAAAAAGCAGGTAAGCTCAGCTATGTCAGCTTGTGTTTTAGAAAGTTTGCAGAGCCTGCTTGCAAAGTCACAATTAATGGAACACTTCTCAACAAAGAAAGTGTGATGGCTCATAACTGTATGTCTGTAATGAGTTAAATAAAAGCCATTTTATATCGATGCACAAGCTGAGGTGTGCACAACACATTCTCCGGTGAGGCAAGGGAATCCAAATGACATTTTCTTTCCTTTGGTGATGACAGCACATTCTCATGCAGTGTCAGTTCTAAATAAGATGCACGGATGCATTTCTCCCCAACACTTGGTGGTGTAAAACTCATTGCCAGCTGTTGGCTAGAAAAGAAAGCTTAGTGTAAAAGGGGCATACATTGTTGGCAGCACCCAGTTTTACTAAGACAGGGCTCTTAATACTGCAGTTCTAGTAGTGATTTATTTTTAATGAAGAAAAACGTTCCTACTTGCTGGATAAAGAATCAGACTGTACCAGATTACTGATTTTTGACATTCATTGATGCAGAATTGGCCCCACAAGGAACATAGATTTAGGCTAAAGACAGCTCTGCAATCCATCAGGGGCCTTTTTTTCAAAACTTTTAATCTGGATCAAAGTGATCTGGATTTTGTAATCGCGATTTCTTTTATCTGGATAATTTTGATCCGGTATTTCAGAAAATGTCACTGCTGGATTACATTTATCCAGATAACAAATCACAGATCAAACAAGCACAATTAAGAAATCCAGTTTTTTGCAGTAGGCTAATTATTAATGTTATTTATGTATTTATTAATTTTTTTTATTTATGAGGCCTTATTTATGATATAACCTAATTTAACAAAATAAATAAGATCGGGGTAATAATGATCAATGCATAACTTTTTTTTATTTATTTATTTTGTTTTATATATATATTTTTTTAACAAAATCTAAATCACTTTTAATGTTAGGGCACGTACAACACAATATAATGGTTATTTTATTTATGCCTACTTAGCAGAAATGAAATAACTAAATCTAAATTTAATAAAAATAAACCTTTTAAAAAAGGATATGTGTTTTAGACATCCTCATAGTCTTCCTCGTCGGTCGAGAGTCCAGCATCTCTCAGACGAGCTTTAAGGAGGCGTATGCGTATGCTTTTTTATTAAAGCTATACCACTAAATACATGTTTCCCTTTTTGCTTGCATAGATACAAAACTTTATATATGTAAATATTATATTCTACACTCTATTTGGACATATAGCGTGTTTTTGCCATGACAATTCAAACAAAATATCGATGTTCTATGCTCAATTAAAAGCTAAATCCAACTCTGCAGTGGTATCACAATAATCCTGGTATTTTGGATCAAAGTAATTCTGAAAAGTCAATTGCAACATTTAATTGTGATTAAAAGTGCGATCGGATTACCAAAACAAAATCTGGATCACAGTAATCGCATTTTGATGTTTTGAAAAACCCAATTGCACAATATAATCCAGATCAAACGTGGAAATCCGATTACCAAAGTTTTGAAAAACCAGCCCCCAGCTATTCAATTGGTTCCTTGTCTGAGATGGATGGGGTGGGGGTGGGGGTGGTATTAAACTGAACAACATTTTTCCACACTTTTTTTTTTTTTCCAGGAATTCTGCACAAATCACAGCTATCCATCAAGACAGACATAATTGTTAGAATTGCTCCTGACTGTTCTCACAAATGCTCTTTTACTCCCAGAATACCTTAATGTAGAAAGGCAATCTATGTTAACCAGGTGTCCAGTTACTGTATATTGCTGTTTACAATTTACTAATTAAGCGATAGTGCCCATTGATGAAGGCTCTACTGTAAGGTAATTGACCGCGACTGGAGTTATGCATCCCGAGTCAAAGTCAACTACCACACATTACAGCTTTCATCGAGAGAGCACTATCGCTATTAGAAAATTATTTTTCTAATTATTTCTAAGAGAGTCCCAAAAATGTTCATAAAGGATCAGATACTTAATGGGAGAAAAATAAATAAACAAATGTTTTGTCAGAGTTACTTAGTTTATCTATACAGTGCCAGATATATAGAATGAAGCAATATTACTGAACTGTCCGTGTCTCATTTTCTTTGTTGTTAAAAGATGCTGAGCTCCAGTTGAGCTAACAGGCTATGATTGACTGACTCAGCAGTTGCAGGTACAGGCCTATATGCTTTCATCGGTGCAAAGTATTGATTGCAAAGTAATAACATACATTTGAACCAATTGTATCTTTGCTTAGTATTGGCTGCTCAATAGATGTGAACCGAGCTTTCATGAAGGTAAGTCCAAATGAAAATAAATGAGTTACCAGCATATTGTTTCATAACATTATCATAAAATTGGAAAGCCATATTCTGAATGTTGCCACTTTCGTGTCAGGTGCACTTAAAATCATGTTTTGGCTACTTTATTTTTGGTCATCGCTGCCATCTCTGGGATGGCTGCTACAGCCAACCACTATGATACTACAAAGGCAGTCAAGTTAATGAAGAATTCAGTATGTTGTGTGTCCATGACATACATGTTGTGACAAACCGGGTTGAGCTTGCCACATGCAGGACCGTCTTTATTTGTCTTTTTGTGTAAAAGGAACAGCACTCCACAAAAACAGGTAGGTTTTAACAGTGCAAGTCTGTATGTTTATTTTAAACAAAACAAAAATTAACAAAACCAAACCCTCACTACTTCCAGGAGTGCTAACTACATGTTTCAGTTTTCTAAGCTAAAAAACTGGACAGCTAAGCCATTTACCAGTATCAAACAAATAATATCCACACAGTACCTTTTCTTAGTTCCAGCTCCCTGGTAGTCTCCCTTAATGGAGCCCTGAGCTCTCCTTTTATATGATGTGGCTGTTCCCAATTAACACCCATTATTCTATTAAGGAACAGCTACATTCTGACATGTTTTTGGCAGGGACAGGAATTAACCCCATCTCTGCCAACCACCACCAAAACACACACAAACACCCACGCTATTTACAGGCTCTGCCACATACGTATACAAACACTTATGATTTTTTACTGTTATTATTTTTTTTAACTCCTAAAAAGTATAGATTTGTCATTGTTACAGTACATTACATGTACTGTTAGATAAGACAAAAAACATTAAAAGCAGGCTTACCTCCGGTTTTTGTATTGCCTTGTCTGTTGTCACTGTGGAAAGATTAAAATGTAAACTGACATTTATTTAGACAATTGTAAATCACACTGGATGTAAAAAATGTTGTCAGGATTTTAGTACTCACAGTAGAGACTGGAAAGCACAAGGGCCCCTATTCATCAAAGTGCTGTTCTCAAAATTCCTTAGTAAGGATTGTTTTCCAACAGTTACTCCGACTGATTCAGCAAAGCTTTATTTCATGTATCCGACTGCTATGTGACGTTACTTCATTCGAAAAGCGACAATCTGAAAAATCGCTTCTACCACAAACGTTTCCCTTGTTTGCATACAGGGACTTCAACAATCAGAAACTGCAAGTGATTTATTACATATTTTAGGAGTAAATAAGGACCATTTTTACAGTCAGAGTTAACACTGCCTCTAACCTCTTAAAATAGTCACACAGTTCACATCCAGTTATTTTGTAATGGTTTATGCCCAGGTTGCAGTCATCGCTGTGATGGCACGTACAATGTACAAGAAGGATGCTACTATATGTTTAGTGTTCCGCATTTTCGGTTTTTATCTTAACAAATTTTACAAATATTAAAATAGGGATAAAATTGGTAAAAAATTGTTTTGAATTAAAACATCGGGAAAAATCAGGGGGGGGGGGGGGGGATCTCAGGTATATACGGTTTACATGTGGAATATGATGCATAGCAGTTCTGGTTTCTGATTAAGTTTAATGTCTCTGGTATATATGATGAAGCAGAATCTGTGCAAATCAAGGCCACATTTTCCCGTTACCTGGTACTTTCCAAATATTTGGGCAATCGCTGTGCTGACAGAAGTAGTATCTGCAGATGGTATGAACGTTACATAAGCACAAAACAAGCCTGTTTTTATCGCCTTGAAATCATAAAAAGAAAAGAAAATTGACAGAACTGGACGGTCCAAGGCATCGGGAGATGCGCCAAAAATCACACTGGACATCTCCATCAATGCGTTCCATAAGTTTACCAAGTGCCAACTAAAGCATCATCATTTTGCGATGAAGATTTTTGGCGTTAGGCAAGCATTTAGCTGATGGACAATACTGTCACAGATACATACCCCTCTGCAATAAACAGTGGCTGTCCAGCAAAGCACAGAGCCCTGACAAACTCATTAACACAGTCACTATGCAATCTTTTACTAAAGCATGGGTAAAAGCTGCAGAAATTGATTGCTTGTCTCTCAGTTCACTTTCTTGTTTTAGTTTAATGTGTCACTTACATTCAGTATGTTCTTTTATTCTGTGAGCGTGAACAAGTCCCTCAATGCAATATTATTTGCAGCGCTATGCATCCTCTGCCTTATCTGGCCCACTTCAGCTATTTGGCTTTTTGTATACTTCGAAACACTGTTTTCTTTTGAATATTCATAAACTGATTTATGTTTTCTCCCCATTCCTCGTCCACTCAAAATATTATATTTTCGTGTAAGTATTTAAATGTAATTTTTGATCAAGCTAGTTACTACGCTCAACACTTGCCACAATAATCAAATAGTCAAAATAAAACAGCATTTTTTTTAAAATAATTTAGTCGTTGCCAATTATTTTTTATTATTTTCTCCCCAATTTGAAATGTCCAATTATTTTTAGGCTCAGTTCACCGCTACCACCCCTGCGTTGACTTGGGAGGGTGAAGACAAACACACGCTGTCCTCTGAAGAGTGTGCAATCAGCTGACCGCTACAGCGTCGGAGGACAACGCAGCACTCAGGCAGTTTACAGGCAAGCCCGCAGGTGCCCGGTCAGACTACAGAGGTCGCTGGTGCACAGTGAGCCGAGGACACCCTGGCCGACCTAACCCTCCCTCCCCCCGGGCGGCGTGCTGCCAATTGAGTGCCGCCCTCTGGGAGCTCCTGTCCTCGGTTGGCAAAGGAATAGCCTGGACTTGAACCCGCGACGTCCAGACTATAGGGCACATCCTGCATTCCATGTGGAGCACCTTTACTGGATGTGCAACTCGGGAGCCCCAAAATAAAACAGCATTTTAATCAAAATATTGTTTATTTCCTAAAAAATAACACCAGGAAAATAATGAACAGTAGACTAAAAATCGGGTATTAATCAGTAAAAACCGAGGTTCAGTTTAAAAAAAAAAATCCTGCAATTGTTCTGTAAAATGTGTAACACTATCCTGCAATTGTTCTGTAAAATGCGTAACACTATGTATGTTGCACTGGATTCTTTTTGTTAAAGTACCAAGCTCTGTGAACACGCAACAAACATGGAAGTGCATGCCTGTGTTGGGCACATAGTTCTGTGCCTTCATTTTTATTATTATTTATTTCTTAGCAGACACCGTTACCCAGGGCGACTTACAGTTGCATACAAACAATACATATTAAGAATTACAGGACAATTAAGAGCAAGATACAAAATACAATGAATTCAGTCCTAATAAGAGCAAATACAAAACACAGTACAATTTGAAATCGGGGCACTTCAAGAGCAGATAACAGTGTTGATAATTACATCAGGGTTAGATACGAGTGCAGTTGAAATACAAAATACTACAGATTGGGTTAAGTGCAGGATTAAATACAGTAAAATAGGGAGCAGATAAGTGCAAGTTAAAGTGCATTAAAGGCAGAGTGCTATATTGTCCAGAAGGGAAGAGTTGAGTTTTACAGGTGTTGTCTGAAGAGGTGTGTCTTGAGGAGGCGCTGGAAGGTGGTCAGGGACTAGGCAGTCCTGACATCCGTAGGAAGGTCATTCCACCACTGCATTGCGAGGGTGGAGAAGGAGCGGGCTCTGGAGGCAGGGAAGCATAGAGGATGTACAGCCAGTCTTCTAGTGCAGGCGGAGTGGAGAGGTCGGGTGGGGGTGTAGGGAGAGATGAGGGTCTGGAGGTAGCTGGGTGTAGTCTGGTCAAGGCATTGGTAGGCGAGTACAAGAGTGTTGAAATGGATGCGAGTGGTGATTGGGAGCCAGTGGAGTAGTGTGGAAGACGCGAAGCAGAGAGAACACCAGGCGAGCAGCGGAGTTCTGGATGAGCTGGAGCGGACGCAGGGAGACCGGCCAGGAGGGAGGTACAGTAATCTAGGCAGGAGATTACCAGGGCCTGGACGAGGAGTTGCGTGGAGCAGTTGGTGAACTACTTCATGTATGTAGCCAGAGAGCACAGCCAAGATGAAAGCACGAGAAGACGCCACTAAAACTTTAATAATATTGAAATATACAGGCTTCCTGTAAAGTGTGAGAGCTGCTGGTAGAGGAATACAGTATTTAATCAATGAGACCATATAAGAACTACTGTAACCACTGACAGAATAAACAAATGTATTTGTGTAATACAATAGTATTTACAATTGATTTCCTGTGTATCACAGTACTAACACAGATTGGGAAATAACAATTGTCAAATTGTTCATTTCCACTAAAAAATAACATACATATTACAGCTCCTAATATGGCCTTCGCCAGTAAAACAATTGTGCCTTAGGGCGAATTGTTTGATTATTTCATGACCTATAAAACATATAATAAGTCTCTGTAAGTCGCCTTGGATAAAGGCGTATGCTAAATAAACTAATAAAAAGAAGAAGAAGAAAGAGGAGGGAGATTAATTGATCGAAATGTGGACAACCTGTGACCTCAACCCAACACATTTCATCACCTTTGAGCAGTTCTCTATTTGTACAAAATGTAAGTGTGACATACAGATAGACAGACAGACAGTGTCCATGAACCCCAGATTATGACACACTGAATAACTTGTACTAAAGGCAGTCCTTAGCAATTTGCATCACACCAAGCAGTACTGTATATGCAAAACTAATTAAGTATGACATTCACGTACGGGCACTCATCCTCTATAGCCTACCGGTGTTATGCCAAATAAGGTCTTCGGAAAAGAAAAGTGTCTCATTTTAGGTCTATGATACAAAATATATATTTTTTAAAACATAAATATATTTCTAAAAATGTGTCAATGAGAACTATTTTTGCATCCTCAGCACATAATTACACGCATTAGAAAGGTAAACGGAAACAGCGTTCTGCACAGCAACAGCAGTAAACACACTAATCAGCAGTACAATGTTCTCTGATCTTAAAAAAGAATGTAAAACAATTAAAATATCAAATCAATACAGCTATACACAATATATTGCATATTTTTACTTTATTATTACAATTTTACTGAAGACACTATTTGGCACCCAAGTTGCCAAATCCTGGCAGGAGACACTGTTGAATAATAGCGTCTGAAACACCGCTTGTGGGACCGGCCATGCGGCAGGGTGCTGGATCAGGTAGTCTACACGGGGGTCACCAGGTGCTGTTCACATGAACCCCAATGCGGCTGTACAGGACTCTAATTGGGTGAGGAATGTTATAATCTGTTATATTGTTGTTAAAGGTCAGTGGCCGCTGATTGGTTGAAGCCTCACATACTTGTAACTTTGTGTTTTCTGGGTCTGGGTATGAGGAGGATAAAAGAGGATGCATCAGGTTTGTGAATGTGTGTGGATTCAGAATCGTGTGCTGTGAGCTGTGCAACTTGCTGTGAACCTGCTGCTACAAATAAAGAGCCTGCCAGCTATTGAAGCGTGCTCTGTTGTCAAGACTGCCTTTTTTTCTGATAGCAATTTCATCCAGTGCTACAGTATTATTTACCTAGTGAGAGTAAAAATGCAACAAATCTACAGTATAAACTGCAACTCTTGGCCAAAAGAAAATAAATAGGTCACCTGAGTCTTATTTTGAAAATGGAAAACACCAACTTGCAGTGTGTATCACTTCTTTTTGTAGTGAAACTGGGAGTTGTAGTACCTAATATTGCCCACACGCATCATTCAGACATGTAAAAAACAACAACTCCCACAGTTCCCCTGGAGCTGTACAGTCTGGCAGTTCAGGTCTGACAAATGTCGTAACACGAAACAACATTTGAAATCGGTACATTTGTGACATGCCAATGTACCAAATGACAGCTTAATCTAAACCAGGGTACACGTCAATATATTGACATGTACCCAGGGTACATTTCAATAGTGACCCGGTTGACAAAGACTCTATCTGCAGTAGTAACACTAGGAAGATGTGGTTTACATTATAGGTTTATTTTAGAGAAAACAATATATTGTAACGGCACGTACGGTCCAAGATGCTGGGGCTGCACCATTGTGGTCCAGCCTCACTAGCAGAAACACCCACCCTGCAGGATATGGAGCAGGGAGGCAGTGCAAGGCGGTAACTGGTCTGCAGGGGTTGCCACAGACAGGCTCCATAGACAAGCATTGGTGCAAAGTTTTACATTGTTGTAATGATGCTGGTGGGCTAAGGGCTACTTAAGGGGAGCCTGCAAGCTCCTTGGGGTTAGGGTTAGGTGACAACTGTCAAGGGTCATGTCTACCGAATAAAAGAATTGCCATTCCGGATATGAACAAAACAAATACAAAATAATAAGTTGCACAAGGGTGGAGGGGTACCCCGTTCTAAAATAAACAAATAATTTGTTTTTAAAAAACAAAACTAAACTAAACTAAACACATCCTCGTCCTGTCACAGCATCTAATTCTTGTAACTTTTTTTCCTCATCCACAAAAACAAAACTTCTGCTACAAAATATTTTTTTTACTAAACTTATTTGTTTTCGAGAAATTTCCAAAAAATTATACAGTTTTATTGGGGTATGTAAACTTTTGACTACAACTGTGTATATACAGATGTGCTCAAATTTGTTGGTACCCTTACAGCTCATTGAAATAATGCTTCATTCCTCCTGAAAAGTGATGAAATTAAAAGCTATTCTATCATGTATACTTGCATGCCTTTGGTATGTCATAGAATAAAGCAAAGAAGCTGTGAAAAGAGATGAATCATTGCTTATTCTACAAAGATATTCTAAAATGGCCTGGACACATTTGTTGGTACCCCTTAGAAAAGATAATAAATAATTGGATTATAGTGATATTTCAAACTAATTAGTTTCTTTAATTAGTATCACACATGTCTCCAATCTTGTAATCAGTCATTCAGCCTATTTAAATGGAGAAAAGTAGTCACTGTGCTGTTTGGTATCATTGTGTGCACCACACTGAACATGGACCAGAGAAAGCAAAGGAGAGAGTTGTCTGAGGAGATCAGAAAGAAAATAATAGACAAGCATGGTAAAGGTAAAGGCTACAAGACCATCTCCAATCAGCTTGATGTTCCTGTGACAACAGTTGCAAATATTATTAAGAAGTTTAAGGTCCATGGAACTGTAGCCAACCTCCCTGGGCGCGGCCGCAAGAGGAAAATCGACCCCAGAGTGAACAGAAGGATAGTGCGAATGGTAGAAAAAGAACCAAGGATAACTGCCAAAGAGATACAAGCTGAATTCCAAGGTGAAGGTACGTCAGTTTCTGATCGCACCATCCGTCGCTTTTTGAGCGAAAGGCTCAAAAAGCCCAGGCCGTGTGACCCAGCCCAGGCCGTGTGGAAAAAAGCCCAGGCCGTGTGGATAACGACGGTCGGGGTAACGCTGCCAAGTGCAGAACCTTTATTTTGTAGTTTTATTACTGTGTTTTATTTTCCCTTTTTCTTTCGCCTTTTGTTTTCATTATTCTTTTGAGCACCTGTGAGTGCGAAAGCATTGGATTACCTGTATTGGTATTACTGTGGACCTGACTACCGTTGTTGGTATTCAGGCCACAGACAACAGCGCCCTCTGCGGGCTAAAGAGAAAATAACTTCACCTCAAAGAAAATAATAAAACTGGGCACCAGTGCGGTGTTGCAAATAAACCTTCTGCCTCCCGTCTGTCAATGAATTGCCCACCACCTTGCATGACTCCATAGAAATCTACTGGAGTTTTTCTAGCAACAGAACTTTGTGACTAAAGAAGAAAAAAAACTTGTCCAACGGGCAAAGCATAATAGTAGAACTTGCTATCCCTCAAACAAATCTTGTTGCCCTGGGTGTTGGACGATATGAATTGCATACCCCTGCAATATGACTCTTTCTCTCTCTCTCTCTCTCTCTCTCTCTCTCTCTCTCTCTCTCTCTATATATATATATATATATATATATAATAGGTTTTAATCTTGACATTTTTTATTGATCGATTAATCATCCAATCTATTAGTCGAATTAATCGATTAATCACACGTTTGCTGGTGTAAAGTATTAACATAATGCTATTGTAGCTGACCAATCGGTGAAAGAAAACCACTTCCAAAAAGATATTTGTGAAACCAATCCAGGTAACGTTTATTTTTTAGTCTCTCGGATATATATTGACTTGATTATGCCTTGCCTGATTATACACTATAGTTAAATCAATAAGCCAGACAGTTTTTCACACAAGCACGTTTTTCAATATTACTTTTCTAATACCGTTTGAAAGACATACGTTGAATGCAAAGAAAAAATCAACTTACTTGTGACTAAAATGATACGATAAACTTGTAGCACAGTTGGCGCCTCCTAATCGGGATACTGATAATCAGGATTTCTGCTTAAAAGGTACAGAACTCTACGGTTCTTTTTAGTGTTATTATGTTATGTTATGTTATGTTGTTTAACTGGGATGTCTCTTCATTTAATTGGGATACAGTATTTTCAAATGATGATAGGAGATCGCTAAGCCCGTCCATAAGAGACAAGAGCCCCACAAAAAATCATAACCTGGGGGTGTCTCCGTATTGCAGCTCATTCAATTGAGTTTGATGAGCTAGTAGAGACTGGTTGCAAAAGCCAGGCAATACTAATCAGGTATTTTTTCAAATATTCATCATCCAAACCTGATTTGTGAAGACATTATTTTAAAGAAGTGTATACTGCCTCTACGGTTGTGCCCCCTTCAAGCTCCACTAAGTCAAGAAAAATATTTTCTGTCACCTTTGCCAGTTACGTCAGATCTAAGTTAAACAATTAGGTAGTTTAAGCCATATAAGCTGCTTTCATCAATTCTGATGCTGATGCTGTGCGTTTTAATGACGAAATCATTTTGCTTTTCATTTAGTTTGCTATGTGTCTTATAATACTTGCACAAGAATGATCTGATCAGTCTACTGAGCCCATTTTAGCACCGTTCATATCTTGAAGTGAAACTAACGGATCCATTTTGCTAAAAGCCAACCCTTCTTTGCTGATGAGATATGCAGTTCGGAATACTGCAGATGCCTTGTCTAGTAAATGAGAGTTTAGTTCTGAAATCATGTTTGGAAGCACACTTTTTTCCCTGATGCTGTCAATCTCAGCTGCCTTTTGATGTGCTGAGCTATCTTTGTGCTTGTATATTTTATTGTACTTTTTTTTTTGGATGCATCCTAGGTTTCCTTTGTTGCAAAACAACCCCGGATTACGTTCTTTCCAGTCCTCCCATTGTTTATCATTCCAGAAGATTGGTATTGATTTCGTGGTCACTCGTGGTGGTACTTTTTCCCTCGGTGTCATTTTGTGGTTTTTTTTCTGTTTCTTTTCTTGCTGTCAAATCTTTGTTTGATTGGCCTGAATCACTAGATGCCATGGCCTGGAAACCAGTCTCATCCTTATTTAGTTTCCTGAAACCAAAGTAGGCTCAATTTTGCTGCTTTCTTTTCGAGATGGCGATGCTGTTGAGGAATTTTGTGCCTGGAAACTGTATGGTGAAGACAGCGGAAAAACCCTCTGTAAACAAACAGTTGCATGCAAAACTTACCTTGCTACTTCTGGGGAATGTGAACGTGGCTTTTCAGCCCTGAATGACACGGAAACAAAGTCACGCAACCGACTTAGAGTACAAAGCCTGGCTCGTTGTGGATATTAATGGTCCTCCACTGGAGAGTTTTGAGCCGATTCCTTTTGTGAGGTCATGGCTGAAGGTAGGCCATCGTCCATCAACTTCATAGAAACCAGGAAAGCAGCAACGGAAGACCGGCATTTGACCCCTGTGGTCAACCTTATTTTAAGGTAATCAAATTTTTGCTTGAACTATGCTTTTTGCAAAGGTGTTGTGGTGTCAGACTATAAAAGGGCTGAAGATGTTGCTGTTACAAGATTTGTGCTTAAGTGATACAGGCAGGAAGTAGTGGAAAGAGTTGAGTCTCTATGGTACTGTGAGTCAGTGAAGGTTGCAGTTGATTTGGCTGCGTGCTTTCTAAATCCTGTTGTAATTTATAAATGTTTCTTTTATTTCTACAACACAACATAAATACATAAATACATACACACATATATATATTTAGTTATTTATAATTAAGATCCAATATAAAACATACAAATACAGGCAAATAGATATCATTTTGTATTATTATTATTATTATTATTAATTGGGCCGGCCCCTTCCAAGAGGCAAAGTGTAATTCGAACACTGATTATAAGTGTGACTGTGACCGGGTCTTACGTCACTTGCGTGGATAGCCACTGTTTACACATACAGAGAGACAGACGTGGGTTGGATTTGAAACGCCGGCACAGGCGCGCAGGATTTATTAACACAAACAGAAAATAAAGTAAAGGTGGTCAGGTGACATTACCAGCCATGGTAACGCACAGAGGACACATACAGCAAGCTGTACAAAAGGCAAAATAAAACACAGTACAAAAACTACAAATAAAAAGTGCCCCAGAGGGCAAGCGCTAGCCTTAAAACGAGGCATCCCGCTCCAGGAACCGGCTACACTACGTAACCCTCGCTATACATCACATGGGATCACAATCCCCTAACTAACCTACTCATGAGCCGGTATTCATCCAACGACTCCTGCTGCTTCATACGGCCTTGGCTGGGCATTGCCTTCACAAGCACCGCTTGCAGTCTCAGGGTTGCGTAGCTGTCGTTCCTGCAGCACGGACCCTCTCCTCCCGTGTATACGCCGCTCCCCTCTGGCATGGCGTTACAGTCGCCTCGAACCATCTCCCGCGGATGCTTTTGAACTGACGGACACTCGGTCAAGACCCGCCCACCTGCTGATTGAGGTCCAGCACAGCCAATCACTTGCTGCCCTTCCCCTCAACCAAGCCTAGCAGGCAGCAAGTCTCAATCGAGCGCCCGTCTGTAAAACAATAATTCAATTAAATAAATCAACTCCAAAACGACACACAATAAACCCATTTCCCCATACAAATTATATCCACACTAAATACACGTGCAGGGCAATCGCCCTGCTACAGTGACTCTCAAATGTCTCTCATTTAATTGGGACAGATATTTATTTGGGATATTTTTACCTCTCCCGAGGCTTCCCAAAAAAGTGACGCTGACTGTACTGCCCTGAAAACCTTTCAGTAAGTACCCTCCACCATTTTTCAAGATTTGTTTTTTGTGCACTGCTTTTTGATATTGCACACAGGTAGACAAGATTAATCGATCAAAGCCCACAGATATTAATTAATCAGTTAAAACCCCTTGTGACAGGGTAGCTTCACGGTCCAAGCTGTTACCGGCAGGAAAGAGACTCAGAGACAGAAAGCTGCAGTGAAGGGCCAAAATAAAAGGTTTAAACAAAACCCTGGAACAAAACCCCAAACAAGCATTTACCCTTAGGCTGAACAGTAGCCTTCACTAAATGTTCTTAAATCACAGAGTACACAAACAATTACACTCACCTAACTCCCTCCTCCCCAAACAAAGGATGTTTCCTCCCTTTTATACAGGTGTCCATTGTGCAATTAGCATGCAATTACCTAATTAGAGAATGGCCACACCTGTGATTGTTGGCAGGGACAGAATTAACCCCATCCCTGCCAAAACGTACATTCCCACACAGAGTGCTTGGAAATTATGGCCTGTGATTGGTTAAAACCTCATCATAAGAGCAAAAATATATTTAACTACTGCCCTCAGTCAGTCCTGCCCCTTTTCAAAGGAATGGCCTCCACCTCCAGTCCTAAACAACAAGATAAAAATAGCTGAATGAAAAAACTGCTGAACTCTGAGTGATTCTGTGACAGAAAATGAATTACAAAACATACTTGAATTACAGAAAAAAAAACTTGTGGTATGAACTTCAAAAACATTTTCTGTTATTTATTTCTGTTATTTACTTATGTTGTATCAGCTATATTTAAACACATATAATGTATATTACTTTATTATATGTACAGCACTAAGATATTCGTGCCAAAAATGTTTCCTTTTTTTTTTCAAACGCAAAAAACACAGATAAAAGGCTTGCAAATATTTATGTCTTTACAGTATATAAACTCATATTTACTCTCCAACCTTGCCTCTCTTATTATTTTGACTGACTCATATATTAAATATGTACTGCAGATTCAGCTCATAGTGGAAAGGCCTGCGGCTTCGGACATTATAGCCCCTTGTCAGTAACAATAGTCGTCCCTTGGGTCAATAACTTTTTACTATAGCCCTCCTCTCCAATCCATATTTACTATATATACACACACACACACACTGCATTTCTATAAGATTGTACATTTAAATTGTAACTCTGTGCTACAAGTACTATCTGGAAAAGCTTTTATCACACTCTGTATATATATAAAGATAAAGGCATATAATGAACAGAAGTGATATTCCAAGAATTGGTATTACTGCTAATATGCTTTTTATTATTTGATATTATTATATTCTTGAGTTGTATACCTCATTTACCAATATATCCTGAGGGTGGTCTCTTTGCTGAAGTTTTAAAATGGAACAGGAAAGACTAGTGCTCTGTTCATAATGAGAAGGATTGGGTATTACACATTTGTCATGTGTTTCCTCTTCCTGTGAAAAAATGAACCATACCTGGCAAACTATGTTTAGAATTTTGGACAAATGAGATGGAAAATGCTTTGATCCCAGTGGCCCTCAGGGTTACAAGGGGAAATACATAAAGATTACCAAAAGTAATAGCAGTAATGCATCTAAGTATGGAGAACACCTAAAGGAGTAGATTGCTAATATACAGTACAGTATAAGAATAAGAAGGGATTACTGCAGGACCAGCGTTCGTCTAAGCCATAGTCATAAAACAGGAACCATCAAACCTGTCAAACTCAATATTGCAAAACCACATCTTAAGCTTCCAATTGTGCATACCTTGGGGTTTTTTTGTTTTGTTTTGTTTTTGTTTTCAATATTTCTTTTTTATATTGTAATGGCTGCTGCTTGTTTTCCAAATGAAGTGCCAGGATTTTGAAATTCTGTACCAGACTATGGCTATGTAATTTTTTTCTTTATTCTAATTACAACATACCCCTTTTTTAAATATGTGCCATTTAAAAGCTAACTTTGCTTAAAAAAATAAATAAATACTGTATGTGAAAACAGTGTTGCATTACCCCTAGGATAAACTGTATATATTTTTTAATTTCTATTTTATTGATGGAATAGTGAATATATTGTGAAAGTGGATGAATGCCTCTCCTGAATGCCAGAACATTGTTGAAAATAAGATGTGACTTTACAGAGGCATTTTATGGCAGATAACTAAGAAAATAATAATCTACTGTATGTTATTCACAAAGACCCATTGTCATTTATCAAATGTCTATACAACATATCACCAGATACTTATACTGTACGCAACGCTCCAGATAAGGTTTTGGGTTTGGGAGTAACTTACCCTCTAATTTTAACACTGAGTAGAAATGTATTTTCAGAGGGTAAATGCAACATTACATTGAAGTAATGAATAATCTCGATAAATACTGTACAATCTTTAATGGTAATGGGGTAGGCATTAAAAAAGAACCTTCCATTTTAACTGCAATGTTACTTTGAACTACTGTACAACCACGCATGTGTTCTACAAGGTTTTTTTTATCTGCTCAGCGCATTTTTGAGGTATCACACTGACTCTGCAAATTAATTACGTTACTTATATATTAAAATTACATTCTTAAACTCAGTGAACATGTTAAAACTTCGATATAAAGCCAAACAGATACATAAAATCAGGAAATGCATTAATAAGTTATAAAACAGTTTGTTTAATATTATATGCACCTTTTTTTTAGCGGTTGCCTCTGACGATCGTTCCAGTTGGATTTGTGGTGGTTCGTCTTCTTTACAATCAAATAGTCTGCACAAAGATTGTCAAAATTAACAAAGTATTTTATTGTGGAAACAGTTGATGTTAATCTTGAGCTGCAGAAAGTGTGTAGATTATTGGCATAGTAGATAGATTTTTTCATCATTTATATTTAGTCTGCAGTGCGTGACAGAAGAATATAGAAGTCACCAGTTACACCCCCAGACTCGTTCAATCTTGTATTTTTCCAGGCAGCCAGCAAAGACAGTTAACAACTCCATGTATGGTGCGTGTTTCTTGTTTCGGTCACGCTTTATTTTAAGGGCATTTCTTTTTGTTTGTTTATTAACTGTTAACAAACAGCTAATAAACATGTTAATGTACATTATTTATTTTCTGTTAAATGTTAGTTAATAATATATAATAGGCCAGCTAAAACTGCAAACACCAGAGCCCTATGGATGATCACTACCCAGTCGAACATATGCTTGAATTGGGTTCAATTTGTTACTGTAGTAATGTTTAGCAAATTAAATCAGGTTTTTATTAACCCTAACTCTAACTCTAACTCTAACCCTAACTCTAACCCTTGGCTAAAAATTAACAATGTTTGTTAACAGTTAATAAACTAAAAAACGGCCCTTAAAATAAAGCGTGACTCTTGTTTCTCTCTGCTCTGTATTAAAGATGGTTATCATGCAACCCCTAGGTGCCTCACCCCCTTATCACAAGGACCAGTTTCACAACCGTTTTTTGTGATCTTCCAGAGCATGTGAAACAACATACTAGTTAAATCCAGCTATGTGCAGCTCATATTTGAAAGGTCAATGACCCTGTGTTGAATCAAGTCTTACAGTTTTATTTTTGGCTTGTTCAGTATTATTGACACAGAAAAACTCAGGATATAGGGAATTAAATTGCTTCATAAATCTGACACAGGTCTCATTTGTGCACATGTTACTTTCAGGTAGTCTGTTTAAAGAAGAGGGCAACGCATAAAGACTGTGTTGATCCCACTGGGGATTGAAGAAGCATTGCAGAGAGGATTTCATTTCAATTACGCAAATTCCACAACCGATCAACGAATGAGTCAGTGTTGCCCAGGACTGTTGAGCATAATCTATGTTACACTTTTCACATGAAACTTAATGACATGAAATATAGTTCATGAAAGTTAATTGGGTAATTACCTAGAATTGCATAACTTGTGAAAATAAACTTTAAATGAACTTTTATAAGTAACTGAAAAGTTAGATTTACCGCATGTTTTTTACATGAAGAGCTTTAAGTAAACTTGTTATTTGTAGACATGTATATCTAGATAACTTGGATTAATTGTTTGATGCTATTGATTGTCTTTAGGCGTCTACTTAAATCGCGGTAAATTTACGTATTTTTCACGGGTATGTTGCGGAATAAAATTAGGATTTCGCGGACATTTTGCGGACATGTTTAAACATTAAATAAACCTAAGTAGACAGTATTTCAGAACACTATAAAGCCTAAAAATAGTGGTACTTGCTTCCTTACTAAAACAGAGTGCTGGCATTTGTTAAAGGCAAGTATGCAGCATCCCCCCTGCAGTTGACTTGCCCATACATTGAGACTGCACGTTCTGCATCCACTGAATTGGTTGGAAGTTAAGGCAAAGCTTTGCCAAGTTATACAGATGTGGAAATCGATTAGAAACAGCCCAAAAACTCGGTTACACAAGGGCATCTGGCATACTTTAATAAAGTAAATGTATGCAGCACGTTCGTTGTCATGTTATTTGTCCCATCCAATAATTTATTTTATTAGTACCGAGTCAAAACAAAGAAGACGTGGCTATTCGGGTCTAAAATTCCAACTGTAACTGCAGGTTGAAGCGAGGTGGCTGCGCTGGATCGTTTTAGTACTGATTTAACTTGCAGACAGGGATTCTTTTTGTCTCGGCTGACTTTCCAGTTTGTTTTCTGAAAGCTATTTATTTTACGTTCTGTTTAGCAGCCTCTGTAGTAGCCTTTTGTTTAATGTGTGATTCTGAAGCTAAATAGGATCGATCGTATTTTCTCCAAATACACATTAAGATATGGAAAACAATTACCTCAGTCTGCATGTAGTTTATTTGGGAAACATCTTGAAACGATCATCGGCCGAAATATAGTTTGCTTTCTTTGTCGTCCATTTCTACTATTTTACCTCCAGTGATGAAAACTAGATTTTAGCAACCTAAATCAAAACAATGCAGCACCAACTTTGTCCCGCCCCCTCCTGCACAGTACCGGTCACATAAAAGCAGTAAAGTAAAGATAGGCTGATTAAAACGCTGTCATTTGAATAGTAAACAAGAATGTTAACTGCTTTGAAGAATTTATTTTGTAAATGTTACTTGTGGACATTTTTTGTTTGTTTTTTGCTTTAGTGCAATGCACACGGGACGGCGAAGGAATAAAAATGGGCTATCTACAGAAGGAAGATATGTAGTTTGCGTCTCTTGCGTTGTGCAGTAGTTCATTTAAACACGTGTTTTCTTTTCTCTCCGTACTTGTTTGTATGCATTAGCCCCTAAGAGGTGAATTTCTCGGTGACCCCTCAATTTCCCGATTTCCGCGAAATCCGCGAAATCGCGAATTAGGTAGGTCCATAATTATCTTTGATGCATAGCACATGTTTAAGATTTATTTCTGACTTTTGAGATTTTGGTTCTTTATTATTTCTGTATTTAATAAACTGCTGCTACTAATTGTGTCTAGCGTAGGTGTTCATAGTAAGTCCTCAATCTCTCCGAACTTAAATAATATTTAAGATTGGAAACTACTCAACTGTTCCTACAAGTCTCTGAGAAAATGCTCCTACAAATATTCCATTATGTTCTACATGAGAGACAGTATACAGAGTAATTTGCAAATTAAATATCGAAATTAGTCAGAGTGTACAGTTTCTATATAATCAAATGAACTCTGGCTTATTCAGAAATCAATAAAGGAGACGGAGAGAAGAGTCAAAGGGTCTCAATACATCAAGTTCAATTAGTCTTTAAATTAATTTGCTAAAGAAATTAGGGTGGTATATGAGAAAGATGTATTTATGGTAAGAGTACCCACCAATATTCCAGTTTATAACTTGATTAAGTAATGCCCTAGAGCAATATTCCAATGGGCCTGCAGACCAAGATCTAGGACACCATTTCCCATTACATCATACCTAATGCAGAATTTCTTTGAACTGTCGCTTCAGAGCTGATACAAGTCATACTCCCACTGGCATCAATAGAACTCCCAAAGGCTGTTAAGTAGATCACCATCTCAAACATTTTGCACAGAATCCTCTTATCTTGAGATAGCTACAAAAGACTCCAGTTCAGTTTTTCCCTCGCTCACCTTTATATAGACTGACAACTAATTAATTATGAACAAAGAATGGTTACATCTAAAATAAAATCCCCCCCCCCCCCCCCCCCCCCCAAAAAAAAAAAAAGTAGGTAGTTTTGCTTGGGTATCAGATGGTTATCCGTCTAATTGGAAACCTGATTATGAATAACATTTATCTTGTTTATAGACATGGTGAAAGAAACACCAGTCAGCCCAGGGATAGGTAAACAAGATGAGAAGCTGACATTCACATTTCTCCATACCCTTGCATGTCATGCTACTCCAGTTAGTTTTCCTCATGAGAGATTTAGTCCATATTTATAAAATGATCTGGGATTGCTGGGGTTTAAACCTTTTTGTGCAGGTCTGTGACAGGGAGCCCCACCCCTATATATATTGTGCGAAAAAGCCAGTCTCAAAGTGTAGCTGGTGTGGATGGGGTTGAATCCCCATCCCTGTAAAGTTTGTGGGAATGTGGCTGGAGCCTTAATAAGGTCATTGTTTAAAAGGTAATTAAGGCTCCAGCCACAGATATAAAAGAGCCCCTCCCAGCTCATTATGGGGAGAGAGTGTCAGAGGAGAGACGTAAGTCTGTGGGGAAAAAAGAAATAAACAATTGCTACGTATGCTGGTTTTGCAACCAGCATACTACTTGTTTAGTGTTTCTGTTTGTCTGGCCAACACGTCTTTTGTTTTGTTTAAACTGTTTATTTTATGATTTAATAAAATAACTGAGCGCTGTAGCGTTTCAGTTTTGCCCCGCCATTCATTGTTTTGGTTTCTGTTCTGGTCTGTGACGTCACCGTAGCTACACACTGCAGCCACCTCCTTCTATTGGTAGCAGTTAAGTTATTTGACAAGATGGAATTCAGTTTTGTGTGGCAAAATAAAGGATCAGAAAGGAATTTATTCAAAAATATGGTAGTATATTTTGTTGCTACGACTGTAGAATGTACATTGTACTGGGTACATGCTGGTCATTATCCAATGTAATTTATTTCTATTACTGAAGCATTGATAATTACTTTGCTTTGGCAACATAATACTGATTAAATGGTTTATTTTATTTGTAAAATTATTTATTTATTTTGGCCATCGTCTAAATGTATAATTAATTTGGCTGCAGGTGGTTTACATGCTCACACAAAAATGCCATACAGCAGCTGCCCTGTAACTGAAAGCTGGTAAATCAGATGCAAGATGCCTGTCAAAAAAGTCTTAAATGTTTAAGGACAGGAAATTCCTTGTCCTTTGACTTCATGGTACATTAAAGTACAATTTTGATGAACCAGTTTCATCAATGCCTTTATAATTTGTTTTTTAGGCCTCTGGAATGTTGCTGAATTTCAAAATGTGGTGGACTTTTGAAACATGGCATATTTCAGCATCTCTGTGGAACTGTTCAGTTTGCCATTTTAATTATAAGGCACTCCACAGCTGTTGTATTTTGATATTTAAGAATTTAAGATGCCATATGTTGTACTGTATAGTTAATAGGGTAGGAGCCTTTTGTACTGGGGTAGTTCAGTCCCACCCAGAAGTGTTAATTGGGGAACATTCATATATATATATCCAAGAGTCAGTGTTAAGAGATGGTGTGTGTAATAAACAAATAAAGAAGCCATCAGCATAATCGGTGCGTGTAATTTGTCCCACCAAACCCACAATATTGCATATAACACCATACATCTGTTGTCTCTTAGCTTTACAAATTTTGTCAGTCTCTCAGGTGGAGAATCTATGGTGGTTTTGTGATGAAGTCATGGGGACCACATTCCAACTGGGTCTTAGTTGACCACTAAAAGTGTAAAGGACTTTTCTAACATTGTGGAACACATCTGGATTAAATAGATTCTGATGCCTACTTGAATCTGGAAGCATGACTAAAAAACATGTTGGAAGCAGTACTTGGGATCCTTTAAGACAAAAATATGTCCCAAAAACAGTATTGCTTTGTTCTTTGCTCCAGATTAACATACATAAAAATAGCCTTTAAGATTGTATTCAATGGCAGATTTAGCATATCCCCTTACCAACCTAATAGTATACAAATATGCTTATTCTATAATTCATACTCTAGCACAGCTCATTTAAACTGAAATTGCAAGACTTGTTTTGTTTATAGTGTTATTTAAGTAGAGTAGGGTTTTGGAAATATTGTTTGTTGTCCCACTAGTCTTGACCCATATCGTAATCCATCTGGATTCTCTGGAAGCACAGTAGGTACATCTTCTTATTGTATTTAGATTTATATTATCTCAAATAGATGTGTGAATTGTCAGCAGTACAAGCACACTGACCTACATTGCTAACTGGTGTGGGAATTGATAAATAAATAATGATGTAGTCTCCCAAAAGCTTTGAACATTTTAGTGTGGAACTAAGAAAAAGAGACATGCTTACGGCTCTGAGGTGCTGTAAACATATTTAATGAGAGTAATTATGATTAAACTTCATAACATTTATATAATAATGAGCTCAATGAACATTTAATGTACTAATATACGGGGATTTTAAGGTGGTGCTATGATGATTCAAATTTGAATTTATGATTGATTGAGGTTCTGGTGGAAAACAGCTTTATTGGTGGCGTTTGACATGTAGAAACCCCTAGTAGCAATACTCATGTATTACACCTGAAGCACCAAAAGTCATCAGAAAAATTTGTGTGGCAGAGCAGGGCTCTGCCCTTGTAAATATTGGCAGGGATGGGGTTAAATTATCCTCCCTGCCCAGGTTTATTGTCCCAGGTGGGAATAATTATTTTATTATTATTATTATTTATTTCTTAGCAGACGCCCTTATCCAGGGCGACTTACAATCGCAAGCAAATACAAATACATTCAAGTGTTACAATATAAGTCATACAATAAGAACAAGAAATACAATAATTCTCAAGTGTGACAAACCACAATTCAATAATACAGCAGATAATAGTGAAAGTTACATCAGGATATGATTAAATAGTGATAGTTACATCAGGATATGATTAAGTACAAAATACTACAGATTAAACACTTGGCAGATTACAATATTCTGAGGTACAGGATTAAATGCAGTAAAATAGGGGGCAGATAAGAGCAAAATAAAGCATATTTAAATGAAGGGTGATAGTGTCCCAGGATACAACAGAGGAGTTCTACAGGTGCTGTTTGAAGAGGTGAGTCTTAAGGAGGCGCCGGAATGTGGTCAGGGACTGGGCAGTCCTGACATCTGTAGGAAGGTCGTTCCACCACTGCGGAGCAAGGGTGGAGAAGGAGCGGGCTCGGGAGGCAGGGGAGCGTAGCGGAGGTAGAGCCAGTCTTCTAGTGCAGGCGGAGCGGAGAGGTCGAGTGGGGGTGTAGGGAGAGATGAGGGTCTGGAGGTAGCTGGGTGCAGTCTGATCAAGGCATCTGTAGGCTAGTACAAGAGTCTTGAACTGGATGCGAGCGGTGATCGGGAGCCAGTGGAGCGAGCGGAGTAGTGGAGTAGCGTGGGCGAAGCGAGGTAGAGAGAACACCAGGCGAGCAGCAGAGTTCTGGATGAGCTGGAGCGGACGGGTGGCGGACGCAGGGAGGCCAGCCAGGAGGGAGTTGCAGTAGTCTAGGCGGGAGAGTACCAGGGCCTGGACCAGGAGCTGGGTAGCATAGTTGGTGAGGAAGGGTCGGATTCTTCGGATGTTGCTCAGGATGAACAATCAATTAGCACCCAGCCACCTAACATAAGATGAGGCCTCAGCTCCTCAGCAGGGAGAGGTAGCTGAGGAAGCAAGTGGGTAGTTTGTGTTGCTTGCTGGGTTTTTTCTTTGTGTGCTGGGGTTTTTTTTGTTAATTTTGCAATCCAGTGAAGGCAAAGCTCAGCCTGGAAGCCTTATTTTTGTAAGTTTTTGCTTCGTGTTTATTGTTTGTGTTTAAAAACGTTTTGTTTGGCCCTCGTGCCTGTTTATTTTGTGTCTTTTATTTATTAAAAGTCTTTTTGGGCCTCATCCCTTGCGCCATCCTGTCACAAGTAGCTTCCCTCCCCTCTATTATTTTTTTTTTTTTTTAAATTTGTATGAATAAGTGGCATTTTAACTGTTATCTAATGTTAAGAACAAATTTGTTTCTTAACAACTCAATATTTAACTTTACATAAAGTGCTTTTTAAACTTTTTGTGTGTAAAGACAAATAATGACAGCTTGAACAATGGTGCAATGGAAGCACTACTTTGTTATTAATTGATAAAAAGCCACCGAATATCTGGGCAGCAAAACTGTACATGTACCAGTGTTAAATATTGTAAAGAGAAATGCACTTTCTCACCTGTCTAAAAGTTCCCAAGCTGCCACTGCCTTTCACTTTTTATTGGCTACCCCACGTTACCAACTGTCTAACACATCAATTCATATGGACTGAACCACTTACTTCTTTGAAATTGGATAAAATGGTTATTACTAAAATGAGGTCTGAATGAGGGGAAACAGCAGCACAGGACTGTAAAAAGAAATGTTTCCATGCAATAGGACACAGAACATCTGATGTGAAATATGAATTGTTCAGATGTCCAGATATGTTAGAACTACCCTGAGACCTTTCCTCATTGGAAAGCATGTTTCCTTTTACTGCATGTGGAGTTGAATTATTGCAGAGTGTATAGCATAGACGGTCTAAGACAGGAGCTGTGCAAAGTGTAACTTTTTTTTATTTCATGTAGCTCAAATATGTATGTTACTACTCATTTGTGCTCACTGTTCAAGAATGTCATGAAAATTGGAAGGTTTATTGATTGCATGCTTGCAATAATGCTGTACTGACTATTATAGCAGAAGACCAATGCTTCATTTACAGCTGCATCTGTCCTTGAATGTGCCAATTTCCACCTGATGTGTATATTAATATTGTTATTAGGAGTGTGATCAATACAAAATAGTCAGCAAGAAACTATCAGTAAATAATATGATGATAATGTTGAATATGTTCACTGTATACTATACTGTGTCAATTTTGTTGTGTTTTGCTAATTCAGATCTGTCAGATGAAGTGGATATTCATAAAAATGACGAATTGTAAAATAAATACAATTATAAAATTGAGTATGATGTTTTAATTGTAGACCTTATTTTTTGTTTGTTTATCAATACCTTATTACATATATTTGTCTTATTTTTATACATTAAAAACATAACCAATACCATGCAAAACATCTATAATTGAATAATTAATATTAATCTCTTGTTGCCTGCATAATGTTAAATTTCCTTTTTCCCAAAGCAACATTAAATACATAATTGGACTCTTGTGAAACCAATTTTGATGCCTGACTTCACATGTTGGCTCAATAAACCTTCTTGAAGACACTTCCTCTTTGCTCCAGGCCCACCACAGTGTAGAAAGCTAGCATATGTTTTTGACCATTGTTAATTCTGGTGTGTTCATTTTCCATTACATTTAGTTGCAGATTTATCTCCCACTGTCTCTTGTGGTTTGATTGATTTGACCCTAGTTTGGAGTAGTTAAGCCATTCACTCCATCAAGGAACATAGGCCATTGACAGCGCCTCTCCATCACACTCGACTTTGGGCAGCACCATCAGTTTTCCATGTGTAGCCTGCTGCCTCTCTACTACTGTGTCTCTCCGCCAGGTGTTTCTTGGTCTCCCTCTTTTCCTCTTTCCCTGGGGATTCCACTGGAGAGTCTGCTTTGTGGTGCTGGTTGCTCATTTCCTCAATGTGTGTCTGATCCATCCCCACTTTCTTTTTCTGATGTGCTGTTTCATTGGTTATTCTTTTACACTCTGCCATAGTTCTTTGTTTGATATCTTTTCTATCCACCATATTCTGAGTACTCTTCAAGGGTATTTATTTACAAATGTTTGGATCTTGTTGAGCATGGCCTTAATTCCCAAGTTCTCTGCACCATATAACAGTACCACTTTTACACTTGAATTGAATATGCAGTTTTGCAGTTAATGTCTCACGATTTCCAGATCTTGTTTAGCATGATGAAGGCTGTCCTAGCTGCTGATTCTTGCTTTGACATACGTATCTGTACCACCTGTTGTATCAGCAATGCTGCCCTATGTGATTGTCTTGTATTATCACTAGATTGATACTTTGTTATGTTGTACAGCGCCTTCATGTTGATCTGTCCAGCTGTTTCTTCTGCTTCTCTAGCCAAGTTGTCTATTTATTGTCTTTTGTCTCTTTTGACTATGTTGCTCACTAGTGCATTCTTTCTAAGATGACTCTATTGAGAACTTTACCAGGAACCAAGAGTAGCATAATGCCTCTGTAGTTCTGCATTCACTGAGGTCCACCTTCTTTGGTAGTTTCACTGTGTAGCCTTCTCCATTCCTTTTGTAAGTTTCTCTGTCCAGCCACTTCTGCTTCTCTAGCCAAGTTGTGTCATCATCCTCAAGATCTTGTAGAGCCTGATATCTATTGGTTTCAAGGAAATGCATGCACATGGATTAGGGAGTGGTTAACATGTAAAAAACAGAAAGGACTGATTAGAGGAGAAACCTCAAAATGGAGCGAGGTAACCAGTGGTGTACCACAGGGATCAGTATTAGGTCCTCTGCTATTCCTAATCTACATTAATGATTTAGATTCTGGTATAGTAAGCCAACTTGTTAAATTTGCAGATGACACAAAAATAGGAGGAGTGGCAAACACTGTTGCAGCAGCAAAGGACATTCAAAATGATCTAGACAGCATTCAGAACTGGGCAGACACATGGCAAATGACATTTAATAGTTAAAATTGTAAGGTACTGCACGCAGGCAATAAAAATGTGCATTATAAATATCACATGGGAGATACTGAAATTGAAGAAGGAATCTATGAAAAAGACCTAGGAGTTTATGTTGACTCATAAATGTCTTCATATAGACAATGTGGGGAAGCTATAAAAAAGGCCAACAAGATGCTTGGATATATTGTGAAAAGTGTTGAATTTAAATCAAGGGAAGTAATGTTAAAACTTTACAATGCATTAGTAAGACCTCACCTAGAATATTGTGTTCAGTTCTGGTCACCTCGTTACAAAAAGGATATTGCTGCTCTAGAAAGAGTGCAAAGAAGAACAACCAGAATTATCCCGGGTTTAAAAGGCATGTAATATGCAGACAGGCTAAAATAACTGAATCTATTCAGTCTTGAACAAAGAAGACTACGCAGTGAACTTATTCAAACATTCAAAATCCTAAAAGGTATAGACAGTGTCGACCCAGGGGACTTTTTTGACCTGAAAAAAGAAACAAGGACCAGGGGTCACAAATGGAGATTAGGTAAAGGGGCATTCAGAACAGAAAATAGGAGGCACTTTTTTACACAGAGAATTGTGAGGGTCTGAAACTAACTCCCCAGTAATCTTGTTGAAGCTGACATCCTGGGATCCTTCAAGAAGCTGCTTGATGAGATTCTGGGATCAATAAGCTACTAACAACCAAACGAGCAAGATGGGTTGAATGGCCTCCTCTCGTTTGTAAACTTTCTTATGTTCTTATGTTCTTATGATAATTTCAACTGGTACACTGTTGTTGTACTGGTGTCTTTGAATAGCATTACATTTGTATTTATTCTTTTCAGAGTCCCTTTTGTCACATCTCTTCAGCTTAAGCTATAGTTTAGCTACCAGAAGGTGATGTTTCTGCCACTTAAGTTACTCTATTTTTAGTCTTCTGTACTTGTCAATCTAAAATAATAAAGAAACCCCACTGAAATGAAAATTGATCATTGGTGACCAAGAATTTTAAATAAGTTTTAATGGCTAGTGATTGTTTGTTTTAAACTGTACATTATTGGCCAGATTTAATAAATTAATTTCCATATTTATACTGTAAGGGAAGACAAAAGAAGGGGGTGGAGTCCTTTTACTGGGAAAGTACTTAATTTATTGTCACAACCTTTGTTTGTTTTCTTTGTTTTGTTTTAGGACCCAAACACAATTATTGGGACGTTTAGATTTCACTGTGTTCGTTGGACATGGAGTGGGCAGATGTGGGATGATTGACATTACAGTTTGGACTTCTTGAAACGGACCATCATTACGGAAAGCCTGCAAGGATTTTCTTGGGACTAGTTGCTGTATTTTTACTTTTTTTCTTTTGTTACTTTTACTTCCGGTTAAAGGAGGGAGTACCCTCTGGTTTTGTTTTTCTGATACTTTACCTCCTAATTAAAACTGGTGGCGTTATATTTGGCCAGGCAGAAGGATATCTACATCATCAGATGGAAAGAAACGCAAATGGATGGAGATGCAGATGGATCACATTAGTTTACTGTAAAGCTACGTCTTAGTTGGTGCTTATCTTGGCAAGAGCCGAGTTCAGCATGAAGTTTTAACATCTACTCTCATGAAATGGAAATCATGACTTGGCCTTTTATTTGGATAGTTTGTATATACTGTTTGTACAAATGAGGTATTATCTTTTTTTAAATTTGGAATCGGCAATTATTTTTTCTCGTTTTCGCCCCAATTTGGAAAGCCTAATTCTTTTTTTTTATTTCAACCCGGCTCACCGTCAGCTTTTCACTCTGCAGGCCCGCCATGCAGCCACCTCAGAGCTACAGCATCGGAGGACCACGCAGCTCTGGGCAGCTGTATGGGAGAAGGATGGGTTTGACCCTTTGCGGTCCTATGTCAGACCAGGTCCGACATTACAATTTTCCCTTTCCGGTCCGATGTCGGACCCTGTCCGACATCATCAAAAAGACATAAAACACAGGTCTCGTCGTTTCTTCTCTGGAAAAAGCCAAGAAAACCATTCAATGGCTGAATGAGACCGACAGGTGCCAAGAGAAGCCGAAAAAAAGGGGGCGGATCTGAGCAATACACAAGCCCCGGCACCTCAGAGATAACATGGACATAAACAAACAAGATAGCTGCTTCTGCATCCAGCGCTCAAAGAATATCACGGACATTTGCAGAGCTTTTTGAGATGTTACACTAGTGAAATAATGACTTGGATCGCATTATTGAGGAGTTTGGTGATAAAACGAGTGATCAGGAGATTATTTATCAGTATACACAACTATGAAGAGGTATGTGAAAAAAACAGCGAACAAGGGATGGGGCGGGTCTGGGGATGCAGTACTGAGTGTCCTGTTGATATGCAGTGCCATTTAAACCTGTTTTACTGTGAAAAAAAAATACTTTTAAACAGCGCGTCTAAAATGAAAAATACTAAATTGGACCTGACGCGCCTGAGACACGCTGAATAAATGGACCGCAAAGGGTTAAATTATAAAAATTTCAGCTCAGCTGAATTCAGGGGCTCAAATGGAGGCTTCATGAGTGCATTAAGCACCACGTTGAGCATCCAGTGAGGAACAATGTCCTTCAAAGGCGGCCAAAACCGCTGACCCCCTTTCAAAAATCGCCCCACCAGAGCGAGCTCCTGGAGAGACTGAGTCAATTTTGATATGGCAAGCTGAAAAAGCTGCCAGATAGACCTAACATGGAGGGGCATTTCCCCTTGGCAAATAGGTCCTGTATAAATTGAAGTATTACTGCCATGGGATAGGTTGTGGGGTCAAACCCATGGAAAACACCCCACTTGTACCCGTACTTGGAACGCGTGGATGGTGCTCTGGCATTCTGCAGGGTGTCAGTAACCCTGTTGGAAAGTTCCAGACGGCTCAAATGCAGCTGTTCAGGGGCCAGACCCAGAGCTGCAGGCTTGATGGGTCGGGATGCCATAAGGTCCACATTGCCTGACTGCGCTTGGGCAGTCTCCATGACTGGCCGCTCAGGAGCTTCATCAGGGTTGAAAGCCAGTCTCCTGGGCCAATAAGGGGTTGCTAGAAGCACCTTGGTCCGGTCCTGCCTGATTTTCTCCAGACACAGTGGGAGCAGGGTGACTGGTGGCAAGGCATATAACAGAAGCTATTATGGAGGGGACAGCTGGTTGATTCCTGGGAGGCAAAGAGATCTATCTCTTCTCTCCCGAATCTCTCCCAAATGAGGCTCACCACCTTGGGGTGAAGCCTCCACTCTGAGGCACTGGAGACTCTCCTTGGAGGTATGCCACCCAGTTTGTCACCCCAGCCGGTACAGGGACGGTACCAGGTCAGTTTGGTACCAATAGGGTGACTTTAGCACCGGGTCAGTACAGGTACGGTCCGGGATGGTGCCGGGACTGAGGTACCGGGTCGGGAGCGGAGCAGGTCGGTGACTTAGGTACTGATACTGTATGGGTCCACTGGTTTGCAGTCACCACGGGTGGCAACGTACAGGGATGCCCACCTGTACAAACCACTTGCAAAACCACTGTTAGTACCACACATGAGACCGAGGGAAGCCTGCTTGTTAGTATGGTACTAACGGCCTTCGTAATGGTGATTCTAAAGCTATCATCAAAACGGCAGCAAGATATTGTGGAAGAGATCACAATAGAAGAAAGTGTCTTGGTCCTGCACAGTGCTGCTGAGCCCAGCAGCTGCTCTTGCTGCACGTGTGCTATAGCACCATGTTGCAGACAGGCCTGCACGTCTCTGTAAAAAAAAAAAAAAACAGAAAACACAAGAGGAAAAAGTGTTCTCAAATACAATTACATAAATAATATAAAATGTCTTGTATTTTTAGCCAAAGTCAAAGCAAGAAATGAATAACTCCAACCAGAGCTATTGCAGCCTGGGTGGACAGCACAAAGCCACCCGACTTGTGTTGCTGGATCCCTGGGAAGGAGCGTCTCTGGCTTGAAGTGGGGCAAAATGATCCTTCCACATACAAATAGCCTAATAAATATTAAAATACGGGACAGTATATTTAAATGTTTTTGTCTGACTTCTAATTTGGCCTTGCGCGACAACTGATATCGTACAGCTTTCTTAAACTGTGTTTCCACTAACCTTTTAGGATGTGTTAAAGCTCTGCAAGTGCAGCCTGCCTCATTTGGCCACCAAAACTATTTTAATTAAAAAAAAACACAGCAAAAAATAAATGCAGTTATAGTGTTACATAAATAATAATAATAAAAACAACATTCCATAGTAAAGCACTGTGTACTATCCTTGTATTATTTGCTAAACATTTTAGACTGCATATATATTTATACACATTATTATTATTATTATACAAAAACAGATTAAATCGGTAGATAACCAATGAACACTGGAAAACAAAAAACTGTAGAAATGGTTAATTTATTCACGTTGACTTTACCCTATTCCCATTAAAAATAAAACCTACTACAAAAATAATAATAAATACATTTCCCAGTGCTGCTGGGCAATGTCCCGCCTTCCTGACTTGCATCTATCATTGATTCGTTCTCAATACTTTAAACCTACCCAACTACTGAGTGACAGCACATTCCTACATTTCTATTGGAGACTCCGCTTGCGAGATTTAAAACGGGAGTACAATCAAGATGGAGGCTTGTTAGTGGGATTTCAAGCTGTATTACAGTTAAGATACGGAGGATTTAAAACAGAATTGTGGCGAAATGTACAAAAATGTGTACACACAAAAACCCCAGAAGAATGTGTCCGTGACCATAGGGATTTCGTTGTGGAAGACAGCAATGGAAAGAAGGTGCAACTTAACTGTCGAGTTACTACTATACATATTTTGACAGAAAAAAAAGCTGAAGCATTTTGGAAAGTAACCGAAAAAAACACTAATTTCCTGAAAAAAAACGATTTACATAAAACTAAAAATAAGCACCAAAATAATACAATTAATAAAAACCGAAAAATAGAAGCCCTGATGATAATGTGGCACACATTACTTTTTTAATTTTTTTTTATCGCTTTATAGGTGTGTATGATCTATCATGGGTACTAATGAAGGAAAAATAAAAGTCACGTTTGTACAAAAATATGTATTAAATTAGTGTAGCTGTATTATTGTTGCTGTCTACCAGCAGCACCATGTTTGAGCAAATACATTGAGCAAGATTTTTTTTAAAGTACGAAAACATGAAAAAGAAAAAAAAAACGTGGTTTTAACATCAGCTTGCTGCAAGACTTACTACATAACAAAGTTCCAGAAAGTGTACAATGAATTGCATCTTATTGCTAAGGGACAGAACAGTCTAGGCTAAAGCAATCAGCTATCCAATGACCAATCACGAAGATAACAAACATAAGTGTAAAGAAGGGCTTTATTATTTATTTATGTATTTATTGCAAAGGGTATATCTTTTTTTTTTTTTTAATTTGCTTATAAAACAACTATAAAGTAGTGTTTATGAGTCAACTGGCAATAATCTGAAACATTGAATTAATGGTGTCACATAAAAAAACAACAACAAAAAACACTGAATGAAGAGGTCTCTAAACGCCTTACTTTTTCTTCCTATTTGGTGAAAGTAGCTTGCCAATAAAGGATTTCCCGGCATGGCCTTCTTTCACTGCTGAAGTCTCGTAAGCATAATGTACGACTTAATGAGATGTTTCCATGAAAAAAAAAAATACAATTGTACGGCTTTTTAGCGTGAAAAGGCCATTACCTTGGCTTTGAAGTTGTACAATGTTTTAGATGTGCACTTCCTATGACATGGAATGTGTGTAGTATGTGCTGCTATGTCACATAAACAGTGACTGTGGAGAGAGAGATGACTTTTTAAGCTGTGTGGAAACCCGGCCAGTGGGGCATCTTTAAGTTAAAAATAATGTTTGACAGGGTGTTTAAATCCAGGGAAAATATTCTTACTTGAAAATCACTTGTTTACATTCCATAAAGTTAGAAAAGACATGAAAACTAAAGACATGGGCTTGATGTCAGTGTCACCTGAAAGTTAATAGATTGGATTCACTGTATGGGATGTGATTCTGAATATAGAAGTTAAAATGTAAAACAGAAGTTAGCAAAGTTGTGGCTGGCAGGGATGCACCGATAATGTAGACTCCTCTCAGTTTTCCAGTCTCACTTTAAAGGTGGCCAATACAGCTCTGATTATAGGATAATCCACTGGTAATTTGAGGCTACAGCCTTTGGCCACATGCTAGTTTAATTTAGTCTCCTTTATAAATTAAATTGCCTGGGAAGGCTGATGTGTATTAAAGTATCCATATTACAAGCAGTATTTTGTGAATGAAAATGTGTAGCATTTGATTTTACAGAAAGCTATGTCTGACTTTATAATGAACATGCATATACATACTGTACTTTTTGAACTATAAAGTGTTACTCAAATGTCATTAATTTCTATGGCTAATATTGCCTGACTGCATTCATTATTAGTAATTAGCTGTTGTTATTAGATAAATATATTTTAAATAGGAAATTGATCTAAACAATAACATACAGTATCTAAATACCACTGTTTAACCCTTTCTTGTGTTTTACATTGTAAGGTTGTGAAACCAAGGGTTGGTGTAGATACAGGAACAGTCTGGAATTCAAAGTTGAGTACAACATGTAGAGTTTTATTCCAGCAACCAGTTAGGGGGGGGTGGGGTGGGGGGGGAGAACAGAAGCAACACATGTAAAAATAAATTAATAAACACAAAATCAAAAAACATAAAATAGTAACATTCAGCCTTTACACAGCACACTTTGCTGCCCCACCTTTCAATTAAAATGTGCACCTTTCCCACCAGACACAGACACAGGTTTACTTCAATCACATTCATATGTTTAACTTCTCTTTTTCTTTTTTGGTGGTGGTGGGGGGGTTCCCTCTGGATCAATTCCCCACCATTCACCACAGGTAAGTATATTTCAATTCATTGTTGTGCAATACTGTATATATATATATATATATATATATATATATATATATATATATATATTGTGAGCTTGGAGCTCTGTTTCGGGGTGGTAACCTAATGAAGGACCAGACAAGAGGCAGGAAATGAAGTCTAAGTGAGGGTTTATTTACAATGAAAAAAAACACAACTTTCCAGGGGGTTGCCAGAAAATAAAAACCTAGCCCACTCACCGGGCCCTAGTCTTAACTGCTTCAGGTCCCTAGTCTTAACAGTTGGGCAAGGCTAGCCCTCACCCAACTCAAATACAAAAAGACCACCACACACACTCTGGGGTGATAAGAGTTCCGTCACTTGTACGTCTCCTGGCTTGCAATTCCACCACTCGCCACCAGGAGAGCTCCCAGGTTGGTTTCCCTGACTTTTGCAATTGTATTATCCCTGCTCAGAGTTTCCAGGGTCCACTGATGATCGAGAGTGCCCCCTGCAGGTAAGTCCCGGGCAAGAAGGATGAAGTAATCCCAGCGTGTTATGAAGTAAAAATAAAGAAAATAACAAGGCTTGTTTTCTCCACAGCCAACTCAAAATACCACGAACTTGTTCCAGCCAACAACTAAAAAAATAAAAGACTCGAACTTAACTGTGTTGACTCTCTTTCAAACAGTCCATTACTCGTGGTTCCAACACACAGTTATTTGTTGCAGGGATTTTCCATCTCCGCGTGTCCTGGGGTTCCTTTTGAATAATACTCCTTAAACAAGCACGATCTGCACAACGCGCTACTTGCTATGAAACAGTATAGTCTCTGGTGCCAGCGTTTATTTTACAAGCGGGTTATTTACTGAACCCTGCACTCCAAGTTCAGTGAACACGCTTTTTAGAAAAATATCAACACACTCCACGCTTGTGTTACCGCAGGAATAAAACCGTCTTTGGCTGCTGTCTTCACTCACAGCTCCCAGCGTAAAAATATACGACACAGGTCTCCTTCTAAAATCCCAACCACACTCCCGTTGAGAATATTAAAAGTTTATTTCAACTACCTTGCTGCACCGTAGTTGTCTTGCCGTGTCCATAGTTTGTTTCGCTGGTATCCTCCACAGTATTCCGTGTATTCCTGGTCTGATGCTTGTTTGCAAACGAGTCCCACGCTCCTGGTCACGTTGCTTAATTTTTAAACACTTGTTTCTACACACAAAGCACAACGCTCTCTCCTGCACCGACTGCCCTGTTGCTGTTCATTCTCCCCTCTCCTCGCTATTCACCGTCTTAAATAATGCTCCCCTTCCAGCTGCTATTAATTAACCCCTTTAGCCATCCCAGAAGTGGAGCCCTACGACAGCTACTCTGTGAGGTAATTTAAAGACGTATCACCAAATCTTTGTGATAAATTGCCCTGTAACAATGCAACTATAGAACCTCACACTTCTATGTTGCATTACTACTTACTCCTGTACATTTATCACACATCCTTTTCCCCAGCTAAAACCAACCGGTTTAAGCGAAACTTCCTTCCCCTTCTCATGTACCCGAGACAAACCATCAGCATTTGCGTTCCTTACCCCGCTCCTATGTTCTATTTTGAACCTGTAAGGCTGTAATGCCAAAAACCACCTAGTCACTCTTGCGTTCTTCTCTCTGTTTTCTTTCATCCACTTTAAAGGTGAATGATCCGTGACCAGTGTGAATTCCCGCCCTAAAAGATAGTATTTTAAGCTTTCTATGGCCCATCGAACTGCCAAACATTCCTTTTCTACGACTGCGTAATTCCGTTCTCTTGGCAACAACTTTCTACTCAGGTACATTATGGGATGCTCTTCACCATCAATTATTTGGGAAAGGACTGCTCCCACCCCTACTTCCGAGGCATCTGTCTGCACTATGAAAGGCTTTGTAAAATCGGCCACCCCTAACACTGGCCCACTACATAGAATATCTTTCAATTTTACAAACGCCTCTTCTGTTGACTCCGTCCATTTTATTTTATTAGGAGCGGTTTTCCTAATTAACTCTGTCAGTGGAGTCGCCACTGACGAGAATTCGGGTACAAACCGTCGATAATATCCAGCCAAGCCTAAGAACGCCCTTACTTGCTTCTTAGTTTGCGGAATTGGCCAATCTCTGATGGCATCTACTTTGTCCACTTGTGGTTTGATAGCCCCTCCTCCCACAATGTAACCCAAATATTTAGCTTCAGTCAGTCCAATGAAGCACTTTTCTGGATTAGCTGTTAATGAAGCATCTCTCAAGCTTTGTAACACTGCTTTTAATTTAGCTACGTGACTGTCCCAGTCTTCTGAGAAGATTACTATATCGTCAATATAGGCTGATGCGTATTCTGCATGTGGTCTCAGTACCTTATCCATCAATCGTTGGAACGTCGCTGGGGCCCCATGCAACCCAAATGGCATCACCTTATATTGATACAAACCCCTCGGGGTAGAAAAGGCTGTTTTTTCTTTTGATTCTGGGCTCAAGGGAATTTGCCAGTATCCTTTAGTAAGATCTAATGTTGTTAAGTATTTAGCCTTACCTAATCTTTCTATAAGCTCGTCTACTCTCGGCATGGGATATGCATCAAATTTTGACACCTTATTTAACTGTCTAAAGTCATTGCAGAATCTCCAAGTCCCATTAGGTTTAGCCACCATTACAATGGGGCTACTCCACGGACTTGACGATTCCTCAATAACATCAAGTTTGATCATGTTCTCAATTTCTTTGTGCATATCCTCTCTTTTTGCTTCCGGCACTCTGTAAGGGCGAACCTTCACTCTAATTCCCTCCGGAGTTGTAATGGCATGTTGTATCACTTTAGTCCTACCTGGTAAACTAGAAAATACGTCAAGGTTTTGCTTGACTAGCTCTTGAACCTCATCCTTTTGTTCTTGAGTTAAGGAGGGTCCCATATTTATCTTACCATTCTGAGGTGTAACAACCTTGGACATTAGGAGCTCTCGTTCGACCCATGGTTTTAATAAATTTATGTGATAAATTTGTTCCGTTTTGCGTCTGTCTGGTTGACAGATTTTATAGTTTACCGGCCCTACTGCTTTAATTACCTCATAGGGGCCCTGCCAGTGTGTAAACAATTTACTCTCAGGTACAGGCACTAATACCATTACTCGATCCCCCGGATTAAAAGTGCGTTTTTTCGCCGTTCTATTATAGTGTTCTGCTTGTCTAGCCTGAGCCTGCTTTAAATGAGCTTGAACAATGGGTGTCACTTTTTCAATTCGATCCTTCATCTGCAACACATGCTCAACAATATTCTTCCCTGGGACTTTCTGTTCCTCCCAACTCTCCTTTGCTATATCCAGTATGCCTCGAGGTTGTCTTCCATATAATAATTCAAACGGTGAAAACCCTGTCGAAGACTGTGGCACCTCCCTAACAGCAAACATTAAATATGGAAGTAACAAGTCCCATTCCTTGCCGTCCTGACTAATCACCTTTTTCAACATTGCCTTTAATGTTTGATTAAACCTCTCCATAAGCCATCCGTTTGAGGATGGTAAACAGAGGTACGAATTGGTTTAATACGCAATAGCCCACACAGATCTTTCATTAGTTTACTTACAAAGGGGGTACCTTGATCAGTAAGGATCTCCTTAGGTATCCCGACACGGGTAAACACGTGAACAAACTCTTTGGCAATCGTTTTGGAAGCCGTATTCCTTAATGGGATGGCTTCAGGGTAACGAGTAGCATAGTCCAAGATTACTAAAATATACTCGTGTCCCCTGGCTGACTTGTTCAAGGGCCCTACCAGGTCCATGGCTATGCGCTCAAACGGAACATCAATAATCGGCATGGCCTCTAATGGGGCTCTAAGGTGGGGCCGGGGACTGGCTTTCTGACACCTAGGACAAGATTTACAGAACCTCTCTACGTCCTTCCTTATCCCTAACCAGTAAAACCGTTGCAACACTCTCTGTAACGTTTTCTCTCCCCCTAAATGAGCTCCAAACAGGTGATTATGCGCCAATTGTAAAACCGTATTTCGGAACAACTTAGGCACCAGCAACTGCTCTACTGGACTTCCATTCAGTATTGTATTCCGATATACCTGATCATTCTTGATCACAAAGTTTTCTAATGGGTTGACAGTCACATTCTCTATGGGTACCCCATTCACCGCCACCACCCTTTCTTTTATATTCACCAAGGTGGGGTCATTCCCTTGTTCCCTACCAAAGTGCTCAGAATTGTGAGAGAAAGACTCGCACCAGGTTTCCGAACCCCTCTCTGGGTCTACCTCCAATTCCACCTCTCCCGTTTCCTCTATAATTTCCTCGGTGGTACACTGAGTGCTCACTCCCTTTTGCCCTCGCTTTGCAACCTGCCCAACTAAAACGGTGGGTTGGGGTGGCCATTTTTTCTTTTCTTGTCTTCGCTGCCTACGTGATTTATAGGAGGTTCTCTCTCCTCCCCTAAAAAGATCCGAGTCAGAAAAGGGAAATAGGCTAAAAAGGCTCTCCGGAGACTCTTTTCCCCTCTCTAAATTTACCATCGGGCCCTCCCATTTCCCCTTCAATTTGGTCAGGTTATTAAAACCTGGATAATCTCTACCCAGAATCACTTGGTGAGGCAACCTAGGGATGACTCCTACTCTCATTTCGTGCTCCCCATCTTCACAAGAGATTTTAATCTGGCTAGTAGGATAGTATTTCACATCCCCATGGATGCAAGTGATTCCGGTCTTAAGGTCACTCTCCAATCTGGTTGTAGTCACATACTCGGGGGCTACCAAGGTTAATGCACTACCTGAATCAATGAGAGCCTGAGCCTTAATTCCATTCACCCACACAGTTATTAGGTAAGGGTATTGGCCCTCAGGGGTCCCAGACACAATTATACTCCCACAAAATGTTTCAGCACTATTACACTGCATTGGTTCATCTAATTGAGGACAACTCTTAGCTATATGGCCTATTTTATGACAACGGAAGCACTGGTACTGACTAAAATTACGGGGTGAACCCTTCCTGGAACCTTCCCCCAAGTCGTTAACCCTAACCAGTCCCTTCACGGTTGGAAACCGCTCTTCTGCTGTAGACAGTGAAATCAGGTTCTTACCTGGGTCGTTGTCTGGTTGTACTTTCCTTACAGTCCACTGGTTAGTTGGTTTCCGGTAGGCACCAGTCTGCGGTTGTCGGGCCAAATCCTCAGCGGCCAGCTGTCTTTCTACCAGAGTGATGAATTGGTCCAGGTCCTTTGGGTCCCCTTGTCCTACCCACTTACGTAGCGTTCCTGGTAAGGCACGAAGATATCTATCCATAACCAAGACCTCCATCATCTGCTTGGATGAATTCACCTCTGGTTGCAACCATCGGTTGGCCAGATGCAGTAAATCAAACAGTTGTGAGCGTGGTGCTCTTGTCGTGCTGTAAGTCCATGCATGGTACTTTTGGGCTCTGACAGCCATGGTCACCCCTGCCCGAGCCAGTATCTCTGCCTTCAGGTGATCGTAACTGTCTGCTTGTATTGGGCTTAGGTTATAGTATGCTTTCTGGGCGTCCCCCACTAAGAACGGGGCCAGCACCCCAGCCCACTTCTCTTTGGGCCATTCTTCTCTGGTGGCTGTCCGCTCAAAAGCCAAGAGAAATGTTTCCACATCATCGCTCTCGGTCATCTTCTGCAACACCTGAGATGACTTGATAGCGACTGAATGGCCAGACACTACTCTGGTCTGAGCAAGTTGCCGCACCATGGCCTCTCTCTCAATCCAGGCCTCATTAAGCTGCTCTTGCAGCAGCCTGTTGGTCTCCTGTTGGACCTGCATAGAGGCGGAGTGGTGTTCTTGCATCTTCCGTGTGCTCTCTTGCTGAGCAGCCGTGGTGCTCATTAATGCCCGGACCAGCTCACTGACTTCTGCCATTGTCAAAAAAAAAGATTATATGGGTCTGTAACTTAATCAGAAATTACCATCCCACTTCTGACACCATATGTGAGCCTGGAGCTCTGTTTCGGGGTGGTAACCTAATGAAGGACCAGACAAGAGGCAGGAAATGAAGTCTAAGTGAGGGTTTATTTACAATGAAAAAAAACACAACTTTCCAGGGGGTTGCCAGAAAATAAAAACCTAGCCCACTCACCGGGCCCTAGTCTTAACTGCTTCAGGTCCCTAGTCTTAACAGTTGGGCAAGGCTAGCCCTCACCCAACTCAAATACAAAAAGACCACCACACACACTCTGGGGTGATAAGAGTTCCGTCACTTGTACGTCTCCTGGCTTGCAATTCCACCACTCGCCACCAGGAGAGCTCCCAGGTTGGTTTCCCTGACTTTTGCAATTGTATTATCCCTGCTCAGAGTTTCCAGGGTCCACTGATGATCGAGAGTGCCCCCTGCAGGTAAGTCCCGGGCAAGAAGGATGAAGTAATCCCAGCGTGTTATGAAGTAAAAATAAAGAAAATAACAAGGCTTGTTTTCTCCACAGCCAACTCAAAATACCACGAACTTGTTCCAGCCAACAACTAAAAAAATAAAAGACTCGAACTTAACTGTGTTGACTCTCTTTCAAACAGTCCATTACTCGTGGTTCCAACACACAGTTATTTGTTGCAGGGATTTTCCATCTCCGCGTGTCCTGGGGTTCCTTTTGAATAATACTCCTTAAACAAGCACGATCTGCACAACGCGCTACTTGCTATGAAACAGTATAGTCTCTGGTGCCAGCGTTTATTTTACAAGCGGGTTATTTACTGAACCCTGCACTCCAAGTTCAGTGAACACGCTTTTTAGAAAAATATCAACACACTCCACGCTTGTGTTACCGCAGGAATAAAACCGTCTTTGGCTGCTGTCTTCACTCACAGCTCCCAGCGTAAAAATATACGACACAGGTCTCCTTCTAAAATCCCAACCACACTCCCGTTGAGAATATTAAAAGTTTATTTCAACTACCTTGCTGCACCGTAGTTGTCTTGCCGTGTCCATAGTTTGTTTCGCTGGTATCCTCCACAGTATTCCGTGTATTCCTGGTCTGATGCTTGTTTGCAAACGAGTCCCACGCTCCTGGTCACGTTGCTTAATTTTTAAACACTTGTTTCTACACACAAAGCATAACGCTCTCTCCTGCACCGACTGCCCTGTTGCTGTTCATTCTCCCCTCTCCTCGCTATTCACCGTCTTAAATAATGCTCCCCTTCCCCCTTCCAGCTGCTATTAATTAACCCCTTTAGCCATCCCAGAAGTGGAGCCCTACGACAGCTACTCTGTGAGGTAATTTAAAGACGTATCACCAAATCTTTGTGATAAATTGCCCTGTAACAATGCAACTATAGAACCTCACACTTCTATGTTGCATTACTACTTACTCCTGTACATTTATCACAATATATATATATATATATATATATATATATATATATATATATATATATAAAAACTTTACATCAGACTAACTACCATTTGCAGGTGTTGGTACAAGGAATGTTGTCCGACATACATATTTTTACAGGTACTCTAAACAGAATCACATGCACGGTTAGATGCTTGAATTTCATAACCATGTTATCTAAAGAGACAGTCTGTCTTAATGCTTTAAATAAGTGGTTTTGTTGGGCTCCCGAGTGGCGCATCCAGTAAAGGCGCTTCACGTGGAGTGTGGGATGTGCCCTATAGTCTGGACGTCGCAAGTTCAAGTCCAGCCTATTCCTTTACCGAGGACGGGAGCTTCCAGGGGGCGACGCTCAGTTGGCCGTGCTCCGCCCGGGGGGAGGGAGGGCTAGGTCGGCCAGGGTGTCCTCTGCTCACCGGGCGCCTGCGGGCTTGCCTGTAAACTGCCCGAGAGCTGCGTTGTCCTCCAACGCTGTACCTCTTGGGTGGCTGCATGGTGAGTCCGCAGTGTGAAAAAAAGCAGTCGGCTGACGGCACATGCTTCGGAGGACAGCGTGTGTTCGTCTTCACCCACCTGATAATAATAAATGGCCATTTCAAATTGGGGAGAAAATAATAAAAAATAATTGGCAATGACTGAATTATTAAATAAATAAATAAATAAAGAAAGAAAGAAAGAAAGAAAGAAAGAAGTGGTGTTGTTGAATACACCCCAGTGTTTGTAGACCAAATCTTTACAATTATGAAGTTTTTATTTTTCTTCTGGAGAATCAGGATGATAATGAATTAAAGAAAGATGAAGCGTAGTTGAGTCCAAAAGAACTAGTTGTGGGTTGTAGGGTTTAGCCTGAATCAGAATTCGGCATGGTAGCACATTTTATTAAACTGCCTGAAATAAATTAATAGAAAGTCTGAGTGTGTCTGTCATCCTCTGTACACTACTTTGCCACATTCAAACACTCACCAAAACTAGCTCATTAAAAGGCAGTATCGGTGGGACAAGGCTTTTGAGTAAAAGTAATATCAAAGTTTTGGTCTTCAGATAAGATTGAAAAGAATTCTAGTCAAAATGTTTCTTTTAATATTTCTATATTTAGATATTTACTGCTGTTTTTTGGTATAAAGTAAACATATATATATATATATATATATATATATATATATATATATATATATATATATATATATATTAGCTCAAAGAGCCAGCTGCCATATATATAATCATCTAATTTACAATATGTTAAAAACTTACATGACCAAGACATTACTCAAGTCTTCCCCTGTACATGTAAAGGTCTGTTATGCTGTTCATCCCAAGACCAGAACATTTCTTATTATACCTGCTGTGCACTCACAGCTCAGAAGGAATGACCTATATATTTTTTTATATTTACCAGTTCATTACAGCTCAGTTAGCAAGGTTGAAACATAGTTCCCTCAGCAGGTGGGCCTGAGAGTTGTTTCATCACAGGTTACGTCTGAATGTCAGGTTGGGAGAAAAGTAGATCTACACAGATATCCCACAGAAAGATGGTCTAAAAACAGATAATGTATGAGGTGCCGTTTGAGACATCATTCACCAACTGATATTCACATACACTATATACTGATGTGCTACACTGTATACTGAGACACATACACTATATACTGAGATGCATACACTGTTTACTGCGATGCATACACTCTATACTGAGACATGTATATCGTATACTGAGACACATACACTCTATACCCACTGTGACACATACACTGTATACTGAGACTCATCCACTGTATACTGAGATGCATATACAAAATACTGAGACTACTTGCTCATATGATCTATACTGAGTTCGGTCAACAGTCATGTGAGTTGTACTCTCCACCCACATTTTAGAAAATTGCTTGCTACACATCCACCATTTTAAAGATTGCAGGCGAGACGACAGGTGTGTATTTTTCTTGATGAGAGTTCTTTCCTTTTCAAATATGAAGTTTCATTCTGAATTAATTATTTTTATTTTTGTGTTTACTGCTAATCCTTTAGTTCAATCCAAAAATGAGGATATCATTGAGAGGAATGGTAGTTCCTCGCGCCAAGTTATCAGTGAACTGCCAGAGACTCTACACAGCAAGGATAGTTTACATGTTTTCCGGATATTGGTGCTGAAAAAGTAAATCAGCCAAAAGCACCATTTCACTTTTAATTTGTAGTTCCCAACACTCTTAGGTGAAATATAGAAAAAAAAGTCAATACCCATCATACAGTAAGATAAATAAGTCCTTCTCCTTTTTCTCCTGTTTTTCTGCAGATTTTTGCAGACCCCAGGCACTTTTATCCACGCATATGTATATTACAGGACATCCGAGTTTAATGACAATTAACTTGTTTGGTCAACATGGAAATATACTAGGGAATGCACTTATTGTGACAGCTATATCATTTATATTAAATTATTTATTTATGTTTTAAAATGGAGCATTTGCCTGCAAAAAATATATATTTTTATAAATGTAAAAAAAGGTTGGGCATGCGTGGGATTTGATGAAACTATAACCTTCAGTTTGGAAGTGTGTTGTGTTATACTGTCATCAGTGCTATTACACGATACATGATTAGTTGAGAAAACAAGCAGTATTTTGAAAAAGATGAAGTCAGCCAGCTGAGAATTCTCGGGACATAGTTATATTGTGTTTTTCAGGCACAATAAAAGCGGTTCGAACTAGCATCAAAAACACAAGCCAAGTTAATAGAAACAATTGGGGCAACCTTGACCCCCACTGCTTTTACAGTTGTGCCTATTTGCTTGGTGCTGGGCAAGGTTGCCCCAATGGTTTCTTGAAACTTGGCTTGTGTTTTTGATATTTCCACTTTAAATGGCTAGGCACTTTTGATAACTTGGCATTTTTTTGCTTCAGATTGAATATTTTGTTCAACACGAGACCCAAAACAGCGAGGCACATATATCTATATTAAAGCACCTAATTACCAGAGCTAATTGCATTGAAACGTTATATATGCATATATTATTCATAAAATAATATCAGTCAGGGAGGCACCATTTATTTTTGTAAAAAAAACAATAAAAAAAAACTCTCAAGAAAACTCTTCAACTTGTCGTCTCGCCTGCAATCTTTAAAATGGTGGATGTGCAGCAAGCAATTTTCTAAAATGTGGGTGGAGAGTACAACTCACATGACTGATGACCAATCTCAGTATAGAGTGTATGAGCAAGTAATCTCAGTATATAGTGTATGCATCTCAATACGGAGTGTATGCATTTCAATATATAGTGTATGTGAATATCAGTGGGTATAATTATGTTGGAAAAGCAGACACAGCTTTCATATAAATACATTACATATGCATACATTAATGGTTATCAGGTTTTCAGTTATATCATGTTTCCAGTATTGTATTAAAATGCATAATAACTCACACCAAATGTAATCTTGGTGCGGCATTATTGCAGTGATGATTTTATTAAAAACTGAATGTGTTGTTTTTCCATCAGAGAGAACCAGAGAGTTTGAATGGACATGATGTATGACTGCAAAACTGGCTTGCTAGACATGTCTACTGTAATACCCAGGGGTTAAAAATAAAATAATGAATACAATTCTCATAATGGGACCATTTCAACTGTTTTGGTCAGCAGTTTGCATTGAGATCAGTATAATAATATTGAGAACTACTGTTAATCATAGAACTTCAGATGTAGGGATCAGCAGACACTAGACAACAGTAGCTTATGGGTCATTAACACTGGAAGGACCGGAGATATACTCATACCTAGAAGCCCCGCAGCCATCTTTCTGACGGCTGTATTCAAAACACTGTAAATAGTATAACGAAAGGAGAAACAGTCGGATATAAAACCATCTGAACAACCGAAGCATGCATGCATATATATATATATATATATATATATATATATATATATATATATATAGCTCAAAGAGCCAGCTGCCCAACGTTTCGATATGTTGTACACATCTTTCTCAAGGGAGCCTGTGTTTGAATCAAAACATTGGAGGTATTTATAGGTTTTTGACGGCATGACAACTATTTGTTATTGTTTACATTCAAATACATGATTTATTCTTACATGATGTAATGGTGTTCTATATATTGTGACATCATTTTTACTTCTATCTTTGATTCTGTATTAATTCTAATTAACACTACTTTACATAAACTTATATTTTTATTATGTCATGCAATGCTGGCTCTGAGGATCAGTCTTGATTTGGCCTCCCCAGCGCATCAGCATGCACAACTTTTGAATGAATTTTGTTTATTTATTTAAATGTTATATATTTATTGGAGTTAATTAGTTCATTCTTTTCTGTTGAGTCCCGCTGGCATCATCGTGTTCAGTCTATTTATCCATTTACTTTCTTTTATTCTTCTATATGTCACATTGTCTAATTTGAGCTGTTCTAATACTACAAACTTTACATCATTTATGTCATGTCCCTGACTGGTGAAGTGCTGTACTATTGGTTCATTCATTTTTTTTATTTCTAATTAATGAAAGGTGGTTCTGAATTCTTTTATATAAAGTAGTTCCAGTCTCTCCAACATATTTGATTTCATCACATTTTTCACAGGCTATTCCATAAACAACATTGCTATTTTTACAGTAGGTATTAGTTTTTAGTGGATATGTGGTGTTCTTTTGTTTAATTATATTTTTACTTTTGTCTATGTATTTACACACTTTACATCTACTAGTGCACATGTTCGTAGAACCTATTTTGTCAATTATTCTTTTATGTTTACTGTGAACTAAAATATCACCTAAATTAGCTTCTCTTTTGAATGCTACAACTGGGGCCTTATGAAATACTTTTTTTTTAATTTCTCTGAATTATGTAGAATCCGCAAGTGTTTCCAAACTATTTTAGAAATATTGGGCAAAAGTTTAGAGTAAGTCATTACTAATGGGACTCTTGACCTTTTTATCTCTATTTTTATAATCTAGTAGATCATCTCTTTTTAGTTTATCCACTTTTCTTAACTCCATCTCTATAATTCTTTCTTTGTATCCTCTTTTTTAAGATTTGTTTTTAATACATTTCTTTGTTTTACATAGTAACTTTCTTTTGAGCATATTCTTCGTATTCTTATTCCTAGACCCTTTGGGATTGCCCTTTTAGTGTGTATCGGATGTGCAGAGGACATGTGTAAATACTGGTGCATGTCAGTAGGTTTACAGAAGAGGTCAGTCTCAATTGAACCTTCTTCGAGTTTTACTATGGTATCTAAAAATTCTATTTCTTTCCTTGTCCATCGAAGGTCCACCTTAATATTACTGTGTATTTCATTTGTCATTTTATGAAACTGGAAAAGAGATTCTTCTCCATGTGTCCAAACCCCAAAAATATCATCTACAAACCGAATGTATTCTAAAGGTTCTCTTTCCGATTTTCTAAGTAATTGTTCTTCCCATTTCCCCATGTAGGTACTGGCAAAATGCATTCCTAATTTAGATCCTATTGCTGTACCAACTATTATCAACAAATGTAAAATAACTGTTTTCTAAAACTGTGTTGATCATGTTCAGTACCTCTGCTGTTGGTACTGATTTATCTAGTATATTATCTAGTGCTTTTTGACAAGCTTATAGTTTCTTTACGAGGGACACTTGGGTACAAGGATTTTACATCCATGCAAAATAAAATTGTATTCTCTGGAAAGTTGTGTTTTATTGATTCAGGTCTTTTTAAAAATTGTGTTGTATCCTTAACATAGCTTGGTAATTTCTCAACGTGCGACCTAAGTTGTTTTTCTGCTATTTCAGCTATTATGTGTGTTGGATTATCAATTGTACTGACTATCATTCGCATAGGGTGATTTTCTTTGTGCATTTTAGGATTTCCTCTTGCTAGGCTTGTTCTTGCATTATGTGGCTGCATGTATTTTTTAAATTATTTTGATATAATGCCTTTATTGTATAGTCTCTCCGCAATTTCCTTAACCTCTTTTACCGATTTATTGATCTTATTGCTTTTAACTTCTTCATATGTATATGTATTATTTAATTTACATTCTACAGATTTCATATAGTCATCTGTGTTCATTATCACTATTGCTGAGCCTTTATCTGCTGGTCTTATCATTATATCATCATCATTTAACAACTCAGTCATAGCTTGTTTTTCAATATTGGTTAAATGAAGTTTACATCTTTTCTTTAGTCCTACTATTATTTCTTGTTTAACTACTTCAATATACATATCTAACCATTTATCTCTTCCATCCGGAGGAGTCCATGTGCTTGTACTATTAACCTTAATCCCATGCTCATAATTACCCTCTGAATCCGAGATATTTTCTTTGAAAAAATATTCTGCTAATCTCATGCGTCTCTCCCACTCCTTTAATTCAGTGGCCAGTTTATCTTTATCGATGTATCTTTTAGTCGGTATAAACTTAAGTCCATTACTCAGTACCGCTTTTTGGGATGTGGTTAAAGTTTTACTTGATAAATTGAATACTATGTCTTCTGTCTTATCTTTTGTGTATTTGGTACCATGTCTATTTTTGGGTCTCCTATCTTTCTGTTTTGAATTTTATTATTTACTTTAACCTGGTTTATTTTTACTGTTTTAGATTTATTTTGATTATCTTTCTTAATTATGCCACAGTATTTAGATTTTCTTCCGGTTTCATTGTCTTTAAATACAATAACTGAGAAATGGTTATTTCTGTATAAAAGATTAATTGGATCGTTCTTATTTTTAATATATTCTATTGTGCCTTCATATTTAAAACAGTCCTTATTCTTTAAGTCTATGTATACGTGTAAGGGCCTATTTAGGAGGTCTACAGCTGCCATAACTTCTGCCTCTGTAGCCCAAGAATCTATACTCCCATCACTTAATTAATTTTTTTCAATATGGGTCACTGAGTCGATGTACATTTCATATTGTTTTATATTGCTTTCCATTAGTTCTATTACATTATGTCTAATTGTTCGATGGTCATTTTGTGAACCATATAAAACCACACCTAAACATCTAAAGAAACAGTTCCCGTCCTTCTCTATTTGAACTATGTTGTAGCCGTCATAACTCTTATACTCGCATTGCTCAAGCATTCTATTCGAAAGTGTTTCAGCAGTGTTTTCCTTATTCTTATTTTCCTTATTTTCTTATTCAAATCAAAACAAGAAAATGTAATTAAACATCTGAGCAGACATCAGTTTACAACATACACATTTATAAAACTGAAACGATAGCAATACATTTTTAACTTTTCAACAGCAATCAGTTTATTATCAGATGAGCAAAAGCAACTGAACAACGTAGATAAATAAACATTTTACAGAAGCACACAGCACAAGAAGTTATAAAAAAAGGCTAATTTATTTTTCTTTTTTTCGACACAAGGGTATTCCTTTACCTTGAGTCTAAGGCTGTTCACAATCAACACAGATAAAGCACTTCCCCATGTCTCCTTTCTGCACAGGGAACAGCTGTCCGAAGTTTTATTTGTATTGCACTTGCCAACCTGGCTTTGGCGTCTCTTGCGGCTCTCAGAGGGGTTGCCAGCTTCAGCTGTGGGTACACGCTTGGCAGTCTCCCTCTGTTACAAATGCTTCTTGCGAAGTTCCTGTGCTAACTGTAAAATATATTCTCTCCTTGGTAAATTCTTCTCTGTGCATTCTTTGTAAAGTACCCAGGAGTTGATGGCTGCTAGGTCCAATACATTGTAAAACACCTGAACAGGCCACCGTCGGGAGCCAGCTTTCAGGGAATACTTCTGTGCCATCTTATTCAAAACATCAACTCCATATTTTGTTGTGTTGTAAAACTCCACAGTCTCTGGTATTTATTTTCACTAGTCCTGATGCTAATTGACTGACCAAAGCAGCGCAGCTGGCAAGCAGATGCAACCTTCAAAAGACTGATTGAAAACAATAGACTGTCAGTCATTCACTCAGGCAGAGAGTAGAGACTAATCTGATTACAGCTAAACACATTGCGGACTGGTAAATAAAAATAATAAAGTAGAATACCGTTCTGTATAATCAAAATAAAATTGTTTTTTGAGTGGCTGTCAATGTGACTGTTTCCGGGGTTTTTAGGTATAATGTAATATATCTCCTTTATTTCTGCACTCCCGTGTTTCATGCTTTGTGAGAATATTTAATACATACGGACAGAAAGGTACACGAATGCACAGCCCCATATGTGTTACACGACTGGAGAAAAATTTTAAAACCAAAACCCGCCAAAATGACTGCCGCGGGGCTTCTAGTGTTAAACATTATTTTCTTTTTTTTTTTAAAGCATGCTATACCATACATAAACCAAACACATTACAGTGTGCTGACAAAAGTACTGCAATGAATCTAGTGTTCTACACAACTGTATTGTATAAGGATTTTTGATAACCAGGCCTCAATACATATTAGAGTAGTTATACCTATTTTAGGGTTGAAGCTACTAGTAAATAACCCCCACTGAGGAATGTTCACCAGAGACCACTTCCAGACAAATAAGTCAATATTTTCTGAAGACCTGTACAGGAAACTATTGATTGGGTGAGGAGGCACCCAACGGTCTCAGATAATGTCCCTGCCAGCCAGCAGACAGATGAACCACAGGACCTTTAACATTAGAGTAATTAGCCTGAACATTATCCCATTGATTTCTGCCAGGCTAATGATCTGATGATCACTAATTCCATGCTTATTAAGACTGTACTTGGACAGCTCCAAAGTTAGAAAACTGTAATCAAATTGACAATGTGTTGATACAGTTCAGATAGAAACCAGGTGCCCTGAATTCACACAGCACCCCCAGTGGGGTAACTGGTTAAGCAGCAAGAATCTGAGCTGTGAAATTCCATTCTGAGTGAGACATTGAATATCCCATCAGTAAGAAGATATCCAAATAAAGATCAGTATCAAAACACACATCTTATTTATAATTCATGCTGAAAATTACAGAATCAGTGACAAATTATTTAGATCTAAAATAAACTTCTATATTCCATAATAGTTAATAGTTTTGGATGTGAACAAGTCAAGTTTAAGAAATGCTGGTAGGCTACAGGTAAGATTCGATATATCTTTTCCCTGGTGCGTTATTTTCCATTTTTCAAATCGTATATGGACAGGTGGTATACATTTGCATTAAACCTGGAGTGCCGATTTAAATCTCAGTGCATGACTAATGAAAAGCGTGACTCATGTGGTTTCCTGCTTATTAGAGTAACAAGTATAAATAAGTATGGCTAATAATACACAAAAACAATGTTTATAACATGTACTAGTTTTTTAGCACATGTACTAGTTTTTTTTTGCATTTAAAACTTAAAAATGGTCTAAAGCATTGTCAAATCACTTTCATGCAGTCTGGTCATTTCCTGAGTGCCACACATAGGTTTAAACTTCGCCCACCTTCGTGTTTGATATACCAATAACCATACCAGTATGACATCTATGGTAAAATTGATGACAGCACCATCAATACTTATTTTTATGTCGTTCTATTTAATAAAGGCCAATGCTTCAGCGATTTATTTATTTATTTTACTTAATGCAACATGTCAAACATCAATATGGAAAAAAACTTTTAAAAGAAAATATGATCTATGAAGTTCAGCTTTTCCAATGGTGTTATATTATTGTGTGATATACTAATCGCAAAAAGGTTACTTTCATCTTTTAAACAGTGGGTGCAAAATACATTATGAAAAGAAAAATAATTTTATAAGGAGCTAAAGATGAGGGGGTTATCACATCTCCAGCAGGAGTGAGACAAAAATGATTCTACATTGGTAATTATTATTTAGCAGATGCCTTTATCCAAGGTAACTTACAGAGACTAGGGTGTGTGAACTATGCATCAGCTGCAGAGTCACAATTACATCTCACCCGAAAGACGGAGCACAAGGAGGTTAAGTGACTTGTTTAGGGTCACACAATGAGTCGGGGGCTGAGGTGGGATTTGAACCGTGACCTTCTTGTTACAAGCCCTTTTCTTTAACCACTGGACCACACAGCCTCAAGGTTCAACCGCAGCAGGTGTTCAGGGACGTCAGAGACGGGAGAATTGCAACCAATCAGGAGTGGGACCCGGTTGCAACTTTGTTGCCACAAATCAGGGGTAAATTGTTACAACAATGTTGTAAGGGATCGAAATCAGGAAACCAGGGGCCAAGAGCCGGAAGCCGTGCATGCTTGGGATTGGCGGCTGGTGCACCGGGGGTGTGGCCTGGACGTGGGGATAAGTAGCACAGTGAGAGCAGTGGCAAGCAGCTGCAGAGACTAAAAGAGAGCTGCTGAGACAAGAGAGAGAATTGGAGAGAACAGCCAAGGCAAGCCAGAGAGAAGCGTGACTAAGGAGGAAGAAAGAAACCAGCCAGACACTGCACTTAGCTGGGCGTAGCACAAGGCTCATTCATCTAAATTGCATTACACTTCTTGCTTACTCTATAAAATGTATGATTAAGTTCCAGCTGAACATATAGTATTACAACCCTGGGAAGTAACCCTTAAAACTGATCCATCTTTTGCCAACACCCACTTGAACAGTTCATTTTGCAAACTTCTCACACCTCATAACCCAACAGGCTCACATAATTTTCAGCAATTTTAGACATGGTAGATACCATTTGAATCACCGACTTTGATTAAATATAACCTGGTCAAATACTTTTATTACTTTTATTTGAAGATTAAAGTGAAGGCAATCCAGTATATTTCCAAAAAAAAGCTACTATGCAAATTTTAAATCTTTGATATTTGTATAACTGATCAAGCATAATATTTATTTAACACAAAACTAAACTTACAGTGTGAAACAAATACAGTACCCCCTCGTTATAACGCTCTTCATTATAACAAACCTTCAGCTATAACAAACTTGACACTTGGGCCCCAAATAAACAAAATTAAAAAAGACAATATAAACACACACTGTCAACATCCCCATCTGTAATAAATAATACGCGCTGTGTAACTATGCATCTGTAACAAAAGTAATTTTATGTTGCAACAAAGCTGGAAACTACATAGATCGTTTGAAAAAAGCAGTAATGCAGGCATATCTCTGTCGTGAATACGGGTTGTCAAAAAGCACTTTTTTTTGGCTTGTTCAGCAGCCATGCGGCCAAGTGAAATTGATTCAAGAAAAAACAACAACAACAACAACAAAACTCAAGGATCTGATAAACCTTTCATGTCAAACTTTTCATGGGTAGATTTGGAATAAAAAATCAGTTTGGGATTCTTGCATGTTGGATGAAGATTTGAAGTTTAGCTTCAATTCGTTTATTTTTTTACTTTTTGTACTGCGTTTTATTTCTTTAACAAATAGGATAAAGCAAAGGCAGAATATTGAAACAAACAGGTACATGTAATTCTACTTTTATTTACAATCTCATCACATTAGCTTACGCCAACAGTTTATCGTTCATTTTGATTGTCCTTTCACTATAACAAACCCCTCGACATAACTTGGACCCCAACAGGTTCGTTATAGCGAGGGTGTACTGTACTATTGTACTAGTTTTACTATAGGGAAATAAGTTAATACTAAAAGGGTATGTATAAATGTTCTGATTTATAGCAAATAGTTGTACACACCTTTATAAGAAGCGTAATCTTTATTTACGAGTCTTTTTTGTTGATTTGGAAATATATGGTTGCCATATGGTTGGCTCTTTAATACAGAATCCCACCTGTCATTTATTTTTTTAGCAAAAGATACACTTAACCAATTCAAAACCTATGAATGCCTTTTGGAAGGAGTCTGGGTGTAATATGTACTGTATCTCTCCATTGTTTAGGAAGAGAAGCTATCTTGCTATGGCATACCTTAGAGCACATTGTCTAGATTTTATTCTAGATTTGTTGGCAATGGAAGATTTTCTGTATGCTTGGATGTGAAATAGAATAAACATTTGGAAGTTATTTGACAACTATACCTACCCAACCTATCTGTGTTTATCTGTGACGGGTACTTACTCTTCTGTTGTGGTGTTTAATTCATTAGAACTATAGTAGTCGTTTGTAAACAACAAGACCTAGTATTCTGAACATTCAAAGCCATCAGTATCACTAGAGTAATAGCAAAGATCTCAGACTTATGCCCACTTTTGAAAATCGAACAGTCACTTCTAATATTAGATTTGACATTCTTGAACTCTGATCAAGCTGCCCTATAATTACATTTCCCTGAGCTTTTTTTTTTTATTACCTGACCCCTTCGCAATCCGCATATTGTATTACAATAGCTCAGATGGTTACTAAGCTTCGTGATTTGTGACACAAATAGTGCTTAGGCCCTTTATGGGGCACTTCCCTATTAAATTCCTTCCACCTATTTCAGGTCAGGGATCTCCTTGCCCTAGACTAATAACAAGGGATACTTTTAATACACAAAAGCAGCAACATTGCTTGGACAAAGTTACCAGAAGTGGGGTAAATTTACAACATATCAAATGCTCTCTTGAGGACTGACAGTAAGGTCTGGCTGAGCTTGACTCAAAACATCATCCTCTTTTGTCATGTTGGGTTCTTTTGATACATTTCGTTATATTAGTATGAAAACCTTTCCTAGCTTTTACAGATGCTAAATCCAATGCACTTTCCAAAACAAAATAAGAGAACACCATTGAATAAACATCTGGTATTTGGTCCACTGTAATTATATGCAAATTGAGGTTTATGTATTGTACTAAGGGCTGAATTAAGCTTGTAATATTTCTTTATGTCGCTTCATTTAAACTTAGATATCACTTTTAAACAAGGACGACAAACACAGGGGTAAATTTAACCTGTATGTGTGGAATACAAACAATGATCTGTAAAACGAACTAGCCCTGTACAGATAATATACAGTTATAAACTTTTATAACTATAACTAAGCCAGCCATATCACTGCCATCATTCAGTATTACCATTTGGATCTAAAAAATGCGGCTGACTTAGATTTTTGGCTAACATCTCTATTGACATTTTTATAGTCTTGATCAGGTTTAAACATCAATTGATTTAGAAGTGAGTTTTTTGTAATATTAATGACAGCCATTTCTCAGCATCAACAGCTATATTAGGCTGGGGGACTATTTAAGCAGCAGAGAAATTCATTGGTGGCGGCCGAATAAGTTGTCTCAGTTGTGGTATGGATTCCAGCTGGCTCTGGGACTCACAATGTTTGCCACCTGCCTGTTCATTTTGGTTGTTTACAGGAAGAACCTAGGTATAGCCACCTGATTCTGCTCAGGTAGGTCAGTAGTAAGGGCATGGATTTTGCAGTGACTAGAAGTTTTTGGCAGAAAACAATTTGTATGTAGGGAAAAACATAAAAAATCTTGCCAGGCCATATCAGGATCTATGAAACTGCCAAGCCTGGCATTGTGTTTTGATAAAAACTGTGTCAGCGTGTCTTTATGGTTCTGTCACATTGACTAAGTGTAGCTCCCCCGAGCATCCAGGGGTTTTCCCAGCTACATATAGTATAGTAATACAGTATCTCTGTAGTCTCGGTAAAAAGCTCAATTGTCGCAAGTCACGTACATTACTTCCTTTCTCAACGACTACATAAGGGGAACTCGTTAATCAAAATGCATGCTAACGAGATCAAGAAAGATAATTTGGTGTTAACACCCGCTGAAAGTGTACAGGGACAACAAGATGTGTCTGTCCCTCTGCGTCACACTGGCTCACATGTAGGTGAAGGGGGTGGTGGTGTGGGGGAATAGTATTTTTAATCAGATTTTTAAATTATTATTTTTTTGGATGGGCTGGGGGGTAAGCCATCTATGTAGGCTTGGTTGGGACTTATTTTTTTATATTGACATCTACTTTTGTATGTATTTTAGTATGTACGATTGTAGGCTATAAATAGTCTCAAGTGCCATTTGTGTTTGTAGTGGTTAGAAATTATACATGTATACCATTTATGTAATACTTCATATATATATATATATATATATATATATATATATATATATATATATATATATATATATAGAATTTAAATTCTGATAGAACTCCCTAAGCCAATTCGCAATTTGTTTATAATTTTTCAGTGAATTTTCTCTTTGCTCGCCTCCACGATAAATAAACTCAACACAATTAGAAGTAGCCACCAAGCATTTGCAGTATTATAATAAGATAATTTTATATGCATAACAAACGTGTGAAGATGGAAGTGTATATTGGATATACAGTAAGTGTGTAAGGAAACTTTATTGTAATATCTAGTATGCCTGGTGTGTGTAATGTTGTAAACTAAGAAGCGATGGCCAGTGGAGTTTTTGTTGCGCCAAGATGGCTTTCTTTTATTGTCCAAACAGGAGTGAGGAACATAGGAACAGAATGGAACTTTGGACAAATGTGGCCACAAAAACTAAATAAATAAATAGAAAAATCAATAAACAGTTGACTGTCAAAAGGAGGCAATAGTCTGAAAATCAGATTCCCCCTCAACCCTTTACACAGCACCAACCAGTTTTAGAAAACCAGCCCATCTGATTATGGGGCTTGATACAGGCTATTTATACCCAAACTTAGTCCCTCCCCTTGGAACATACCAAATAACAAACAAGTAAATATAAAAATATTTATATCTTACTTTAAATTAGACAATATATCAACATTACATTTCTTTGGACTCTAAAACCATTTTTCTTCCTTAGATACTTCCCTCCCCATAGACTTGCATTATGTGCGTCCACTATCAGTTTCAAAAAGTGCAACTCAATCGTGCTCTTTCTCTACACGCACACACATAGAGAGAGACAGGCAACCCAAATCGGTAAGTTTTACTTTCATCTTTCAAGTCTTCATTAAATAAATTATGCTAACTTCCCAGTGAGGTCTTTCTTTATTCTTTTAAATTCAAATCCACCATATAACTCAGCTGGATTAAAGTTAGTAGTAATTTATTTATTTTTCTTAACCGAGATGCTGCAAGTTCATTGAAAGTAGGCCTCCATTCATGAACTCCACTGTCACTGCGCACCCTGCCATGCAGATTCAAACTGACTTTTTTTTTTCTTTTCTTTCAGGGATCTAATCAACTCCTCCTCCCGCTGGACCCATGATCCCAACCCCCCACACTGGTAAGTGCACTCGTGTTTCACATTTTACCATTTAGTTTACAGTTAAGCCGGCAGGAAAACAAAAGAAAAATAATAAAATGGTTTACAGGAAGTCCTTATTGCGGTGCATTCTACCATATAAACAAAGTCTTATACTTCCCATTATTTAGTAACGGTGTGTTCAGTCCATTACAGTGCCGTTCTCTATACCAAGATTTCATTATTCACTGTTAGATTTGTATTTGTATAATTCAAATAAAATCTACAGTAGAGGTCACTTATCATATAATGTACGTACCCAGAGTTCAGAAAGGCTACAGTTGCATTGATAATTTCTTGGTAGTAACATTGCACTGGGTGCAAATAACGGTTTATCATTTTAGCAATACAACAAACGTTCTGTAAGGTTACAAATGGTTAAAACAAGTAAATAAATCTCATTCATAACCACAAGTATAGAAAGTGCTCAAATATTTTCATAACTAAAAATATTGAATTGACCTACTAATATGACATCTGGTGTATCGGGTCTCTGAAATGATTAAACCCAGGCGCCAGAGAAATTTACACATACGTTCCAGAATCACCTGCACATTTAGTGAATGGTACCCCTTCCTGTTCACATATGTATAGGTGTGGTGCTGCTGTGATTTGAGTGCAACGTGTGTGCAATTGATGGCTCCCATTACTCTGGGAAATCCAGCAGTCATAAAACTCCCTTTTAATATTTTGCAGCTGCTCCTGATTAAGTGGGATACTGATATAATCGTTAACTCTGTTTATCAAGTTACCCGTGGCCCTTTGAAGTGACCCAGACATAGGAGGACAATGGTGCCAACACCTTCATATGTGGGGGTATGACACGAGCCCTTTTCATAGGCAATTCAAGGTCCTCCCACAGAGTCTGACAGAGACCGACAATAGCTGCCGTATCCAGATGCAATCAAGTTTTTAGATCGTCCTCTGGTAAATCTAAGAAATTAACTCTGGCCCTGTACACCCATCTGTATCGTCGGCGTCGCAGCCGGGGTCTCTCAATCTCACTGAAGCTCTAAAATTACATTTTGTGCTACTGCTGCTGGAACTTCTGACACTCCCAGCAAACCCATACTGTAGTTTGTTTATTCTGTTTTTTAATACCAACAAACTTAAATACTGTTTCAAGATTAGTTATATACTTTTTCATTGATTAAAACCCTACTTTTCCAAGTGCAAATTAACTCTTGATAAATTATGACAACACAGAAACAAAAGAAAGACACAAGAAGCACTGCTCGTTAAGATATTAGCATTATTTTATAAATCAACGTAATTTCGGAAATCACATTAGCACTTATTATGTTATAACGAAATAGGCCTAACGACTGCTTGAAAATGCCAAAATCAATGCTACATACCAATTTGTTCATTAATTTAAATAATTATTTTCTTTTTACAATTTAACCATGCAGAATTTTATTTTTGTATATAAAATTAAAGCAACCAATAGAAGTCTGAATTTTCTTCGCGGCAGTCCAATCATAAGTGAGCAGAGGCAGGACATAAACAGTTGAAGGTCTTTAGTAGGTTTAACCAGTGAGAGAGTCAAATATCTGCCCTGGTTTTACAGCTGTCCAATCATTAGTGAGCAGAGGCATGACATAAATATACTAGGGTAAGTGTTTAAGAATAGCTGAATTTCACATGATATTGCTTATTATAGAGACCTTTATTGATAATTCTAAAACTTCAAAATAATATCTGGAATTGCTTTTTACAAATTAAAAAAAAAATGTCATAAGACAACAGAGACATTGTAGTCGATTTGGTTACGAATCCATTTTCAAGAACTTTCTCAGAAAAAATAGACATAGGAAGGGAAGGGATATACTCGCCACTTCCAACATTCAATTATGAAAGGTATCCGTGGCTTACCGATAGCTGTCAATTTAAAAAAGTATAATGCTGGAACTGTATTTTGTTAAGTACAGAAAAGGTGATATGGAACAGCACTGGCTACAGCAATCTAGGATGTCTAATGAAGTCAGCATAAAAACATGAGCATTCACAAAGTCACTGTTACACTCAAAACTTTTTTTAGAAACCTGGATTGATGTTTAACTGGATAAGCAGAACGTAGGGATACAATGCATCACAATGAGCAAGTAAGAAAAAATCGTGAGGTTCTTAAATGCTTCATTGCTTTTGTTATTTACCTTGGCAAGCAAGAACTGGCATTCAGAGGGCACGATGAAGGCACCAATTCCTCAAATAGAGGTAATTATGTGGAATTACTTTCTCTGATTTCTGACTATGACAGCATGTTAAGCAATCACTTGTCAATAGCCACAGCATTCTTGGATACCGTTCACGGTCGGCTGTGACATAGCCTGGATTTGAACCTACTATCTCCAGGCTATAGGGCGCATCCTGCACTCCACCCGGAGTGCTTTTACTGGATAAAGCCCAATAAATGGGTTTATATATGCCTACATAACAAAACACAACTGTCTTTTGGATTGGCATTTGGCACAGCTATCAACAGTAACCCAGACAGCTGGATCAGATGCAGGGGCTAATTTGCAGTAACTCCAAACACTGCTTTGCTGTCCTGCGTCTTACGCAATCCATTTTCAATGTATATTGGGGTAACAATGGATTTCTTAGAAAAACGAGTGACTTACAGTAACCAGAGTGCAGACAGACAGCCTGGCCCCGTGAGCTGTCAAGGCTGATTGATGGGCTATCAGGAGGCTCATTGAAACAATAGAAAAGTCAGAAGACCACTCACTTGAGGAATGCAGACTGATATACATGGCAGCAGGTCCTGACTGATAAATACAAATAATACCGCAACATTTGTATGTTTTATATCTATCAGTCAGTTTGACCGCTCCGAATAGGTATGACAGTATTTTATCTCGCTAATTTTTGCAGCTACGCAATTCTTTCTTTGTCAGGGTAATTAGTACAGATATTTAGGAAAAGCACAGGAAAGCACAGCTCCGTACCTTAAACACACACACTGCAATTTAAATTCCAAAAACAGTCAACATGACTGCCTTGGTTGATCTAGTGTTAATCAACTAATGCCCATAAATTAACAGATCATAAATTGTAATCTATTGACAGCCCTAGTAAAAAATTGTCAGGATGTTAACAATGAAAATACAAATTACAGGTACATATAATGGTATATTTTTCGGAAACGTAGTTGGTGAAAACAGTGTGTTGATCGCAATAAAAATATACCATACCTAATTATTTTCGAAAAGTTTCAATAATAACAAAAAACATAGTTATAGTCACTTACAAAGGGGTACATGAGTATACATTTTTAAGATGCTTGAGTGACAGAAGACCACCACTGATTATGGACTGTCTGTGGGGAAAAAAATGATGAGACTTCTTCATTGAGTGAGGTAAAAACAACACATACATTTAGATATATGCCTTTAGATCTGTGCAGTTAACAGCAGAAAGTAGCAGTTTTAAATAGATAGTGCCAGAGGGGCGATCAGGTCAAAACCAACCTCACAGCAAAGGTAAGAAAATGTCCAGCTGAGCCCGAGGCAACAGAGTTATGGCTTAAGGCTACATAAAAAAAATGAAAGATAAACAGCTTATTAAGAGGCTTTACTTGCTTATGGAGGTGTTTTGTAGAATACAAATCACTACTCAATATTCATGTTAGTTTGTTTACATCTTACATAAGTGTCACAAAGACGGCCAGAGTGGGTGGCGTCAGACCAGACAGGAATACACAGACAGAGACGGTGGTGATGATGAGCTGAGTGCAATGGCTGCACTCAGCGTTTATTAACAAATAAAAAGGTTTTAAATGGTACACAAAACAGGACACGGCACTACACGCCAAAATAAACAGGTAGACAAAACGGACTAACACTAAACAAACGGTGCACGGAGACAAACAAACAAGGTGAGAACAAACACTTTACGTTTATGATTTTACTTTCTAGTTTCTCCTCTCTCTCTCACCCGTTCTCCTCTTCCGAACACCCAACCCTGACTGACTAAAAATGTGCCTATTTATACTGTTGTGCTGGGATTCAATTACTAATTAATTATTCACTTGAATCCCAGCACGTGAATTAATTCTGTGCAACCCCGTGCTCACATATTACATTTAACCAGCACGTGAAGTGATTTGTGCCCTCCTCGTGCCTACATACAAATCTACACTTTTTAAATATACGTGAAACACAGACCCGTTTATATCCCGTGTACCAATCTATACACCAACATTAACATACGCACGCATACATACACAAAACACACAAATGCACACAGGGGCGGGGCACTTTGCCACAATAAGGCAAGACATTTTTTTATGATTCAAAAGCACCCCAATTTGTTCCACATCCGCCTTGCCATCATATCAAGAACTACATGGATGGGAAATTCAATTAATTATTGTGCATTTGATATGAAACATGATCGATTACAACGAGAAATGAGTTTTGAAAATACTAATGCAAAGTAGACACGTTGTGTGATCAGCCATAATTAATATTAGTATATTAACCATGTATGCTAGTAATGTTGTGGTCGTTGTAATCAACTAAGAAATCAATGAACTGTATACTATTCACACATATCTCTAACCAATCGCATTTCCTTTCTGTATTATTAGATTAGTTCTGCACCCTTTTTATTCTTAAATAAGATATTGTTTTATATCTGAAAAGTTGTGTGAATGTCGATTACTGTCAAATAAATCAGAGTTCTCCACATGATAATTAACTTAAATAAGGTATATCATTTCTCACATTTTTACAGCCCTGAGTGGGCACTAGCGACTCATTTATATTAAAATAAATTGTATACCTAATTCACTAAACGGGCCAAAGACCAAAATACATTTTTTTTACCTTGGTCATTTTGACAGTTATTATAAATACTTTCAAAGGACTTCTTTAAAACAAGATTGAATCTAATCCAATAATTTGCTCAGCAGAACAGCTATGTACAGTGTAGGCATAGTTAAATAAAGTATGAGGGCTGCCTACTTTATTGCAGATGGAAGTGTCTTAATGCTATATTGAGGGAACTGCTGGCATGCTGATCTAAGAGAATCAGCACAGCTGCCACAGCAAACTTCTATGATGTTGAAATGTGTATGCTGCTGTCATGCCGATCTGAAGAGTCGAGGTATGCTGCAAAGCACTTCACGTGTGTGTGCAAGTCTGTTTGTTGGTGCCCTGTTTCATTTTAATAGGAAAAGATGAAGTGAGTAGGTCTACTGTAGCTGTTGCTGCTGCACCATTTTAGCAACAAATCAAGATGGAAAAGCCACAGATTGCTTTTTGTGAATTATGGTCTTTGTCGCAACTCATTTAAAATGTTCAATAATCTGCTGATTTAAACATTATTTTTACACCAGGATTGCTCCGGGTAGTGGACCTACTTTTAAAATATTTTTTCTCAGTGCTGTAAATAGAGAAGTAAATAAATCACTTTCTGTTGTTTGAAAAGTATCTCGGTGTTAAATGGTGGATATTACAATTAAACAAGTTTTCCATTGATCTACAGCTACTGTAAGTGGTCATTTCTGAAAATCACACCTAAGCATGCTCCTGTGGGCCACTATTTCAAACCCATATCCTTAACGTAATTTGCGCCGTCTAAATATCAGTCTTTCGGCATATGTTTATTATTTTTTTTAAATTACACTGATGAGGTGAAGGCGAAGTGGCTCGGTTTGGATGTACAGTAGTCTTTCTAGTAAGAATTCAGCACTTACCTATTGAGTTTTTTTTTTCATGGAGCACATTTCTACTGCCATTTTGTAACCATCACACATCAGCTTCCCCTCCTACTCTCTTGTTGGTTTGATTATCTTCCTGAAAAGAATAATATATAGGCACATTTTAACAAAGAAAAAAACTTGGCTCTGCTCATTTTTTTCTCAAATTAATTGAAACAATATTTTGGATACATTTATCAATGAAAAACATAATGCACAGTTCTTGTAATAATAATAATAATAATAATAATAATAATAATAATAATAATAATAATAATACCTTAACATATATTGACTGTAAAACACATAATCATAATTTTACAGGTAATAGGAGACTGTGGAAGTGGTACCAGCAGTTATTGTATTGTTTATGAAACATCAATGCATTAGTAACACAAAAATGCACATTCATCACTATTTAACTTATGCATTCAACAGTTTATCAGAAATGAAACATGTGGGCACCTGGTTACAGTCGTTTCAATAAGGACCTGCACCTCTTGATTTGTAGTTTGATTTACAGTCCTCTAACTCCTAGCCAATCTTCGGACTATCGGTAAATCAATATGTTTGTTGACAAATGTGCGTGTTGATAAATGATGTGACGGAAATCATCCCAAAACATCTGTTACCTCCATTTAACAATCAATTCATGAAAAAAAAAAACATGCAAGGAATCTTGGAGCAGGAACATCAATGCCTATACTTGAACTTGAATGAGAGAAAGAATTGCAACGTTAGGACCCCCCATCCTGGAGAGGTACTTTTATGAGCTGAGTATACAACCAGTGTTGTGTAAATATGAAACCCTACTAAATCCAGGATACTTACTAGCTATGTTTCCATCAACAAGCTTGTGGCAGGGTGAAGGATGGTAAAAGGAGTGAAATCTGACCTCCTGACAGGCGGAGGCACTAAAGGGAGTTGTTCGCACAACTTCACCAAGATGGAGCATGCCTTAAGCATCGGGTCCAGTTGAGGCAGCCATCTTGGGAAGGGCGGAAACACAGGTGCTTCAAATAGCGCCAATATCAAAACCGGGTTAGGTCACAAGCATAACCAAGTAGCAGTTGGCTGTGACAGATTGGTAGAGTGGTGGCCTTGGGTACATAAAGGGATGCGTGAAATAGTGAGAGATCCCTGGCTGGAGGTGGAGTCTGGTCGTGTGTCTCACGGGTGTTTCTAAAACCACAGAGCCGAGGACAGGGTTGCTGGAGACCGAGGAAACAGAGACGGCGAATGAACAACCACGGGATCGGTAAGCGACCACATTACCTCTCGAGAACGTCATAAAAGTCATTGAAAATAAAGAAGATTGTTGTTTTTGTAAATATTTTGTAAATAGTGTGTGTGACACGACCACCTGTGTGAACCGAATACACTCTGTGCTTTACTAAAACTCTTGTTACTTCTTCCATCACGCACCCTTCCCTCTCACATTTGGTGTCAGAAGAAGGATTTGAACCCAGGGTCAAAGGGAATCCTGGATCCTTCACAGTTTTTAGTTTTTGCAGCAGCTGGAGCGCCGCAGATACGCAGGAGGCCCAGCGTCAGGCGCAATGGGTGGGTTTATTCTCACAGTTGGCCGAAAAGCTATCACTTATGGCAGCTGCAAGCCCGGAAAGCACGGTCACTAGGATGATGGCGGTGCAGCCCAAGCTGTTAAAAATGACTCCAGAGGATGACCCGGAGGTGTTCCTGGTGACATTTGAAAGGTGGCGGAGGCAGCAGTATGGCCCAGGGAGGTATGGGCTATTAAGCACTCCCCGTCTAACTGAGGAGGCACAAGTGGCGTATCGGGCGATGGATACTGCAGAGGCGCAGGATTACAGTTGTGTTAAGCAGGCATTCCTGCAACGATTGCGGATTAACCCGGAGACCTACCAGCTTCGATTTCATGGGTTTAGGCTGGAGGAGGGAATGAGACCGCGCGTGGCCGCCCAGAAATTATTAAATTTCTGTTGCCGGTGGATGGAATACGAATCCCGGACTATCCAACAGGTGGTTGATCTGGTGATCATGGAACAGCTGCTGCAGGTGCTGCCAGGACTTATGAGCACGTGGGCCACCAACCGACAACAGTGGAGGAGACCGTACGTCTCGCCAAGGCGCACCAGAATGCTGCAGTTGCTGAGGTCCGGGAGGTCGGTCCCCACAAAGAGGGTCCGGGGAATCCACCCATCCTGCCCAGACCGAGAGGTAAGGTAAACTCCAAGGTGGCCGGCCGGGGACTCCCTTCATGGCCTGTCAGGATGGCCCCTGGCTGAGGGGAAGGGACAGATCCATCCTGCCTTTGCATGTGTTTCCATCTCCCCTTTTATGTTTTAGGTGCCAGCAGTCAGGCCACAAGATTGTGGAATGTCTGCAGATGGACTGTGACCTGGGATGGGTGGTGGAACATACATGCTGTACATACTTCTTATCTATAGCCTCCAAATTAAAAAGAATTACAATTGTACAACTTGTCATATTTTTTTTAAGCTGTACTATACCCCTCATATGTCATTTAAGTAATTGTTATAATAATAATAATAATAATAATAATAATAATAATAATAATAATAATAATAATAATAATAACAAAACTGACAGAAATGACAGTTGCACCGAAATCTGAAAGAAGATATTTCAATCCTGCTTGGGAAAATGAATATTTTGTTTTTGAACGGTCCAGGGATAGTATGATGGAATGCATGAGGTGTGGTCAGGTAATGAAACAATTCAAATCTACAGTGGCGAGAAGTCATGCCTAGAAATGGTGTAATATAGATTATGAAAATATTAAACATGTCTGCAACAGAAAAGGAGATGTTTGTAAGAGAAGCAAAATAAAACAGAGGGTCAGGTCTATGTTGGCATTTGTAAACTTGGACCAAAAAGATGGACAGAATGTTCTGTGTCTTGCCTACGCTACCTACAATTTGGCAAAAGTGATTGCAATTTATAACAGGTAACATCTTTAAAGAAATCGCCACAACAACTGACCAAAAATCCATGTCCTTCCAAAGACTGCACAATTGTGCATAAACTCTTAACAAAAACAATTAGACATTTGGCTTTTCAGCAAAACCCTCAAATCACTGTTTGTATGCAGAATGTGTGATGAAAGCACTGACCAAAGTGACACGAGTGAGCTTATTACTTACCATTGTTTTGTAAATGATGAAGCAGGTTCTCTCTGAGTTTTTTAACCAAACAGAAAATCTTAGTGCAGACATATTCAGCTGTTTGGAAAATGAACTAAATAATGATCTAGCGATTACAGCCATTCAAAAAGTTTTGCAGCACCATACATAATTAACCAATTTTGCTTCATAAAGTTGAATGAAACCTGATGAATAATGTTACTTTAACTTATTGAATTACATACCGCTTTGTAGTTTTCCATATATTAACGAAAAACTATAAAAAAATAAAAAATGTGGCATTTCAGAATCTAACATGAGTTACTCTACTACTATTATCTCTTCCGGTAGACTTTTGTGATATAATTTTACTAAATGACTAAATGGTGTTAAATAAAATATCTAAATTATGTTCATGTGGTTTCTTTTTTTATTATGTATCAATCCTAAAATTCTAGATGATGCAAAACTTTTGGCCACAGCTGTAGATTTGATTGACATATGGTATGTCATTAAGTTTTAATTACATGCCCAGTCCTGGTAGAGATGTGCTGCGTTGACCACGTAAATACCACCGTATGACTGAAAAAAGTATGCACATAGTTCTGAAAGTATTTCCATTGCATTTGTGCGCATCATTTATCGTACAGGATTGTGGCAAAGCGGTTAACAGTGTGCATGTGCAAGTGATCAATGAACAGACAATTATAATCCAGGTGCAAAGTTGTTTAATGGGTTTGTATGTCCAGTGCCTGATGGCAAAACAAACAGTAAACAATAATGATGGTAAGTAATACAGCGGCGTGTATTACTTACTTTGTAATTTCCGGGTTTGTCCCGAAATAATAGTCCCATTTATTGTACACCCACACGAAACACAAATGAGTTCTCATGGTGAAGATACAGTTATTTGTGATACAAGTGCAGTGCTGTTCCGGGTTTGTGCTGGCCTCTGGCGACAGCCCCGGAACGTGTTAGCTGTCTAATAATAACAAGTAACAATTAGACAAAACAAACAAACGCTCACTATACGAATACACAAAACACAGGTCCTTCTGGGTTCTTTTTCATTAACCAAAACGAAGGAACATATTATGTCGCTTTGACCCCTACTTATACCGTCACCCATGACCCCTCCTCCAATCCGCAGCTGCCACATCATTTCCCTTCCGGGTCGATGAGTTAATGTACCGAAGCTTCACCCCTTTTCTAAATGACTGACTACCTTTTAAACCTAGGAACGAAGTGTCAGGCCAAGTAGTCCAGGGTACTCTGTTCCCGTTACTTAGCTTCCTCACAGGTCGGGAGGGAGATTTACCAACAAGAATCATTGTCTTTCTGTCACAAGGATACATTTTTATCCACCTCTATAGAACTTTTTTTTTATCACTCACATGAATTAACCGAATTTCCATCACAGTTATTGAGCTTTTTTATACGCATAAGTTTTAGAGCATAAAACAAGTTGACTTACTCATTGAGATTCTCTTTTCAGATACTGCGCAATCACATTTAATTAAGCAGTAATATGCTCTGTAATGGGAAAAGCTGTACCACTGGATAATTGACCTCAGTGCCAAATGGGAGGATGCTTGATGAAAGACAAGTTTAATTATACCCGACAGAAAGAGAATTACCAGAGATTACCTCTTATTATGCTAAACAGATCTATTGTTATATATATATATATATATATATATATATTTAAGCGTTACAGCCTGTCGATGCGGGCTCTACCATGTGGTAGATGACCGTGACTGGAGTTATGCATCCCGAGCCGTAGCCGAGGGCGCTAACGAAAGTCAAGGTCATCTACCATGGTAGAACACGCATAGAGAGGGCTCTATCACTATTAGAAAACTATTTATTTCTTTATTTTCGCCTTAAAAAAAATTTGAAACCTATATTTACCTTGAACTTTTGATATTTCACCAGGTAACCTTCCACTGAGGAAAATAGTCACATATATATATGTTGCATAGCATACTGCAGTGCAGTTTGTACGTAATTATGCTGTGACTTGCATAAACCATGTTGAACCCTTGAAGAAGGAGGAGTCTCCTGTGTTTTCTCAGGCTACTGTTGCAAAGAAAGTTGGTGTGTCAACATCGCAGGTGCCTTGCCTTGTGTCAAGATGTGATTTAATTATTTTTCATTTCATGTAGAAATAAAAAAAAGTGTTACTGAAGTCATCTCAAATGTCTTTCGTTTAATTGGGACAGCCCCTTATTCGGGATATTTGTCCTCCTCCCGAGGCTTCCTGATAAAGCGGTGCCGACTATGTTCCTTTCGTCCAGGGCACTGACATTTTTCTGTCATACTGCCATATCAAGGATGTAAACTGACCCAAAATATTTCTTAGTCCTACCCAAGTGCTAATTATGCAGACTGAATTATCTATTATTGTGTGTACTAGAGGATGTATTTTGGTGTTGAGTTTAATCAAAGATTATATTTTGTCTACAATTACAATCCCACAATTCACTGCAGAGATTAAACATGTTTATCTAAATGAGCAAAGTCATAATCAGTCAATGAAATCAAAACAAAAAGATAAAAAAGTTGATACAAATTACAGATAAAATATGTATCGGGTTTTAGTTTGTTTGATCACAACAGCTTCTATATTAAATCACACTGTTAGATTGTTGAAGAATTCTACTCAGTAATTGTGTAGACAAGCGTTATTCTATTTAATTATTACCCAACAACTTAGTAACAATAGCCTTAGTAACAACCACTATGTTGCAAATCTCATATCCATGTCAGTTCTCACAGGTTTAACTTTATATGGCTTTTATACAGTTACTTTTTTCCATGCTGTAAGGCAAAGTTCATGTAAAATTTGTGCATGTAAGGAATAACGCATGACAAGGCGTGGGTTGTGTTGCATTAACATACAACCCACAAGCCCTGGAGTGTGTTATCCTGCTTATAAAACGGATACAATAATAAATAGAAAAACAAACTTTTTTATATTTTTTTAAAAAACGAACAATTTTATTGTATATTCTTCCACTTTTGGAGAAAAAAATAGTCTTTCAGACATGATTAAACTGGAGGTTTTCAACATGTTCAACAATAAATACAATAATAGAATACTATTTTATCCCAGCCGGGATCAAAATAATTAATTGTAACCCTGTCCAGATACTTACCTCAAATGCCTGAAGCTAGTTAAAACGTGAGCACACGCAGCCGAGAACGTGCTAGACCCGAGGGAAGGGCGAAATTTAGTTGTAAGCTTTGCAATGGGCTTGGCCGTCACGGCCAAAACAGCTAAAATAACATTAAAACATGGCTAAAAACATGGCTAAAAACTTAGCGACTGTAAATATATACACTGCTTTTAGTGAAAATGATCAAGAAAAACAAATAATAAGGAACAATAGAGTAGTAATAAAAAAAACTATACTCAGGCTCTCCTTTGCAAATTTAATACGTTGTGTATTGATAATTTATGATTTGAACTGCAATTAGACAAAAATAAGTTCCACTGTGCAAAGTATTCACCCCCCTTGGACTTTTCCACATTTTATTGTGTTACAACATGGAATCAAAATGGCCCAATTCTAGTGTCCAAATAGACTCATGGCTGTAATTGCTGCCAAAGGTGCCTCGACCAAATATTGACTCAAGGGGGTGAATACTTATGCAATCAATTATTTTCTGTTTTATATTTGTCATTAATTTAGAACAATTTGTAGATTTTATTTTTCACGTTGATATTATGGACTTTTTTTGTGTTGATAAGTGGCAAAAACTCCTAATTCAATCCATTTTGATTCCATGTTGTAACACAATAAAATGTGGAAAAGTCAAAGGGGGGTGAATACTTTTGAGAGCCATTCTATGCATGGCTTAAAACCCCTCAGAAGCCAATCAGTGTGCAGCATCCAAACATTCTGTTTTTTATAAATGTTAATAATGCAGCAGTATGGAGTAGAGGTTAGGACTCTGGACTCTTGACTGGAGGGTCGTGGGTTCAATCCCAGGTGGGGGACACTGCTGCTTCAGTAAAAACCCAACTGTATAAATGGGTAATTGTATGTAAAAATAATCTGATATTTTGTAACAATTGTAAGTCGCCCTGGATAAGGGTGTCTGCTAATAAATGAATAATAATAATGATGCTGTTTTACATACTGTAATGTCCAAGCTTGATCAGCCAGTTTTTGGAAAAGCATTTTGCAATGCGTGCATTCCTGGAATTAATATAAAACAGTATTTTATTTATATCGCTTATTTTAGGCCTGGTAACTAAAAATAATTTACCATGCCAGTTTTTACGTAACATACATACAATATAATATTATTACTTTTAAATAGAAAACTACAGCAAAGTACTGCATATATAAAAAAATGTTGCATGGACGGTGCAGTGTTAACAGTGAACTCCATTTGAAATGCTGCATGGATTACAGTTTGATTGTGCTGCATTTACTTAAGATAAATATATACTAAAATTATATTGTGTTTAATTTTAATGTTTAATTTTAAAAAGTTAACTTTTTTTCTTGATGGATTCAGCTCTAGCTCATCAGTTAATCCAACACCTTCAATAAAGTGATTTAGCGATTTGAATTTTTAAAACATGTTTCTTTATTAAATCATAGAGTTTAATAGAAACCATAATCAATTCACTAAAACTATGTTCATCCTGTTATGAATAGCAACTGGAACATTTATTAATTATCTTATTAAAAGAGGAATGTGAGAATAGGATATGCTTTATGGAAGAAGGGTGGTGACCTTTATTTCTGGTACAATATCTTATTTGGTGTGGTTGGTGCTAAATTAACAACACCGTTTTTTGTTTTTTTTAATAAAGTAAAACAAAACATTGCAAACATTTAACTTCTTTGTATAGTTAAAATATTTGCACAACAAAGATTATGTTACCATTTCAATATTGTGTACTGTACACAACATAAAGTACCGTATTCCTTAAAATTTAAGGCACTCTCGAATTAAGACACAGCCCAACTTTTCCACCCTCAATTTGAGGAAAAAATAAAACTTCAAATAAATATATATTTACAAAGATACAACCTAAATAACGCATGTGGAGGCAGTTTGCCACTGTCTGCTATCACACAGAGCATTACAGTTAAGTGCTGCTTCTCATTTCCAGCTGTTATTACTCACACCTATTTCTCTCCCAATCTTTTATCTGTGTTATTGCTTGGCATGTCGAAAAATATGGGGGTCTGATCAGCATTTCTGATCTGTCCAAGCTGGTACTGTTTGTTAGAAACGCTGAAATTGTAAAAGTGTCTCTTTGAATTTCCTCAGGAAGCTAATGACGCTTCTTTGAAAATGGCTGCCTATATGTCATGGATGACTCTAGATCGGGCAGTAACATTTTGGTTCGTCTTTTCTCAGCTGTAAGTCACATTGTCGCTTGTGTATTCAGGCAGTAATGTCTTTGTTCGTCTTTTCTCATAGAGATAAGAAAATATGTTTAAAGCCTTAAGCCTCTTTCACACTCACAGGGTCGACCTGGGTGACAGAAGAAAATACACAACGCGCGTATCAATGCCTCGGAAGCAGCTTGTTACGGAGTCTACCATCCATTCTTCTCTGGATTGAATAGTCGGGCCAAAATTTTGATAAGAGCAAATGTTTCTTCATCCCTGCTGCAACCTGGTGTGTTTCAATCAACAAAAATATGGCTAAACAGAATAAACAGAAATGTTTTTGCAGAAGTGAAACCTTCATGTAGGCCCGGCTCTTTCTTATTTTGTTGGCTTACGAATGGCCGTTATGAATTTTTTCTTGCTCGACCTGGGTCAAAGCATGTCAACCCACATCCTGAGGTGGGACTTTAGTTATCACTAGTATAACCAAGAAAGGGTCAGTGTTGGCCACAAAGACTTACAAATGCAAGCAGGACAACAGAATACAGGTTATCTTAAAGGCTTAGCTGTGAGAAGGTTATTAATCTCAGTATAAGCTGTTTGTTTGTGCTGTGATGTTAAACAGGATATCATAGGTCCTAAGTGGATGGAGGAAGGGATAAAGGGATTCTAGATATAAAAACAAATACTGAAACGTGTCAACCTTTTGAGATAATCACCCTTTTTTCAAGTAAGCTGCTTTTCTCATTAGCATTCACTGGCAATCAGTTCAGTCAAAAGCTTTTAAGTTCAGGTAATGAAGAAGCCATATAAAGGAACAAAAACAGAACATGCGATTTAAAACAAAATAGGATGTAACTGGTATTTTCGGTTAAGGAAACTCTTTCAGTCTTGTGATAGCAAGAGGTTGTCTTTAAGGCAGAATTGATGTGTACATTAAAATAATCTCTAGTCAAAACTGAAAAAGATTAAGTCATGGTAGCGTATGACAGTCGCTGTAAAGATTTTAAACTTTTTCGATGCATTTTGTGTTTGGCTTGATCAGAAAAAAAAGAAGAAATTCCCAAAGGATAAGTGTAATTTCATTTCACATTACGTTGCAGTTTCTTCTAGGCTGAAACTAATTGGGACAGGATTAACTTTCCAGCAAGATAATGACCCCAAGCACTCTTCACATTTGTGCATCATCTATATACTGTACAGTATAGGGAGCATGTTTCACAGAGTGCTGGAAGTGATTACTTGGTTCCTCAGTTTCCTGGCCTTAATTTTATAGATCATTTACCAGACAAAATTGAAAAACCCTTAAGACAACTCTGCATCACACGAATCACAGGTAAAAGCTATTGAAAGAATCAATTCCTTTACCCTTATTTTTAATGTATGGCTAATATGTTTTCCAATCGAATTATTAAAATACTGGTACTATTGTTAATGGCTGTGCTTCTCCCAACATATAGTGCTACTTGAATGTGATTGCATCTATGATTTGTTGATGTCCACTGTCTATTTTGGATTATCTCTTTCCCAAGGGGAAAAGCATCCATCCTTTAATTGCTTCTTCCAACCACAGTTCCCCTTGGTTGATGTTGTTTTATGTGGTGCCATCAAGGCTATATCAAACCTAATAGAAGCTTGGCCTTCAACAATGCTGAAGTTCATGTGTTACACAACCAAATATATGGGGCTGTTTCTTACAGATGTAGTGCATCAAACCTGCAAGTTGTTGGTTAAGAATTAAGAGAAGGCCAAGCTTGTTATATCTGTCTTTTCCAATATTGAAATTACTGCATGCCAATCAAGTATCTAATAGTTATGTCACCTTATAATGAACGCCTTCATTCATTTTTACTGTGCTAATCCTGTTTGCCTGGTGTATGTATTATAAATGTTTAGAACTAATTAAGTCATTAAAAGTAAAAGAATGAGGGTTTAGTTAATCATCTGTATAATGCACCTTAACTAATGGGTTTTGTTCACAAATGTCTCAATTTTAAAAACATCTCACCTTTCTCTTTTCTTTACCTATTCAACATACTCCTACTTTTACTGAAGGATTACGCAAATTAGTCACAGATGTTTTTAGATCCTTTATAATATCCCCTATTTGTTTCAATTTTTCATTAGAACTATTTGATTCACTTTTCCCAGGTGATATACCAACCAATATATTAGAATATAACATTTTACTGGGAAAATACATTGCTGGGACCAATTGATCTATTATATATATATATATATATATATATATATATATATATATATATATATATATATATATATATATTAACCAGTTTATTAGCACCATAACTGCTTCTTTGGTTATTATGCAGTTTACACTAAGAGAAAAAAATATGTTTAACCCTTATTCGCTGACCATGTCTGTGTCTGGCTACCTGTCACACTCTACATGGTGAACACAATAATTGCCTTGAGAAATTATTTGTTCGAAAAATATAGCAGTTATAAACTTTCAGGTACTGTCCGATGACGAAGACCCTGAGTGTAGTGCAGGAATGTGGCTGCATTGTTTTTTCAAATCTTTGATAGTTTATGCTGAGTAAATCACTGTTAAGATCAAGAATTGCATTTTGTGCATAAGTACTTACACAGCATAACTTACATTCTAGTAGATTATACAAAAGACAACACTCAAATAACCATGAAGTTATACATTTGGATGCCATACTGTTCAATTCTAGAATTTACAGTGGAGGTTGGAAGCTGTCTGTTATCTTCTCAGACTTCAAGCCCACCTTTTTTGTTAACCTATGCAAAAACAACCTCAGCACTGGATCGATACAGAATATACAGCATGTTCACCAAACACTTGACTTTCACACATGCTCTGTTTATAAATTAGACTACTACAGCTGCATGTGCAGCTGTACATTTAATGTTATGTTAAGGTATTTTGTAGGGAAATATTGCTATAACTCTCAACGTATATTACTTAAAAAAATATATACTGTTACCCCACTGACTAGCCCAGTTACTTTGTCAGAACCTTTGCCTCAGCCTTGTAGACTCACTCAACAAGGCGTTTATAACACTGTTCTTTTCACATATTTGCTGTACAGTATGCCATTCTGTTTCCATTCAAAAAGCTGTCTTTCTAGTTATTTTTAGGGACTTAGAAAAGGATGTGCAACATATACACTGATGCAATATAGATCTTGGTAATATGTCCTGCTTTTCTGCATATCAGGGCAGTATCACATAGCAATACTTGTTAAACAGGAGGTGCATTCCAGCTTGCAACACTGTGCTTATGATGTCAAACCAGTGGATAGTGGTAGTTTTGACTAATAATCATGACGTACATAGGAAGGAAATGATGTACTGTAGGGTGAATGTAGTAGGCGTATTGTGAAAGTTAGTCTTATACACTTGACTGAGAAAGTTTTAATTATATTATATAAAATATACAGTAAGTGCATTTAAAATAAAGCAAATACAACTGTTTTTTAGATCGTTACAGCTGGAAAATATTCTCTTCTGCTTTGTATGTGAAAACATGCGATGGACAAGAGTAAACTCTTTAATGCAGGTGTAACAGAGAGAAATACCTTTCCACTTGACATCATCAAAATTCAATAAATATGCACTGTGTTAGACACTGGTTGGTCTATTAAGTGATTATAAACTTACCTTGTGTTATATGCTGGTTGGCCGACGCTTACCTTTGTAGGCACTGCCTGCAGCTGTTCTTACAAACGTACCACCAAATGTTCTTGTCAGGACACTGCACTCTGATTGGTTATCATATTATTGTTAATAAAACAATGAATAATCCTCTCCCAACACCGAAACCCTAAACCTAAGGTCAGTATCCTATACTGCCACCGGTGTAGATTTAGCTAGGGACGGTAGGGACATGTCCCTACCAATGTCAAGGGACCGTTGAATTGTCCCTACCAATAATTTTGATAAATCTGAAACGTCTTTTGTCATGTTATTTTATCCACTCCACAAAGGGTTAACTCTCTCAAGATCCCCTCGTTGCTCCTCCCTCCTCCAAAAAAAAAAAAACCGCTAATTTGATTGGCTTAGGCACTAGGTTCTCAACCGGGCGGTGAACGTTTGAATAATAACGTACTAGTAATAATAACAGTGACGTGCCAAACGATACTCCCGATTTCGCCCTTTGAGTGCAGCGAGTTATTAAAGAGAGAAAAAGAGATGGCTTTAAAAAGAATGGCACCCTGGGATTTGTAGGTGTTTGGTGGGGTTTTGGGGTGTATTCAGCAGACAAGAAAACTACAAATTCCATAATGCATCACTGTAACACGGACTCAGTGCGTGGCTGACGTCAGGGACCAAGCAGAGTGTTCTGTTTTCATTGAGTCGCGAAAGTGAACAAGGACTCGGGAGTCAAAGGTGATTCTCCGGGTTTAAAATAAGGAACATTCTAGTCAATCTTAAACGGTGTATATTGTGCCACATTTTTCACATTTATTTTAAAAAATAAGAACAAATGTAATCAGTTAAATGCGATATTTATTTTGTGTTTGTTGGTTAATGCGTTGTCACATTATTTCAATCCTCCTCCTTCCTCCCTTTGTAACTAACTTACTCCTTGCTTGATATTTTTGTATCGTGTGGTTAAAAAGCGAACACGAACATATATTTGATTGAATGGACAGTGTGACTATCCAGGCGGCTAAGTAAACGCTCTATATTATATAGGTAGTCATAAAAAATATATATATTAAAAAGTCAAATTATCCCGGGGGGGGGGGGGGGGAGAGAGATATAAAAATAAATTTCAGTGGGGCGTGAGTAAAAAAAGGTTGAGACCCGCTGGCTTAGGCTGGACTCTGGAAAGACGCTCATCTGAAGCTGCTGCTTGCCGGTCAGTCTGATATGAGTGTGAGCCTCTGACTGAATGAAAGCCAGGTACCGCGGCTGAAGCCTGGTATTGTCAGCTCGTCAGCAACATAGTTTGAGAGAATAAACCTACCTGTGATGGGTTGCTATTGTTCTTGTAATAGCAGTTAATAAAGCTATGTTGTTTTGTACACGCATGCGCCCTTGTAACTAGAGAGAACGTAAGAAACAATAAAGACGCGTTAGCACTGGATAGCACAGACTCGCTCTCTTTCCTTTTATGACCACAACGCCACATGGTGTCAGAAGTTAAAAAAAAAAAAAAAAAAAAAAGTGAGAAACAAAACAAAGAAATCCCCCCCAGTGTGACGGAAAATCACCATGGCAAAGTTTCATGCACCGGAGCCGTTAAACTTTTCCAGACCGTCTGACTGGCCTGACTGGAAGCAACGCTTTTCAAGGTACCGGACAGCCACAAAGCTCGCTGCCGAGTCACAAGAAGTGCAGGTCAGTTCGTTAATATATGCTATGGGGATGGACGCCGAGCATATTTACAAGTCGTTTGTATTTGAAAATGATGGGGATGAGAATAAATATAATGTGGTACTGCAGAAATATGATGAGCACTTCATACCGAAGCGTAATATTATATATGAGAGAGCAAGGTTTCATCAAAGAACACAAAACTCTGGAGAATCTGTAGAGGCCTTTATCAGACAGCTGTACGAGCTCGCTGAAAACTGTGACTTCGGAGCACAGAAGGAGGAGCAAATAAGAGACAGGCTAGTGATTGGCATTGCAGACAAGGAGTTATCACAGAAGTTACAGATGAAAAGCGACCTTACCCTCCGTGTAGCAATAGAAATGGCAAGACATTTTGAGCTCGTTAAAAAGCAGAATACCGAAACGGACGCTGAGCGGGTAGAAGAGCTGAAGGCATTGAGACGTAAAGAAAAATCACACAAGCCGAGAAACATGCGTCAGTACAATACTCACCAGTCGAAACAAATGGGAGAAAATAAAAAGTGCGGAAGATGTGGCCGTGAGCATGCAAGCACAGACAATTGCCCAGCGAAAGACAAGAAATGCAATGAATGTCACAAGTACGGACACTTTGCTACGGTCTGCCGTACTAAATCAGTGTATGAAGTTACTACGTACACAGAAGACGCAGATTCACTGTTTCTGGGCTCAGTTACAAACAACAGTCAAAACGTAGATACAGTTATCAAAGATGATGAACCTCCGTGGCACACTACTCTGGACATTGCAGGAACGCCTGTGATCTTCAAGATAGATTCGGGAGCAGATACATCAATCATAACTGAAGTTACTTACAATAAGCTAGCAAAGAAGCCACAGTTAAAGAACGTGAAGAATACTTTGCACAGCCCAGGAGGAGCTGTGACCACTAGAGGGCAGTTTATTGCAAAAACGAAGATAAAATGTCAAAGTAAATGGCAAGATTACTTTTTCAAAATTGTTGTTGTGAAATCTGAAGGAGATAACCTACTCAGCAGAGCTGTTGGGGTAAAATTGGGGCTGATACATCGCATTGAAGAAGTTAGTGTTTATGGTGACATGGGAACACTAGACGGTGAACCAGTCAGAATTGTGCTGAAAGAAAATGCACAACCCTATAGCATCACTACACCTCGCAGGATTCCTATTCCCTTACTGCCAAAGGTTGAAGAGGAGCTGAGAAGAATGGAATTGAAGGGGATCATAGAAAAAGTGACTGAACCAACTGAATGGTGTGCGCCTATGGTACCTGTAGTAAAGAAAAATGGAAAGATAAGAATTTGTGTCGATCTGAAGAAACTGAATGCAAATGTTAAAAGAGAAAAATACATTTTGCCAACGCTGGATGATCTATTGCCAATACTAGCAGGAAGTACTGTATTTTCAAGTTTAGATGCAGCAAGTGGATTTTGGCAAATTCCACTGGAAGGAGAGAGTGCAAAACTAACCACTTTCATCACACCATCAGGCAGATACTGCTTTAGAAGGCTACCATTTGGCATCACTTCAGCTCCTGAGATATTTCAACGCAAAATGTCTGAGCTGCTACATGACCAGGAAGGCACAGTTGTCTACATGGATGATATCCTTGTGTTTGGAAGCACAACACAGGAACATGACATTAGACTGCATAAAGTTATGGAGACCATTCGAGCTTCAGGGCTGAAACTCAATAAAGAAAAGAGTAAACTGCGCCAATCTAAACTAGAGTTTCTGGGACAAGTGATCAGTAAAGAAGGCATCACACCGAGTCCAGAAAGGGTTGCAGCCATCAGAAGTTTAGACCCACCACAAAATGTGACAGAACTACGGAGACTTCTAGGAATGATAAACTACATAGGCCGATACTTACCGAACCTTTCCAATGTCTTGCACCCTGTAAATGAGCTGCTCAGGTCTGATACAGCATGGTTATGGGGTCCACCTCAAGACAAAGCTTCCAACAAAGTTAAAGCCATGATATCTTCAGCACCTGTTCTGGAGTTCTTTAATCCAAACAAACCAACAGTAGTAAGTGCTGATGCCAGTAGTTATGGCATAGGAGGCATCCTTCTCCAGCAACATGGTAAGGAACTGAAACCAGTAGCCTTTTGTTCCCGTACCCTCACGGATGCTGAGAAGCGATACGCACAAATAGAGAAGGAATGCTTGGCTAGTGTGTGGGCTTCAGAACGATTCTACCAGTATCTATGTGGACTGGATACCTATAGACTTATAACAGATCACAAGCCATTGGTGACATTAATAAACAGCAAGGATCTGGACAGAGCACCAATCCGATGTCAGCGTTTATTGATCAGAATGATGAAGTTTAATCCAACTGCCGAATAGGGAAGCACTTAATCATAGCAGACGCACTATCAAGGCACCCAATGAAAAGCACAGAACCGGCAGAACTAGAAGCAGAAATACAAGCGTATGTCAACGCCATAGAAAAACATCAACCAGTGAGAAAATCTGTCCAAGAACAGATCAAACAGGAAACACTGAGTGACAGTCAGTTGCAGTGTGTGCTGAACTATACGCGAAATGGATGGCCTGAGTACTTCAGAGACGTAGCTGAACCAGCAAAAGTATACTTTGCAGAAAGAGGACTCCTGAGTGAACTGAATGGATTCCTAAAACGTGCCAGCCAAATTGTCATTCCCTGCAGCATGAGAGCAGACATGATAGAAAAGATACACCAAGGTCACCAAGGCCTAACCAAATGTAGAGAACGATACAAACACTCAGTTTGGTGGCCAGGGATCGCAAATGATGTAAAAGAAAATGTCCTGTCATGTAAATACTGCAATGAACACAAGCCTAGCCAGCGCAAAGAACCTCTCATCACAAGCCAGCTGCCCGAGCTCCCATGGCAGAAGTTAGCTGCAGACTTATGTGAATACAAAGGGAGAAACTTCCTTATCGTTACTGACTACTTTTCACGATGGTTAGAGATATTACACTTACCGAAGACCAACAGTGAAATAGTGATTGCAAAGATGAAGAGCGTATTTGCAGGATTTGGAATACCCGAGAAGATAATAACTGATAATGGACCACAGTTCACTGCCTGGCATTTCAAGCAGTTTGCAACGCAGTATGACTTTGAGCATGTAACTTCTAGCCCACACTTCCCACAAGCCAACGGCATGGCTGAACGAGCAGTCAAAACCGCAAAAGAGATACTCAAGCAAGCTGACCCTTACCTTGCATTATTGAGTTATCGTTCAACACCCACAGAGCCAACGCAGGAAAGCCCAGCAAGACTGATGATGGGAAGAAGAATTCGCACTACAGTTCCAACATTGAAGCAAAATTTAATTCCAGAATGGCCTGATCTAAATGTAGTAAGACAAAATGACACAAAAGCGAAGCAGAGTTATGAAAAGTATTACAATAGAAAACATTCTACAAGACCACTTCCACAGCTCAGCATCGGGGATAGAGTTCGAGTGAAGACTGATGGTGAAAGAGAATGGAAAACAACTGGAATTGTCCGAGGCAGATGTACAACACCACGCTCATATATCGTCCAGACAGAGCGGGGAGACACACCGAGGAGGAACAGGAGACATATTCAACTTGTGAATATGGAGAGAGAATGTTCTCCGACAATTGAAGAACATGCATTTCCAGAAGAGATACAAAGTAGCAGTAGCTTATCACCACAGAGAGCTGAAACAGCACAAGAAAGCAACAGCAAAAAGGACACTGTAGATTCACCAAGACCAGTTCCAGAAGAATTCGTAACCACCAGATCCGGGCGTATTGTTAAGCCAGTTCAACGCTTAGATATCTAGATTGGGAAAGGATTTAATGGGCAGAATAATCCCTGTCCTTCCCAAAAGGGTTTATGGCTGTCTATCCATTGCCCTTAGTTAGCTAGTTCAAAATAAAAGCTTATTTCATTTAAGAGGGGAGATGTGATGGGTTGCTATTGTTCTTGTAATAGCAGTTAATAAAGCTATGTTGTTTTGTACACGCATGCGCCCTTGTAACTAGAGAGAACGTAAGAAACAATAAAGACGCGTTAGCACTGGATAGCAGACTCGCTCTCTTTCCTTTTATGACCTCAACGCCACACTACCTACCTACCTAATGGGTAGGTAAGTAGGTTTATTACGTTAGCGACCCATTGCTAGCTGCTAACCCCACGTCCTTGGTGGCTAGCTAGCTTGTTTCACAGCTAATCATTATGTGTGTGTGAGAGAGAGAGAGAGAGAGAGAGAGAGAGAGAGAGAGAGAGTGTCAGTGTGCGTGAGCATGTTTTGATATCGTCAACCAACTAACGTTAGCTAATCACTTCAATTTGGCTTTAGGTGACTAAAGCATAATGGCAGCCAAAAAAATAAAGATGGACATAAGGACGTTTTTTTTACAAAAAGTCAAAGTGTAAGTAGGAAGATGTTGTTAAAGTAATAAACACAATTGATAATGATTCTCTTAGCAAATGAAAAAATAATTTACTAATGAAGTTAGCAGAGTCATACTTTCTCTCTAAACAGCATGCATCAATTTATCATTTTATCAGGTGAATGAAGCAGTGTAACCTGGTAAAAGCAGTACAGAGGCAGGTGGAGCAACAGGGTCGCAGGTGAGGTCTGTAATGGCTTAGTGATAATAAAAGTGAAAGTATTAGACTCAGTTTTGAGATATATTATTGTTTGAGGCACATTGTGATATGATAGTAGACTAATGCTGTATAGTAATACTCAGCAAATAAAGTTAGCAAAGCCATATATTTTCTCTCTATATGGCATGCATCAATTTATCATTTTATCAGGTGAATGAAGCAATGCACCCAGGTACGAGCAGCAGCACAGACACAGGAGAGGTAGGCAGAGCACGTGAGCGTGCATGTGCTCATGCTTGTAGTGGTAGGGGTAATGGTAGCTTACAGTAAGGTTATAGTTATAATTCAGGTTATTAGTAATTCTATAGCAGGGATGTCAAACCAGCTTCCAGGAGGGCCACTTTATCATAGTGTTTTAAGTGTATACCAGCCAACTTCATGTCAATCAGATTATCCTCGATTCATTCATTTCAAGCCACCAGAAGTGACCATTTAACAGCTGTCTCCTAAAAAATGTCTTCCTGGGGGGGCATGCCTCTGAACCCCCCTAGCGACCGCGACTCCACCCCCCTAAAAAATTGTGTCCCCACCAATGTTCAAACCAAACCTACGCCCTTGTATACGGCAATGATTACACATCTAAAGTAGTTCATGTTTGGCAGTGAATAAGCGTTTTTGTTACTAAAACAAAAGTGACCGGAGGTGCTGACTTCCTTAGTTGTCCTGACAGGAACATTTCGTGGTACCTTTGTAGGCACTGCCTGCATGTATTGGTGCTTAGACCGTACTATATCAGAAAACTGTGATGTCAAAAAAAAAAACATTTTGATGGACAGTGTTTCCTTCAAAGAAAATACTAGGTAAATACTTACTAAATATAAATGGTAAAGTATAGTAATGGAGCTGTAGTTTGAACATCTACTAGATTAACAAATTAGAGATCCCCGCAGAATTGGGTCCATCCTGGAGTCAGTGAAAAAGCTTAGAAATCCCTAAACTCGTCCCAGTCCTGATATGCAGACGCATGGTAAGGTTCACAAATTTTTTTTTTTATTATTTTCTTTGATATTATTAATAATCGAAAGTTATGTTTTTTTCATTAAACATGTGAATGTTAAATAAAATATAATTTATGAGAGGTATTAAGTGTGTATATAAATGTGTAGTTTTGTTTTAAGGATTTAAAAAAAAAAAAAAAAAAAAGCTATGCACTACTACTGACCTCGTGGTTTCATTTGGAGTAATGAAGATAAAAAAAAAGAAACATGTGTACTAATATCTGATGTTATCAAGTTTTTTTTTTTTTTTTGTCGGATAATTAATTTTTTTTTTTTAATTCAGACCTCCAGTATTTCACATTCACTATTGTACTGTTTTGTCATTTTCTGTTATTATTATTATTATTATTATTATTATTATTATTATTATTATTATTATTATTATTATTATTATTAGCAATATTAGTATTTTAAATGTTGGTAATACTGTTATTAGAAAAATCTTTATTATTATTTTGTTCTGTTTATTGCTTGATATAAAGTGATAAGAAATTGAAAATGGATAATTCAAGACTGCAGTTCAGTGGTGGGAGAGGTAGAGGGCCACTGATGTTCAGCCACTCACCTTTTCTGGGTAGTGGTCCAAATACACACCCCATTACTTCCACCCCAGTGTCTGCGCTATTTGCAGATAAATTGAGTCCACCTTTATTGCATGACACTGGGGATTTTTTTATTGGGGATAATATTGTTACTTGTTTGGCTTCAAACTCAATGGGGAGTGCTGGGCAGAATGCACCTGTTACTGGTGCACAGGGACATAATGATACAGATAGGGGTGGTGATGATGTAATGGAAAAGCTAAATGTAGTGCTTAAGTCAGACCATAAGCAACCACCATTTTATAGAGGGGATGGTTCAGAGAAGTTTTCAATACATGAGTGGGAGGAAATGATGTTGGTGTACATGCGAAAAAGGGGTTACAAGGCGCAATAGCAGGCAGATGAAGTAATGAGCAGACTAATGGGTAGGGCGCGTGATGTAGTGAAGGTTGGGCTACGTAGCGACTTTCACATTGAGTTAAGCTGATCCTATTTTTGATATTTTGAAGCAACATTTTAGCGATGCTACCTATTCGAACGTGCCACTTGCTGATTTCTACGATTTCTACGCCCTTTTGTTTTACTGGATAAGACTTAATAAAACCCTTGAGGTAGCTGAGGAATGTTTGAAGCGCCAAGACAGGAAGCTTGACAACCCCACTTTTCAAGTCATACGGCATTGTCCTGATCCTGACTTAGCAATAACTTTTAAATGTAAACCTCTTCACAAGTGGACAGCCGGGGAAGTGCAGGAGAGGTTAGAGAGTATCAGAGAAACAGCGTAAGCTATTGAATGCTCAGTATATTCAACATGCTACAGCTACAGTGATTATTCCTAAACGTGAAACATTTAGCTCATTGTCAGAAGTAGAGATGGCTTGTGAATTGAATTCAGTTACTCAATTGCCAGTGTCTGCACAGAGCTCGTCAGAGCATTCTTTAGATCGTGTGATAGGTCTTCTAGAACGGGTTCTAGAACACAAGTCACAAGTGTATGTAGGAATTCCAGTTCACCGTCCTCAGCGACAATTTAATAACAAAGGCTAAGATAAACCCATGACACCATGCAGAGTCTGTGGAGATGCAGGTCACACCACTCACTTACATCGCCTATTTTTCCATTGTTATTCTACAGGACATATTAAAGTTAACTGTCCTTTAGCTGCAACTGTGAATTTGCCAATTGCTTCACCTGGCACTAGCTCATCTGTGCAGCAGGGAAACTAAAGGGCCCACACAACGAGGGGACAAGTGTAGGACCAACTGATCAGTCCCCAATTATGGATGACTTAGATTTAGAGTCAGTTTATTCTTATCACTGGAGAATAATGCAAAGGTTGTTTTGCAGAACACGCAAAATGTTTTGTCAAATGATAATCTCTTTTATACTACAGTGGTGATTCAGAATGCTGTTGAATTGAAAGCAATTATTATTTATTATTATTATTTATTTATTAGCAGACGCCCTTATCCAGGGCGACTTACAATCGCAAGCAAATACAAATACATTCAAGTGTTACAATACAAGTCATACAATAAGAGCAAGAAATACAATAACTTTTGTTCAAGTGTGACAAACCACAATTCAATAATACAGCAGATAATAGTGATTGTTACATCAGGATATGATTAAATAGTGATAGTTACATCAGGATATGATTAAATACAAAATACTACAGGTTAAACACTTGGCAGATTACAGTATTCTGAAGTACAGGATTAAATGCAGTAAAATAGGGGGCAGATAAGAGCAAAATAAAGCACATTTAAATGAAGGGTGATAGTGTCCCAGGATACAAACAGAGGAGTTCTACAGGTGCTGTTTGAAGAGGTGAGTCTTAAGGAGGCGCCGGAATGTGGTCAGGGACTGGGCAGTCCTGACATCTGTAGGAAGGTCATTCCACCACTGCGGAGCAAGGGTGGAGAAGGAGCGGGCTCTGGAGGCAGGGGAGCGTAGCGGAGGCAGAGCCAGTCTTCTAGTGCAGGCGGAGCGGAGAGGTCGAGTGGGGGTGTAGGGAGAGATGAGGGTCTGGAGGTAGCTGGGTGCAGTCTGCTCAAGGCATCTGTAGGATAGTACATGATTGACAGCAGGTCTATGGCTTGTACCTTGAGTACTCATAAGAACATAAGAACATACGAACATAAGAAAGTTTACAAACGATCCCAGAATCTCATCAAGCAGCTTCTTGAAGGATCCCAGGGTGTCAGCTTCAACAACATTACTGGGGAGTTGGTTCCAGACCCTCACAATTCTCTGTGAAAAAAGTGCCTCCTATTTTCTGTTCTGAATGCCCCTTTATCTAATCTCCATTTGTGACCCCTGGTCCTTGTTTCTTTTTTCAGGTCAAAAAAGTCCCCTGGGTCGACATTGTCTATACCTTTTAGGATTTTGAATGCTTGAATCAGATCACCACATAGTCTTCTTTGTTCAAGACTGAATAGATTCAATTCTTTTAGCCTGTCTGCATATTACGTGCCTTTTATACCCGGGATAATTCTAGTTGCTGTTCTTTGCACTCTTTCTAGAGCAGCAATATATTTTTTCTAACGAAGTAATCAGAACTGAACACAATATTCTAGGTGAGGTCTTACTAATGCATTGTAAAGTTTTAACATTACTTCCCTTGATTTAAATTCAATACTTCTCACAATATATCTGAGCATCTTGTTGGCCTTTTTATAGCTTCCCCACATTGTCTAGATGAAGACATTTCTGAGTCAACATAAACTCCTAGGTCTTTTTCATAGATTCCTTCTACAATTTCAGTATCTCCCATATGATATTTATAATGCACATTTTTGCCGCGTCTTGAGCAGGCAGATATTTTAGACAGTAATTCTCTCTCTTCCACTGATGTTGTATTGGTTGGCTGTGGGGGTAAGAAGACAAGCCCATTTGGGGTATGTGAGCTGCAGATTGAAGTCTATGGCTGTTGTGTGCTGGCTCCGACTCTAGTAGTTGATGGCCAAGGTGATGATTTGATATTAGGTAGTAATATTATTAAACACAGGATTTCTGGGAAAAAACGTCTGAGCCCGAACCTGCTGACAGGAAAGATAGTGACAACCTAATTCGACTGCTTTTGAATATAGAGGCAGTGAGATCCCAGAGAAAGTTGGTATTGCGAAACTTAAACATGCAGTTACACTTCAACCAATGCATGACCATTTAGTCTGGGGCAGATTACCAAACACACTTTATCTTTCAGCTGGTAGTACTGTTGTTGTGGAGCCCACTGCAGCATACTCAAGGCCAAGAAACATCCTAGTAGGTAGAACAATCACACCCCTATGGGGGGATGGTTGAGTTCCTGTTAAAGTGATTAATCCATCTCGCAAAACAGTGACTTTGCGGTGCAATGCTAAACTGGCTGATGTGTATACCTGCATTGCTTTAGAAGATTTTGACACAGAATACTTACCTGTGGTTGATGCCTCTGCAGTTGCTTATCAGCATCAAGTACATAGAGCTATAGAGGCCTCCCATGACTTGACTTATAATCGTAGTACAGAGAAGAGCCTAACAATTGAAAGTGACTGTAACAGACCTTACAGAGTACCCAGTAAGATTTTACAAGACCTTGGATTGGGTGATCTTGACATTGATTCCTGTCAGCTGTCACCTTACTAGAGGAGTAAGTTAATTGACTTGATAGCTAAATATGAGAACATATTTTCCAGACAGAGATTGGATTGTGGCAAGGCTGTTGGATTTGTCCACCGTATTCAATTAACCGATGAGAAGCCATTTAGGTTACCTTACCGTAGACTCTCCCCTGCACATTATGAGAAGTTAAGGGAAGCTTTAGATGAGATGGAGGAGCAAGAAATAATTAGGAAATCCAGTAGTGTGTTTGTTTTAGTTTGAAAAAAGAATGGAGACCTACGGTTGTGCACAGACTTCCGTTGGCATAATGCACGAATAGTTAAAGTGCATCCCCAACCTCATCAGGCAGATGCTCTGGCAGGCTTAGGTGGCAATGCGTTCTTTAGCACTATTGACTTAACATCTGGATATTACAATGTTGAAGTGCATGAAGACGACAGAAAGTACACTGTGTTTACCTGTCCACTAGGGTTGTATGACTATAAAAGGTTGCTGCAAAGTCTTTGTAACAGCCTTGCTACATTTATGAGAATGATGATGAACATCTTCGGGGATCAGAACTTTTTGAGTTTCCTTTGCTATTTGGATGATGTGTTGGTAGTTGCGCCTAATGAAGAACTCGGTTTACAGCGCTGAGAAATGGTCTTTAATCGTCTCAAGGCACACAATTTAAAACTGGCACAGAAGAAATGCCATTAGGACACATTGTTAGTGAAAAGGGTGCAGCCACAGACCCTGTTAAGGTGAAAGCAAATGTAGACATCACAGAAGATGACCTTATGGAGGTAGGCAGTAGAGTGCCATCCCAAAGGAAGATTAAGTCTTTCCTCAGAATGGTGATCTATTACCAACAGTTTATTGAAGGATGTTCGAAGATTGCCAGACCCTTGTTTGGATTGACTACAGGTATGAAAAAGCCTTGATATGGTAAGGGGAAGAAGTGATTGGCAGTTACCAGGAAACTTACTTCCGAAGTAATGGACTTGGTGCCGAAGTAATGGACTTGGTGCTGTGCTCTCGCAAGTGTCTGAAGGTGGGGATATTGCACATCCAATTGTTTTTGCCAGTAAATCTCTAAACTATGTGCAATCTAAGTACCCTGCTCACCAATTAGAGTTCTTAGCTCCGAAATGGGCAGTATGTGATAAATTTAGCAATTGGTTGAGGGGTCATTCATTCACGTTGTGGACTGACAACAACCCCTTAACATATATATTGACCAAGCCAAAACTTGATGCTTGCGAACAGCCATGGGTTGCTAAATTAGCACCATATGAGTTTAGCATTAAGTTCATTCCTGGTTTGAAAAACATAGTTGCTGACACCCTCAGTTGGGAACCATTTGTGAAACCCAGCATCCTTCACCGTATTACGCGTATGCTGTACGGCACCCTGCTAGATGAGGCTATGGCTTTGAATGCAGAAAATGTGCAAGACATGTTTTGGTGGTCCAACAATCCAATTGATGTCGACACAATGAAGTGTTGTCCACCCTCAGATAACAATCTTAAGGGCAGCGAAATAGACATGAACTACATTTGTGTCACTGATACATCATGTGGTTCTTTCATGAAGCAGGAAGTAACTGCAATCCTAGACTTGCATAGACATGTACTTTGCTGAGAGAAAGCGCAGGCCATCTATGAGGGAGCGCTCCCATGAACCTGTTGAGGTCTTGCTCTTATTGAGACAATGGGAGAAGTTTGTTTTCAAGATGGGTGTACTGTATCGTGTTTCTAAAAACATATTGTCTAAGAAGAAGAACTTTCAATATGTGGTACCAGCATCTTTGACAGAAACAGTGCTTAAAGAAGTCCATGACGAAGCTGGTCATCAAGGGCAGCAGAGAACGTTGTATCTTGTAACACAGAGATTCTTCTGGCATGGTCTAGAGAAGGCTGTAAAAGAGTATGTATGCTGCTGCAGAAGGTGTGTTTTCAGCAAGTTCCCAGAGCCTGAAGCTAGAGCTCCATTGGAGAGCATTGTCACTTTAGAACACCTAGAACTGGTGTGTATTTCCTTCTGGACTGCAGAAGATTCTTTGAACAAATCCATTGATGTACTGGTTCTCACTGACCATTTCACAAAATTGGCACATGCATTTCCATGTCCTAACCAGTCAGCCAAAGCTGTAGCTCAACAACTTTGGAACTTTTTTTTGTGTGTATGGTTTTCCACAATGCATACATTCAGATCAGGGTGCCAATTTTGAAAGTAACCTAATCGCTGAGCTTTTGAAGGTTGCAGGGGTCCATAAGGGGCAGATGTGCAGTAGTGGTTAGAGCTCTGGACTCTTGACTGGAGGGTCGTGGGTTCAATCCCAGATGGGGGACACCGCTGCTCTACCCTTGAGCAAGGTACTTTACCTAGATTGTTCCAGTAAAAACCCAACTGTATAAATGGGTAATTGTATACATTACAATTGTAAGTTGCCCTGGATAAGGCTGTCGACTAAGAAATAAATAATAAGTCTCACACCAAGCCGTATCACCCCGTGGGAAATGTCGGGGTCGAAAGATTCAACCTGGACACTTGGAAATATGTGACCTCAGATGCTGAAATCTCTGACGTTTGCTTACAACTGCACAGTGCATGAAACTATGGGTTATGCTCCGTTCCAGCTGACTGCCAGTTGATATGATGTTTGAGGCTGTACTGAAGGACCAGGATGCTGTGAAGTATGAGGAGTATGTCAGCTCCTTTGTGAAGGCTCTGAAGGAGGCTTTGATGAAAGCATAGGAGTCTACAAACAAACAGCAGAAGAGACATGTAGCTTTATATATTCATAAGCTGAAAGATGCACCGCTGACAGTTGGGGATCGAGTGCTATTGGCGAATGAAGGCGAACATGGAAAAAGAAAAATTGCAGACCATTGGGAGAGTCAAGTGTACATTGTCACTAAGAAGAACCACTCTATAAACACTTGTGATAAGAAACTGTTCTACAGGACAGGAGAAGACGGTACATCGAAACTCAATCATGCCTGTGAATTTCCTGCCTATTCTCTCAGACGAGACAGATGAAGCTTCTTGTATGATGGAGAACTCAAGTGATAAAGATTGTGAAACCCAACATGAGAGATCTGAAACTTGGATCCCAGATGACTTGACCAAAGTTCATACTACAGAAAGAACGACTGCTTTGGTCTCAGAACTTCCTAACGCTGTGGATGGAGATTGTGTGATGGACATTCAAGACGTTGATGAACTAGACTTTGATAATTTGCATGAACAGACTTCATCAGTAACACAGTTAAACTTAATGGACTCACAGGGACATGTAGCTCTTGACCACTCAGGTAGTAGAATTCCTAATTACATTGTTTCAAGCTCCGAACAGAAACCTTGTTCAGTAGATGATGCTTCACAAGTCCAGATTCAACCGTCAATTGTATCACATGATCAAAGCAAAAATGCTAACCTGTATGTTCGTGAGCAGTTACCTTCTGAGTCTATGGAACCCAGTGATACTGCAGGTTCAGTGTAGTACGGACTAGAACTGGATGGATTGTGTGGCCTGTAAATAGGTTAATACAAACCATGATTTCCATTACACGAGAGTAGATGTTAAAACTTCATGCTGATTTGAACTCAGCTCTCGCCAAGATAAGCACCAACTAAGACGTAGCTTTACAGTAAACTAATGTGATCCATATGTGTCTCCATCCATTTACGTTTCCTTCCATATGATGATGTAGATAGCCTTCTTTCTGGTGTTAATGGCTGATGTGTAATGCTGGCTCCAGGGATCAGCTTATTTTGCCTCCCTGGTGCATCAGCACACACAACGGCTGCGATGCTGGCTCCAGTGCAGCCTCCCCAGTGCATCAGCATGACAACCGTCTGGATTGAGCTAAGTAGGGTACATCTCTGGGGTCTTCAAGTGGGCACCTTTCATCCTCAGTGTTTCGTCGACTAGCCCACGACACCTCAAGAGGGCTCGACGGTGATTCTGGCGTCCCAGCATCACCCCCCTCCGTCCCACACTCAACTCAGCCCAGCTTACTTACCTGTACATCAGCGTTTCTTTCTTTCTATTGTGTTTGAGATCCCCAGCCAGAATCTTTCCGTCTCAACCACAGCCAGTTTCTGCTCCTCTCTGCAGCTTCAGATCAGTTCTTCACTGTTTGACGCAACTCTTGGCCACCGAATCCGACGTCTCCGAGAAACCGGGTTGTAGAGTGTGCCACAAATCCTCGACAACCCACTTCCACTGGGTAAACCCGGACTCTCCATCCTCGCTGTTCCGCTTCAGTGGCTAGTTGAGCATACCGCAGTTTCTTCCTCTCATATGCCTCATCTACAGCATCCTCCCATAGCACTGTTAACTCTATCAGGTGAACAAGGCGTGCTGATCCAGACCACAAGACAATATCTGGTCGAAGGTTAGTGATGGCAATCTCAGGTGGAAAAATAAGCCGTTGACCAACATCTGCCAGCATTTTCCAGTCTCTAGCAGCTTCCAGCTGTCCTGGGCGAGGATTGGTTTTAACACCTTTTCTTGGTGGTTGCTCTTCTGGGCGGAGGAATGTTGTCTTTTGTGTGTAATGTTTTGATGGAACAGGTGGCAACTTATTGGTCATGTTACGCTTGTCTTCCAATGCTAAGGCCAAACATCGCAGCACCTGGTCATGGCACCAAGTAAACCGTCCTTGGCTAAGAGCCACCTTACATCCTGTCAAAATGTGCCTTAATGTTGCAGGTGATGAACACAAAGGACATGAGGGATCCTCTCCTACCCAGAGGTTTAGGTTCTGTGGTGATGGGAGAACATCATATGTTGACCTGATGAGGGAACTGATCCTACTCTGTTCCATTGACCATAGGTCTTGCCAGCCAATCTTGCGTTGTTCCACACTCTCCCATCTCATCCATTCTCCCTGCTTGGCCTGGGAAATGGCCTTTATACACCTCATCCTCTCCTCCTGCTTTTGCACCTCGTTGACTACCAGCTTCCTCCTTTGAGCTGGGGCTGCCCTGTGCCATGTAGGAGGAGCTGAACTGAGACCAAGACCCCCTCTTCCATGCTGAACTTGCCCCATGATATCACCAATTCGAAGGGCAGCCTTTGCATCTTCTACAGCTTTCTTTGCTGCCCACTTTCTTCCAGTTTTCAACACAGGTGCTGCCTCCCTTATGCATTTGTCGCGTGACTCTACTAATGTCATTTCCAGTCTGACCTTGACGCACTTAAACTCCTCGGTTATAGCGGAGACTGGTAGCTGCAGTATTCCTTTTCCATAAAGTCCCACTCTGGTGAGGCAGCGTGGAACTCCCAACCATTTCCTGATGTATGAACTGATTAAAGCTTCCAGCTTCTCTACTGTTGTCAAAGAAACCTCGTACACAGTCAGTGGCCACAGCAGCCTTGGCAGTAGACCAAACTGAAAACACCAGAGTTTTAGTTTGCCTGGTAGAGCGCAGCTGTCTATGCTCTTCAACCCTTCCACTGCTTGTTGTCTAACTTCTCCCACACGAACTGTGTCCTTTAGATCCCCGTCGTACCATCTCCCAAGACTCTTCACTGGCTTCTCAGACACTGTTGGTATTGCCTCGCCATTAATGAAGAATGTTTTATCTACTACTTTGCCTTTAATTATAGAGATGCTCCTTGATTTAGTGGGCTTGAATTGCATTCGTGCCCATTCAATGTTATTGGTTAATTTGCCCAATAACCGATTAGTGCAGGCTACCGTTGTAGTCATTGTTGTCATGTCATCCATGTATGCTCGAATTGGTGGTAGTCGCATTCCAGAAGCCAAGCGCTCTCCTCCTACTACCCATTTTGATGCCCTAATGATTACTTCCATTGCCATGGTAAAAGCCAGTGGAAAAATGGTGCATCCTGCCATTATTCCAACCTCTAGGCATTGCCATGTAGTGCTGAATTCTGAAGTTGAAAAACTAAATTGCAAATCTCCAAAGTAGGCTTTCATTAAATTTGTTATTGTCATCGGTACACATTTGAAAAAATCAAATGCTGCCCAAAGAAGTTCATGTGGCACTGAACCATATGCATTTGCCAAATCCAGGAATGTCACATGGAGCTCCTTCCTCTCCTTTTTAGCTGATTGAATTTGTTGCCAGATCACATTGATGTGTTCTGAGCATCCCGGGAAACCTGGAATGCCCGCTTTTTGTATTGAAGGCGATTTTCAACAGGTCGTAAGTGATAACTCCAGTGTTTATCAACAAATCAGTATGTAGCATTTTCAAGCGGTCGTTATTCCTATTTCGTTATTAAATAATCTTGCTAATGCGATTTGCGAAATTGTGTTTATTTACGAAATACTGTTAATATCTTAATGAGCAGTGCTTCTTGCAAATATTTATTTTGTTTGCGGGGGAATTTAAAAAGAAATCCGTGTTAGTTATCATAATTTATCAGGAGTTAATTTCCACTTGGAAAAGGAGAGTTTTAATTAACAAAAAAGTCACTTTGAAACAGTATTTAAGTTATTTGGTGTCTCTATTATAGTATAATATGCAGACAGCTGACAAAAAAAAAAAAGCTAAATTCATGTCAACAGAAGATTGTGTTCAGAGCTTCAAAAAGGGGACGTTGCATGCAGATGGTGGGATTCTGTTTTGCTCAACTTGTAGTCTTGAACCTACTGCTTACTTAGTAGATACACTGCATCTTGACTCTTAACCACACAGCAGTACAGTCAGCACAGCACTCGGATATCTGTTACCAAGATACACATCAGCTGCATTTTACTGGCCTTGTATTAAGAATAAAAACAATCCTCATTATATGTAAGCTAGGATAATGTAACAGTTAATCATTAAACAGTTTTAGATACTGGTGTATTTTTTTTTAAATTTGTGATCTTTAGTTGTTCTTTTGCATTTTCATTTGAACTGTGACATTAGGGTTTATATTCAAGCACTATATTCTGCAATTTTGAATACTGACTTTGGATACTGTTTTAATTCTGAAACTTTTTTTGTTTTGTTTTTTGTTAAATCTTTTTCTAAATTGCATTACCTTTTATGTTGTACACAGTTCCGTGCAAGGGTAACATTATGATTTAATTTTGCTGTTGGATTGTTAATGGGTAATTGTACATACTGCTAAAATATGTACTGGATTTAAAAGTGTGTCATGTATTACAGTCCACATGTCGTCTCTTTTGGCAAGTTTCAGAATCATTAAAATACTGCTTCTGTTGAAAATATAGTACTGTACCAACAAAGCCAATACAGTACATCTAAATGGAAGCCTACTTATTTTAAAAACAGTCCTTTCAGCTATGTATTTTTGATATTGTATCTTTTTTGTGTTCCCTGAGGAACGGACAAGGGTTGGAACGGCCAAAATGAAATAATCAGATATGCGTTATACGCGTTTAACCGTCACTGAAGTCTAAATTTTATAGGGTCTGATATGTGAGTGCTGACTGTAGTAGGACAGGCTGTCCTTAAGATGCTTGTGAAGAATGGGATTGATTTCAACTGTGTGTCTGCCTTTGCAATAGACAATGTAACAGAGGGAGAAACACTAGCCATTTACATCTATGCTTAGTCGTATAAGATGTTTTTTATGAATATTATTTCTTTATGTAGCTATGCTCCAGTGGCATATATGATGTTATAAAATGTACTAATAAATTGACGGTATCTGTGATTTTAAAAACTTCATAAAAAATCATTTCTACTAGAAATGTACAGTGTTATAATGAAAAACCCAAAAGCTTGGGTTTTGCCATTTCAGGTTTGCAGTTAACGTTTCTCCTGTGTTTAATATTTTGGGATTAAAGGCAACAAAATAGTCTACGGGAATTACGTGGCCATTTTAATGAATGTGTCAATATAAATGTTAAATGTTTACAAAACTCGAAAATGTTGCTGAATTTGTCGTTCAAGGTTGTTTTTAAAAAATCTATTTTGTCTGCTTGTTACTTTTTTTGCAGCCAACATAGACCATTTTAAACGACTCTTGTTTCCAGCGAAAGTCTGTTATATTTTTAAAGATTGTTTCAATAGCGACTCGAGTTCTAATGTTACAATGTACATTTTAAACTTAGAGTTGACACAGTATCTAGGCTACATTTTAAAATGTTTCATCCGTGGTCTTTGGGTGATGTTCTTGATGAACTACCAATGATAACACATAGGCAACTTACATCAGTAGAATACACAGTGTCTGGCTTTCCAAATGTATTGGGGGCTAGTGCTTTGATGACTTTTGATTTAACATTACAAAATAAATCAGAGGAAGTTCAAGTTGAACAAACAAATATTTATTTGATTTGCAGAGAGAGTTAAACATAAATGTTCCATTAACAATTACTTTCTCTGCTTTGACTGTCTCGCAGGACGCTGTGATTTCGGACAAGACCCCCCGTCCTCCTCCTATGGAGCGCATTTATTTTGTCCTTAATGTTTGATTGAAGTTAATGTTCTCGCTGCTTCAGCACCAAAAAGCCTTTCATAATTCCCTTCCACTTCTACTGCTAATACATTTGGCTCATGGTCTGTAAACTTTAGATTCCTCAATCTGTCCTCCTTGGTCGCTGTCATTGTAGCAAACTCAGCATGGTAGTTATCTTTTCCTTCGAGTGCCCTTATATATACGGTGATTTTAAAATAAGTTCACCACATCAACGCACCATAGCTGATGTGGTAAACTTACATTGTAATCACCCTGTATATACTTTAATAAAGTGTGTGTAAACCTTGTACATAATTCTGTGTGCTGAATTCTAAGCGATGTGACAACTTGCAAATGAATCATTTAGCTCACTTTATTTGTGCATATAATTAGCTTAGTCAATAGAGCTATCGCTGCTTAATGTTTGCACGCGGAGTGGCTTCCCCCTGCCACGCAGTAATTCTGGTCATTTACTGCCGTTTAGTGCATGAGGCCCTAAGGGGGACATGTATCAAGATCAACTGACGCAGCGCTAAATTGGCGGAGTGCAAAGCAGCGCTCTGCCGCGGCACACATTTGACCCCATCCCGAATGTATTAACTGACCCAAAATTAATGAGGCACGTCGTAAGATGTCACATTTAAATGCGAAAATTCTGCTGTGCCGGTGTTCTGAAACCCTCAAAATGGACTACAGTAGCACAGATTAACAGACTAATCTGAAAAATAGCACCTCCCCTCCAAATGGCCTCCCTCAATTGAACAATAGGTAGGTCATTTGGAGAGACAATGACCTGTATTGACTAAGTGTCTTGACTTTATGTTATACTATTATTATTATACGACGGATAGAACCAAATATACATAATGAAAAGGATATAATGAACCAAGCTTATAATACGACCAATACAAACAATTGTACTTAATGAAATAGCCGGTATCGAGCTATAATTTCATCCTCTGGGAAATCAAAAAGGCTGATGCAGACCCTAAATACTCTTCCTTCTTCTCAGTACTCTCCCTCTGTTCCTGGGTTGTTCAGGAAGGTTAGGACTAAGCCTGCACTCTCCTTCATAAAAAATGCTCCTGAAAATTCACGATATCATGAATTTCATGGAAATCGTGTATTTGACTGCCTACCGTGAAAAATGTGCATTTTATTTCTACAGTATTTTGCATTACTGTACTCTTCACCTCCCCTGTTGATTTCATACTTTTATCAGGTAGAAGCAGCGCTACAGTAGCTGCACACGGTCCGGCTCAATGCCATCCATTTGGTTACTATAGCAACGGGGTCAAACAAATACCGGCTTTATGATTGTTGAATTTCTCATACTGTACAATGACATTTCTACATACTAGTAATGTAAGGTGTGTATGAAGAAAACCACAAAAACGTCGGTTTTGTCAATTCAGGTTTGCAATTAACGTTTCTCCCATGTTTAATATTTTGGGATTAGATGCAGCAAAATAGGTTATGGGAATTACACAGTCGTTTTAAATAGGAGTATATAGAGTTCAGGGAACTCAACCAAGTTTCGAGCAGACTGAATGCTGTATAACTAACCCATACATAACAATATATGGGTTTTTACAATGTGCTGAAGAAACAGCTCTCTCCTCCAAAATATTTCTCTCTGCCAGGCCTTCCAAGTAGTGTCTTCACTTTGTGTAAGGTATCAGGAACACTATTTCTTAAATACAATCTAAACTGCAAATAAATATCGCTCATAAATAAACCCAAAGAACAATCAGGCCAGATAAGATTATTCTATATAAAGCTTTGACCTTTTAATTTTGAATATCAGTTTTTCTTTACTTATAAAAGATGCATTTGCATTATTGCATGACCTTTTAACCAATAGTTCTATGACTGAAGCTGTTTCTAAAGCAATGAGAAACAATGTGATAATATATTAATACATAAAAAAAGAATGCACTTCCTTTGCTTTTTTTCTATAAATTTAGTCGTTGCCAATTATTTTTTATCATTTTCTCCCAATTTGGAATGGCCAATTATTTTATTATGCTCAGCTCACCGCTACCACCCCTGCGCTGACTCAGGAGGGCGAAGACGAACACACGCTGTCCTTCGAAGCGTGTGCTGTCAGCCGACCGCTTTTTTTCACACTGCGGACTCACCATGCAGCCACCCAAGAGCTACAGCGTCGGAGGACAACGCAGCTCTAGAGCAGCTTACAGGCAAGCCTGCAGGCGCCCGGCCAGACTACAGGGGTCGCTGGTGCGCGGTGAGCCGAGGACACCCTAACCCTCCCTCTCCCCGGGCAGCACTCGGCCAATTGAGCGCCGCCCCCTGGGAGCTCCCGTCCTCGGTCGGCAAAGGAATAGCCTGGACTCGAACTCGCGACGTCCAGACTATAGGGCGCATCCGGCGCTCTACGCAAGTGCTTTTACTGGATGCGCCACTCGGGAGCCCTCACACTTCCTTTGCTTTTTGAGTGGTTTGCTTGACATGTCGGTTAAGATGTAGTACAGAGCAAGTGAAGATATTTACCTGAAAAATAAAAATGAGTTGTATTTAAGTTCTCTGTAGGGATACTTCCACATCCAATATTTGTTGTATGCTATCCAACAGAAATCTAAAAGCTGTCAGGTCTAAAGCCATTTATTTTCCAGGAAAAATCTACTGTTCACTTTCTATTTGTACTGTAGTTTCCACGTGCGGTTCTAAATCCTGAGCTCTCCAATTTATTTTTTACTTGAAGGGGAGTATATTGTTTACCAGATGTTTCCTTAGCTTCTTTTGCTTTGACTGCATGACAAAAAATGCAATGGAGAAAAGACATAGGGTTTTCCTGAGAGATTCTTTTTCTATCAGATAACAAAAATGTGCCTTCAACAGTGGCCTACTTCTAATGAACAGATAGAGAATAAAAAAATCAGATCTGATACCTAGAGGATATTTATGGAAAGTGCTGCAGGTAAGAATATGCTGAAGGCAGAACAGGGCATAAATTAACAATGGAAGCCTTGTGTGAGTGGAAATAATGAGCTTAGTATTGACAGTTGTGAAACAATGCAAATTCTGAGAGCAAATATTTTTTAACAGTTCTGTACTTCCAAGACTGCATGTCAGTTTTGGTTCTTGTCTTTTAAATCCCCTTGACTGTCCATGTTTTTCTAAAAACCGATAGCCAGTTCATACACCAAAAAATATGGAATAAGGGGCCTGTGGCATTGTGCCCCGCCCCTGTGTGTATTTTATGTGTTGTTGGTGTATGTATAAGTGCATGGGATATAAATGGGTCTGTGTAGCACGAGTAATTTAAAATGTATATTTGTATTTAGACACAAGGATGGCACAATCACTTCACGTACAGATAAAATGTAATACTATGTGAGCATGGAGATTGAAACAAATTAGTTAACGTGCTGAGATTCAAGTGAATGATTAATTAGTAATTGAACCCCAGCACAGCTGTATAAATAGTCAGACGATTCACTCACTCGGGGTTGGTGTGTTCGAGAGTGGAGAACGGATGTGGAGAGGAGAAAAATAATTTAAAAAAGAAATAATAATAATTGCTACTTCGTGCTGGATGTAATAGACTACCGCATTAACAGTTTTTTTTTTTTGTATTCAAATAGTTTGACACAATTGGGGCTACCCTGGAGAATAATTCCAACTAGTCTTGTTTTTACATGAAGGGATGAAAATGAAATAAACATGGTCTATGGGTAGAATTATACACAGTTGTTTTTTTTTTTTTTTTTTTTAAATAAGATTTATAATGGAGTGTTTAAAGTTGTGGATGAACATGCAAAATACTATACAGTATGGCCCTTTCTTAAAGTAAGTTAGCTTATTTCTCTTCATACAGGTCTCTTCAGGAATATGGGTAGGAAAAGAAAATCACCTCTGATCTCAAACCCGAGTCCTCTAAGCAGACATGTTGAAAATACCTTTGAGAGAGAGCTTTAATTTATAAGTGTAAAAACTTGTCAGGATGTTAACAACGAAAAGAAAAATTACAGGTACGTATAACGTTATATTTTTCGGAACCCCGATACTTAATGTTACTCTTAATTGTAATATTTGTTGCTGTCTGAAACACACACACAAACTAATCATGAATATCTTTTTTTCTGCACTAGTTACTATTCATTGCCCGTCAACCTGGTCTTGTTACGCCCATTCATCTGGCCACTAATGCCATGGATCTGGGTCTGTGTGCTTTGCTGCTGCAGCTGCTGTTGTTGCCTTGTTTCATGAGCTTCTCCAGCAGTTGTGAACAATGCTTGCACTGCATCTTTGCCCAGAGTCAAGGATGGATTACAAACATAATTTTGCTTTGACTTTCTTTCCTACACAGATTAAATTTCTCCTAGGATTTGTATGCTAGCCACAGTTTCTGACTCAAAGTTATTTTAGTCAGAACTGCGGCCACAGACATTTTCAGGCCCGGGATGAGTTTGTTACATTTCCCATAGCTATTTGTTTTTCTTAAATTTCACTTTACAGTGTTTATCTACTACCCTACACAAGGACACAAATATGTGTAAAAACTCCTGGAGGGATGGCTAGTAACTCACTTTTTACATTTTAAATTTGAAGAGAGGTTTTTTTTTTTTTTTTATGGAAACCAGACTCTTTTTTTGTTTATATCTGTGTACCTTACCATGTATTGTAAAAATTAACCTGTACCCCTGTAACACTCTGACCCGAGTGAATGTACGATATACAATATTCAATGTGGTATGTCTTATAAGGAGCTTTTCAAATCACAATACAATGATTCCTCCCCTGTGATTAAGGAGTACCAGTCTCAGTCAATTATGGCAGTCGGTCATGTGAACAGGACAACATTTTAAATGCAGAAAGCTGAAATGGAGGCTACGAGATTGAATTGAATTCTGTGAGTCCCTAGATAGAAGTGTGAGATGTGGATGGTATCTGCAAGATCCTAAACCTGTTATTTATAGCACTCTGCTATACCTAATACAGCAGTGGGTTACAGCCAGAAGACTTACTGAAAAAAAATATCAATTACTTTACATTTGATACCTGAAAGAGAGGAATAGCAATTTAAAGGTGTTTAATTGTATACCAACCTGAATCCTGAAACATTGAGTGTTTTAGTTGTATTATAAAGTCGGTCTGTTGGCCCATATGAATTCATCATTTAAATCCACATAAGCTGCTTTGGGCTCTTTAAAGAAGAATATTTTCTTACATTATTCATAGTTGTAAATGCCTTTATCGTTTTTAATAAAAACTTAAAAATAGGTAAAATACAATATTCAATTCATAACAAACTGTTTAAAAATACAGATTGTATGGTATCACTCAGTAATACTATAAACAAATATTCTTGATTAAAGGCCCTGTTTTTAGCAACTGCAGGCATTTTTGTTTATTTGGAAAGAAATGTCTTGAGTTTGCCTTCAAAGGCACATTTTGGCCTGGAGTTGTGGCATAATTGGTTATCCATAATTCAGTACCGTTTGGAAACCGGAAGCAACAAAAAGAGTCTAGAAATTCATTCGGTTTTTGTTGTTGTTTTTTTGTTCTTCTAAACTGCTTTTTATGTTCCATCTTTTAAGGTTTTTTTTTTTTTTTTTCAAAACCAGTGAAAGGGTACTGTGTGGGAATGCATAGCCCCTGCCTGCACCTCAGCTCATTTTGAATTCATAACCTACTTTCTGTTTTTCTGTAAGTGCAGCAGCAGAAGGAAAGAGTCCAGCACCTCAGACTTAAACTTTAAAGTTCAGGGTTAATACATCTGATGACTTTTCTTGCTACGGGTGGAAGTGCAACATGTAGATATAGAAATGAAAGGAAATAAAGGCAGATAAGAAACTTGCTATTGCTTTCACATGTCTATACCAACTTCCTGGATCGATATCAAAGAAAATGAAAGAAAAAAAAACAATCAGTCCACGTTTTCTTTTCCTCCCATGGTCATTTAACACATTTTCCTGTTATCTTCTAGGATGAAAGGAAATCATGTTTTCATCACACTTTGCCCTGCTAAGTCACTGGAGGGTTCTCAATGTCTTCAGGACATTTCTGGATTTGTTCTAACTACTATGCATTGGATTTTTGGCTTTAATTTGACATCAGTGATCACTGTCTATAATGATAGTACTAGATAGTATATGAAAGACATTATCATATGACTGAAAAATAGCTACCATCAATAACTGTTACTTACCTAGTGATGTCTTTCATGTTGTTTTAAAAGAATATATATGATTGAAGTACGAAACTTTCATATGTAAATACAGTCACTGCATCAGTGGTTTCAAAGCCTTTAATAAATGGATGATGCATGAGATGTTGCAATCAGGCTATGGTAATTGTCAGGTTTTCTGTGAATGTACTGTAGGAGCTGTGTGCAATTTCTATAAATATATGTGTATACACTGTGGAAATTATTGCCTCACAAAATTATTTTTGGAGTAAATAGCTTCAAATTGTTTTTTTCTTTTTTTCAAATGCCTCATTACCTTTTTTATTATGTTTGCAGTCATTCTGAATGGTTATTTTTGCCATTACTCAAATACTATGTTTTATTATTTTTTTTTTGTTTGTTTTTATTTTATAAGCTTATGTATTCTTCTGCTCTTTTCAGTGGCTCTGAACCCCTACCTACATGTAGGGCCTTCTTTTGTACCTCGAGTATTATAGACCCCACCCTGTTAGTTCTTTGGACTATTTACAGAAAATTTACAGAGTCTTCTAATTAAACACAAGTATTTGGTATGGTCTTGCGGGTAACTCAAATGGTTATTTTTTTTATTGCTGTTTAGAAAACCTATATGCAAATAATTGAGAATTACAGAAGAGATAAGGTTAACACAAATGGGGTGGGCAATAATGGAAGGGATGGTACTGCTTACTTCAAACAGTAGTATTTTGACATTTGAGTAAGGTATTTATAGAATTTGTGCTGGTTGCTATGTACAGTGCCATATGTCATGTTTTGTGACTCCTACTAATCCTGATTTAACAAAATTGAATCCAAGGGGAGTTGGAGCCACAATGCTAAAACACAGCACACTAAGGTAGGGTTTTTATTTTATATATACACACATATATATCGTCATTTATGTCATTTATGTCAGTTTTTCTATATATATAACAAGTTTGAAATTAAAATGCTTCTCTGGTGAATTGTGAGCAGGTCAGAATGGATGGATATGGCACTGCTGAATCAATATTAAGACAATCATGAAGAGCTTTTAAGGAAGTCATATGTGACCTTTAATGGATAGATGCTAGTACAATAGAGAAAGAACATATGTTTCAACCTCATTGAATCAGCAAAATTAATTTTATGTACAGCTATGGCCAACATTTTTGCATCACCCTATAGAATTAATTCATTTTACTTCATAAAGTCAAATGAAACCTGCTGAATAATGTTACGTTAACATATTGAATTACATACTGCTTTACAGTGATATGTGACATGAAAATCTAACATGAAATACTGTATTACTATTATGGCTTACATGAAAACCTTTGGCCATAGCTATATACAAGAATGTGTTGTCTGATGGAGAGACAGATAGATTGGTAGGTATGGGCAGACAGTTATATACATTGATATTTGTATGTTTTCTGCCAAGAGTAAAGGCATATACAAAACAATAGTATCAATTAAATAAAAGCATTTTTGGTTGACATTTGTATAGATTGTAAATGATTTCTAATGAACAGTCAGTTGACAAAGTAAAATAAAAATAAATAACTTTTATTAATTACTGCTTGTGCACCATTAAATCATTAAACCAATAAATCTAAAGCTTATTATTATTATTATTATTATTATTACGATTATTATTATTATTATTATTATTATTATTATTGTTAAGATTTATTTATTTGTATTTAATGACGGTGAAAGCCATATGTTTTGTTATTGTTTTGTTTCTGGCAGAGGTGAGATTAGGCAGCTCGTGCTCTGCCAGGGTATAATTAAAAACCTTGTGTAGAAGGTGGCCATCTCCCGAATTAATTAAGTGATTAATTTGTTGCTAATCGGGAGATGGTCACCTGCATATAAGCCTGCAGTTCTCTGCACTCGGGATAGGTGTTCTAGGAAGGAGGAACAAGAGCGAAACTGAAAAGAAAACGAAACTAAAAGAAATCTGTGTCAGTATGACCGATCTATGTGTTTTGGGTTCGAGATTTTGTTTTGTGTAACTGTTTTATTTTCGCTCTGTGAGCAAGTGTGTTTTTTTGTTAAACCTTTTATTTTATTTTTGTTGTTTAAATAAATGGTGGAAATGCCTTTGCCCCTGCAGTACTGCCTGTGTGTTCCTTCCTGCATTCTGGCCTAACGTCACCACATCGGCTACCCTGTCAAAGGCTTGGTTGGTACTTGGATGGGAGACTGCCTGCCAATACCAGGTACTTTAAACTTTTCTTTGGAGTTTTACTTGTTCGCAATAACAAATAGTAGATTAAACAGCAAAAATGAGCTGATTTACTTTTAATTTATTGATGCCAGCAGCTTTGCTCGCCTTAAATAATTCCCACCTCGCTTCGCTCGCCTTAAATAATTCCCACCTCGCTTCACTCGCCTTAAATAATTCCCACCTCGCTTCGCTCGCCTTAAAAAAAATTCCCAAAAATAAATGAATAGGTAATAGTAATAGTTGCCTACTTATTTTGAATATTAATTTTTAAATATTTAGCTGTGCTGTTTTGAGAATAGGCCTATACAGTGTATATCTTAGTGGTAATATATTTGTTTTAATTAGTCATGGCCCCAAAGAAATCAGTATACTCCCATTTGGCCCTGAGAAAAATATTCTTGCTAACACCGTGACATGCAAAGCCTGGATTGTTTTGTTGGATTTGCTATGAAAACAAAAGTTGTTTATCACACTAGGCTATGTTGTGGGAAAGTTTGCAAGAAAGTGGAACTTATTATCATGCCTTCTTCACTAAGCTGGAAGCTTCGTTGGATTGAAGTGAAGGACAATTTATGAATTATATTGAAACTGTGGAGATTCTGGGAAGACTTCAGGGATTTTCTGGATTCTACCAATTTTATGTCGAGCAGCAACACAAAGGAAATTCAAATATTTCTCACTATTTACTGTGTTCGATTTTATTCTGATATTGCTAGGTTATATTACTGTAAAACAAGACTTTTTTTTTTTTTACCAGCAAAGCCTTTTGCTAATTTTGCATTTATTATAAGTCTGCATTATTAATGTGTCATACATTTATTGTGACTTTGTGATAGTGTAATCTAGCACTGCAGAAGAGCAAATATTTGTTGACGGAAAAATGTACCCATGTCAGTCCTTTTACACATGTTTTACTGCAAACGGTGCAAGCACAGTTGGGACATTATCAGATGTTATCCATTTAAAAGTACAATTAAATTAATTTTGCTGCTTCTGTAATTAGAAGAAGACCCCAAACAGCTTTTCTTTCAGTTTACGTTGTACAAAATTCTACAAACTGACGCATGTGCTTTTAGACATTAATATACGGTATACATATTTTTAAAAAGTGTTTAATTCCTAAACACATTTGAAATTATAAACCTAGTGACATGTTTGGAAAGTGTGACAAATAAGTGTTTTACAGTTCGTTTTTACAGTGTAGCTTTTATACTTTTTTTCTATTACTCCACTGTGATGGGGTGCAGCCTATTTTGTGGTGGTTTTGTGCTTTTTGTATTGTTTAGAGTGAGTTTGGGGTGTGGTTCAGTGAGTTTGTGTGAGGAATGTGTGGAATGTGCCTGGGCTAATGAGGTGCGAATTGCCCAATTAGCCCAGGCACCTGTATAAAAGGGAGTGGTTGGGTATGTTAGGGGGTGAGTGTTTGTGAGAGTGAGAAGACCTGTATGAGAGAGTGAGTGGTTATTTTTGGTACAGTTTGTTTAGAGCCTGTTTTTGTGTTTGTCTTTTTGGTTGGCCATTGTGCCTTTTGTTTTGTGTATTTTGTTTAATTAAAAGTCTTTTATTTTCCCTGCACATCCTGACTCTGAGTCTCCTTACCCCGGTCAGCCTGTCACATTCACAAACACAACATTTTACACAAATACATGAAGGTCAGACACCTGGTTTTGCTCATTACACACTCTTATCTTAGCCACTGTACTTTCTGTGATCAACCTGAAAGATGCAAACTAAGGACACTTTTGAGAACTTCATGTTTATTAAACATAACAATCAAAACAAGTAAAAAGAATAAACTGTGCAATGCACACACACACACACATATATATAGTCATTTATGTCAGTTTTTCACAAACCTGGTCCTGGGGACCCACTGTGTCTGCTGTTTGTGTTCCAACTGAGTTCTCAATTATTAAATTGATCCCCCAATCTAACTAACAATTAGTTACTTAATGCAATGTTAGACATAACTTGAAACCCTTTTGGCTGCTTTCACAAACCCTGATCAGCACAAATCTGGGACTACCTTCCCTGAGTTAACATTAGGTAGTTCTAGATTAGTGCTAATTGAGGCTATGCAGCCAGCCATTTAAGAGCTATAAATAATTCAAATGCTCCGATTAGACAAATTATTTGTTCAATTGAGGGTTCAATTGGAACAAAAACCAGCAAACACTGGATCCTCAGGACCAAGATTGGGAAACACTGTTTTATGTAACTTGCTTCTTATATTGGTACATACCTGTTAATTATTATTAACTATGTGATTACTCTGTTTAGGTTGCTATTATATAAACTGTTCTCCTTGTATGTCACCTTGGATAAAGGCCTCTGCCAAATTCATGATAATAAATCAGTTAATTAACATATGTTGTATGGGAAAGTATTTGAAATGCATTTAGCATTTGTCACACATTTGCATTTGTATTTAGTTTGGTAGTAAATGTATTGCATTTGCATTGAGCAAATTCAGAATTTCAAATACATGCAGTCATTTGCATTTAAATCTAAACACATTCGACCCCATGTTTGTTTATATCACAATATGCTTATGGATACGCATACAATAATATTATTGATTACAATTTCTTTCATACAGGGGGCTTATAGCCAGCATGAAAACACTGGAACCATCATGCCTTTCACCACGAAATGACAAAGAAAACAACAACATAAATACTACATGAACAGGATAGGACAGGATAAGGATTAACAAATATGCAGCCCACTCACAACAACTACAATAACACATCAGAAACCAGAGACACAGACACAACCACAATTTCAGCAATCTCCAGACCGATCACAGCACGTTGAGAGTTATTATCATGCAACTGTAGGGTTACCATATGGCTCCAGATTAACCGGACGCTTTGAGACAGACCGGGATTTCTAAATTCCCCCTAAATTGAAAGTAATTCACGTATACATGAGCTCCACCTTTGCTGAGATTAATCCTGCTGTGGTGGAATTGCTTGGGCGCAGCAAACAATTCACACTGATCAGCTGCTTCTGATCAGATCTTAATGAACGAATAGCTAATTTATCGATAGAGCAACGAGATGATGATGCGATTGTATTTTCAGAATAATATGGGCGATTGAATTTTAACAAACAAAAAAACAGCGACTGGCTGCAATTCATTCTTAGTATAATACAATTATTTGACGCGCATGCGGGTATTTAAGCACCATTATTAATTGTAGCTAAGGATGGTTCATTTACACCTTCATTTATTTCAATTTAGGGGCAAGTTTGAAATCCCGTTCTGTCTCACAGCGTCCGGTTAATCTGGAGCCACATGGTAACCCTATGCAACTGTCAATGTAAAATATTCAGGATGAAATCTGCCCATTGAGAAATACCGTCGTGCAACTGTCCAAGTAACATCTCCAGACCGAACATAGCACATTGAGGAATACCGTCGTGCAACTGTCCAAGTAACATCTCCAGACCGAACACAGCACATTGAGGAATACCGTCGTGCAACTGTCCAAGTGACATCTCCAGACCGAACATAGCACATTGAGGAATACCGTCGCACAACTGTCTGTAACACAAACCAGCAGAATCAGCATCGCAATGAGTCACAGGCCAGAGCCCAACAGCAGCAGGAACAACGTCATTGGGACCAATAGCTAAACAAACAAACTCAACAATAGGAAAATTACATGTCATTTATTCACAAACAGCCAGATTTGCATTACTTAGAGACACAGCACAAAACACAATAGCAGAAATCTTGACTTTATCAAGAACCAGGGCCACAAAAATTTCAATTACAGCACCACACCAATCATGCCAAAATACAACACCACACCAATCATGCCCCAATGTTTAAAACAGAACAGCAAGGAAATTACAAGTCACAGCCAGACCAAAAACAACGACAGCGGGAATGTCGCCCAAAGAACCCAGAACCAAAACAACGAAAACATTTACAACACCACGGTAAGGACATACATATCCAAACAGAAAGGCAACAACAACAGCTTCCACCAGAGGCAAGGCGACTTTGGGAGCGCAAAAGTTACAATAAAAATCTGGAGCTAAAGTTACTTTGGGAGCGCGAATGCTACAATAAAAACTTAGAGGCAAAGCGACTTCAACAGGGGGAAAGTTAGAATAAAAACCCAGAGCCAAAGCAACTTTGGGAGCACCAAAGCTACAATAAAAATCCAGAGCCAAACCGACTTTAGGAGCGTGAAAGCCGCAAATCCTGCTTTACAAACAAATGCAAAAGAACAGCATTTGAAGACACCAACACCGAAAACAATACTACATCACACAACTAGTGAAAAACTTAAAAGGCAGGAGTCATACTTCAAAACTCATGACAGCAACATATCTTGTTGACCTTTCCATCAAGGTTTCTTGAAAATGCAGAACAGCCTACAATGTCTGTTTACTGCACTGCAAAGCAACACACATGTTCTTCTTAATCAAATACTTGTACAGGACAATGTCTCCCAAAAAGCAGAGATGATATGTGACCCAAGTCAACACATATCACACACTGAGGCCTACTTTTGGGAAGCCACATATAATAGCACTCTTCTGTCATGCATTCCCATTAATGAGAAAGGCCAATGCCAGATTTTCCCTGATGTGCCACTGAAAAAGGACAAAAAGTATAGTCAGCCCAGCCACTTCCAGATGAAGATGACAGTGAAGAACGAGGGTAAGCAAAGGAAAAACAAAGCTCACACAAATGGCAGTGCCATAAAAACACGTGTCGAATTGACTCAATCTCTTCTCTTATTCCTTGTATACTGAACATCCTTCAAGGCATTGTTTCAGCTGACCCAAAACATGCACGTGCATTTATGGACACATTTGATGACGTGTGCAAATTAGACTTTTCACGCATCTAACAAAGCTGGTCATCACATTACCTGCTACATGTCTAGGAGCACTTGTAAATCATGACTTCTATGCTATCCTCCTACTTTTCAAGCCATGGAAAGACAGAATAGACCTTCTTCCTGAAGGGTGCCATTCCTATGTGGAAACCTTCCATGCTCGTAAGGATAGCCTTCAAAAAGCTATGGCCTATCATGACCAACTACAACAAAGAGCTGCAGCTGATGAGGAGTTAACTCGACTAGTAGAGCAAAAACAAAAGTAAATAGAGGCTGAAGAGGACAATGAGCTTGAAACAGATGGACCTGAAAATCCAGTTTACTTTGCTCCTCTGCAGGCTGCAGAGGCAATGGCTGAATTCAGAGATGTGGTGGCACAACCTCTTCTACAAAATGTACAAGACATGCTCAAGCGCCTAAATAAAGATCAGCACAGAGTGTTTGACCATTGCCAAAACTTTGCAACAACAAACTGCAAACGCCCCCATCCTCCACATGTTTGTCAGTGGCACTGGAAGCACAGGGAAGAGTTTTCACATTCAAACTGTCACAGCAGGGGTGAGACAAAGCCTGGGAAAAGAAGTGGCAATCACAGCACCCACTGGAGTTGCAGCTCACAATATCAATGGGATGACCATTCACAGACTACTAATGCTTCCAGTGGAGCATGGAAAAACACTGGTGTATCGTAACCTCTCTGATGAGGTACTGCAATGCCTTCGTAGACATGCGACATGTGACCCTCCTCATTATTGATGAGCTATCCATGCTTTACAATGTCACCTTATTTTACATCCATCTTCGTCTGTGTGAGATTTTCCAGACTGCTAACACAGAAGATGGCTGGTTTGGAAAAAATCAACATTACTTCTGGGGGATTTGCTACAGCTTCCAGCTGTGCACGAGAATCCACCTTATGTGCCAGTTGCTCAAGAGGAATTGCACAAACTGACTGGCTCCATGGGGTCTGTGGATCTGTGGAATTTGTTTGCGTATGATGAACTCACACTTAATATGCACCAGAAACAGGACAGAGCTTTTGGTAACCTCCTTAAACTTATGCTTTGGGAAACCAAACCAGACGGGACCGTTACAAAGCGACACAATGCCAAGTTTACTGGTGTGCATAAGAGCAAAATTACTGTGGACAACAGGAATTACCAATTATCTTCCATTATCACACACCAAGGACAGGGTGTTACTTCAGGACACTATGTATCTTTTCTTGCTGTGGGGGTGCTACTGGAAAATGGGTGCATGCAAATGATGCACTCATTGAAGTCAAACTATGGCCAAGTCACATCTGCAACAAAAAACACTGACAATGCACAACCAAAAGAAATGCTCCAACACCCCAGCCCTGGCTCTGCAATGCCTGCCTGTGGCAGTCTGGCTCGCAGTGGTGAGGGTGATGACGTCACGGACCAGGAAGTAACTGAATCACAAACAGTGGATGGGCGGGTGAAGCTGAGTGCAGTAGCACTCAGCGTATTTATTAACAAACAAAATATTAAACAAACCAACAAAACACAAAACAAAAGGGCACGAGGGCCAAACGAATGAACAAACAAACAAGTAAGTGACGTGCTGGGTAATCCAGCACGTTTTAGCAATTGTTTTCCAAATGTGGCTTTCTCTCCTCTCTCCGCTCTCCCGTACTCTCCTCTACACTCTCAACTCCAAATGCAGAGAGCTGCAGGTTTATATACTCTGGCCGAGGGATTTAACTAGTTGGTAATTATCTTATTATCCCCCGGCCAGAGTCTGCACGCGTTTGGTAAGGATGCATGACTGTCAGCTATTTAAGTAATCAGTAGCTGATCAGCCATGCATCCTCACGGGGTTTTTAAATAATAATAAAAGACGCGGCGCTTTTACCCGCGCCGCAAACAAAAATACAAATAATAATAAATAGGGGCGGGACACTCCGCCACACATGCCCCCCCTTGTGCGCAGCACACATGGCCCCAACGGCCACCTCCCCCCTCAGTCTTAAAGTCCCGGAAGAGGGGGAAGCAAGTTACTTCTGGGGGGTGGCCATGGTGGAATCACTGGCACCCCCCCATTCTTCGTGGCCGGCAGCTCCCTCTTCCGGGGCTCCCGCCACACTCTATCCTGCCGCGAAAGTGCGGCTGGGGGAGCTGGTCTCCTGACCTCTCCCCCCTTCTTCATGGCCGGCAGTTCCCCTCCGTGGGGCTCCGACCACATGATCTCCAGCCGCGAAAGTGCGGCTGGGGGAGCTGGTCTCCTGACCTCCCCCCCTTTCTTCATTTCTGGCAGCTCCCTTTCATGGAGCTCCGGCCATCGTGTAGCGACCCCAGGCGAAGCAGGATCCCTGGCGACCCCAGGTGAAGCCGGACCCTCGACGACCCCAGGCGAAGCAGGATCCCTGGCGACCCCAGGCAAAGCAGGATCCCCGGCGACCCTAGGCGAAGCCGGACCCTCGACGACCCCAGGCGAAGCAGGATCCCTGGCGACCCCAGGTGACGGCAGCAGCAGCGGACCCTCGGAAGGCGACGGCAGCAGCGGCGGACCCTCGGAAGGCGACGGCAGCAGCGGCGGACCCTCGGAAGGCGACGGCAGCAGCGGCGGACCCTCGGAAGGCGACGGCAGCAGCGGCGGACCCTCGGAAGGCGACGGCAGCAGCAGCGGACCCTCGGAAGGCGACGGCAGCAGCAGCGGACCCTCGGAAGGCGACGGCAGCAGCAGCGGACCCTCGGGAGGCGACGGCAGCAGCAGCGGACCCTCGGGAGGCGACGGCAGCCGCAGCGGACCCTCGGAAGGCGACGGCAGCAGCAGCGGACCCTCGGAAGGCGACGGCAGCGGACCCTCGGAAGGCGAACTCGGGAGGGGAGCCCCTGGCCATGGAGGCGGCAGCGGGAGCTCCACTTCTCCCTCGTACCCTGTGTCCTGTAGAGAACAAAAGGCAGCCCCAGGCGATGCAGAACAGCCATCCCCAGGCAATGGCAATGGTGGGAGGGGAAAGCAGTCCTCCCACAGCGGCTGAGACGGAACCAGCAGGTATTTACCCTCTGCTGGTGGAGCTGGGAGTGGCAAGCAGTCCTCCCACGGCGGCTGAGGCGGAACCAGCAGGTATTCACCCTCTGCTGGTGGAGGTGGGAGGGGCAAGCAGTCCTCCCACGACGGTTGAGGCAGAACCAGCAGGCATTCACCCTCTGCTGGTGGAGGTGGGAGGGGCAAGCAGTCCTCCCACGACGGTGGAGGCGGAACCAGCAGGCATTCACCCTCTGCTGGTGGAGGTGGGAGGGGCAAGCAGTCCTCCCACGACGGTGGATGTGGAACCAGCAGGCATTCACCCTCTGCTGGTGGAGGTGGCGGAGGCAGAGGCAGCTCTTGCTGCTCTGCTCCTGGTGATGGTGGAGACAGAAGCAGCTCCTGCTGCTCTGCTCCTGGTGGTGGTGGAGACAGAGGCAGCTCCTGCTGCTCTGCTCCTGGTGGTGGTGGAGGCAGAGGCGATGGGGCGGATGCTGGCCACTCAGAGGGAGGCTGTGGCGGTTCTGGCTCCCTCTGCTGTGGCGGCTGGGCTGGTGTGTGCCGTGCTCCCTTCAGCAGCATAAATAGAGGCTGCTGGGGAACATCAGCATCCTGCCCTTCTCCCCCCCAGAAAAATTCAGGGGGTTGAGCCTGTAACTCCTCCCCTTCTGGCTCTTGGGACTGCAGCTTGGGTCCTAAGGCTGTGGAAGCGCAGACTTCCACCTCTTGGGCTATGGACGCACCGACTCCCCCCTCTTTGGGCTGTGGACGCACCGACTCCTCCCTCTTGGGCTGTGGACGCACCGACTCCTCCCTCTTGGGCTGTGGACGCACCGACTCCTCCCACTCGGGCGTAGGACGTTCGGGCTCCTCCCACTCGGGCGTAGGACGTTCGGGCTCCTCCCACTCGGGCGTAGGACGTTCGGGCTCCTCCCACTCGGGCGTAGGACGTTCGGGCTCCTCCCACTCGGGCGTAGGACGTTCGGGCTCCTCCCACTCGGGCGTAGGACGTTCGGGCTCCTCCCCAGGCTGTGGAGGCGAAACCAGCAGGCATTCTCCCTCTGCTGGTGGAGACGGTAGCGATGGCTCCTCTCCCTCTGATGCTGGAGACGGTAGCGATGGCTCCTCTCCCTCTGATGCTGGAGATGGCAGCGATGGCTCCTCTCCCTCTGATGCTGGAGACGGTAGCGATGGCTCCTCTCCCTCTGGCGCTGGAGACGGCAGCGATGGCTCCTCTCCCTCTGGCGCTGGAGACGGCAGCGATGGCTCCTCTCCCTCTGGCGCTGGAGACGGCAGCGATGGCTCCTCTCCCTCTGGCGCTGGAGACGGCAGCGATGGCTCCTCTCCCTCTGGCGCTGGAGACGGCAGCGATGGCTCCTCTCCCTCTGGCGCTGGAGACGGCAGCGATGGCTCCTCTCCCTCTGGCGCTGGAGACGGCAGCGATGGCTCCTCTCCCTCTGGCGCTGGAGACGGCAGCGATGGCTCCTCTCCCTCTGACGCTGGAGACGGCAGCGATGGCTCCTCTCCCTCTGCTGGTGGAGACGGTAGCGATGGCTCCTCTCCCTTTTGTGCTGGAGATGGCAGCAGCAGGGTCTCTCCCATATCCGCAGCCAGGTAGTTGAACACCATGGCTGCGATGTCTGGGAGGGAAGCTGGGTGGTGTTGCTGTTCCCAGGCCTCCCAGCGCTCCCCATCTCTTGCCCACAGGAGGTTGATCACAGCAGGGAGGGCGTCCACGATATCCCTCTCAGGCTCCGCCAGCCAGTCCCAGATCCCCTCTGAGGAGAGTGGACCAGTCCGCCTCAGAGGATGCAGAGGCAGCTCCTGCTCCTTTCCCTCGGACGGTGGTGGTGGAGGTGAAACCAGCAGGTATTCTTCCCCTGCTAGTGGAGCCATTGGCTGTGGACACTCGGCCTCCCCCCTCTTGGGCTGTGGACGGACCGACCCCTCATCCTCCGGTTCCTGCTCTGGGCCATCCTCCTCCCATATGTGCGCAGGATGTGCGCAGGATTCAGACTCCTCCCTCACCTGCCATGGAGGGGGTTGGTCGGGTGCTACATGCCCAACCTCACCAATGGCAAAGCACCATTCCTCACCCCTCAGACAGGTGAGGCAGACGTCCAGCACAGCAGAGACCCGGCGGGACTTGCGACCAGCCCCGCGCTGTTGCACCTGCTGCTGCTGTTTCCTCCTTCTTCCCATTATTTAGTTTGGGAAAAAAAAAAAAAAACGAACAAACAAAAAAAACGCACTTTTCTGTCCTGGTCCGGCTGTTGGAGGCGTTGTTTGTCCCACGCTGGACACCATATGTGGCAGTCTGGCTCGCAGTGGTGAGGGTGATGACGTCACGGACCAGGAAGTAACTGAATCACAAACAGTGGATGGGCGGGTGAAGCTGAGTGCAGTAGCACTCAGCGTATTTATTAACAAACAAAATATTAAACAAACCAACAAAACACAAAACAAAAGGGCACGAGGGCCAAACGAATGAACAAACAAACAAGTAAGTGACGTGCTGGGTAATCCAGCACGTTTTAGCAATTGTTTTCCAAATGTGGCTTTCTCTCCTCTCTCCGCTCTCCCGTACTCTCCTCTACACTCTCAACTCCAAATGCAGAGAGCTGCAGGTTTATATACTCTGGCCGAGGGATTTAACTAGTTGGTAATTATCTTATTATCCCCCGGCCAGAGTCTGCACGCGTTTGGTAAGGATGCATGACTGTCAGCTATTTAAGTAATCAGTAGCTGATCAGCCATGCATCCTCACGGGGTTTTTAAATAATAATAAAAGACGCGGCGCTTTTACCCGCGCCGCAAACAAAAATACAAATAATAATAAATAGGGGCGGGACACTCCGCCACACAGCCCCATCAACAGTCACTTCCCATACACTTACCTCGCATTCTCATTATCCCTTGCACTGGTTGCCATTATTGGTCTTGTTCATCATCTTCATTGTTGTAAATATATTATTTCATGCCCTTTGAGGTATTCTTGTATGTATGGGCTAAATGTCAGTCCATGTGTGCCCTGATATACCTGTGCCTTACCTGCATGTTGTCTGTATGTCTTCCCAAAGCATACTTGTCTGCGGCTATGATGACACCTCTCCCATTCCCTGTCTGTCTTTCTCTCTGTAGTAGTGCTTGTAAGGATAACCAAGAACACTTCAGTCTGTGTTGAGCACTTTCCCTGGCACATGTGTCTCAGCATCTTTATTCTGGTTAAACCCACCTGATAAGGGAATGGTCACAATCCACTTGAAGTTGTGCAAAGAGCATTTCAATGTAAAGTGGAACGATCAAAAAAAGAAGCCAAGTTAGAAGCAACAATTTGTGAATCTTGGGCCAGAAAGCACCTTTCCAATTGTGCCTATTTGCTTGATGCTTGACAAGGTTGCCCCAATTGCTTCTTCTAACTTGGGCTTTTGTGTTTGATATCGCCACTTTTAAACAGCTGTTGCGTTTTTCTAACTTGTTTTTTTAAATTGACAATTTTGTTATAGATATACATTTGCATGGATAAAAGTACCTGGGGTCAGCAAAAAAATACGTTTGGAGAAAAAGGAGGAGAAGGACATTTTTACCTTACTTTGGTGACTTATTTCTCTTACTGTATGACAGATATTCACACTTTTATACTTGTTATAAGGTCAAACACAAATAGCATGGTCTTGTAACTATGGTTCCCGACTATACAGTTATAAAGGGGTAGCAGTGTATATGCCAGGCTGTAACCATTCAATCTTGTTTGATCTTGGAAGTTAATTAAGATTACACCTAGTTCATGGTTCATGGGAATACTGCATTGATGATGGTATTTTCCTTTGGATTAGATGTTAAACAATGTTCATGTTAACTCTGTGGACAAAGGTTCTATGGACACTATTTTTAAAGACTAGCAGGCTGTTAATCATGATTTTCAGGCTTATACCAATTTGGGTCAAATTAATAAAAGATGAATGTTAAATACACCATAATATTCTATCAACTGTAATGAATGTTGCATTAATGAATGTAACAAGTAAATAACAGTAGCTACCTGTACTAATGGTTTGTTCGTTATATGCAAAAGAAAAAATAATCAATAATGCAATTCTTCTGAATCTGTAGTGACCTGTGAATGAATTAGCTTGGGTATATTTAACATCCTTTGATGAGTAAGTCCTCTTTTTTGTAAGTTTAACATGAACAACATCAATAAAATAAGCATATTCTTGGGACTGACAACAGTTCCATTTTTTAATTAAGTAGTCTAGTTTCACACACAATTTAAACAAAACTTTAAGTGTCAATTTTAATTAGTTTGAAAATGTATGTCAAGTTTGCCAACAAAAAGAAACTCTAATGACAGTACACCTCCTGGATGTCATTACTGCAGTATCAAATGTTACATCAGTTAAAACAAGACTAATCATATTTATAAGATGCATGGTAGGGAATTCTTTAAATTAAACATTTTACTTCCAGGGGTTAGACTACCTAGGTTTGCCGATATTAAAAACATTGCCTTTTTCATTGTTAAGAGGGAGGCATTCTTCTTTTTTGTCTTTCGTCTTTTGTTTTTGACCAATTTTCATTGATAATTTAGCCCACTGAAGCATGATTTATACCAAGGATTTCCATGACTTTACATTCCGTAGATATATTACATGTAAACAGTTAATTTGTTTTAGAACAGTGCAAAGCAGTTTGTTCAAGATCCTGATACAGGTTCATGAACATTACATAGTCACTCAAACCGTTGTTGGCATTAACAGCAAATAGAAGAGGATGAGCTGTTATCCATCCATTCACCAAAATTCCACCCAAAACAGTGTTTACTAAAAACCCAAGAAATTGTATTTAAAAAAGAAAGGACTTTTCTTATAACCCACTTCCAGTAAGAAAAGTTTTTTTTTTGGATTAATGCATATTGTAGGATTTTCTTTTTCTTTCTTTTAGCAAAACTTTTATTGGCAGCAAATGGTCACTTTTAGAAATCTGTGGATTTGATCTTACTTAATAAGTTTAGATGTTCCTTATGGAGTATGATCCACATTTAAAAATCTGTAACATTTTAATTTAAATGACATTACAAAAGGGCCCTCAGAGTTAAAGAAAGTCAGTGAAGCGGCGCCTCCTATTAAATCAGTTGGTATCTCTAAGACCAGTTCAGGCCTTAGAGATGGTAGCCTTGTATAGCTCATATAATAGCTCATATAATACAATAAGCTGTCTGGATCTACGGACAATCCTACTACTTTAGCATCTAATGAACAGCACCTACAAATCAGCAGTTACAGTAATGAGAATACCTCACTTTGAAGGGTATTTCACTAGGCTTAAGTCTTAATATGTCAGATGTATACCACTCCTGTGGCCTTTTTCTAGCGATATCACCCAATCACTGCAGAAAAGCTGGGAAAATATATAGAAAGTAATACAAACAAACTTTAAACTGCTGCATTTTATTTTGAACCTTATTTTTTCCAGTTACTCTTAAAATAGTAGGGTTTCAAACAAAATAGTCATACTGGTAATTATTTAACTATCATTGAACTGTTCCTCGCCTTTTTATAGCTGGACAAATATTCCACAGATTCCTTTATCAAAAGATTTGTCTAAATGTATTATTATGTTTCTTTTTGGTCCGATCTTATGATTGGGGGTATGTAGAAGAGACTAGCTCAGAATCAGAGCACCAATAAAAAAAATAATTAGGAAAACTGAGGTGTACTTTGGTGGGTTTATAATTTGTCCTTAAGGGTGTGATTCCATTATGGTAATGCATGTTATACAAATATAGAAATGCCTATACAATAGCGCTGTGCTGTATTGCATATGGACTGGATTTATTTTTTTGGAATGCACACCTTTATAAAAGTTTATATTCTGGTTTTGGGTTTAATCTTCAACTACTTTTAAGTTTACATTTCAAATTGAATTGAGAGAGAGAGAGAGAGAGAGAGAGAGAGAGAGAGAGAGAGAGAGAATGATAGTTTATGTATTTTACCAATAAAATGACTTTAACTTACACAAAACATACTGTAGTTCACATTTGGAGTTTTTTTTTTTTTTAAAGAATAACGTTTAATGTACCAGCATCCATTCTTTTGTTTAAAAATCCTTAAATCTAACTGTGACGGGGTACCAGTGTTAATTTAGTCTAGTCGACGAAAACCTGTAGATATTTTATTCCAGTTTTAGGCTTTGAATTCTATTTAATCTTAGTCTAGTCGACAAAAATGGTCAGAAGATTTAGTCCACTTTTCGTCATTAGATATTGATTTAGTCAGTCAGAATTTAGGCATCTCCATTCCATGTACCATACCACTGTATTTAAATTTATTTTTGAACAATTGCTTATCTATATACTGTATTATATATATAAGAAATGTAGGAAGTCTGCACACCAAAACAATCTAAGCAATAAACAGTTTAATTAGGAAGACGTCATAAGACAATGCTAAAATAAGACAACAGGATACTCATATGCACTCCGAAGATTTATTTGATTTCTTGAGCTTTTTTTAAAAAAAAAACATCATCCACCTTTGTACATCAAGTTTCAGACCTCTTCTGTAAGAGGATTTGGAGAAGATTTTTGAATATTGTCCACAATTATTGTAAAACACAAAATGGCTGCAAAACCATGTGACCAATAAAATGAATTCAGTTATGCACATTAATTCCTGTTGGCCTCTACTTTGATTTTTAATGAGTCTACAGCATTCTAGAATAGATAAATACTGCAACAAATGCAAATATTTGCAAACTAATCATACCTAATATTTGATTGGCTCATGGCAGCTATGTTTTTTGGTCCAGAAACTTGTCTTGAACAAACTTCAGAAAAACATACACCAAGTTTCGCTTCATTTGGCCAAACAGTTTCAGAGAATAAGTTGTTTGAATGTTTTTCAACAAATCCAATATGGCCACCAAGCCATGTAACCTATCAACTTCTCTTGCACAAATCTAAATTTAGTACATGAATGAACCAAGTTTCAGATCTCTGCATTAAGTAGTCTTGGAGAAAAAGATTTTTAAAAATTGTCAGAATCCAATATGACTGCATTTTCACTCTGGCACAACTTCCTATGAAGTTTCATGAGTTTTCGTGCAACGGTGTTGATTTTTAAGGACATTTGAAAATTTGGCGGAAAAAATAAATTAGAAATAAAAATAATCTGTACAATAACAAGAGGGTTCCAGCAACTTTGTTGCTTTGCCCCCTAACTGCACTAAAGTGGTCAAATTAAGTGTTCATTTTTAAAATGCACATCTTTCCAGGTGAACTCTGCATCTGTTTCTTTTTCCCTGTGTGAGATCACCAGTAATGCTAAGCACTCTTTCGGCAAATGCCTGATTAGCTGGCATGGCAAATACATGCAGTGCATAAGGCTTTAAGAGTGGAAAAATAACAGGACTTTGTGATTTCCAAAATGCAACTTCATTTGGATCACTGCAGGGCTCTGACAGAATTTGTTTGTATTTCTTGATTTCATGCCTTATTGATGGCCCAGATCCTGAAGCTGGCAGTGGCAACTTCTGCGATGCTCTCTTTTTGGTGAGGGACAACTTCGGGGTCTTTCAGCAGAAGTAGTTATTTCTGTTGTGCCACCATTACCGTCAAAAAGACTTTGGGCAGATTCAGCAATGTATTCTTCAGCTCTCTTCAGCACCTCTTTTAATTCATTGTCTTAATTTTCAGTAATTGTCTTTGCTGCAAAAGTAGAGTCAAGGAAGCTGAGGCACCAAGTGGACTGAAATTGTACCTAAAAAGCAAGCAGAACACTCTTCCATGTTAGTCTTCATTCTGTATGCAATAGCAGATAGTGCTAGATAGTGCTGTATAGCTACTGTTGTGACAGCAGTCTGTAACATGTACAAGGAGATCAAGAAGAGCTGGCAGCACCAATGAGAGAGACATTGTATCACTCTGAGGTGTTTTTGTTTGTTCAGCGAGGGGTAAGAGGAGCTCTTTCAGAGAACTGAACTTATGCCACTCACTAGGTAAGAGACAATCCCACCCCTCTTCGTTTGATAGTTGGCAATGACTTCTTTGATCTAGAACAGTGGTCCTCAAAGTGGTGCCCGCGGGCAAATTTGTGCCCGCGAAGCCAGGCCATCGTGCCCGCGGCAGCTGTTCTTAAATTATGGGTCATGAACACATTTCTGGCGGGTCGTAGCGTGGGAAAATAAATAAAGCTTTAAACACATTTTCCAACAAAAGCATCACAGCATTCTATTGACAGTGCTGCTCGCTTGTACGTACTCTACATATTTTTTTTTTTTCCTGAAGGGCCTCTGTGATATGATCAACCAATTGAATATCTGCATTTTCTCTGCGGTAGCCCAATCATAAGTTAGCTGGGTGGGACATAAACTGTGTCTGTTTCAGTTACAGGTACTGACAGTAAGTTTAACCAATAGGAGAGTCAAATATCTGCCAAGTTTTACGCAGCTGTCCAGTCATAAGCAAGCAGAGGCCGTTCACGGTATTCTGCATGAAAATTGAAGGCGAGTGAGTAGCCAATGGAAAAGTGAAAGATCTGACAGCTGTCCAATCATTCGTGAGCAGAGGTGGGGTGTTAATATGCCAGGTAAGCACTGAATTGAGAAAAATAATACATTTCAGTATTTAGAATTTAATTTCTAATTTCACCAGACAAGGGAAACACCATAGTAGATTTAGTTCCGAATCCACTTTCTCTGAATAATTGTACTGGAGATGAGTGATCTTTAAAACAGAGTAGTGTTAACAAATTTGACAAATTGAAACAAAGCGAGATGCTAATTATCCTCTTATTTTAGTTCCCATTAAAACTCTTAATATATATATATATATATATATATATATATATATATATATATATATATATATATATATATATAAACGTTATACTATCTGTGATTTGAATTTGTATGTTTTATATATATATATATATATATATATATATATATATATATATATATATATATACATACATACATACATCGCGGGAAGTTAGTGTTTAAGATAAGAACCTATGCAATAGTCAGCGTGCCCGCAAACAGCCAAGTAAGATCAATTTATGCCCATGCCCAAATTACTTTGAGGACCACTGATGTAGAGTAATCATGCAATCATAGTGTATGTGCCTGTGGCAGGGTGCCCCTGCCCCTGTGTGTATTTTGTGTTTTATGTTGTCTGTTATATTTATTATTATAGTGGTGCACAGAGTGTGGGTTATGTAGTACAGGTGATGTAAAATGTATATTTGTTTTTAGGCTCAGGGATTGCACAATCACTTCACGTGCAGATTAAAATGGGTATTTGTATGGGGGTACGGGAAGTGCACAATTAATCCACGTGCAGTCTGTGTGAATGATTGATTAGCAATCGAGTCTTGGCACAGTTGCATAAAAGAATGAATGTTTCACGCACACAGGGTTGGGTGTACAGCGAGGAGGTACGGGAGAGATAGAAAGAGAACATAATAATAATAATAATAATAATAATAATAATAATAATAATAATAATAATAATAGCAATTGCTACACGTGCTGGTTAAAAACCAGCACGATACTTGTTATAGGTCAGTGTTTGTTTGTCTGTTCATTTGGCCACTGCGCTGTTATTTTTGTCAAAGTGTTTGTGTTTTGTTTAAACCCTTTATTTTTTTCATTTAATAAACCGGCGCATCAGTGCATTTTCAGTCACTCACCAGTCCTGTCTATGTCCTGTGTTCTTCCGGTCTGACGTCACCACTGAAGCCATCCTGTGACAGTGCTACTCCATCTTGTAGGGCAGTGTATGATAACCATCAAGCCACAAGCTGCCAAAAGCTTCTCAGTTGCTTTTGAGGATCTTCTGAAAAGTGCCACAAGCCTTTGTACTTTTGCCAGCAGACTAATCACACTTGTGTCCTATTGTACCAGATTTACAACAAGTTGAAGAGTGTGCACCACACAAGGCATTCTTTTGATGTTGTCATTTATGTAGTCTGCATCTTTGAGATCTTCAAGTGCAAGATCATCATTTTCATCTTCACTTACACTATCCAGATCTTCCTCTAAAGGAGATTTAAAAGCTGCTATCATGTTACTACCGTTGTCTGTTATAACAGTTAAAACTTTCTCCTGTGGGATCTCCCATGAAGCCAAGCAGTGATTAACATGTTCTTGTATTGACTTTCCAGTGTGAGGATGGGCAATCTGAATGAGAGACAGCAAGAAATGTTTGGGCTCATTATCATTTGTGCAGAAAAGACATGCACTGATTGCTAGGAATGAAGCTGTCATTCCCCTTTTTATCCATATATCAAGCCCAATGACTACCTGACGAGCAGCAGCCACTGCATGTTTCACCTGCTCCTTTTCCTCATCATACAACTTATCTGCAAGGTTGCATACTTTGACTGTCTTTGGCACCACAAATTTTCTGTCCATAACTTGGCAAAAGTTTCTGAAATACTCTCCTTCAGTTATTCTTGATGGAAGGCCCTCCCTGGCAATCCATTTTGCTAAAGAACTTTCCCTAGAAAGCTGTTCCTTTTGAATCCAGCTTGTACTGTGTTGCAGATGCAAATGAAGCTGGAATGGTGAACTGTTGTTTTTTCTTTTCTTCATTGAGTCTGATTCATGAGTTTTCTGAAATTAATTAAACATACACAATGCATACATTTATGTAGATACTGAATAATAATTATAACCTGCAAGACAATTATTTACATTATGGGTTTGACAGAAAAAATAAAATCATTCAATTTCCATTGTTGTCCATCTATTTTAATTACAATTACAGAATGACACTACAGTTGGACTGTGATTTCTATTACATAAGAGTAGGTGTTAAAACTTCAGGCTGATATTGGACTCAGCTCTCGCCAAGATAACCACCAACTAAGACATAGCTTCTATTACTGTAAACTAATGTGATCCATCTGCCTGGTGTTGATGGCTGAAGTCAACTAGAGCCAGTTGCTGCTCCTCTCTGCTGCTTCAGAGAAGTTCTTCACTATGTGTCGCAACTCTTTACCACTGAATCCACAAATCCTCAACAACCCACCCCCATTGGGTAAACCTGGACTTTCCATCCTCGTTGTTCCGCTTCAACAGCTAGTTGAGTGTACCAAAGTTTCTTTCTTTCATACGACTCATCCACAGCATCCTCCCATGACACTGTTAACTCTACCAGGTGAACAAGGCATGCTGATCCAGACCACAAGACAATATCAGGTCGAAGGTTAGTGGTGGCAATCTCAGGTGGGAAAATAAGCCGTTGTCCAACATCTGCCATCTGCAGCTTCCAAGTTTTCTTGGAGGTTGCTCTTCTGGACAGAGGAATGTTGTTCTTCATGTCTCTATATTGCTGGCATTGGTGGCAACCTGTTGGTCATGCTGCACTTGTCTTCCAATGCTAAGGCCAAACATCCCAGCACCTGGTCATGACGCCAAGTAAAACGTTCTTGGCTAAGACCCACCTTACATCCTCTCAAAATGTGTCTTAATGTAGCTGGCAATGAACACAAAGGACACCACGGATCCTCTCCAACTCATTGATTAAGGTTATGTGGTGATGGGAAAACATCATATGTTTACCTGATGAGGAAACTGATCCTGCTCTGTTCCATTATCCATTGATGTCGCCAGCCGATATTGCGTTGTTCCACACTCTTCCAGCTCGTCCATTCTCCCTGCTTGGCCTGGGAAACTGCCTTTATGCACCTCATACTCTCCTCCTGTTTTTGCACCTCATTGACGCACCTCATTATTATTATTATTATTTATTTCTTAGCAGACGCCCTTATCCAGGGCGACTTACAATTGTAAGCAAATACATTTCAAGTGTTACAATACAAGTAATACAATAAGAGCAAGAAATACAATAACTTTTGTTCAAGTGTGACAAACCACAATTCAATAATACAGCAGATAATTGATAGTTACATCAGGATAAGATTAAAGAGTGATAGTTACATCAGGATATGATTAAATACAAAGTACTACAGGTTAAACACTTGGCAGATTACAGTATTCTGAAGTACAGGATTAAATGCAGTAAAATAGGGGGCAGATAAGAGCAAAATAAAGCACATTTACATGAAGGGTGATAGTGTCCCAGGATACAAACAGAGGAGTTCTACAGGTGCTGTTTGAAGAGGTGAGTCTTAAGGAGGCGCAGGAATGTGGTCAGGGACTGGGCAGTCCTGACATCTGTAGGAAGGTCATTCCACCACTGCGGAGCAAGGGTGGAGAAGGAGCGGGCTCTGGAGGCAGGGGAGCGTAGCGGAGGTAGAGCTAGTCTTCTAGTGCAGGCGGAGCGGAGAGGTCGAGTGGGGGTGTAGGGAGAGATGAGGGTCTGGAGGTAGCTGGGTGCAGTCTGGTCAAGGCATCTGTAGGCTAGTACAAGAGTCTTGAACTGGATGCGAGCGGTGATCGGGAGCCAGTGGAGCGAGCGGAGTAGTGGAGTAGCGTGGGCGAAGTGAGGCAGAGAGAACACCAGGCGGGCAGCAGAGTTCTGGATGAGCTGGAGCGGACAGGTGGCGGACGCAGGGAGGCCAGCCAGGAGGGAGTTGCAGTAGTCTAGGCGGGAGAGTACCAGGGCCTGGACCAGGAGCTGGGTAGCATAGTTGGTGAGGAACCAATTCATTGACGCACCTCGTTATCTCACTTCTCCCACACGAACTGTGTCCTTCAGGTCCCCATCATACTGTAGCAATTCCCATGCTACATAATGTGGGTGTAAGTCTCACCCACCTGTCCCTTTAATTAGGGTCAGTAGCCTGGCCAGGTCAAAACTTCATTTCCCATAGTTCCTTGCAACCACCCTCTGTTCATCCTCTCTCCCCATTGGCTCATTCAGATTTCCACCCCTCCAATCTCAGAGCTCTTTAGTAGCCAGCAGTTGTATTAAAGCTGGCTAATCAGGCCTGAGGGAGACTCCCTTTCTCAGCGGAATCCATTTAACTACAGCATTTTCTCTACTTAAATTTCAGTGAATCCATTACCATCCTTAGATAATTCCAGTGCATCCGTTCATTTTCTTTTGTCGCTGCACTTTGTCTAAGCTGCTCTTTTTGTTTTCACTGTTACTTGTTTAAGTTTAGCTGTTTTTCTAGGTCTGTTTAGTGTTTGTTGTTTTATGTGTGACAGCCTCCATTTTTTCCTGATCCTCCTGATTTTTTCCAAACAACTGTTCACCATTCAACTCAACACTACTGGACAGTCTCAACAATTTCAACGTACTCAATGTTTTCAACCTTCTACAATCACCATCATTTCGGGACACTTTGCTGGACTGCCTTATTTGTGGGTGAGATCATTTCTTTTTCGTTTGGATTGTTTCTACTTTAATTTGATACTTTGTTTCCTGTATTTTTTGTTATTTTGTTACTTTGTATGGATTTCAATTACCCTGCTTTACTGGACTTGTTGGGCCTACCTGTCATTCTCCCACCATTGCCACAGAGACTGTTAAATGTAATTGTTTCCACAAGTCACTGTTTTTCGTCTGTATCTATTTATTTATCCTTGTTCTTTATCTGTGTGTGTTGTGTTTGTGAGTGTGGGTTTATTGGAGACCCTCCGGACACCATTCATTTCTACTTTGTGAATCTGTTTAGCCTTCTGTTTGTCCCTACATATTTATCTGTACCAGCTTTATTCTTACCTGTTACCTGCAATTATTTGAATTCCTTACTTATCATTATTCATTTCATTCATTTGTTCATTTTTTCATTTGTTGACATTATTGTTCACAATAATAAACCGATTGTTCTTGAAATTGACACCTCTGACGTCCCTGCTTTTGCTGTCTGTCACTCTTGCTGACTTATTTAGCTATAGGAATAGGGCCAGTAGTATCTCCTTAGGGAGGACAGTGCAACTGCTTCTCAGTTGTGCAGAGTGATCGTTACAGAATTGGTGGCCCGTACGGGGACCCTTTGTGTCATTAAATTCATATCTAAATTCATCAGTTTAAATTGTTGGGAACTTAATGTCAGAAATGGAAAATCAGACCTTGACTTCGCTAAACTTCTCTGAGATTGGAGATAGACCCCATGTGACTATCAGAGAGCCTATCACAGAGAGAACCACCCGCATTAGTGACCTGTACATTACACAGGAAGGGGCAGATCTTTCTGGAGGCGATGATGATGAAGGGAACCTTACTGACAGTGTTGTGATAGGGCAATTGACTGAGTACTGTTCCCATCTCACTGACCGTGTTGAGCAACTGGAAACACAGCTGTCTGAGTTACAGGAGAGCAGCATTAATCGTGAACAGGTCCTGCGAGGTTACATCGAAGGACGCTTCACAGATATGGAGAATCGAAGGCAAGAGGCCCTTGACAAAATGGATAAGGAAGTGGTGAAGTGCCTGAAACGCCGCGATGTGCTGTGGGGAGAAGAGCTGATGAAACTCTTCAAAAAGACCAGCACCCCTCGTCTACCACTTTCTTTGCCGTCTTTCTCCTCTAGAAAGCAGTCTGCACCACAACAATTCTCCTTTGACGGTGGGTCTGCTGATTACCATGGCTCCAGAACTGAAGGAAGTCTTTCCCAAGCAAAGCTGCCCATTAAAATCAACTTCCCAGAGTTTGGCAGGGAGGCCAGCAGCGATGCCATTGACTTCCTGGACAAATGTGATGAATTCCTAGCGCTACGACCCATGACACCAAATCAGATCCTGGCAACCATGTCCAGTGTGCTGAAAGGCTCAGCAAAGAGCTGGTGGGTTGCAGAGCGCAAGGGAATCCACTCCTGGGAACAGTTCAAGACTGTCTTCCGTCAAGCCTTTCTGCCATCTGACTTCCAGACCGAAGGGGAAGACCGACTCTGCTCCAGAGTCCAGCTGCCTGACGAGCGAATCCTTGACTTCGCCTATGACTATCGTGCCCTATGTCTGCGCTGGAAGCCAGACTTGGAGGAAACTGAGTTGGTTGGTCGCATTCTCAACAGCTGTAATCCCAAACTGGCAAGCTCCCTTAGGGGAACAGTGAAGACAGTGGCAGAACTGGTGCGCATCGGGACCCAGGTGGAGAGAGACAACGCTGCTCAGCGGGAATACTGGGTCAAGTCAAACTCCAGCAAAGCCGTTCAGGACAAGAAGAGCCATAAAGGAGCTACGAAGAAGCCGGCAGAGGTCAGCATGGTGAGAAGCCAGGAGAAGAAGAATATAGTTCCTGCTGCAAGCCTGACTCTGCTGATCGTGGATGTAGGCGTTCGAGGGCTCCAAGGGCCTGCAGTCCTGGACACTGGGAGCACCTTCACTCTAATGAGAGAGAGTCTCTGGAGGAAGATAGCTCATTCAGGGGAAGAGCTGGAGTCTGCACAGGACCAGTATTTCATGCTGGCGGATGGACAGTCACACCAGGCCAAAGGTCAAGTTCGCCTCACTTACCTTCTCCACGGAGAGATCTGGTTTCTAGGCACATATATCCTACAGGATCATCACCTGACGTTTCCCCTGGTTCTAGGCTTGGATTTCCTGGAGAAAACTCATACCCAGATTGACATTGTCAATAGGCAGTATGGTGTCAAACATCAGAAGGATTTCTCCTACCATCCTTTTTTGCCACGGTATGAGGGGGAAGCTTCCTGGGACAGGTCCTTATCGAGTGTCAGCCTCTACTTCCATACATCTTGCCAGCCACCTACCACCTCTGATCCAAAGCCATGCCAACCGGCGAAGGTGACCATGACCATCACTTCAGCTGAACCATCTCCTGTCGAGCAACAACTCCAGAACCTCCAGCAAAAGTGGTCTTCAGTGTGCACTGATAAGTTGGGAATGACCACCGTCACCCGTCACTCCATCTCCACTGAGGACGAAGTCCCTGTTCGGGGTCGACTGTATAGAGCGTCTCCACTGAAGAAGGCTTTAACCAAGGAACACGTCCAAGACATGCTTCTGGACGGAGTTATAGAACCATCTAACTCCCCATGGTCCTCTCCAGTGGTGCTCACAGAGAAGAAAGATGGTGGTTATCGGTTCTGTGTGGACTACAGAAAGCTGAATGCAAAGACTGTCTTTGATGCATATCCCATGCCCCTCATTCATGACATCCTGGAGTCCCTGAGTGGTGCTGCGGTATTCAGTTCCCTTGATCTACGCTCAGGTTACTGGCAAGTGGCGATGGACTCAGGAAGTAGAGCGAAGACTGCGTTTACCACACCCTTTGGTTTTTATCAATTTAATGTAATGCCATTTGGGTTAAAAAATGCTGCAGCCACTTTTCAACGGCTGATGGAGAGAGTGTTAGGAGACCTCCGAGGGAAGATCTGTTTCGTCTACATAGATGATATCATTGTCTATTCACCAAACTCAGCGCAGCATCTTCAAGACCTCGAGGCTGTCTTCCACAAACTTCATCTGGCCCGTCTTACACTCAATCTCAAAAAATGCCACTTCTTCAAACACACTCTCCATTTCCTTGGTCATGTGGTTTCAGGTGAGGGTGTAGCTGCTGATCCCCACAAGCTCCAAGCCATCCAGGAATATCCCATTCCTACCAACTTGAAGGCGGTTCAACGGTTCCTAGGTTTGGCAGGGTGGTACCACAAGTACATCCCCAGGTTTGCGGATATTGCTGCCCCACTTAACAACTTGAAAAAGAAAGATGTCCCCTGGAAATGGACAGGAGAGTGCCAGAAGAGTTTCAAACTCCTCCAAGAAGCTTTGATCAGTCCTCCAGTCCTCGCTCACCCGGACATCAACAAGACGTTCCGAGTCTTTACTGATGCCAGCGATGTAGGACTTGGAGCGGTTCTGACTCAGCTAGAAGGAGATGATGAGAAGGTAATAGCCTACGCCTCCAAATTACTGAACTCTGCCGAAAAAAACTACTCCACATCTGAAAAGGAGTGTCTCGCTGTCGTGTGGGCAGTAGAAAAATGGCGGCATTATCTGGAGGGGATGGAGTTTGAGGTTGTCACTGACCACGCTGCACTCTCCTGGGCATTCAATAACCCAAAAACCTCTTCCAGACTGACCCGCTGGACTCTTCGCCTACAACAATTCACTTTTACCGTTATTTACAGGAAAGGTAGTCTGAATCTTGTACCTGATGCACTCTCCAGAGCTCCACTTGTACCACCTTCAACTCCTTCTGCATCAGTGTGTGCTAGCAATGCCCCTGCGAGTAGCATGGATCTTCCCACCACCATGGACCAGATTGCGGCCGCTCAGTCCAAAGACCCAGCTATCTCTGACATCATCAATGACATTGCTTCCAATACTGCCAATGATAACCGCAACTCCTTCATCCAACAGCAGGGACTTGTGTATCGCCGGGTGCCCATTCCTAAACAAGGATTCCGATACCAGCTGGTTATTCCGGAACAGCTGGCGGATTCCTTCCTCCACTACTACCATGACAACCCTTTGGGAGGTCACCTGGGCAGGATGAAGACCCTGTTGCGCATGCTGGAGGTTGCATGGTGGCCCTCCATCCGTAAAGATACATGGCACCACATAAAGGAGTGTCAAACCTGCCAGAAGTACAAACCATCCAACACCAAACCTGCAGGTCAACTCCAGTCCACTACTGTGAAGGAGCCTGGAGAGATGCTGGGTCTGGACCTAATGGGACCTTTCCCAAGAAGTAAAAAAGGTAACACTTACATCCTGGTCATTGTTGATTACTTCACAAAGTGGGTTGAGCTGTTTCCATTGCGGGACAGTAAGACCACCAAAATTGTGAACATTTTGACGCAGGAAATATTCACTCGATGGGGAACACCGCAACACATTCTTTCAGACCGTGGACCTCAGTTCACGAGCCAGCTACTCGCAGAGGTGTGCAAGACCTGGGGAGTCGTACAAAAACTCACCACCAGCTACCACCCACAGACCAACCTGACAGAACGCGTGAACCGCACCTTAAAGACCATGGTTGCATCTTTCGTCGGGAAAAACCATCAGCTGTGGGATCAGTGGCTACCCGAGTTTCGTTTCGCCCTCAACACCGCCAAACATGAAACCACTGGCTTCTCTCCTGCAGTACTAGCGCTCGGAAGGACCATCAGAGGCCCATTGGACCGATTAATCGCTGTTGCTCCTGCTCCATCCACCGATCCCTACCAACTGCTAGATCGCCAGCAGCAGATTGCCGAAGAGGTGAGGGATCACGTTGCCAAAGCTCAGAAACGGCAAGCTCGGAATTACAATGCCCGGAGAGCACACTGTCAGTATGAAGAAGGTGAGTTAGTCTGGATAAGATCTCACCCCTTATCTGATGCCTCTGGGAAGTTTTCCGCAAAACTTGCCCCTAAATGGTTTGGGCCAGCTCTTGTAACCAAGAGACTTGGACCCAACAACTACAAAGTCAAGTGGGGGGAGCCAGATTATGTCAAAGAGGATACCGTCAATATTGTTAATTTAAAACGCTACTATGGCGTTCGTCCCTTGCACCTCCAGTGTGGGGGGGGGGAATATGTAGCAATTCCCATGCTACATAATGTGGGTGTAAGTCTCACCCACCTGTCCCTTTAATTAGGGTCAGTAGCCTGGCCAGGTCAAAACTTCATTTCCCATAGTTCCTTGCAACCACCCTCTGTTCATCCTCTCTCCCCATTGGCTCATTCAGATTTCCACCCCTCCAATCTCAGAGCTCTTTAGTAGCCAGCAGTTGTATTAAAGCTGGCTAATCAGGCCTGAGGGAGACTCCCTTTCTCAGCGGAATCCATTTAACTACAGCATTTTCTCTACTTAAATTTCAGTGAATCCATTACCATCCTTAGATAATTCCAGTGCATCCGTTCATTTTCTTTTGTCGCTGCACTTTGTCTAAGCTGCTCTTTTTGTTTTCACTGTTACTTGTTTAAGTTTAGCTGTTTTTCTAGGTCTGTTTAGTGTTTGTTGTTTTATGTGTGACAGCCTCCATTTTTTCCTGATCCTCCTGATTTTTTCCAAACAACTGTTCACCATTCAACTCAACACTACTGGACAGTCTCAACAATTTCAACGTACTCAATGTTTTCAACCTTCTACAATCACCATCATTTCGGGACACTTTGCTGGACTGCCTTATTTGTGGGTGAGATCATTTCTTTTTCGTTTGGATTGTTTCTACTTTAATTTGATACTTTGTTTCCTGTATTTTTTGTTATTTTGTTACTTTGTATGGATTTCAATTACCCTGCTTTACTGGACTTGTTGGGCCTACCTGTCATTCTCCCACCATTGCCACAGAGACTGTTAAATGTAATTGTTTCCACAAGTCACTGTTTTTCGTCTGTATCTATTTATTTATCCTTGTTCTTTATCTGTGTGTGTTGTGTTTGTGAGTGTGGGTTTATTGGAGACCCTCCGGACACCATTCATTTCTACTTTGTGAATCTGTTTAGCCTTCTGTTTGTCCCTACATATTTATCTGTACCAGCTTTATTCTTACCTGTTACCTGCAATTATTTGAATTCCTTACTTATCATTATTCATTTCATTCATTTGTTCATTTTTTCATTTGTTGACATTATTGTTCACAATAATAAACCGATTGTTCTTGAAATTGACACCTCTGACGTCCCTGCTTTTGCTGTCTGTCACTCTTGCTGACTTATTTAGCTATAGGAATAGGGCCAGTAGTATCTCCTTAGGGAGGACAGTGCAACTGCTTCTCAGTTGTGCAGAGTGATCGTTACAATACCATCTCCCAAGACTTTTCACAGGCTTCTCACACTGTTGGTATTGCCTCGCCCTTAATGTAGAACCTCCTTTCCACTACTGTACCTTTAATTATAGAGATGCTCCTTGACTTAGTGGGCTTAAATTGCATTTGTGCCCATTCAATGTTATTGGTTAATTTGCCCAATAACCGATTAGTGCAGGCTACTGTTGTAGTCATGGTTGTCATGTCATCCATGTATGCTCGAATTGGTGGTAGTCACATTCCAGAAGCCAAGCGCTCTTCTCCCACTACCCATATGACACCCTAATAATTACTTCCATTGCCATGGTAAAAGCCAGTGGAGAAATGGTGCATCCTACCATTATTCCAATTTTTAGACATTGCCATGTAGTGGTGAATTCTGAAAGTGAAAAACTAAATTGCAAATCTCCAAAGTAGGCTTTCACTAAATGTATTATTGTCCTCAGTACACTGAAAAAATCAAATGCTGCCCAAAGACGCTCATGTGCTACCTAACATGGAGCTCCTTCCTCTCCTTTTTAGCTGTTTGAATTTGCTGCCAGATCACACTGATGTGCTCTAAGCAACCTGGGAAACCTGGAATACCGGCTTTGCTGAAGAAAATTTTGCCTTCCACGTTTAACAGGGAAATAGGACGAAATTGACCGATACTCATAGAATATTTTTCTTTGGGTATAAAGACCCCACCTGCTTGGCGTCATGCTCTTGGTACAACCTGTTTTTCCCATGTTACTTTCATCAATTTCCACAGGATTCGTAGAACATCAGGGACACTCTTGTACACTCTATATGGAACTCCATTATGCCCAGGAGATGATGACGCCTTTTTCACAGCTTGCTCTACTTCTTTCCACTTAGGTGCACAGTCCTCCATTTGGTATTCTGGTCGATTGATTGGGATGTCTAAAGGACATTCTTCTCACTGGTGAATAACTTCTTTGCAAATTTGAATGGGTCTTTATAAAAGTTAGTTCTTGCACACTCCTTCTTTTTACAGTGTTTCCGTAGGTGCTCAGCTCTGCGCAATGTTGCAAGCTTATCTTTTATGACCCTTTGTAATAGATTGAGTGCCTCACTTCTGACTTTGTTCTGCTCTTCTCCATTGCTTCCTCAGCTGCCTCCTTTCTCTAACTAAGCGCTCAATCTCCTGCTGCTGTCTAGACTTTTCAGGAATAGTTTGTACTTTCTCCCTTTTTCAAATCCAAATCTTTCGCTTCCATATGCGTAGATGGTATCCCCAAATGTATCCAGCTTCTTTTCGACTGTTCCACCTAACCTTTCCAATGCAAAACAGAGATCCTTGTTTACTGTGTCCCACACTGTTTTCTCAGAAGTTCTTGGCCATTTAACTCCAGGCTTGTGCCCGTCGAGATTATTTTCTCTCTTACGCTGGTTCATCTGACTGGGTTCACAAGGATCATTAGGTTCATCACTAGTTGTGTTTATGCAAGTCCTCCTCTCATCTATGACAGGGGTGATATTCTGCGAACTGTGGTTTGCTTCCTGTCGCTGGATTTCATTCGACTGACTTCGTAAAAAGTACTGATCAATGCAAGGACCTTGTCCCTTCTCGTCGCCAGCTGCACTATTCACAGCAGTCACTGGACGTATCCAGATCTTCATGATTTCTATTACATGACAGTAGGTGTTAAAAGTTCATGCTGAAATTGGACTCAGCTCTTGCCAAGATAAGCACCAACTAAGACATAGCTTATTTTACTGTAAACTAATGTGATCCATCTGATGATGTAGATATCCTAAATTATCCTAGTAAATTAAACACTGCAATATCCATGAGTTTTACTGTAATTACAGCTTGGTTTTAAAACAAGCAAACATTATTGGTATTGTTACAAAAGTGTTTATTTTTACTCTGAACACTTGCCCAGGTTACAGAAAAAAAGGAAATCTGCATTTTTTTGTGCTGTTCCGATTATAGGGTATTATAAGCAGGGCTAGAAGTTAACTTTTTAAGGCAGCAGTGAGGATTTGCGATCTGCCTGGAAAGTAAGTAGCAAAATGGTGTTATTCGGTAGCGGTTTATTCGACTAATAATTGTAAATAAAAATGATTTAAAAAATAAACTACCTACTGTTTTAAATAGACTGAATATCCCAAACTATCACATAGTAAACCTATATTTAAATCATAAAATGTATATTGAAACCACCTTGTTCTCAACCAAGTAATGGAACGAATACAATTCCTTATCCTTAAGTTCTACAAGAATGTAACCATATCTGTCATCTAAGCATTTAATAAGCCATCAGTACGGTTATCCAGGTTATGTTTCATTGGTGCAAATTAAGTGGTATGAAATTATCCTCTTATCTGTCTTCAATTGTTGACTGAGATTTCGGTAACAAAAAAGTCATACACACCTATAAAGCGATTAAAAAAAAAAAAAAAAATTAATGTGTGCCACATTATCATTGAATCCTGCATTGTATGACCTTATAAATTATAAGGTTACAACCACAACCAAGATGTCTTGATTTCCATTACATGAGAGTAGAAGTTAAAACTTCATGCTGATTTGAATTCGGCTCTCGCCAAGATAAGCACCAACTAAGACGTAGCTTTACAGTAAACTATGTATCTGTGTTTCCATCCATTTGCGCTTCCTTCCATATGATGATGTAGATATCCTTCTGCCTGGTGTTGATGGCTGAAGTGTAATGCTGGCTCCAGGGATCAGCTTATTTTGCCTCCCTAGCGCATCAGCACACACAACGGCTGCGATGCTGGCTCCGGGGATCAACCACTGTGCAGTCTCCCCAGCGCATCAGCAACCGTCTGGATTGAGCTAAGAGGGTACATCTCTGGGGTCTTCAAGTGGGCACCATCCACCCTCTGTGTTTCGTCGATTAGCCCACGACACCTCAAGAGGGCTCGACAGTGATTCTGGCGTCCCAGCATCACCCCCCTTCGTCTCGGAAAGATGGTACCGCTACAGTTAAAAGTTTCATGCAACGTGTTACACTAACTGGTTTGTTCATAAATATGTATGCTCCCACCCTGCCTTTTCACTGCATTTTTAAATGCTGTACAATTTAAGAAATTAACTAATTACAGCTATCAACCAAGATTAAAAAAACAAACAAACAAACAAAAAAAAAACATTCTGGGTTTGTTTTATTAAGCAGTGACATTAGTTAGTATGTGTGTAAGTTATGGTTTGATGGTGCAATATATATATATATATATATATATATATATATATATATATATATATATATATATATATATATATAGTTAAAGTATGCAAGGTAGTGATAATCTATTATAAAATGTTGATATTGTAATAATTATCTATCTATTATGTGTTCATTTTTATCGCGGGTGAAACTAGCGTTAACATTATAACACAACCGGAGCCGACAGACAGATTAAATTAGCATTTTATCGACACTGAATAAACTTAATATCCTGTTAGGTCATTGCCTGTTATCTTAAAAAAAAATCACAATGTTTTTAAAGTTTAATTGTACTTTTTGTCTTTAAAATAAACATCATACCTTGAAATTGCATCTACTTCGTGATTTGTGACAGTATTTGTACTCAAGTGTCCAATACGATTTGCATTGCGGACCTGACACGTATCTACCTGGGAAAGCACACACCTCAATCATCTAAATCGGGAAGCCCTATTAGCCATAGTTTCCCGCTTTATGAAAGATAATGTATGTCTTTAAAAAAAACCAAATACCAGTAATTATGTATATTTTCACTCAGGGTCGATGTGGCAATGTGCCCCGCCCCTGTGTGCATTTGTGTGTTATATGTTGCATGTGGTGTGTTAATGTTGGTGTATAGATATTGGTGCACGGGATATAAATGGGTCTGTGTAGCACAAGTGATTTAAAATATATAGTTGTATTTAGGCACAGGGATTGCACTATCACGTCATGTGCATTTAAAGTATTTAATAGTGTGTCAGCACGGGGTTGCACAAATTAGTTCACATCCTGGGATTCAAGTGAATAAATAATTAGTAATTGAATCACGGCACAACAGTATATATAGGGGTTGTGTGTTCGGTGAATGGAGAACGGGTGTGTAGAGGAGGTAAAAACTGTTTAAAAGAAAGTAAATAACAATTGTGACTACATGCTGGAGAACCAACACGGTACTTGTTTGTGTGTGTTCGTCCACTCGTTTGTCTGTCTGTTTATTGTCTGTTCGTTTTGGCTACTGTGCCGTTTTATTTTACAAAGGGTTTTTGTGTTTGTCCAAACCTTTCATTTTTCCGTGCTTAATAAACCGCGCAGCAGCGCTTTCATTCACCATTTCACTCGCAGTGCTGTGTGTTCATTTCTGGTCTGACGTAACCACTAAAGCCAGTTGTTCACAGTTGGTCATATAAACTACAAAGTAAGGTATCAGAAAAATGCTACTGCATAAAACAAAAAAACAAAAAAAAACTAGTAGCTAAATGCTACCAAACATACGTTAACTTCAAGCCTTGTTATAAGCAATGTAATGCTATGCTGGAATCTTTTCCTGAATTTTATGAAATCTGACGCAATTTAAATTGTGACTACATTTAATTTATTCTATGGACACATGTCACTGTATAAACAATGCCATAAACCATCAAAAGCATCAGTTTAAAAACAATCTAAAAGTTATTCAGAAACACACTGTTGCATAATCCCTTCACATGACTCCAGTCTACTTGATATTTTTATATGGGAAGTTAACGTAGGAATGAAAATGAAAAAAGCGCACTTTATTCAAGCTGCTACAGCGCAAAAATACTACATGGCGCCTTTCAACCTAACAAGGCAAATTGTTACCTCGAGGCTGTGCGGTAGAGACGTGTGACGACCAAGCTTAGCACAGTAAAATAACAGCGATTCCGATGTGGAATTCGACAAAATTTAATATTATACAGTTATATTATAATTTAGAAAACGATTGAGTGTCAACAGCCAATCAGCTTCCCCCGCTGGAACGTTGAAGTGAAATCAGGATAAAACTATTAGAAAACCTTTTTTAAAAAAATGTTGTTTAAAGTTTCTATATTATAATAGCATCTAATAGTCTCATTTATTTATTTGTTTGTTTATTGTCATCACAGTTAAGTAAAATAGTAGAGAATACTAGCTAATTGATTTGTTTTTTACAATGAGCCCGCCCTAAAAAAGTGGATGCCCCCCACCACGTTCATGCTGCCGTCGAGCCTGGAAGGAACTGCAGTATATGAGGGATGCATCAGAACCACATAACCCAATGGTTAGCGGTGTGAGCTTACACCCTCAAGGACCCTTGTGTGTAATGAAGGCAAAGCAGGATATACCACATTAAGGCGGTAGAACCTGGAGAATGTACACTGTGCAGCCCAGCTAGCTGCAGTACAAATATCAGACATCGAGGCCCCTCTGAAGAGGGCCCAAGGTGTAGCTAACCCTCTGGTGGAGTGTGCGGCTAACCTGCCAGGTGGGGGCAAGCCATCACCATCATACGCAGTCGAGACTGTGTCCAAACCTGTGCCGAATGTGGATGGGGGGTAAATTAGGTAATTGATAGCCAGTTGACCCCTCAGCCACAATATAAAAGACCTGCAGCTTTGACTGAACGGGGTTGCAGGGTTCAGGAGTGGAGCATGGGAGCAGAGCGAGGAGGTAAAATAATAAATCTAAAGAAACAATTGCTACGCATTCTGGTTCAACACCAGTATAATACTTGTTTTAGTAATTATTTATTTGTCTATTTGTTTTGGCCAATGTGCATTTTTGTTTTATAAAGTGTTCTGTTTCTCTTATTTATAATTAAAACGTGCAAGCATCGCATTCATACCCCAGAAATGTCTGTGTCTGTCTATCTTCCCAGCCTGACGTCACCACCCAAGCTATCCGTGACACTGACATATGTTTTTTTTTTTTTTTTTTTTTTAATTTAGTCGTCGCCAATTATTTTTACCCCGGTTTTCACCCCAATTTAGCATGCCGAATTATTATCTGTATCCCCGGCTCACCGCTCGCAACCCCCCCGCCGACTCAGGAAACGGAGGCTGAAACACGCGTCCTCCGAAACGTGCTCCTTCCAAGCCGTCATTTTTCGCACTGCAGATCCACAGCAATGCTACCAGACCTATAGTGCCGGAGGACAACACAGATCTGGCGGCTCCGCTGCAGAGCCACAGGCGCCCTATCGGCCACAGGGGTCGCTGATGCGCGGTGAGCCGTGGATTCCCCTGCCGACCTAAGCCCTCCCTACCCGGGCAGCGCTCAGCCAATTGTGCGCCGCCCCCTAGGAACTCTCGGTCACGGTCAGCTGTGACATAGCCTGGATTCGAACCAGCGATCTCCAGGCTATAGGGCACATCCTGCGAGGAGCGCCTTTACTGGATGCGCCACTCGGGAGCCCCACTGACATATGTTTAATCATGTGATTGAGTGAAGGCAAGGGTGGTAATGTGCTGGCAGCCCAAATCTGACAGTGCATTTACAATTAGATCAGAGAAACTGCTACTTCATGTCAGTTCTTTCCACCTAACTGCAGGGCCTGTACCTTTAGGTAATATCACATTTTCAAAGTGTTTCATTAGTGATGCCACTGAAAATTAGCAAGGGACTTTATCAGCATAATATATTTTGATGTAAGTTATTTTTATTTAACTTTTACTGGTTCAGTCCCTTGAGCCACATGCAATTATTATTTTACATATTTTACAAATTAAGGCAGCTCTATATTGTTTTTTATGATTATGAAGAAAATATCCTTAAGTGCATGTTTCCATTAATGTTTTAACTCAATGTTCAAAAAAAATGTCTTTAAAGCTACATCCAAAAATATTTATGCATCCAAATATATATATATATATATATATATATATATATATATATATATATATATATATATATATATATATATATATAATGATTTCCATTACATTAGAGTAGATGTTAAAACTTCATGCTGATTTGAACACGGCTCTCGCCAAGATAAGCACCAACTAAGATGTAGCTTTACAGTAAACCAATGTGATCCATATGTGTCCCCATCCATTTGCGCTTCCTTCCATATGATGATGTAGATATCCTTCTGTCTGGTGTTGATGGCTGAAGTGTAATGCTGGCTCCAGGGATCAGCTTATTGCCTCCCTAGCGCATCAGCACACACAACGGCTGCAATGCTGGCTCCGGGGATCAACCACAATGCGGTCTCCCCAGCGCATCAGCATGACAACCGTCTGGATTGAGCTAAGTAGGGTACATCTCTGGGGTCTTCAAGTGGGCATCTTCCATCCTCGGTGTTTCGTTGACTAGCCCACGACACCTCAAGAGGGCTCGACGGTGATTCTGGCGTCCAAGCATCACCCCCCTCCGACCCCCACTCAACTCAGCCCAGCTTACTTACCTGTACATCAGCTTTCCTTTCTATTGTGCTTGAGATCCCCAGCCAGAATCTTTCCGTCTCAACCACAGCCAGTTACTGCTCCTCTCTGCTGCTTCAGATAAGTTCTTCACTGTGTAACGCAACTCTTGGCCACTGAATCGAACGTCTCTGAGAAACCGGGTTGTAGAGTGTGCCACAAATCTTCGACAACCCACCTTCACTGGGTAAACCCTGACTCTCCATCCTCGCTGTTCCGCTTCAGTGGCTAGTTGAGTATACCGCAGTTTCTTCCTCTCATACGCCTCATCTACAGTATCCTCCCATGGCACTGTTAACTCTATCAGGTGAACAAGGCGTGCTGATCCAGACCACAAGACAATATCTGGTTGAAGGTTAGTGGTGGCAATCTCAGGTGGAAAAATAAGCCGTTGACCAACATCTGCCAGCATTTTCCAGTCTCTAGCAGCTTCCAGTTGTCCTGGGCGAGGATTGGTTTTAACACCTTTTCTTGGTGGTTGCTCTCCTGGGCAGAGGAATGTTGTCTTTTGTGTGTAATGTTTTGATGGAACAGGGGGCAACTTATTGGTCATATTACGCTTGTCTTCCAATGCTAAAGCCAAACATCGCAGCACCTGGTCATGGCGCCAAGTAAACCATCCTTGGCTAAGGGCCACTTTACATCCTGTCAAAATGTGCCTTAATGTTGCAGGTGATGAACACAAAGGACATGAGGGATCCTCTCCTACCCAGAGGTTTAGGTTCTGTGGTGATGGGAGAACATCATATGTTGACCTGATAAGGAAACTGATCCTGCTCTGTTCCATTGACCATAGGTCTTGCCAGCCAATCTTGCGTTGTTCCACACTCTCCCATCTCATCCATTCTCCCTGCTTGGCCTGGGAAATGGCCTTTATACACCTCATCCTCTCCTCCTGCTTTTGCACCTCGTTGACTACCAGCTTCCTCTGTTGAGCTGGGGCTGCCTTGTGCCATGTAGGAGGAGCTGAACTGAGACCAAGACCCCCTCTTCCATGCTGAACTTGCCCCATGATATCACAAATTCGAAGGGCAGCCTTTGCATCCTCCACAGCTTTCTTTGCCACCCACTTTCTTCCAGTTTTCGACGCAGGTGCTGCCTCCCTTACGTATTTGTCGCATGACTCTACTAATGTCATTTCCAGTCTGACCTTGGCGCACATAAACTCCTCAGTTAGAGCGGAGACTGGTAGCTGCAGTATTCCTTTACCATAAAGTCCCATATATATATATATAATGTTTTAACACCCATGAAGCTTTTTAGTTAAGGGAAACCTCTGAGAGAGAATGAAAATGAATAAAATAAACCACATAATGGTCCCCTAAAGATAAATGCCCTCGATTTTTTCTTTTTTCTTTTGGAACACTGAGAATGTCAAGTAGGTGGTAGAAGTCTCCTGGGAAGCAGTTTTAAATAATGAATCAATTTTAGGTTGCACAAATGAGCTTTAGTAGGCAGATGTATTGTTAGTGTGTCCATCATATAGTTGTATACCTCATTCATGGTTACCTACGGACACAAGGTTCAATATCATTTAACTTCTACAAGAACCCTGAGCATTGGCATTCAAAGGTTCTGCTCAGACATCTGTACCTAATCACAATACAAGGAAGATTAGGCAGCCTCTGTCACATGCTATAGATGTCTGTAGTCTTTACTACTGTATGTCGTCTCCTCTAGGAAAGTATGGGGTACATTGAGCGGGTTTCCAAATATAAAATAAACAAAGCAGCATTACCAGGGTTAGAAACTTTTAAGAAAGTAACGTGGGAAGTGAAGGGGGGGAGGGGGCGGGGGATGACTCTTAATATTAGTATTCTTCAAATATGATATGCATTATAAAACATGAAATTATGAAGCGATAGCATACATAAACATGTGGATTTTGTGCAGTATAGGTTATTACAAGCATATACTTTTTATTTCAATTGTAGTCGAGGAAGTAAAGAAACAATGGCCTAACCAGTGAAAGAAGCGTGCCAGGGCAAGAGTGGTCAGTGCTTAGCAGTCAGAAGAGAGGGGCAGTACATGAAATTGATGGAATTTCTGGCTTCATACACAGAGAGTAGAAGGTCATTATGCTAAAGTATTTTCAGTAGCTCATTGTTAGCTTCCCAACTTTTAGATATATTTATTACAGGAGCGAGTGTTTGAAATAAAATATTGGTCATATGGTTTCTGATGCTATGACAATTGTATACAGTTGTGTAATATCATGTTTTGTTTTTTTTTATTATGTATTGCGTAACATTATTGTAGATCTAATAGAAACGTAATACTTAGCAAACGTTTCAACTTCCATCTTCGTGCATTAAAGAATAAAGTGGTTTATGATCTGTGTTTGCTGATAATTACGTTTATACTGTAAAAAAAAATGTGTTCAAAGTTATGTAAGAATTAACAACATAATAGTATTTATTTTTTGTTAAAATACGTAAACTAGGTATATTTACTACAAAACCTCCAATGCACAACAGCACTCTGAAGTATGGTATTAACACATCTAGTGTGCAATGGATTGACCCACGACTTTTTCGGATGACGGATAATAAATGATGGAACGGATCCAGTGGGCAAAGCCCTTTAGCCAGCAACTCTGTTCAATTCAACTTCCCCACAACTCTGTTCAATGGGTAATTGTATGTAAAACTAATGTGTAAAAAATAATGTAATTGTATGTAAAAATAATATGATATCTTGTAACAATTGTAAGTCGACCTGGATAAGGGCGTCTGCTAAGTAATAAATAATAATAATAATAATAATAATAATAATAATAATAATAATAATTACAGTATTACTCTCCAAAGGGGAAAATAAACATTTATTACCTCAAGTTTATCAAAGATGAAAATGAGTTAAACACAATAAATCATACTGACAATTGAAATTACAATAAAAGATAAAGGGATTACATAAATGCAGGATCAGCATGAAAGATAGGAGGGAGGATAGAGAGAATGAAAAAAATGAATTAAATAAAATGCTACAGGTTAACACTGTACATTATTATTGAGGTCAATATATATTTTAGGTGGCTGGCTACCAATATATGATTGCCTTATCATAACATGTAAAATATATTTAGTTGTGATATTACAGCCATTCTGAAGAAATACAGTATTTTGCACAAATTTCTAATTAGAGGAGCTACTGTTCAGATGCCAGCTGCATTCTCAGCGCTACTGAAGTCTCATGTGATGGATGGCATATGACTCCCATTATCACACATTCGCCCACAGGCATGAAATCACGTAGGCTGCTAAGACATTCATTTACTTAATGCATAAGGCCCTAAACATGTTTCATGTTATAGTGCAACACATCAGAAGATTTAAACGACATCACTCTTTTCATAATCAACATTTATTTTGTCTTTTGTTTGTACAAATCTTTTTAGAAAGGGTTGGCCTACGACATCAGTACTACTGCAATCTTCTAAAAAGGTCAGCAATTTAGAAATACTCCCTTATAGAAGTCTCAATTTGGATATAATTACAATACCATTGTATTATACAGAAGAAAGCCAAACAGAATTATTTTCAAGACACAACGTTATGAGCAATATTGCAAAACACTACCGCAGCACAACAACTGTGATATCATTGGTAATATCTGGGCCTTCATTTAATTTCCTTCATAACATTTCTTACAAAGTGTTCATATGTTCCTATGTTCATCCCAGTGGAATTCAGGGGGTCACTTAAAGGATAAATTACCATACAGTATTAAACACACAAAAGAAACACTTGAATAATTCAAGAAACCATCCGCCAATAAAAGGTTTTATGTACTAATATTTGCATAGTTATAAAAGTATTAAGTGTTTTTACAATATTGCAATTGTCAATTTTCCTATGATCTGACATGTGAAGCATCTATCTTTATAATAGCACAGAATAAAAAAAATGAATAAAGGAGAAATACATAGATGTTTTCAGCATGGGATTTTGAAGTAACAACTTCAAAATCCCATGCTTCAAATGTATAGAAAAATTGTTAAAAACATACAGGGCACTATACCTTTAAGCATGCTGTGCCAGGACGTTTCTGTGGAAACATGCAAAAAACCAGCTGACTTCCTCTCCTGAGAATTTTAAGGCCAAACGCGAGTTCCATGGAAATCTATACAAGTTGCTTATGCTGACAGTGGATTAGGTCACTTTATTTATGCCACACAGCACCATTTTCACTTTACTGTTGCAGCACACTTCTTTTGCACAGACATTCTGCAAGGGCCTCATTAATAAAATATATTAGTCGCCAGCTGTTGTGTGCACTACGGAAACTATTTTGCAAAAGAAATGGCTGAACATATGAATATTATTATTATTATTATTATTATTATTATTATTATTATTATTATTATTAATAAATAATTCAGCAGCCACTTTTATCCAGAGACGTGCAGAGACTAGGGGTTGAATTATGCATCAACAACTGCTGCTGCAGAGTCACTTACAATAGGACCTCGGTTTTACGTCTCATCTGAAGGAATTATACACACTGTGTTTCACTGAATTTTATAATATCACACCAAAAATAAAAAATAAATGGGGCTTTATTTTAATGTGCTTAGTGGGAAAGCAAAGCAGATGTACCTGTACGAGGTATTATTTTATTTTTTAGTATTGTAATATACAGGTCTTTATAATATCGGCATTCAATGGAAAATAAACCAGCTCTCTACCCAGACATTATACTGACTTTTCCATTTTTTTAGAAGGCGACCCAAAAAGGGTATCTTGTCTGATGAATATAACTGTTATATAAGCATGAAACTGGTCCCAAAATTCATACCGGTTTAGCTGAATACAAACTCACCTGATATCTGTATTCAAATCATAGGAAGAAACACACAAAACCACTAACGTGAAGACCACAATAACGAGAGGAAGAAAACACTACTAAAGCTAACTCGGATATCCGTTACCCAGATACACGTCAGCCGCGTTTTACCGCCCTTGTATTAATAATAAAATCAATCCCCAGTATATATATATATATATATACAGTGCCTTGCGAAAGTATTCGGCCCCCTTGAACTTTGCGACCTCTTGCCACATTTCAGGCTTCAAACATAAAGATATGAAACTGTAATTTTTTGTGAAGAATCAACAACAAGTGGGACACAATCATGAAGTGGAACGAAATTTATTGGATATTTCAAACTTTTTTAACAAATAAAAAACTGAAAAATTGGGCGTGCAAAATTATTCAGCCCCTTTACTTTCAGTGCAGCAAACTCTCTCCAGAAGTTCAGTGAGGATCTCTGAATGATCCAATGTTGACCTAAATGACTAATGATGATAAATAGAATCCACCTGTGTGTAATCAAGTCTCTGTATAAATGCACCTGCACTGTGATAGTCTCAGAGGTCCGTTTAAAGCGCAGAGAGCATCATGAAGAACAAGGAACACACCAGGCAGGTCCGAGATACTGTTGTGGAGAAGTTTAAAGACGGATTTGGATACAAAAAGATTTCCAAAGCTTTAAACATCCCAAGGAGCACTGTGCAAGCGATAATATTGAAATGGAAGGAGTATCAGACCACTGCAAATCTACCAAGACCTGGCCGTCCCTCTAAACTTTCAGCTCATACAAGGAGAAGACTGATCAGAGATGCAGCCAAGAGGCCCATGATCACTCTGGATGAACTGCAGAGATCTACAGCTGAGGTGGGAGACTCTGTCCATAGGACAACAATCAGTCGTATACTGCACAAATCTGGCCTTTATGGAAGAGTGGCAAGAAGAAAGCCATTTCTTAAAGATATCCATAAAAAGTGTTGTTTACAGTTTGCCACAAGCCACCTGGGAGACACACCAAACATGTGGAAGAAGGTGCTCTGGTCAGATGAAACCAAAATCGAACTTTTTGGCAACAATGCAAAACGTTATGTTTGGCGTAAAAGCAACACAGCTCATCACCCTGAACACACCATCCCCACTGTCAAACATGGTGGTGGCAGCATCATGGTTTGGGCCTGCTTTTCTTCAGCAGGGACAGGGAAGATGGTTAAAATTGATGGGAAGATGGATGGAGCCAAATACAGGACCATTCTGGAAGAAAACCTGATGGAGTCTGCAAAAGACCTGAGACTGGGACGGAGATTTGTCTTCCAACAAGACAATGATCCAAAACATAAAGCAAAATCTACAATGGAATGGTTCACAAATAAACATATCCAGGTGTTAGAATGGCCAAGTCAAAGTCCAGACCTGAATCCAATCGAGAATCTGTGGAAAGAACTGAAAACTGCTGTTCACAAATGCTCTCCATCCAACCTCACTGAGCTCGAGCTGTTTTGCAAGGAGGAATGGGCAAAAATTTCAGTCTCTCGATGTGCAAAACTGATAGAGACATACCCCAAGCGACTTACAGCTGTAATCGCAGCAAAAGGTGGCGCTACAAAGTATTAACTTAAGGGGGCTGAATAATTTTGCACGCCCAATTTTTCAGTTTTTTATTTGTTAAAAATCCAATAAATTTCGTTCCACTTCATGATTGTGTCCCACTTGTCGTTGATTCTTCACAAAAAATTACAGTTTCATATCTTTATGTTTGAAGCCTGAAATGTGGCAAAAGGTCGCAGAATACTTTCGCAAGGCACTGTATATACAGTGCCTTGCGAAAGTATTCGGCCCCCTTGAACTTTGCGACCTTTTGCCACATTTCAGGCTTCAAACATAAAGATATGAAACTGTAATTTTTTGTGAAGAATCAACAACAAGTGGGACACAATCATAAAGTGGAACGAAATTTATTGGATATTTCAAACTTTTTTAACAAATAAAAAACTGAAAAATTGGGCGTGCAAAATTATTCAGCCCCCTTAAGTTAATACTTTGTAGCGCCACCTTTTGCTGCGATTACAGCTGTAAGTCGCTTGGGGTATGTCTCTATCAGTTTTGCACATCGAGAGACTGAAATTTTTGCCCATTCCTCCTTGCAAAACAGCTCGAGCTCAGTGAGGTTGGATGGAGAGCATTTGTGAACAGCAGTTTTCAGTTCTTTCCACAGATTCTCGATTGGATTCAGGTCTGGACTTTGACTTGGCCATTCTAACACCTGGATATGTTTATTTGTGAACCATTCCATTGTAGATTTTGCTTTATGTTTTGGATCATTGTCTTGTTGGAAGACAAATCTCCGTCCCAGTCTCAGGTCTTTTGCAGACTCCATCAGGTTTTCTTCCAGAATGGTCCTGTATTTGGCTCAATCCATCTTCCCATCAATTTTAACCATCTTCCCTGTCCCTGCTGAAGAAAAGCAGGCCCAAACCATGATGCTGCCACCACCATGTTTGACAGTGGGGATGGTGTGTTCAGGGTGATGAGCTGTGTTGCTTTTACGCCAAACATAACGTTTTGCATTGTTGCCAAAAAGTTCGATTTTGGTTTCATCTGACCAGAGCACCTTCTTCCACATGTTTGGTGTGTCTCCCAGGTGGCTTGTGGCAAACTGTAAACGACACTTTTTATGGATATCTTTAAGAAATGGCTTTTTCTTGCCACTCTTCCATAAAGGCCAGATTTGTGCAGTATACGACTGATTGTTGTCCTATGGACAGAGTCTCCCACCTCAGCTGTAGATCTCTGCAGTTCATCCAGAGTGATCATGGGCCTCTTGGCTGCATCTCTGATCAGTCTTCTCCTTGTATGAGCTGAAAGTTTAGAGGGACGGCCAGGTCTTGGTAGATTTGCAGTGGTCTGATACTCCTTCCATTTCAATATTATCGCTTGCACAGTGCTCCTTGGGATGTTTAAAGCTTGGGAAATCTTTTTGTATCCAAATCCGGCTTTAAACTTCTCCACAACAGTATCTCGGACCTGCCTGGTGTGTTCCTTGTTCTTCATGATGCTCTCTGCGCTTTAAACGGACCTCTGAGACTATCACAGTGCAGGTGCATTTATACGGAGACTTGATTACACACAGGTGGATTCTATTTATCATCATTAGTCATTTAGGTCAACATTGGATCATTCAGAGATCCTCACTGAACTTCTGGAGAGAGTTTGCTGCACTGAAAGTAAAGGGGCTGAATAATTTTGCACGCCCAATTTTTCAGTTTTTTATTTGTTAAAAAAGTTTGAAATATCCAATAAATTTCGTTCCACTTCATGATTGTGTCCCACTTGTTGTTGATTCTTCACAAAAAATTACAGTTTCATATCTTTATGTTTGAAGCCTGAAATGTGGCAAAAGGTCGCAAAGTTCAAGGGGGCCGAATACTTTCGCAAGGCACTGTATATATATATATATATATATATATGTAACAAATTATTGCACTTACCCATCACATGCGATTTCCGACTATGTCACCAGTTTTCTGATACAAACAACATCTCTTCAATGTTACAATTTATCTGAATATCCGTCACAGCCCGCGGTTTTTTTTCCTCTAAATTCTCTCTAATGCCAAATCAGTTTGTCTTATATTGTGCAGTTACACAGCGCTTCCTCCAGTTTCACCTGACGAAAATGCAGCCAAAACAAAGCGAATGAGACAAGCTAGGGTAATGTAACAGTTAATCATTAAACAGTTTTAGATACTGTGATGTATTTTTTTTTAAGATCTGTGATCTTTAGTTGTTTTTGTGCATTTTCATTTGCAAGTGAACAGTGACATTAGGGCCTTATCGAGCACTATATTCTGCAATTTTGAATACTGACTTTGGATACTGTTTTAATTCTGGAAACTTTTTTTAATCTTTTGGTTTTGCTAAATTGCATTGCCTTTTACATTTTACGCAGTTCTGAAGAGTTTTGATGGCCCAGGGGTTGCCAAAATCCATCTCCTGGCTGTAATTCCACAGGTTTCTATACTTTGCCCTTGAATTTGTTTCTCTGTAGATGCCTGGGTCCACATCATTAACTTTGTGGTACCTTTGCCACACAGCAGACTAAGGTTATACACTACACTTCACATCATAACATTATTCTATTTTTGTATTTCATCAATCATATTTTTTAACCTTTGAGAATTTTGATTGTTGTTAAAATGACCTTCCCTACCTATGTTTTCCTGCAAGCTTTGAATAACATTAGAGGGAGGGTGCCTTGTATTGCAATCATTATTTACTATCGCTAATCTCTTCTTTGAGGATATTTCAAGAACCTGGAAGCTGCATTTTATTTAATTACTTGACAGAAGGTACACATGGAAATTAACTCCTTGAAGTACCTGGATTTGAGAAGTGCACCGGAGAGAAACAAACTTGACATTAATAGGATGGCTAGTGTCAATGCAGTTTGATGTCATTTCCCCAATGCTGACAGCACTAAGGTGAACTCATGTGTCAGCATTGACTACATCATGGCACTTTAGATCACTCACCTGCTTTTTCAAACTGATGAAAAAGACAATCTAATCAGCTATGATGTCATGTCAGTGCTGGCTTTTGTGTGTCAACTACATGACAAAAAAGCCAACCTAGACAATTTGTCCTGAACAAAAGAACACTTCTGTTTAAGACAGTACAGTATACTAGCACTAGCAGTTTGAAGGACCTGGTCACACACCTGGCTCTCCCATCACCTGAGGAATGGGGGTGGCAGGTGATCAATAACACACTGTTACAAACTGTGAAGAGTGTCACCACAAAATTTTGTTGAGCAATGACATGTGTCGATACTGAACCTGGTTGCTGCTGCCACAATACTGCCATCAGTAATTGCCATAATATTTATATATTTGTAAACCTATAGGCGGTACACTGTATGTACTGCTTTTAACATGTGTCCACACAGATGCTCACTTAGCTTGCGTTAAAGCATAAAATATACTAATGCACAGAAAGCAATAATCTTTGGAATTTGTTTTGTCTGTCATTAGGGAAGTAAAAGAATATGAAAGATGTATCTACATGCCAATAGAGTTATCAACTTGGATTGCATGAAAAGGACTAGCAACTAAGGGGTCTATTCTCAAAAAAGCGTGTAAACCCAGCGTAGCGTAGATCTACGCACGAGATACGCACCGCCACAATACGCGCCTTCTCATACAGAAATCTCTTCTGCCTAGCTAGGTGTGGCCGGTGATTGCCGCTCTGCGGACTGGAATGCAAATATGGCTTGAACAAAGACACGCCTCTGAATGGCAAACTAAAGGTGCCCGGAGTTTGCGTTTGACTAGCATTTCTCACACAACTAACATTATTTAACATGTTAACTCTAATTTGAACTATAATATTTGTTTTAAAGATCAAAAGAAAATTTCCTTTCAACAACAAACATAAGTCTGGCCAAAAAAATAATACTTTGCTAAAAGTATGCTGAATGAAAACTGGTTAAATACACAAATCCAAATAAATTTTGGAGGATATTACAGTAATGCTAGAAAACCCCCACAAAAAAACAAACCCAGCACTATTTTGTAACATCTTAAACTGAACGTGATATATTTAATTTTATAGTTACACAGAAGAGCACACCAACAATAGTAATTGCAGGTACTCAAAGCGAACGCCATCACTCAAAGAAGGGTTAACATACCAGTCCAAAAATATTCTGTTGATTTCACACAATGACGACGTTTGTATTTGATTTAGTATTAATCAAATACAGTATTAATATCATCAATTTGTGTCTTCTCACATTCACATTTTTAAAACAACTTTAACTCACTGTCTGTACTATAAACACTGAAGTTGTCTTTGACACATACACATTTAATTAAAACCAAGAAAGCCTATCAATTGTTTCATGAGTGGTCATTAGAGTGGTGATTGACACTTGGTACTCAGCCTTGCTTGACCTACTGGCAAAATTAAAGGGATTCTAGGGAATCAGTTTTATGTAGGCCTAATCAAGATATTGAATGAATAAAGGTTGATGACCTCAAATTGTATCCTATACCTGGTGGATAATCTCAACTTCATTTTTTTTAAATAATCCACAGTAATATATATATTATTCTGAGCTCATATGGTACAAACATTATTAAATTTATGAAAATAAGACACATATATATATATATATATATATATATATATAGTGTCTTATTTTCATAAATTTAATAATGTTTGTACCATATGAGCTCAGAATTGTACAGGAGTTATTTCATGACAATATCATCAGTTTAAGAAAAAATATATATACAGATACTGCCAACTGCTGCACGCAATAGCAGAAATATACCGGTTTAGTCCACAGATCGACAGATCCCCATAAGGCTTCTGATGAAGTAGAATGAAAGGAAAGGTGAACTGTTAATGATTTTTGGACACAGGTACCAAGTAATAAAACAAAACACTAAAATACTGGAATCCGTTTTTACTGCTTGTGGTGTTAGACATGTATTTTAAATGTTAATATAAACGATCCTTTAGAATCTTCAATTTCTCGTTATTCTGCATTAACAAAAATGAATTTATATTGCTGTACATATACTGCTGTATGTGTGTGTATATATATATATATATATATATATATATATATATATATATATATATATATATATATATATATATATATAGCTTTACCTGTCGCAAGATTTCCTTCAACGTGTTACGCAAAGCACAAAAATAAAGAAAATAAGAACAACTATGCATGCCAGAAATGTAGTTGTGCAATCAATTAAAAGTCCAGTTTAACGCGCCATGGTAGATAAATACAGTAGATTACAAGAAAATTGGATTATGTGTAGGTCTACCTGATTTCACCACCTCACGTAACTAAACTCGTTTGTGAGTTGAAACTTCAAATCTGAGTGAGACTGCCAATATACAGTACTGTACCACAGTGTTACAGAGAGGAAATGGACAGCAACGATCCTCCCCCTGCCCGGCCATCAAGTGGCTCATTAAGGAAATGCAGGTGTGTGTAAAACTATGATGTGTGTGAAAGCATCTCTCTCGTTCGATTTCTCTCTCTCTCCCTCTGCCGCTTGCTCACACTCACTCGCTGTGTGTCTCGCTCTCCTACATAGCCAGCAGCAGTGTGTGGTACAGTTTGACAGCAGCACTGTCTCTCCAAAGAAAGCTTAGCGCTCACTTTTTCTTTCTTATTGCCGCTTTCATTGTTTCCAGATTCAGCAAGGAGGAGCGCAGGTACCAAATGCTTTGCAAAATAACATACAATGAAAGCATTTTTAATTTAAAATCTATTGTTCCATACTGAAAAGAATTGCACTTTTTATTCTGAGACTACAGACATATTAATGGGGCTGATGTGTCTGTGTGATGTATTCTTTTTTGCAGTTCATTTGGGCCTGTAACTGGAATAAGAAAGCATTGCTGTTTCTGACTGGGGAGAAGAAAGCGAGGACTCCTCTGGGTTTCCAAAGAGATTTAAACTGGCAGCCTTAGTAAGTAATATTCTGCATTGCATTTCTTAAATGAATTCATATGTATTAGTTGGTTTGAAGATAATTACTAAATGTAATGTTGTAGTGTATCTCTCCTATAATAGTTGCTTATCTTTGCTTTTTTGTTTTTATTAAATTCCAGTTTCCAAGGCATTTGAAAACATCTAACTGGGTGTATAGTAAGTAGCTGCTGGAGTTGTACTTGCTTTGTGTTTTAAGTGGCAGTGGTTTTCTAGTACTGTATAACGGCATTACTTAGACTTGCTGTGGGAAGTACTCAATATTGAGTTTGCATTTCATCAGTTTTAAGGAACTGCTGACGTGGTATATTTTTTAAGCCACATCCAGCAAATGCATGGATCATCTTCATAACATTAATTTAAAATTGTGGTTAGTGATAATGGATTGGTGGTGCAATATGTTCTTTTAAAAATGCCTGCTAATTATCCTGACATAATCTAATCAAATATTTATCAAGCACATTTTCCTGTAAATCTGTGGCAAATAAAATGAGCTATCTTGTATAGCCCATTTCAGCATCATGATATACCCTATTCTTTTTTCATACTTAGGCAAGAACATGGTTTGTGTGCAAGTCCTGTTCTTTTAGAATTATAAATTATTTTAACTAGTGTCTATTACTTTTTTAATTATGCAGATTACACACATGCCATTAAAAGTTCTGTATAATATAAGATCATGCTTTTTGGGTTATCATTACCTTTAGTTGTGGTTTTGTGACAGGAACATCTTAAATGTAACTATTTGTTGTTTTTTAAATAAACTCACCACTTAGTTGTGCAGGCCTCCATGGCTTTGTCCTAACATTAAATGCAGTGCTTACAAACTTTGTTATAACTCTTAGTTCAGTGTGCCTCTCTAGGGGCTTGCAGGGAGAAGGTGTGATTTCAGTCATATGAAAAAGCAACCACTTATGGGAGCATGTGTCACTGAACTGATAATCACATCTGATAGTCTTGGCACATCTAATGTTGTAATTGAACAACTAAGTGGAATGCTTAGCATCATTTTTTATGGTCATATTTAAGTGTTTGTTATTTGAGTACAATATAGATTGATAAATGTTGAGTTTACCTAACACTAAGTAGGATCCTAGGTAGTCAATACTCAAAACATTGCCATTTCAAACAGTCACTTTTTGCAATTAACAGTGATGCACTGTAAAGTCATAACTTTTTGATTTTTGTTTTTCTTTTCATCTTACAACATGCTTAATTTTGAGCAAAAATAATATTTTGATTTATTCAAGTTAATTTCAGAAGCTGCAACAGATAGATTAATTCATCTGTTTGTGAAATATGCTAATTCCTAGATGTTTCTAATTTAAATTGTGTTTACTGGTGGTGATTTTTTTTTTTTTTTTTTTTTTTTTTTTTGACATTTTAGATGAGAAATGTAGGCTTATCGTTAAGTTCACTTTAACACCCAGTAGTCACTTCTGGACTAGTGCTGTTATTTTCTGGGGGCATTGCAAAAGTAAAGTACATTAGTGGCACATTAGATTTGTACTCGCTCATTGCAAGTCTATTGGTTTCAGTGTGAATGTATGGAACCTTTGATGAACCAATTAAGTATGCTGCTGAGACTTAGAGTGATTGAGGCCCCTTTAGGGCTGTGCTGTTTTGTATGGCATGCCAAATTATCATTTAGAGATATCTCAAATTAATTTATTGATATCCCTAAATATTTGATGATATCTCAAATTGTTTGAAGATATCTCAAAATCATTTTAAGAGATCTCAAAATCATTTAGAGATATCTCAATATGATTTCCAGATATCTCTAAATGGAGCTTCATATTAGCTATCTAACATGCATTTTCAGATATCTTCAAATCATTTTAAGATATCTCAAATTGTTTTTGAGATATCTTTAAATCATTTCTAGATATCTCTAAATCATTTAGAGATATCTCTAAATAACTTGCTGTTCATTTATAGATATCTCTAAATCATTTTAAGATATCTCAAAACAATTCCCTGTTCATTCAGAGATATCTCTAAATCATAAGAGATGCATCACTGTATCTGGACCTACACAATATCATGTTGTTCTTTGGAAACCCTGTTATGTTTGGGAAGTACAACATTACTATTTTAGAGATAGTGCAAGCTTGACTATAACTCAGATGACAGAGTAAAGTGGAGATTTCCATAGGAATTGTGCCTAAGGTGATGTGAAGGGCTGGGCAGCATGCACAGAACTCCCACTATCATGTACTGAATTCTAGGTTAAGCTATCATGGATTAGACTATCTTGCAAGTGTTCTGTTGGCTTTATTCTTCAGCAGCAGAGGCAGAAGCATCCTTTCATAAACAGCTACTGTTGAACAGTTTCTGCTACTCGGCCTGGGAGAGGTTCTGCTGTTTTTATTCTGTTTCTTCAGTGTCTCTGTGGATCAGCCAGTAGACTTGTGCATGTTTCTGTTTAAGGAGGACTTTGCTGTTGTTGCAGTTAGCACTGTGTGCTGCACAAAAAAATGGATACATCTACTTGTTAATAAATGTGGGGAGAAATATACTATGGCCCATATGCATAAAACGTCTCCTTTATCATGCCAGTAATACTGTTTAACATGACAATATTTAATGTGGTTATTCATAAAAGTAATTTACCGTAAAAAACAAAAACAAAACAAACAAAAAAACATATTATTGGTCTGATTCCTAATGCTGTACGGTGCAGTAAATTGACTCTTACTGGCATCATAATTACCACGTGCCTCAGACCAGGCAGAGAATGAGATGGGTCTTAACGGTATGATTTCCTAGCATAGTTCCTGTGTTTAGTATCATGTATTTAGCCAGTAGTAATGGGCAGCAGTGTGGAGTAGTGGTTAGGTCTCTGGACTCTTGACCGGAGGGTCGTGGGTTCAATCCCAGGTGGGGGACACTGTTGCTGTACCCTTGTGCAAGGTACTTTACCTAGATTGCTCCAGTAAAAACCCAACTGTATAAATGGGTAATTGTATGAAACCCAACTGTATAAATGGGTAATTGTATGAAAAAATAATGTGATATCTTGTAACAGTTGCAAGTCACCCTGTAATCTGCCAAGTTTTTAACCTGTAGTACCTTGTATTTAATCACATCCTGATGTAACTATCACTATTACCTGCTGTATTATTGAATTGTGGTTTGTCAAACTTGTACTTTACTTGAACAAAAGTTATTGTATTTCTTGCTCTTATTGTATTACTTGTATTGTAACGCTTGAAATGTTTTTGCTTACGATTGTAAGTCGCCCTGGATAAGGGCGTCTGCTAAGAAATAAATAATAATAATAATAATAAGGGCGTCTGCTAAGAAATAAATAATAATAATACAAAAAAGTCTATGTTGAATTTTCTAATAATTTGGTAATTTTAAGTATTTTGTTATTTGAAACGCATACATTAAATTGCATTGTTAACTCGTCTGAACAGGATAGGCTAAATCGGGTCTCTAGCCTATTGGTTGCTGTAAGTGGAGAAAATGGCAGGCTTTGGCTTGCTTATGTGGGCTGTACATCAAGAGGAGGGAGATATCTTGGAAGATGATCTAGAACAGTGAAAAAACCCAGCAGATCTGACCCTCTGGATGACTCTGATAATGTGATTCGTAGCAGGTATCCACTTAAGAGGAGCACAGTTATTCACCCCTGGGGAGAACTAGAACATGAACTGAAGAGAAACGTCTAGAAACAAGGCTGTTCCCCGTATTAATGAAAGTTACAAACTCACTGCATAATTTTGATTCTGATGTGAGCGAGTTTTTGCAGGTTATTATATTGATCCCTGTCCGTGCACACAAAGCAGGTTGTAATTAGCTTTTCATATTTTTCATAGCACTCCATCTACAGATAGAGGCAGCTCAAGTCAATTTAAAGTCAATTATATTGTATTACAAGTCCCCCAACACGTACGTGTGTTTACTATTTATATTGAAAAATACATATTCGTGTCAAACAGGATTGTATTCTTGTAGGTCTAGTTAGATCAAGACGTTGTATTTTAGTAACTACACATACATTGCAAGCAGTACGTAGCGTTTTGTAATCCAGTTTCACTATGAAACGGAGTAGTATTGCGTGACAGGCAGGATTTTTCAATCTAGCTGTATTTATTTATTTTAGTTTAAAATAACATTTTTTTCTTGGCATTTAACAATGAATTGTACAGTGCTGTCTTCCTGTGCCAAATGAAAGTTTTGAACATATGAGAAAAATAACCGGAGCTTGCTGATGCTCCAGTGCCTTCTATACTTTCTTGTGTGCTGGAAAGGAAACGTGTGATAACATTAGAGGAGTCTCCTGACATGTCCCATAGCCATAACGTGATGGTGTAAACACATGGTGTATGCCACTGACATCTTAAGTAGGGGACACAGCTCACTTGCATACCTCTGACAATTGGTTAGATTAAATTCTCGGTAACAATCCGTGACAGGCAGTAGCTTTATAAATCGTGTTAATTACTGCCCAGTATTTTTTTTTTAATGGCCAGAAGTTAGCGCCATCTTTTATGCATATGGTCAAGTGTACAGTACTGTAAATATTTGCAAATATTCAAGTTATAAAACAATATTTAAAATACCATACACCTCGGTTCTCAAACACTGACTAAATTCACTTTTATTATCAAATGCACCTCATTATAACACATAAAATGCTTACCTCCCAAGGGTATTTTTATAATGACGAAGAAGTGCCTGATAATTAGATACACCCGGCATATAAGCTTTCGTAAAATTTTGATTCATCCCCAAATAAAATGTTTCTCCTTGACAACATAAAAGTTATATCTGTATCTCTGCCACTCATTTAACATGCAAATGTTTTTTTTTTTTTTATTGTATTTTTTTTCTTTTCTTTTTACAGAGGAAAGTTATTACCAGATTTTCTGTCGTCAACACAGCTCGGCTCCCAAAACAGTTTACTGTAAGGGCCCCATATGTTTCTTTCCCAGGCTACCCTCCCAAAGACTTTTGAACTAGTGGACGCCTTCTGATACCTCATTAGACAGAATAATTGTGACAGGGGTGTGTAACCTTGTGCCTCTGAGCCGTCTCCCTTTCGATTTGTAGGAATGACTAAATGGTTCACTCCCAGAAGATTGTAAGTCATTCATTCTCATTAGGCTGCTAGTCACAGAACTTTATCAAGACATCAAACTGCTTGTGGGAAAAAAAGTGATGATTTACAGAAAGGACCCTTCTGCCAACCAGTACTGAGGTTAGATGGATGGATATTCCAAAAAATAATTAAATTATCTTTTTTTTTTTTTTTTGCTGGGCGATAAAAGTGTCTGTACTTGGACTATAGATTGAATAAGGAGTGTGTGTGTGTGTGTGTGTGTGTGTGTGTTTGTAATAAGAAAGTTCTGGAATTCTTGCACGCTTTATTAACAATTCTGTTCTTGTTTCTGAATCAGAGCTTATGTCGCCAATTGCATGCATTATTCTTTAATGCTAAATGAGAAAATCACTCTAGTTCTTTTTTTCAGTAGAAGGGGTCTGGGTCACATTCCTGTTATGATATTACAAAGGCTGATAAAACAGAGACAATGATCTGGGGATTGATTCTAGGGATGCACGCCACTCAGGAAGGCGAACTTGGCATTACAAAGAGAAATATGTGGTTGTTATGTATGTCAGAATTGAGGTGGTTTTATTGTGGTGTGTTGATGATGGTCATTGTCTGTATATTTCATTGAAAATTGATCTGATTGTTTTAAATCTGAACATGAATTGCTAACTTGAATGGAGGTTGCACTTTAGGTCCTAGTTCACAGGTTTATACAGTAGGATACCTATATTATTTACAGTACATTCCCTGTTAAGTGTTATCAAGTGAGCAAACCTGCATACAATGAAATATTTCATTATTTTCTGAGAAAAGAAATTTAGGTGTTCAGACAGTTCCTTTCCCAGGTGCCATGCTTTACAAAGGGCCCTGAATGATTTTTAAGGTGTACAGGACTGAGGCTCAACCAGGATCTCTTTGAATACCTGATATTACCTTTTTCGCCTGGAATGCCCCTGCTAATAACATCCTGTGTTTTCTGTAAAAGTTGTAGAAATGAGGCGGTGTATATTGTGAACCAGTAAAATGTAATGACTATCAGGGTAATGTTTTGCCAAGAATGATACTTATACTGTAACTATATTTTGAATATTGCATTCAGATTCAGTCCTTTCATTTTTTTTTATTTTACTTTTTGGTTTGTTTTTGTTTAAAAACGAAAGTACCAATTCAACAATTGCCAATTGTTTAAGGGGTGTGTGTGGGTGTGTTACCTACAGTAATTACATAATGACAAATGAGCATGGCCCATTATTGCCTTCCAGGCATAGAACAACATTTGAAATAGTGTTTGTAAGTTGAAATTAAAATTGTCACCCGAGAAGGTGATAAAATGCTACCTCATAAGCAGTCCTTTAAACCGTAGAACCAGTTAAAAGATGGGTTGCTCATCCCAAAGGCATGGTCTCTTAACTTTGGCTCCTGACAACAGTGTTATAAAGGGGAGCACCTTATGCAAGGCAGCTTTACATTTTGTCAGTTCCTTTGGGGATGTGAAAATATGTGTAGTACTAGTAGAGACATAAAAGATACATGTTGACAGTATTTTTTTTAGTTACAGAAACATGTGAAGTCATCATGACCCCTTTGTGTGTCAGTCATTGTATTTATCACAAGATAGTGACAAGTGCAGCTAGCCATTTATGACGAAACCAACAGCAAGTCATTGTTTAATAAAGGAATGTATTAGATAATGATATAAAGTTGACAGCGGAGAGAAAATGTTTATCAATCAAGAAGAAATGAAGAGATTACATTAGATATCATTAATTACAATCTCATTAGGATCACATATCTTGTAGGCTCACTGATTACTGGGTTATTTATTCTCTTTGAAAAATGTAGAGGAGCAGAAAAATAGTGAACCAGTTATACAGTACGTATAACACTTACAATAGAGTAAAAGGTATTACTCTTTAAGGAAGTACAGGTAATGTAAACAGAACACATTTCCATCAACTAGTCTTTAGTCTACAGTAGGCCTTGAGCATTCCGGCAAAGTCAACTCTTTTTAATTTTGATAAAAAAAAGAAAAGAAACAATGTCTTCTGTTTGATTGACCATGCTTCAGGCATCAATATGTTATGTGTGAAGTCCAGTTTGAATGAGATGTCTGTTAGCTGTCAACAGGGAAACATAAATGTTGTGTGTAAAGAAGAATAAATTAAAAGATAAATCGCACCATGATAGATAAGCTGTATTTCATTTTTTTAAAACAATGTATATTGTGGCAGAGACGACTAAGGACATGTGGCAGAGATGGGAAAGTAGAAAAGTTGTAGTCCAAGAAGGAGCTGCAGGACTACATTTCCCATCTCTGCCACACATCCTCTGTCGTATCTGCCACTATATATATATATATATATATATATATATAAATCTTTATGCAAAAATTTAAAAGCCATCTAGTGACATACTGAATCAGCAAAGTGACCATGGAATGCAGCAGCATCTCCATAAAGACTGTAAGAGATACTGAAAGGTTGTTAAAATATTCAAGACCATACAACAAAAGGAACATTGGGAAAATTTGAATAAAGGGGAAACTTCAAACCACCCATTTCTTGCAAAGCTGTACCAAGAACAAAAGCAGCCTTTTTGAACAATCATTGTGGTATTTTTAAATAAAACAAAGAGATAATTAAAAATACCACAAACAGGCCAATTAATTAGTCACCTGACTTCCCTGCTATCGGAAATTCTCACACAATGTGCTGCAGCTCCTGCAGATCCATCTCCCTCCCACCATCCCTACCCGAGCCTGTTGTGGGGCTGTAGCTGGGTGCTGAACAGATCTTGAAGCATCAGGAATGAATAGCAATTAGGGGATTTGGAGACCAGATTTCAGATACAGGGCCATTTGGCAAAGCTCATGTGATTCCCAACTTGGATCCTTAGAAAGCTTTTGAATAATAGTTAAGTGTTAAGAGCAGGGAAGATTATATATATATATATATATATATATATATATATATATATATATATATATATATATATATAAATCTTCCCTGCTCTCTCTCTCTCTCTCTCTCTCTCTCTCTCTCTCTCTCTCTATATATATATATATATATATATATATATATATATATATATATACGTATATATACTGTATATATAGTGCTGGGACAAACACAGGATTTTCATGTTTGGATATTCGCTCAGATATTCGTTCGTTTTCAAAAAGTAATAAAAGCCATTATATTGCTCAGGACGCAGACAGCATAGCAGCAGGGGCAGGGGGCGTGGAGCCTGTGTGTGTGCCTTTACGTTGCAAGTACAAGTACAAAAATATCCCAGGAGTAAAGAATATGTTGTGTAGGCCTTACTTTACCCCAGTGAATTAACTACAAAACAAATGGTGCCGAATAGCAGTTCAAGTTAAACATTGTTTTGTTTAGTCCCAAAAATAAATAGTACATAAAGTTGACACCGCATTTTATTATTTTTTTTTCATTCCTTGCCATTGCTGTTTCTTCACAGTAAACAGAGGCCATAGACCTGTTTTTCATAAAGTAATAACTTGTGCCTTTTGTAGCTGAACAAGCAAACGAAAACTGAAATTTAACTTTAAGCACTTCAAATAAAACAAACATGGAAATGGCGTTATAAAACGAAGAGGAAAAAACTCATCATTTTGGTTTTCGTTTATTACATTCCACATAACAGAAAGTCTATAGACAATCTATATAAAAATCACTACACAACATTTCCAGCAAGTTGGGCACTGTTTAAGCGAGGCATTTCAGAATAACGTGCTTGCCTAAAACAGCGCAACACATTTTCGACCCAGATGGCTTTCCATACAGATCACTATGCGTGCATGCGCATAATTTGGTTTGTTTAGTTTTTGCTGTCTACAACTATTAAATAGAGGCTCAAGAGCTTCTGTGTTGATCCAGTCTTTTTTATATATTAAATCTCACATATCGCATGGGGCTATTCGTTTTGTGTAGTGATAGAGATATGTAAGAAACCAGATTTAGTTGGTGTGTTGCTAGCAGAAGACATAAAAATGTAAAGATTTCATGTGGAATTGCTACTTTTTTGTTGCTTCCTTCAGCAGGGATAAGATAATAAGAAAAGACAACATGCTTGTAGGTTGAATTTCAAAAAGTGAACTACCTGAACATTTTCTAAAGAACCAGACTTAAACAGAGCAGATGGACTTAATACTGAACTGAATTGCAGTTCATGTTCTTTGATGTTCTAAGGTTAGCGTTTGTTTATTTATTTACAGCTTAGCTTTTGGCAAATTCAGTGGAAAGACATGCTCAAAATTATCCTGTGTTGTCTGCAATAGCAAACAAAAGAAAGGAGTGCCCTCAGCACTTAACAAGTGCCCTTTGTGACCCCACACCCACTTAGAAATGTAACAGTGTATCAACATTAATACCTTATACTCATATTACATCTATTATCTCTCTCACATATAAATCCATGATAGATAACATTAGGATATAACAAGTTATAATAGTAAAATCAATGTGGGGTGAAAATTTAACCGTGAGCCTTCAGGCAAAGTGCAATTTAAAAATATATATTTTACTTCCCCTGGAGGTTCAGTTGGGAAAGGAAGAATCTAGGTTAGCTGTCAGTGAAAACAGTATGAAGACGTAGGAGTTGGCCGCTAAGAAGCCTAGTTCCTCTTTCTTAATGTATTTTTCCTTTGATTATTTAATTTTGTTAAAATAACCCCTAATGTGATCATATCAAAGGTCAGAAGTATCCCTTAGCCCACTGTAAATCAATCTTTCAGTCGGAATCAATGAAGGACTGGGAAGGACTCGGCTTTACAGATGGGGGAAAACTGATTCATCTAATAGGTAAAGAGCAGTGACATCTGAACCCCTGGAGAGAATGAAAGATTTTAAAAGGGAGTGAGGTGGATGTGCTTATCAAAAAGCAGCCGATCAAAGCTGTAAACAGTTGCTTGTGGAGATGTGACATGTATAGTGTTTTCCGTGTAGCTTGTAATCACCGTTGGAGCTTAAGGTTGTTTTTTTTTTGGTGTCTAGGAATGCAAAGCAAAGCTGGACTCTCTACTGTTAATATAGTGAAGTATGACATACAATCTGTAAGGCAGGTTCAGAAGTTAAGCTGGCTTTCAAACACGAAGATGTAGGACTTTTTTTTAGAAATCATTTAGATATTGCATTCAATATTATTTATCTATTTTTTAGTGGAAGCCTACTTCCTAGTAAATCTGTGCTCTTAGGGGGCTCATTGTGGGTGTCCAAAAAAAACATATCGTAGCACTGCTCAGATTTGGCTCGGCAGATTAGTTTATTTTTAGAAAAGGATGTAGCACTATGCTTGTATGCAGGTTGAATTCCAAAAAACAAGCTAACTGAACATTTGCAGAGAACCCGGATTTAATCAAAGAATCTGGGCTTCATATTGAATAGATTTTCTCTCCATATTATTTTCTCTAGCTAGGGTTTCCAATTGTTGTTTTTTTTTTTTCACTGAACAAATAAGGTAAAATAAAGACTCAGTTGAACAGATGTAGTGCAATCACGATGCAACTACTGGCAAATATTTTGTCTAGTGATAGCAAAGGACTCAAGGATCTAAAGAGTAAAAAAGGTATTCTGCTAAAAATAACCTCTGACTAGAGCCAAATATGAATCTCACGCAGATGTGCCTCCACTTAGAGAGTGAGAAGAACAGGTTTAAGTTAATCGCTGGGATGGATAAACCAGTTCCAGGAATAAATTGCATTTTTTTATATAGTGGCAATGATGAAATGTAATTATACACTATAGTGTCCTGCTTCTTGCATCCCCCGTCTCTGACTTTCCTTCTGTATTTACCTGTATCTAAACTGATACTATTCTGTATACATACAAAAAAAAAACAAGAAAAACAAAAAAACTTAAATGTGATTGTGTTCAAACCACTTATTTATGGTATGAACACAAGACAAAGTCAGATCGCTAATTGTCTTCTGGCCTAGGCTAAAATATTTTAAAGAACAGGAAATACAAAGTGAATGTTGTGTTAACTGCTAATGTAATGTGTGTATTTAAGGCGTGTTTGTAGAAGGCAAACTAATGGTGTGTTTGTAAATTGGGAAATTTGAATGTTACATCAAAAATAATTGGTGAGATGATCCGTGTGTGAGAGGTTTAATTTACTGAAGTACAGTATGACATGTTTGTAAACTGTTTATCTTTTATAATTCTGAAATTTACTAAACTCTGGAATTTGTTTGAGATTTTTTTTCATGTGATAGTTAATACATTTTTTTTATACGGTTCTATCTATCATAACAAAATGTTGGGAAGTTGGCTCTTTTGAGCCAGTAATACAGTGATCTGAAGCATTGATATTTTCTAACATACAGTGTACCAAACATGCCAGTGTCTCCACAGACAAACACACACACCCAAATTTAATGCTGACAAAGTGTTATAATGATTCACTATGTTTCTCCTCTTCTGCTGCATGCAAAAAATATATGACAAACTGCTGACTGGTGTACAGGGTTCAACATTAAAACAGCAATTTGCAGCAGAGTGGATGAATTTGTGATAAACTGTCCCCAGGGGTTTATAAAACATATTTTAATAAAAAAAGCCACAGGATGTTTCTTCAAATAGGTAGGCTCCAACATTTATACTGCATGAACTTATAGGCTGACATTGGCACCTGCTACCCCACAGCTGTAAACAACTCTGAGTTTATAGTGGTAGAGCTCATACATCCATTTCCAGAATTTTATGGCTATAGAAGTTTGACTGCCTGCATAAAACTGGAGTGGGAGGCAATGTTGTTGTTATATTTATTGCTCTTTTACCAGAATGGTCAAATTGCTCCTTGGGGATTGGGTTCCAGTATTATACTGTAAGACACTTGCCGTGTCTTACACATCTTACAATTATTTATGATAGTTCATATATATATATATATATATATATATATATATATATATATATATATATATATATATATATATATATAAAAGCAGGTATGCCTTTTCTGTTAGAACTTTTTATTTTTTTATTAGTCGTTGCCAATTGTTTTTATTATTTTCTCCCAATTTGGAATGGCCAATTATTTTTAGGCTCAGCTCACCGCTACCACCCCTGCGATGGCTCGGGAGGGCGAAGACAAACACACGCTGTCCTCCGAAGCGTGTGCCACCAGCCGATCGCTTTTTTTCACACTGCAGACTCTCCATGCAGCCACCCAAGAGCTACAGCGTCGGAGTACATTGTAGCTCTCAGGGAGCTTACAGGCCAGCCTGCAGGCGTCTGGCCAGACTACAGAGGTCGCTGGTGCGCGGTGAGCCAAGGACACCCTGGCCGACCTAAGCCCTCCCCCCACCGGGCGACGCTCGCCCACTTGTACGCCGCCCTCTGGGAGCTCCCGTCCTCGGTTGGCAAAGGAGTAGCCTAGACTCGAACTGGCAATGTCCAGACTATAGGGCGCATCCTACACCCCACGTGGAGTGTCTTTACCGGATGCGCCACTCGGGAGCCCCTATCTGTTAGAACTTTTTAAAAGAAACAATCTTGTTGGTAAAGCTACAGTACGTGATCAGATTATGTTACCAGAATGTAAAACTAAGTTCAGATCAGCTATGTAAGCCATGCAAATACAAATTTATAAAATTGTTTTTTTTTATGTAAAGATAAACGTGACTTATTTTTACTCAACCATTTTTAGAATTGCATGCCTAACGTAGGCATTTAATGAGACAAGTATTCACCACAGAGTGGGATGCCGAGGACTGACAAAACGTAGGGACACACTTGGGAGGCTGTGTGGTCCAGTGGTTAAAGAAAAGGGCTTGTAACCAGCAGGTCCCCTGTTCAAATCCTGGCTTAGCCACTGACTCATTGTGTGACCCTGAGCAAGTTACTTATCCTCCTTGTGCTCCGTCTTTCGGGTGAGACGTTGTTGTAAGTGACTCTGCAGCTGGTGCATGGTCCACACGCCCTAGTCTCTGTAAGTTGCCTTGGATAAAGGCATCTGCTAAATAAACTTGGAATCATGTTAACTAGGGTAGAAAAAAAGTATTATTTACCCAAGCATTTTTTTTTATGTTGCTGTATTTTTTTTTTTTTTTTCCCCCTGCTTTTGCCGCCATGCCTAATCTTTTCATAGAAACGTGACTTGCTTTAAAAATGTATTGGGTGGCCAGTTGTGTAAGTGACATGGGTGGCTATTTCTGCCTATGTGTGCAAATTTAACATTTAAGTCACCTTAAGGTTGTGTAAATGGAGACCTCCAATAGCACAAGTCACATTATGTACAAAATGATTCATTGTTTTAATAATATTTAAGTGGGTATTAAAAGTATTGTTTAGATTCAGTAGAATGCCATGTATTTGACTATTAAACACAGTTTGTCGTAAATGCTTGGTACAAATCCTGATGCATCAGATGCTGTTGATGTTGTCAATTGATGGTAATCACTAGTAGTGAAACGAATGTTGACCCTTTGTATACCAATTGATATGATATAGCTAACCCCCATGGGAAATGTAAAAAGTGCAATTAAATAATCTGCTTGCGTTTTTTTGCTTCAAGAATATTTGGCCATTTGGGCTGCAAGTAATGGGGTCCATCATAATTTTATATTGAATTATCTAGTTTTGGGTTATGATCTTCTCTTATGGCAAGGCACAATGTGATGTGTCATGTGTAACATTTATAATAGTTGTTTTCTGTAAAATGATGATATTATGTAAGCATACTAATCTTTTTTTCTTTCTTTAGTTATCATTAATTGAAGTGTTGAATGTCATCTTTATCTTCAATCACATTATTTATTTTCTCTTTGCTTATTATACAACATATTACAATAACCAAGTTAAAATGTACATATGTTATAGTAGACATACACTGGGCTGCCTTCGTTGTGCAATATTCTTTGTTCCTTTGATCCAGTTATTAAATCATAAGCATTTTCGGTGATGCTGTCTTTTTGACAGCTCTGGAAGATGTATCGACTTGACCTCAGTTGTTCTAAATCATTTGCTATTAGATGTAGTTCAGTTTTTACCAAATTATTATTCTAGAGGAAGAGGGCTGTCATACGATTAATTTCTATTGTAGTCATTCATCTCTGACAATTGGGTTAGAGGCCAGCCTCCATTATAAAGCATTGGTAACATATCATTAGGAAGCATAATGACAAACATTTATATATTTTGTTATGCCTAAACACCACTGTTGTAATGTTCTTATGAGAGAATACAAAGTAATCATTTTAGGCTGGATTGCTAATATTTTACTGGTACCTGGTTGATAAAGCAAGGCACATAATTTATTGTGATTGAAATAGTCAAGCACCCAATTTTCTTGACATTCTTACGGTCTGGAGTATTAAACTTAAATGTGCATACAGTAGAAGCTATTTTCGTATTGTTCTTTCCCCTTTATACAAATTCAGTATTCAAAAGAGCTGCTGCATATTTTGGTAGCTGTTGGAGGTCACAAGGTAATTTACAATGTTGGTTTATCCCAGTCCCAGCCACAGTATATGTCACATAAGAACTTAAATTGCTTTTTTTTTTTTTTTTTTTTTTACAATTAACGGACAGTGGCAGAGAAGCTTAAGAACTGAAAAACCTTCTTGCAGATTTGTTTAGGCGTATTAACAAAGTAAATCAATTCTGCCTCAGAATCATTTGCAATTCTTTGGTAATAAAGCACAGAATAAGACAATCCATTGAAAAAAATACCTTGAAATTAATTATGCTGATTTAGCTAAAACGTTCAGACATTTTAGAGCAAAGTAATGTAGCCTATGTCTAGACCAATGAATTTTCTAACTGGACCCAACACTTTTTAGGTGTAGTCATAAAAACTATAATTTTCTTCCTGTACTCTTTATTGAAGTGAAACATCTTTGATGTAATTCCTGTAGATCAATATCACATTCTGAAAAGGAACCAAAACAGCATGTTCTGCACTAAATTAAAATAAAGAAAATAACATTATGTATACTTTCCAACGTTCCAAACATGTGACTTTTTCAATAACTGTTTTCATATACCACCGCTTGTTATAATTGAAGAAACTTGTGTTGAAAGTTCACATACTGTAAGTAAGAATATACTGTAAAGTTTATCAATTGGAAGTTAAGCAGTCACTTCAGCTTTTACCAGTACAGAATGCATTCTGTTGCAGATAAAAGCCAGGCTCTAGAAAAGGCGGTGCGTTTAGGAATTCAGTTTCATTTCACATAAAACAAACTGCCCAGTTAAATCATGTTCAATAAAAGAAAACAAGAAAGAAAAGGATTCATATAATTACTCTACGGTAAAAAAAGCTGAAACAAGATAACTATGGTTTTAAAATAACTTTTCTTAATAGTTCTAGCAATAGTGGTTCCTTTTCCTTGGTTGATCTTCTTTACTTATTCGTTACACTTCAGTTTGGAACACGTAGATATTTAAAGACAGTGCTATACAGTAGATGAGAAGTTGCTGTTGCTTCCTGGTAATCAAGCACTTCAGGTGTTGTAGGTGAAACACACAATGGTTTAGCTGCAATCAGAACATGTGACCTACTGCAAAGTTACAAATATTCAGTGCTTTTCCTATAGTTGCATTTGAAGTATTTTCTTCCCATTTCTCATGACATGTGTATGTTTGTATCATCACTTTAAGTAATTACATCTGTCTGGTTTAAGTAATCACATCTATCTGGTCACAAACTTTACATATCCCAAGGAGCTTTATAGATTATCCTGTTTACAACACACTTTTCCTTTTAAACAAAAAATATTGATTGTTTGGTGGAATAATTTATTCACAGGCAGAAACGACTCAGCAGATTTGAGAGATAGAATAAACATTCAGGAGAGTGAGTGAGGAAACGAACAGTGGCTCATATGAGTACAATTGAATACTTAAGGTACCAAATCAAGGTGGCCCCTGGGACTCAACTCTATCACACTATTCAAAGTATAATCCTCTCAGTTGTTGAAAGGATGACTCAGTTCTGTAAATTGGGTTTAATAAAATAAGAGACTGGTGAAGGAGGAATGCACATGTGTAGTTAATTGGAGGGGGGGTAAGGATGATTTGAATAAAAGAATATGGAATATTGGCTAGACGATGCATTTGCCTTTAGAAATGCATTATTTTATTTATTTAAAATATATTACATAGCAGAAGGTGACTAATAAAGTAACTACAGTTGTGAGAGCTAGATGTTTGCAGGAATCATTTTGGAGCAGCTGGGTTTGAGTAGAAGCTTTGTGGTAGGTGTTGTTGGCCAACAGCCCTAAAGCTAGCCTTACGCATTACCTGCTGGCATCATCATGGTTTTTTACACATTGCTATGAGCAAGAGTGGGATCCAATTAAACTTAGACCTTGACTGAAATGAGTTAAGATCAAACAACACTTCTTGTATTATTGGCAGCACCCGAGTACCCAATGACTCTGACAGCTATTTCCTGCAGTCAGATGTGTAGGTAAATTAGAAAAAAAAAGACAAAAGGGCTTTTGGAGCGAGGGGGTCCTGCTTGCACAACCCTACACTGAGTACATAACAAAAAAACACAGCAGCTGTGTTAATGTAACACACCAGCATACATTTTATGCAGTTATATACTGTATATCTCTATATCTATATCTATATCTATATATATATATAAATATATATATATATATATATATATATATATATATATATATATATATATATATATATATATATATATATATTATGTATACACACACACACCTCTGCTTATTTACATGTTTTATACACTTTAGTAAGTAAAGTTGACATTTGAAATCACTGTTTCCCTAGTACAATAATCGCGCTCTGCACCTTTTTTTGCTATTCTTCCAAATATGCTTCCTGCGTCTCTTCTCATTACTAGTTTACCTTCTCCCATACAGTCAGGGAGGCAATCATGCAGAATGTCAGTCATAGCAGTCAACCTGAACAAAACGTCTCACTGTATTATAATACACACTGATGTTTGCAATTACCATAATGTATTTCAATTTTTATACCATATTCTTCAAAATACGAATCTAGGTTTTTTTTTTGTCTTATGCTGTCCCTTTGTTGTTAAAATGTAATGCAGTCGATCTTCACTGCGATTTAAGAACCTGTAGTATGGCGGAATTTGCTACTTATAGAGGCTGATAAAAATAAAGGTTAAATAAATTCACAGAAATTGATGCTCATTATATTTTTTTATAATTCTATTTAATTTATGTCAGTGTTTGGGTAAGGAATATAAAAGTAATGAATATCTATTTGACCTGAAGTCCTTACCTTTTTTTTTTTTATGATGTTGACCCAGCCATGCTTTGATCTTCAGAGGTGAGTCACCCTAGCTGTACATAAGACAGTTGTTACTGCACGGTCATGCGATCTTGTTCAGCCAATTGCATGCCACTTAATTTATCCAAGCCATTATATATATATATATATATATATATATATATATATATATATATATATATATATATATATATACTATCGGTCAAAAGTTTTAGAACACCTCAATTTTTCCAGTTTTTATTGAAATTTATGCAGTTTAATGTCTCAATGTACTCTGAAATGAAAGCATAGAACAAATAAACAATTGGAGATAAAAAAGAAATCATGGAATCGTTTTGTTTAACAAAATTGAATCTAAATTTTTGACTCATCAAAGTAGCCACCTTTTGCAGATATAACAGCCGAACACACTCGTGGCATTCTTTCTACAATGGAAATCAAATATTGTTCGGAAAGTTCTTCCCAACACTGTTGCAGAAGTTCCCACAAATGTGTTGCACTTGTAGGTTGCTTTGCTTTCACCCTTCTGTCCAGTTCATCCCAGACCAGCTCGATGGGGTTTAAGTCTGGAGACTGTGCTGGCCATGCCATGATTTGAAGCCTACCGTCTTGTTCTTTTCTTCTAAGGTAGTTCTGACATAGCCTGGAGGTATGTTTTGGGTCATTATCTTGCTGTAGGATGAACCCCTGACCAACTAGGCGTATACCAGAGGGTATTGCATGGCGCTGCAAAATGCTGTGGTAGCAGTTTTGGTTCAGGGTGCCACTCACTCTGTGCAAGTCGCCGACTGTGGATCCAGCAAAAGAGCCCCAGACCATCACGCTTGCTCCTCCATGTTTGACAGTTAGTGTCACACACCGAGAAACCATCCTTTCGCCTACTCGACGGCTTTCAAAAACCCTGCGTGATGAACCGAAGATTTCAAATTTTGATTCATCGGTCCATAAGACCTTCTTCCAGTCTTCAGTAGTCCACTGGCGGTGCTTCATGGCCCAGGCAAGCCTCTTTTTCTTATTTTGCCATCTTAGCAATGGCTTTCTTACTTCCACTCGACCTGTCAAACCTGCAACTCGAAGTCTTCTCTTCACAGTTAAAGCTGAGACTTGCTTACTTCGACCAGTGTTAAGCTGTGCTTGAAGCTGTTGTCCTGTGAGCCGCCTATCACGCAAGCTGTTGACTCTCAGAAACTTGTCTTCTGAGTCTGTTGTGGCTTTGGGTCTGCCAGACCTCTTCCTGTCAGAGTTTCCTCCAGTTTCCAAGTGCCTTTTGATGGTGTAGGAAACTGTGCTTACTGACACCTTGGCTTTCTTTGCAATTTCTCTAAAGGAAAGACCTACACTTTTAAGGGTTATAATGGTCTGACTATCTTCCTTTGTTAATTGCCTTTTTCTCGCCATTATGAGAGCAATATACTACTTCCTGCAGTACAATACTGACCAAATAATGCTTAAGAGGGTGTAGTAACACAGTCTGTTCCAACACTGCTTTTATACAGACAGAGGGTTTGTAAGTAATCAGCAAAAGTTGGGACACCTGTAGGAATTGTTAGCATCAACTTTCAAGGCTTAATTTACTTCCATTGCTGCAGAACAGCTGTAAATTGTTAACCCATTACTTGTTCCCTGAAAAAGGCCTTTTTGTATAACTGTGAAATGTACATTATTTTTCAGTTTTTGGTAACCTAAACTTTTTTTTTAACCTCTGTCAGTTTACCGCTTACCTTTGTACCATTTCAGGTTATTCACTGGACTTGAACTGCTTAAATTTCAATAAAAACTGGAAAAATGGGTGTGTTCTAAAACTTTGGACCGGTAGTGTATATATATATATATATATATATATAATCCAGGGCTGGCAATGGAACGTGAAACAATGTGATTGGTCGAACGAGGTTCCAGCTGTCTAACTCCGTATATTGGATGGATATGGAAAGTTGGAACCTTGTCACATATTCAAAATCACTGCGCTGCCTCACAGAATTTAAAAGTGTCGGACGGCAGCTATCTTGCTTTTGCAGTTACAGATGTACAGCTGTAACTATGAAACTGAGTGACCAATTACCTGCAAAAAATCCCAAAGTAGTAAGCAGACATGCTGATTAGATTGAACAATTAAATGAACTGGAAGATAGCAAAAAAAAAAAAAAAAGAAAATAGTAATTGCTGTCTCAGTCACCCCGACTTAAATAAAGTATTTTTAGCGGTTTGTAAACGCTACAGAAAAACACAGAAAGGCACTTTATCCACTGCACATGATCTCAGACACATAGCTTGAAAAGTGACTGAAATCTGAGACGTTGTTGTATTTATTTTTATTCCTCCTGTCTGTTCTGCTCAAACAGGTCTGCAGTGTCAGTGACAGGGAAAAAAAAATAACTCAGTGCCGTCTCAACTCTGCCCCTGGTGTATCTTTTCAATGGAAATGTCCACAATATCATAAATACAGATGTTCTTTCTTTTGCGTGTTCCAATAAAATATAATTTGCTCAGCTTAACTAAGTGTGTAGCTCAAAGGGTCTACTTTATTGGCGTAAGGATAACACAAACTTCGAGGCGTCCGTATATTCGACGTATAAGGACGGCCTGTCAGGCCTTATTGCAAACATATACACACACACACACATTTTTTGGGAGATACATTTTTTAACACACTTTAATTGCACACCTGTCTTGTCCCTTAGCATACTGTAATTCATTTCCTGCGGCACCATTTTAGTGCATGCCCGGACTGAATGAGTGTACTCATCGTTTGACTATAAAATGAGTCACGGAACCACATTATGTAGCAAAGCACTCAAACTGAAAGATATATATATATATATATATATATATATATATAATGCATGACGTTCAAAATGTAATCCCATAAGCAGCAGAATGTGGCTGTTTTGTACCTTTGATATTTTCCGTGCACACATGTATTATAGTCTACCTCCAGGCTCTGTCAGGTCGGATGAAAAGTGTCTTTTTCTGGCTTAGTGAGGCCCCTTGTATTTTCAAAATGTATTGCCTGGATCAGACAGAGTGGAAAACTGCCTCGTATTATTAATCTTACATGAAAGAAAAAAAAAAAAGAAAAGTAGTTTTTAAAAAATAATCTTTTGGCATGTGGTTCTAAAGTGCTTGCGGTAGGCAATACTTGCTAGGTAAGTGACAAGGATATGATAATACCTAAGGGGTCTACTCTCAAAAAAGTGCGTAAACCCAGCGTAGCCTGGATCTACAAGCTTGTTGTTACATGCGAGATACGCACCCGCGCATTCGCATACAGAAATCTCTCCGCATAGCTGGGTGTGGGCGGTGATTGCCGCTCTGCGGACTCTGGAATGCAAATATGGCTTGAACAAAGACACGCCTCTGAATGGCAAAGTAAAGGTGCCCAGAGTTTGCGTTTGACTAGCATTTCTCATACAACTAATAGTATTTAACACGTTAACAATAATTTGAGCTATAACATTTGTTTTAAAGATCACAAGAAAATTTCCTTTCAACAACAAACATAAGTTGACCGGAGGGTTGTGGGTTCAATCCCTGGTGGGGACACTGCTGCTGTACTCTTGAGCAAGGTACTTGACCAAGATTGCTCCAGTAAAAATCCAACTGTATAAATGGGTAATTGTATGTAAAAATAATGTGATATCTTGTAACAATTGTAAGTTCCCCTGGATAAGGGCGTCAGCTAAGAAATAAATAATAATAATATAAGAGTATTGAACTACAGCAGTTGCCTCGAACTAAGTTGCCCGATCTCCTGAAACCAAATTTCAAGCCACTGTTCACAAAAGAGTGTCTTTGTGTTCCTTCAGCTTTAGACATACCATTTTAAGTCACTAAAATCTGTTAGAATTCTCTGTTATCTAATTATTATAATCATTCCCTAATGGGATGCCTAATTTAAAGTGGGCCGGAAGGGGAACATATTGTGGTTTGTCCCTACACTGGGATCTAAATAAGGGTTAAAAAACACCTCGTCAGAACGATGAATGGCTTCATTATGATTGCAGCGCATGACTGAAGAAAGGAAAGGCTGGAGAGGGAACCAGTCACTAGAGTTGCTGAGCTAGGAGGATAAGCAGTGCTTTGGACTGCTGATTTGTCACTATTGCCTAATATATCATGGCTAGCAGGAAATATGCATTCCTGCCTAGGAACCTGGGGATGGAAGGCAGGTGTTGATTAAGTGAGTGTACTGGGCCTGGGATGCAGCAGTAAATTACTGCAATTACAGTTACACCCCCAAGAGAGGCTGGTGCACGTCATCTAAACCCTAGTTTAATAAAACTTTGTAAAAGGGCTATACATTGTAAACATACAACATCAAAGACTGTTTCCTCAGTCTAACTATATATATGTTCATACACTATTATTGTTTAGAAACTGTGTATAAATGTACTATATACTGTACATATAAAAATACTTAAAAATTGTATTAGGGAGGCAAGTCAGTTATGATCAATTTGTTTTTTTTATAAACTCTGTCTACTGCTTTTGATGTCCAATTGGTTTTCGGTAAAACCAAAATGAAAGTTAAAAATGGGAAAACCTAACTGTATTTGTGCAGCCAAGGGAGTGGGACACACCATTATTACACGCATGTAATATTTTTTCAGCTGTGACAAATAAGCTGCATAGAGTGAATACAATGAAATCTATTAGGAGACATTAAACATTTTTGTTATTTTCCACAGTCTGTTGGAAGTGGCAAATCATTTGCAATTCACTGCAGCTCCTCAGCTTCAAAACGACTGATCAGATGTTTGGCAGCATTTTAAAATAGTTTCTGATGAAACAAATATTAAAAGAAGGGTGAAAGGAAACAATTCTAAATCATCTAAATTTATGTTGGCAACAGCTGAATGCTAGTACTTTGTAACAAGCCTATCAGGTACACTTTGTCATAACATTTGATTTATGTTACTATATTAAAATAAATAATGTATGTTAATATTGTAGTGTGCACGGGGGTAGGGGTCAGGGTTGGTAGGTGACGCATTCAAATATGAAGACAAGCCTGGTAACAGCTCCTGCAAGGGAGCCGGCTCTATTGTACAGCGGTATCGGCGCTATGCTTCAGTGCAGGAGGTCCCGGGTTCGCGTCCCACCTCCGTCTGTGAGAAACCCCTGGCTGTGGGAACCAAGAATGTTACAATATGTACTGTCTATTTTTGGTTTTATCTTTTGTCGGTATTGTTCGGTTTGTAATTTTATGAAAATGTATTTTTCAGTTTGGTTTGAGTTTGGGAAAATCATAGCCATTGCATCCTAGTTTATATATTTTTTACATTTTCATCATCATTTTAAATTAAATAAATGTATTACATTTTCAGTGTCAATGTATTAATATTGTTAAGAAAATAACTGGGCCTTAAGGAGATAAGGAGAATTGTATTTCTGTGTGAAAGTACAGTGTGATTTAGCTGCTAATCATCACATCACAATTCTGGAGGTTCCAATATAAAAAATCAATAACGTATAATTCTGTATATAATATAGAGAATAAGGTACAAGCTACTGTACATAATCCGATGACAATACCAGTGTAACTGATATTTCCCTATACAATATTGTGCTTAATTCTGTGATTACAGGCTACTATTGATGTACTAGCCTGCAATCACTATTATGACGACAGATCAAGCCTGATATTTCTGATTACAGACGCGAGCAGACGTCAGTGGAATGAGAATTTTTTTTAAATATCTGCTGGTTTTAAAGTGCTTTGAAGGTTTCAAATAGACAATGCAGTGAAAGCTTATTTGTTAAAATAATGTCCTTGCGATTTACCGTTCTATCAGAGGCTGAAAGGCAGAACTTCACAGCACAGCAGCAAAATGCCAACACTATGAGGAAAACCATTTCTGATCTTGCTTGGCAGAGATCAATGAACCATGACCGGTGGAAGCGATCCCTCGCGACAAGTTGCATCCTATTCTGGCACGATTTATATGTGCAGATAGATGACATAGTTGATTCTGACAGCGACTAATTATTATAAAAAAGTAATTTTTTGCTTGATTTGTGATTTTTAGTAAAGTTTAGTTTAATTTTATGTGTGTGTGTGTGTTTCTTTTTTAGTGCTGGTATTATACAAAATAAAATACAAGCTACTGTACATAATTCAGATTGTAAAAAGCTACCTCGGCGTTGCGTGACATCTCAGAGGACTCGGCCTGCGGCCTCGTCCTTTGTGATGTCACAGAACTCCTCGGTGACGTTTTACAATCTGATTATGTAGAGTAGTTTGTATCTTATATCAGGCAAGATCTGTCGTTATAACAGTGATTGCAGGCTAGTACTGACGTCAGCAGTAGCATGTAATCAGAGAATTAAGAACAGGGTTTTATAAGGACATATCAGTTACACTGGTATTATAACCTAATAAATGTGTAAGTGAGTTTCCTTTTAATTCCAGAACTGCAGATTTTGTAGTATTAACATAACTGAATCAATGTATGTTTTTAATAAACAAATGCGGCTTAAAATCTAATTCAGTATTAAGGAATTTGCATTTTGTGATGACAAACAAAACCTGAATAATCAGTACCAAGTTCAGTGTCCAGGATTAAACTAGATATTTTAATTGGTAGTGTTAAAGTAATTATTATAAAAGTGACATGTTTAAGGATTTGGTTTGTTAGTTTATTATTCTGAGCAGCAAAGTATATGGCTGTTGGTGATCGTACATTTCAAATCAGTGGTTAGGTCTAATGCATCTATAAGTTCAAAGCGTATAATTTAAAACCTGCAAGCCTGCACATTGTATTTATTTTCCCAAAGCTTTCATTTTATTTTACCAGAGTTAATAATATGCCATCAATGTAGAAGACTAGCAAAGTTCAACTTCTTGAATTAGCAACAGTGCAAAAAAGACTCCAATAGTACTTCTGTCTAATGAGACAACTGTGACTATCTGTAATCAATAAGCTCAAGAGACCATAATCACTAAATGTTGTTTAATGGTGCCTTAATTGGATGTCAGTCATTTACATGATCCTGAGAGCGGTGTGAATGGAGTAGTCATTAAAATTGAATTACTGGCCTTGCAAATGACCATAATTCTTTCTACTGTGCTTCATCTCATTGAATAAGATCTGCAAAGGATCTTATACTGTGTCATTCCAACTGATTCTTCGAATTAATGTTTTTCTAATATATTCAATGAAAGGTTTACGAAAATTACATATATAAAAGTATCCAATGTACTCCTTTGTCTTTGTCAAAATACTTTGTATTCTAGTTCAAAACTCTTAAAGTTTCCAAAGGGTTTTGTTTGAATGTACTGACAAATTAGATACAGCGGTGGAAAGGCAAGTTCCCCAGACCAACTGAGGGCTCTTAACAGATGCCGAAAAAAGCCACACAAAATGCCTGTGCCGAAAACAAATCAGTGATTTATTTCTTAAAGCCTGTTACAAAGCAAACAAAATAGAATGCACAACAAACAATGCTCAGTGATTGATGAAATAGCAAATCTTTTGCTTGAAATCAAGAAATGTGAGATATTGTTAACAATGGCAGGTTGCATTGGAAGCCTACTGTATAAAACACTTTCATTTCAATATGCAATATCCCAATAGTTCTTTGTGTTTTATATAATGTTGTCTTTTTCTGGCATGTTTGATTATTCAATAATTTAGGAATTATAAAATCATATATGTGAGATGTACCAGAAGAAAATTGTTTTGATATATTAGGATTGTCACTGAAGGTCTTTGCTAAATAATTAATACTAAATCCCTCATAATTTTGGTAACAACAGAAGTATGTTTAAATAACATCACTCTAATCATGTCACACTGAACCTCTCTTTAGTTACAGTAATGGACATATGACATACTGTTAATCAAAAGCAAAGTGCAGAAACATGATGTTTTAACATACTGTAACTCTATGGCATTCGTCAGCTTGTTGGTTCTTAGAAAACTGATACACACTTGATACAGTCTTTGGAAAAAATATTATCAATTACATGTATGTGAAATATTTCAATAGTTTCAATAACATATATCCTGTATTTTTAAATGATTGCGAATAAATTCATGCGAATAAATTCATTCTCAATCATATACACTTTTAATTCTTCACATATTCTTTCAGCTTGCATTAAGGACACTTAGATTGAGTGGCACTTCTACAAAACTTCATTATGTTCACAAAATATTCTTATGAAATATGAAAATTTATACTAATATACTACTAATAATAATATTAAACGTAATACTGCTGATAACAAAACAAAAAACAAAAAAACAATACTACTATGGACTGTTACTACTACAACTATTACGACTACTACATTGGGAATGTACGGTAAATTAACCAAGAGTGGCGTCCTTTTAAAATGCCTTCTCCCAAAAGTAATTTGACAATCAGGGAGACAAAGTCTAATGTTTAATCTTGGGTCTCTTCAAATTTGCTGGGTACATTTTTTAAAAAAACAATCCATTGTCAGATAGAAATATGGGTTACTTTTGAAATGGACAAGTTAATGTATTGTAAAAAAGACTTTATGACATACCTTGTGTAAACATGGTAATGCACTTTTTGTTACCTCTTTATAATGGTAGTGTAGCAAAACGCTTGTTGTGTGAAATGACTGCTCAATGCATTATTTGCAATTGTTAAACAAATGGTACTTTGAATTCAATTAAGTTAATTATGAGTTGCCATCCGAGGCTGGATTTTAACTACAGCGTGTTTGAAAGTGCCAACTATAGCAGTGTATACCTAGATTAAGCAACAACATAATTAATGGCTTATTATTGTATCCATTCAAACACATGTCTAAAACTAAATTGCTCTTACCTACCTTACTTTTCCTTGAGGATATCACTTATAAAGCAGATGTTCAAATGTTTCCAATATATTCATATACTGCAGAAAGTTGCACTAATATAAACCACATTAATTATGTACAAGTAGAGAACTATGAGTGAGGTCCTTATGTACTTCTAACATGAGTCTTGACTCTTCTTAAAGATTGTCATACACATAAAAAAAAAAAAAAGAAATCCAGTCTATATTTTGCATAAATGCATAATATAGGTACTTAACAAACTGAGCATTTACATTAAAATCACAGACCAACATAAATTAAAGAGACTGACATATAGCCAAAAGAATGGGAACTGCTTTGCAGCTGTGCATTGTAAATCCAAACCTAGGATCACTAATGCCATAATGAATATGCAAGGAATGCAATGCACTGGGAAAGAGTGTTTCATAGTTAAAGTGGTTCAATCATCTTAATGTTGTGGAAGCAAACATCATGTATTCAATAATTGAGTAAATAAGAGTCAAAAACTATTGCTACAGATATTTATGTTCATGCCAGGCGGCAGTTTCTTGGCAGGTTAGTTTTTTCATATGCATGCTACGCTCCCTAATGTTCAATATAGCCTGTGCTCAAGAGTTAGCAGCCTTTTCATTCAGAATTCCAGTTGTAGGTGTGGGGTGTGCAGAAAAGTGTTAAATTGTTAGCTGATAGTTAAGCACACCAAATAAATGCTGACCTCTCGATTTACAAGTAAAAGATCCAGATGCAGTAATTGAGACAGGATTCTTGCTGCCACTACTACGACTGCTTTTCTTATTTGAGCCCTAGACCTATCTTCCTTGATGAAAGACAGAAGCTTATATTTCTAAGGTTAACTTATTGTTTATCTATTTTTAAAGCATACAAATATATTTGCTTTCTGTGACTTATCCTCCAGGGAGTATGTTACATTTAGGTTTGGTTTAGACTAAGGCAGCCAGGGACTTTTAATCAAACACTTTAAATAAAAAATGTAGACTTTCCTGCACCAATATATTATTCTGTTGTGAGGATATTGCTGCTCTCATTTTTTTAACAGGTTTATTTCACTGAATTTGATAACTATTTTTTTATTAGATTATTTAGCTTAGAGCATGTCTCATTAAGATGTATTTTTTATTTTATTATTTGCAGTATTGATTATTGATGAATAGTTATTCAAGACATTCCTATAAAAGACTAAAGGGGAATATTCACTTAAAAAATTCATTTAAAATACACATTTCTTAAAGTCGATCTATTGAGAAACTGGACCACGCAATTTAATGGAAATAATGGCCAATTGTGTACTACAATTTATCATCTGGATCTTTACAGACAAAATGCCCTATGTTAACTTACCCTTAGCCTAAAGACTAATTCTTACTGGAGCTTTGCTGTTCTCTGACAGTTTTGCTAGAGTTTTTACTGAAGCCATCTAAAATATTGTCAGTATGAATTTCAATTTCAAGTACAGTACATCTTAATTTACAATCTCCTTTTAGCCTGTCAATAAGGTCCTTTGTTAGCCAAACTGAGAGAAATTATAGGTTTTCCAAAACTGTTTAGCTTTGTATGCACTTTAAAAAGGTTCTAGAGTCACCTGGTAAAGGCATGGGCAAGTGCTGTACAGGTTGCGCCATACAGTCCAAAGAATGCAGGTTTGCATCTTGGCTATGCCAAGTTGTTGATTATGACTGTGGATCCGAGGCAAAACAGTGAGGAACTGTGTCACCTGTCTATTGCACTACAGAAGCCCCAGGCACCAGGTTAACTTGAGTGGACACATGCATGTCCTATAGGAGCTGGTAGCTCACCAAAATCTATCAAGCACATGTGTTTAATGACGTGGTGGTGGGATTGGTGGGCATCCTAATGTGCTTCAATTCTCCTGAGCTGTGGGGAGTTGCTGCGATGAGGGAACATAATTGTAGATTATAATTTGTGGAGAAATAACCATTGAAAAATAATTGGCCACTCTAAATTAGAAGAAAAAAAAAATCCCCAAAAGTTCCCATAGAAGCCTTTGAGTATGAAAGTCACAGTTAATCCCCACCAGCCCACAATGCATAGTGGGTTTGCAGAAATGTATTTCAGGAACACATTACTATGAGGCTTTTATTGGAATTTTTATGTCATACAATGTCAACCGGCACCACATTTTAACACTGACTACCGCAGGGAAAGAGCTGTGGGAAGTTGTTACAAGCACCACTGTACTACCATACGACACATAGCTAGATCCACAGTCATTCAAACTGGCAGTGGTCCGACAATAAGAATTTAAATGTTATTATGTATTACCTGAGGGAGGTTGAGTGCCTGCAGCAGGTACTGAACCCGGAAACACCAGTTCATGGGTGGTGTTGAGCTTTGGAGTAACGGTACAATGCACAAACTCCACATTTGTACAACTGGGTAAAATAAATTAAAACAGTTATATAAATAACTAGTGTACTGTTTGAAGAAAGTATATTACCGAAGTGCCCAGCAGTATTGATGCTAGTGTACATTTCTCACAGGAAATCATTTTGGTACTTTTGCAGAAGACTGTTGGAGCAGATATGTGGCAGCAGAGTTATATTGTAAAGTCTAGTACAAATTACATGTTGCTTCCCAATGTACATTTATCTATGCCCATTTCAATGCAAATAATAATGTTATTAAAACAAACTGAATCAGACGCGAAAGGTGAGGTCTGTACTATTTAAGTTGTTAAAACTTACAACCCTGTGTATTTATTTTTTTGAAGAAGTGGCTTAAAGAAAAGCCATTTTAATGCCACTAAAGAGAATAAAATCCACAGCTGCATACATTCAGCATATGTGTATGTGTTACAATTAAAATCAATATTTAATTTATTAAACCAATTACTTTTAAATTAAAAAAATAAATAGTTTCATTTTATTTTAAATTTCATTTTAATTAAACACAAATTACTTAATGTTGTAAATCTTTTTTGAGCTTGTGAAACCACCTACATTTCAATCTTGTGTGTCTGTAATAATCATAATTGTTTGAACTTTCTATCAGCCTGGAACATTTACATTTTCAAAGATGTTACTATAGTAAGAGGTACACAGTTTTTAGCACATTTATTTTTACAATCCAGGAACTGTGAATATTAGCTAAAGTTCAGGTCTGTTACCTTGTCATATATTAGTTTTCATTAGTGATAGCAGTTGCTTTCATGAATACCGCTCTATTAGTTATTAGAGAGGTTTCATTATATTTTAGTCCAGAGTCTGTGCAGACCTTACATCCAGAATTTAATTTACATTCCATTCACAATTTTACACTTCAGAGACGGCTTCTTTCTAAAAGCCAGACTCTATTATTTTTAATAGAGCCTGGCCTTTCCATAACTAATTGTTTCCTGATTTCAGGCCAGTCACTGATCCCAAATATACCTCTTACACCTCCCTTACTGTGTCAGCTGGCTGCAGTGTAACAAATCTACCTTTATTAAACTAGAGGTTTTAATACCTTTGCTTCTAGGCAGGTGCCAAAGCAACCCTGGGGTACTGTGCAGTGAGAGGCTATGGCAATGAGGGATTATATCATTGTACATCATCTCTTCATATTCCCAATTTAGAGGGAGGACTGATTAGCACCAGTAAGCCATTTCCATTGTCTGTTCCCCCAGGGAGCATTCAGAGCTGACACTGCCAAGCCAGTGCTATTTTGGGATGCTGTTTTCAGTATTTTTCTTCAACTAGTCTCTAGGATCTGATGTGTTTAACTTACAGTATGTAACCAGTCCCAGCTGATGACAGCCAGAAAAAAACACTTGTAAGTGACAAAGACATACAGTACACATTAATGGTAATGTCCTGTACTGTACTTTTTAATGTTCAAGACCATGGTGAATGACAAATGCACAATTACATCAAAATCAGTTCTGTCTCAGTTCAAGTTTGATTCAAATTAATGTCCTGTAATACACACGTGTGGATAAAAGTGCCTGGGGTCTGCAAAAAACTGCAAAAAAACGTTGGGAGAAAAAGAAGGACATTTTTACCTTATTTTGGCGATTTATTTCTCTTACTGTATGACAGGTATTAACTTTTTTTTTCCTACATTTCACCTAAGAGTGTTGGGAACTACAAATTAAAAGTGAAATTGTGCTTTTGGCTACTTTACTTTTGCTGCACCAGTACCTTGAAAGCAGTAAATGTAAATGCGGTATTACAGTTCTAAACTCAGGGTTTCAATTTGTCATAATTTCTTCAAAATGCCATAATCTCAAACAAATGTTTAAATCCCCACTACAGTTCAGTGCTTCAGGTTTTTGATGGAAGCCATAATGGAAGTAGTGGCTTAGTTGGGAAATCATCTCCCCAAAAAATCCATAATATAATGACCTACAGCAGACTGCAGCATAAAACAGTACTATCAAGGTACATGCACTATCCCACGGTTGAAGAAAATTAGCTTGTATTCGTGACGTCCTAGTAATCAGAGTAATATTTCAGAGTGTGTTTTGTGGTACTATGTATTTGTCTCTTACTGTCTACATTTACAGTACATATTTAACTTTATTACACATGTCTTTAACCGTTTTGTTGAGAGGTCTGTGTTCAAATGATTGATATTCAGAACTTCTTTTTGTAAGTGAAAATTAGAAATTATTTTTAAGTGCATCTTAACTTTACATTTTCTTCCTCATTACCACTCTAAAATGTGTTGCACTTCCCTGCTGGAAGTGTGGAAGATCGCATTAAAGTAGTTTCCTAATCAAGTAGGTGTTAAATTATAATTAATCTAATTGTAGGCTGACTTAATTATCACAAAACATAATTTAGACATGTTGAAAGTGAGACCTGCTTTTAAACATGCCATGAACTCACTTTAGATAATCTTGTTTCTCATTAGCCAATACAAGGTTCCAAGGCACTGTAAACTATTTATGGATACCTCACCTGATCCTCATTTCCATCAGGCAATCCAACAGGAAACTCATTGTACAGTTCTAAATTTGTTCTTCGAAAAGTGTTTGCCAAACTGCTCTAAAACTTGCTCAAAACAATATTCAATTGAGACCCTGCTCACATGTGTATGCAGTAAACATTGTACTTGGTAATTAACAGTTTTTAAAGGTTTTTTTTTATTTTAAAATACATTTCCACCCAATGGACTTTAACCCACTACAACAGTGTTGCTCAAAATGGGTTCTTTAAGTGTACATTAACGGTGAGCAGTACAAAAAATATTCTCCAGTTGTTACACTGCAGCAGATATATAATATATAAACCTTTGGAGATCACGTGACCCACTGGCGCTAATGGCACTGTTCACTAGAACTCCAAATCCCTAACTCCATTTTCAGCTAGTTTTACTCTTAACATTTTCAATGGATGCCTTTCATTGTGGGCACTCCATTAGAAATAGAAAGAGCTCACCGGATTTACAGTGGGAAGCCCAACAGTACTGAAAAAACCAGGACCATGATATTTAAAGTTCTCCACTACAACGATCGCCAAACCATTCTCTGGGGTGCAAAAGAGCAGGCTCTGTTTACTTTGAAAATAAGGTGCTCTGTTTCTTTGCTGACTACAGCACAGGTATTTCCTAACGACATAAAGCATACACTGAGGTCCGAAAGAAACTACTATCCAGGAATACTTAATCATTTCTGATTTACCAGCAACCAGAGTATTCTACAACTGAGAACGCCTTTCCTTCTTCTCAGCCCACATGGTCGAAACATTTATGATGGAGATTGGTGACACATATCCTTTCCCCGCGACTTCATCCACGCATCCTGAGAGCAGACGACAGATTGCTTTCTCCCTGAGCCTAAAAACTGAGTCCCTGGGCACGGGGTCCTCTGATGGTACCCCTATGGAAGAACCAGTCTGAAAACTGCTGATTATACCTGTCACGCTCTTGGCTCAGCTGCTGTGTACAACACCTGCGACTGCTGTCACAGCACCATGTGCTTCGGGATACACTTTACATGTCTGGGATCATTACTTGCTTTATTACAGGAATAGACTTGACCTTCTTCGACCCATCATCCTCGGTGACCTCATCTGGCACCCCGACATAATGCTCATTCAGCCTCCTTTGTTTGATAAGTACTAAATGTTTACTTTTTATATCGTGAATGCATTTTCATTGCAAAGCAATAGCAAAAAAGTATTTAAACTGTTGAACTATTATTAGCGACATTATATTGTTTTTTAAGATGCTTATTTTTTGTTACAAGGCTGTTTTGTGATAAAAGACACTGGGGGAGCATCAAGTCTACCTTATATTTGTCGGGGGTAGGGTTAGAAAGGGGGTGGGGGGATTGATTTATTACTATACTGATAATGCTGTGAAGGTGATTCTGATTTTATGGCTGGGATGGGGGTGGACTTAGGTCTGGTGATAGACATCGTTACATGGTTGCCACGGATCCTGAGAAGTATGGTAAGCGACAGGGAGTGAGGTGAAGGTCAGGTGGAGAGTGTCTGGACTCCAAACAACTTTTATGAACCACGAAGCTTGTTTTATTTTCTTTTTAATGATATATACTTATGTTAATGGGCGCTTTAGGCATGTACAATTTTTATCCAGGCACCTACTCTCACAAACACTCTCAATGTGCCTGCTTTCTGACCCACTTTCTTTGTCTTTTTGGTCTTTCTGAACCAAATGTTTTAATCTGACAGACTGGCATATATCAACACTACATTACAGGCCAAAAAGACTCCCTTTATTTCAGTATACACTCCTAGTATGTTTGACGCAGACTTTTTTTTCCCTACTTAACAGGAGAACTGCTTGTGCTGTCTGATTACTGTTTGGTAATCGATGCTGATATGAATGCAGTGTTTGATATCTCTCTAGAAAGATCAGGTCCTAGCACTTCCTGCTCCCAAACAAGGGTATTAAAACAGTTTGCACAAAATCTAAATATCCTAGATCTCTGGTGACTACAAAACCCTTCAGGCAGAGACTTGGTTTTCGGCTAGATGTAAGGCACATTCTAGACCTGACTATATTTTGGTCTTCTTCGAACTAATTTCAGATGCCATTGCAGTGAAGATACTTCCTGCAATTCTCTCCAATCACAGCCCTTAAATTAATCAAAAATGAAGCCCGATCGTCCATTCAAGTAATTCGATCCCCCTCGAAAGGCATGGTCTCTGATCCCAAAGAAATTAGTGCTGCCTTTCTTATGTTTTATTCTGACTTATATAGCTCTACTTCCTCCCTAGACAGAGGCTTGCTCCTGTTTATTACAGAGCCTAGATCTTCTGAAATTATCCACTAAAGAAAGGCAAAGCGTCCGGCATAATTTCTGTCCTATTTCTTTGATTAATTTGGATTCTAAATTATATGCTAGAGTTTTGGCTATGCGTCTTGAAAAGTTTAGGGACAGACTTGTTCACCCCGATCAAACTGGCTTTATGAAGGGACGTCTTGCTTCAGATAATGTGCACAGTTTATTACATGTAATTCATGATGCTACAAACTTTAATAATCCCTGCACTCTATTATCTTTGGATGCAGAGAAAGCATTTGATTGGCTTAAATGGGACTTTTTATGGCTTGTTTTAAATCACTTTGGGCTAGGGACAGATTTTATTAATATGATACGTGTTACGTATGCCAGTCCCTCTGCCATGGTATCGACTGGTATATATCACTCTGAACCCTGTAATATTCACAGAGGCACCAGACAAGGCTGCACACTTTCTTCCCTTTTTTTTTGCTCTCTCACTGAAACCTCTAGCACAGAATATTCATCAGAATACAATAACGCCCCCTATTGAATTTAAATTGTCAAAACATGCCATTTCCCTATATGCAGATGATATTCTGCTCTATGTTGCAGATATTTAACACTCTTTCCTCACAATCCTGTCAGCTTTCAACGAATCCAGTGCTTGGTCCGATTATAACATTAATTGGTCTAAATCTGCCCTGACGCCCCTCAATGCTGCCACTGGTAGGGTCCCCTTACTGTCCATTATCCCCGTTAAAAAACAATTAACTTATCTGGGTATCGATAATTTACCCCACTGTAAAAAATATTTGAAAACCTTACAGGAGTTTGTGAAGACATGATGGACACTAAGCCCTCCTCTTTACATGGCCAGATCTCTACTGTTAAAATGAATAACCTCCCCCGCGTTAACTTTGTGAGCTCCATGATACCACTGCCTCCCCCTTCAGGTTATTGGGTAAAGCTTGATTCTTTCATTCAGAAATTTCTGTGGGGCAATAAACGACCACAGATTAAAATAACTGCATTACAACATGCTAAATCAGCTGGGGGTTTAGCAGCCCCAAACTTCATATATGAATATAGCTGTTTGGTCCATATTTATCAAGGTCTTTAATGATATAAAACTATTGACAAACAACCTTAAGAACTGACAGTTTTGTAACACTGATAATTCTGTCTATCTCCATGTATTTACGTTCTTAATAAGAATACCATTTTAATCATTGAGTCTTTCAAGACAAAGTGGAAATGCAGTCAGTGTAAGGCAATGTCTTGCGTTGTATTAGGCGGAAATCTCTGGATTCCTAATGAATATTGTCATGTATCAAGGGATAACTGCAGTCTTATTCTATCAATTTACATTAATTGTGTTAGAAAATAGAAAAGCCAAGTGTTTAACACTAGGAGCATCTCATAAGCGATGTTTAGCATTCATAAACAGCAAATGTCACTTTCATTATTAGTAACTACTCAAGCAATTAAATTAAATTTAAAACGAACACCAAAATGAGAAAGAAATGAGCTGTCTGACCATATGAAAATATACTATAATAATTTTTGGAAGTATTCTGTACCTCCAGTTTGTAATTATGTATGTATATGTATATGTATATGTTGTTTTTTTTTTTTGACTGTGTGTTGTGCTGAGTTACTGCATGCAACATTTATAACTTCTCCTTTTCACTAAGGTAACATTTAATATCTTACATGTTTAATACGCTATTATGTATGTGCACTATACTTCTCTATTGTTGTTTTTGGCTTAGATACTTTTATGTCATACGTGATAACTATTAAAAAAAAACAAAAAAAACTGCTTTTGAAAAGACTCCTAAAGGCTAGTTTTCTGAAGTGAGGTGAGGAAGCATACCATTGTAGCAGTGCAGGCTTCAGTGCACAATACTTCACCTCCGGGTTTCAGTGTACAACACAAAGCTAATATGCTGATAAAATTTATAGCTTATTCAATTTGTGCTAACATGTTCAAAATAAGTTTGGTCGAAAAAAATTGTTTTTTGGAAACCGTTTGGTCTTCTACAATGCTGTATGCATATTGCATTCTTAAACACGCAAAATATGCTTTTTGCTAAAAAAGAATTCATCTCTTGGTTATTGTTTCAGTGTCAGAATCAGAATGCAGATGCTTTTGTTCTTAGAACATATGCTTGTTGTCAGCTGTCATCATTTTCTTGTGTTGAGATGCACATTTTTGTGGACAGAAATAAAATAAAAAAAAGTATGAAGCCAAAAACAAACCACCGTAGATGCAATTGTTTATGTATAACTTCTAAAAGAGCTGCACTTATGCGATTCTGACCTTTTTTTCATTCTCTCGTGTTTCAGTAGAATAAAGCATTTAAAACTGTGGTACCCAGAAAAAGCTGTTGCAAGTAAAGTAAATGATATTATAAATGCAATACTAAACTAATGATGCATATTATTCTGCAAAAAGGAAATGTGTTCCTTTTGATCATCAGTGTGACTGTGAGAAAAAGTTCAGCTGACAATTATTACCAGATCAAAAACAAACTAGAGTTGCCATCAACTTTACGGCTTCCAGGACCAGTACCAGTAACAGTACCAGTACCAAACACTTTAGCAAATAGTGCAGAATACAGTATCAGTACCAAACACTTTAGCAAATAGTGCAGAATACAGTATCAGTACCAAACACTTTAGCAAATACTGCAGAATGGCATTTTTACATAGTAACCATGACCCTATGTGCACTCTATTATGAGTTATAAGGCAGTTTTACATTTGACCTTTAGGAGAGGTCTACGGTCACTGGCAATGACATTTTTTGATAGAGCATAGATGGGTTACTATATGGGTTCCATAGTAACAATGACCTTATCAGTACTTTATTGTGAGTTATGAGCCAGTTTTACATTTGACCTTTAGGGGAGGTCAAAGGTCAAGGGCAATGACATTTTGTGATGGATCATGCATTGGTTACTATATGTGTTCCATAGTAACCATGGCCCTATCTGCACTCTATAAGGAGTTATTAGCTAGTTTTGTATGTTGATGATATCATCCAATGTGGCTGCCTTGTTTTTTTTATTGTAACAACGTCCCTTGAAGAACCTTTAAAGACAACTACACTACGATCATATGTGTCACTGGGTTTGTTTCAATCGGACTAGCGTTTTGGGAGAAGAAGATCTTTGTAGTTTGTGATTATGACGTCTGTACCGTGCGATTTTGACATCATGCAACATGGCCGCCATACCACACAACCTATCAGCTTCTTACGAACACCAGTTAATCTTGGACTATCCCTCAACAATAATACCAACTTTCAGCACTCCACAAAATTTTTTTGAAAGACTAATTTTTATATTTAGGCAAAATGTTTTTTTCAGTCCAATATGGCTGCCAAACCATGTGACTTACAACATAAGTTATTTAGCATTTACCATCTTTGAATTTTAGTCAACTGTAGACAAACATAAGAACATAAAAACATAAGAAAGTTTACAAACGAGAGGAGGCCATTCAGCCCATCTTGCTCGTTTGGTTGTTAGTAGCTTATTGATCCCACAATCTCATCAAGCAGCTTCTTGAAGGATCCCAGGGTGTCAGCTTCAACAACATTACTGGGGAGTTGGTTCCAGACCCTCACAATACTCTGTATAAAAAAGTGCCTCATATTTTCTGTTCTGAATGCCCCTTTATCTAATCTCCATTTGTGACCCCTGGTCCTTGTTTCTTTTTTCAGGTCGAAAAAGTCCCGTGTCAACATTGTCAATACCTTTTAGAATTTTGAATGCTTGAATCAGATCACCACGTATTCTTCTTTATTCAAGACTGAATAGATTCATTTATTTTAGCCTGTCTGCATACGACATGCCTTTTAAACCCGGGATAATTCTGGTCGCTCTTCTTTGCACTCTTTCTAGAGCAGCAATATCCTTTTTGTAACGAAGTGATCAGAACTGAACACAATATTCTAGATGAGCTCTTACTAATGCATTGTAAAGTTTTAACATTACTTCCCTTGATTTAAATTCAACACTTCTCACAATATATCCGAGCATCTTGTTGGCCTTTTTTATAGCTTCCCCACATTGTCTAGATGAAGACATTTCTGAGTCAACATAAACTCCTAGGTCTTTTTCATAGATTCCTTTTTCAATTTCAGTATCTCCCATATGATATTTATAATGCACATTTTTATTGCCTGCGTGCAGTACCTTACACTTTTCTCTATTAAATGTAATTTGCCATGTGTCTGCCCAGTTCTGAATGCTGTCTAGATCATTTTGAATGACCTTTGCTGCTGCAACAGTGTTTGCCACTCCTCCTATTTTTGTGTCGTCTGCAAATTTAACAAGTTTGCTTACTATACCAGAATCTAAATCATTAATGTAGATTAGGAATAGCAGAGGACCTAATACTGATCCTTGTGGTACTCCACTGGTTACCTTGCTACATTTTGAGGTTTCTCCTCTAATCAGTACTTTCTGTTTTCTACATGTTAACCACTCCCTAATCCATGTGCACGCATTTCCTTGAATCCCTACTGCGTTCAGTTTGAGAATGAATCTTTTATGCGGGACTTTGTCAAAAGCTTTCTGGAAATCTAAATAAACCATGTCGTATGCTTTGCAATTATCCATTGTCGATGTTGCATCCTCGAAAAAATCAAGCAGGTTAGTTAGACACGATCTCCCTTTCCTAAAACCATGCTGACTGTCTCCCGGGATCCTGTTACCATATAGGTAATTTTCCATTTTGGACCTTATTATAGTTTCCATAAGTTTACATTCAATAGAAGTCAGGCTTATTGGTCTGTAGTTACCTGGTTCGGTTTTGTCTCCCTTTTTGTGGATCGGTATTACATTTGCAATTTTCCAGTCTGTCGGTACAACCCCTGTGTCAAGAGACTGTTGCATGATCTTGGTTAGTGGTTTGTAAATCAATTCTTTCAATTCTTTGAGTACTATTGGGAAGATCTCATCCGGCCCAGGGGATTTGTTTATTTTAAGAGCTCCGAGTCCCTTTAACACTTCTGCCTCTGTTATGCTAAAGTTATTTAAAACTGGATAGGAACAGGTATCCTCCTTTGTAAAAACCTTTGAAAAGTAATCTTTTAATATATTTGCAATTATTTTTTTCTTTGTCTATGATTTTGCTATTTGTGTCGCTTAGACATTTAACCTCCTCTTTAAATGTTCTCTTGCTGTTATAATATTGGAAAAACATTTTGGAATTTTGGAATTTTAGTCCCCTTAGCAATGTTCATTTCTGTCTCTCTCTTGGCCTTTCTAACTTCCTTTTTGACTTGTGTTTGCAGTTCCAAGTACTCTTTCTGTGTACTTTGTTTTTGGTCCCTTTTAAATGCTCTGTAAAGTGACTTTTTTGCTGAACATTTTTTAAATTTATCTATTAAACCATTTTGTTTTAGATTTAGATTTGTCTACTTTTGGGATGTACAGTAATTGTTTTGCGCCTGTAGTACTACATTTTTAAAAAACAGCCGTCATTTTTCTGTGGATGTTTTCTCTATTTTACTCCAAACTACTTCTGTTAGTCTCTTTTTCATACCTTCATAGTTTGCTTTTGTAAAATTGTAAATTTTAGCTTTTTGGGTTTTAAAAATCATTTCAAATGAGACCATGTTGTGGTCTGAGTTTGCCAATGCTTCTCTGACCTCTGTTTTAGTTATTCTTTCTTTGTTATTTGAAAAGACTAAATCAAGGCATGCCTCCCCTCTAGTCGGTGTCTTGACAAATTGCATTAGGAAGCAGTCATTTGCCATTTCCACCATTTCAATTTCGACCATCGTGCTCCCCACCGGGTTTTCCCATTTTATCTGGGGGTAGTTGAAATCCCCCATTAGTATGGCTTCTCCTTTTCTACACGCATTTCTAATGTCATTGTATAACAGATTACTTTGCTCTGCGTCTGAATTTGGCGGTCTATAGCATGCTTCTATTATTATGCCCTTTGAATTTTTGTCCATTATTCTAACCCATAGGTTTACAAATTAAACCTGCAGTCAGGGTTTAATTTGTAAACAAATAGGTACTGGACCATAAAAGTTTTGTTTCTAACCCTAACTACTGACCTTGATTTGCAGTAGTTTCCATATATGGTTCAAGTCCTCATCTGCTTTTTGGATTCATGCCTTATTGTTGGGGGTAGTAGCTTCATGCTTAACTTTTGCCTAGCCATGTTTTAACATAATCTTCAGGTCTGAACAATACCACTAGTGGGCTGACTAATATGATGAACAGGAGCGACAAGCGCTACTTTTTTGGCATAGATGTTGCATCCTAAATTATATTGTTTTAGAACACTTTTATCATTCTATCATGGAACAATCAGGGTTGTTTGCGGAATTGAAAAAATCTGGCGCCGGATGACCATTTAAAATCTCACTGCAGTTGCAATAGTGTATGACTTTGCTTGGAGTTCACCAAATAGGACTGATGGCGGCAGCGTGTGGCAACAGCTCTGGAGTCTACCCTCGTCCTGGCGCATGGAAAAAGAATTTCCAGCATGGAAAAAGAATTTCCAGCAAATTCTTCTTAGCTCTCAGACACACTACTGTTTCTCCTTCAATCAACAGCAGAGGAGCAAGAACATGCAAGTCATCATGTAAAAAATAGAACCCCCCCCCCCCAATAGTTTAAGAAGTTCAGTGGTATTATGTTAAGAGCCCTTTAAGAATTTGAAATTCGGAATTGGCCATAATTACAGAAAATGCTATTATAAACCATGTTTAACCTTTAAATAGTACATGCACCAATACTGCATTTTAATTGTACACTATGGAAAATTAAGCCCACTGGGTGTTCAAGCCTTTTAGTAATGTAGAAAATGACATGATTCAAATGTCAGAAGTGTTTCACTGTAATTTATTTTACTTTTGTTTTTACTTCTGATGTAGTTGAAGTTAATACAGGAAGACAAAGTTTAGAAGCAGCTGCTCTTAAAACAGCTTGCAGTCATCGAAACCTCACACTTTTGTAAGGAGTGTGATTCCCATGGCTCATTTATATCTATGGGTGTTATAGCTGTACTTCCTTGATTAATACTTGACTCTGACATCTAAACAAATCAAGTGAAAACACATGCAACACTGTGTGCTAGGGGAGAATAAAGAACCAAGCTGTTTTTCCAGTGACACACTTGTAATCATAAACTATGTTGTTAAAACTTTCTTGTTTGCCCTTCTAGTAGTTATACAGTTGGTAACTTGTATTTCTTGGCCTGCACTTCCTTTGGTAATTTTGGATTAAAGCTTCAACATTTTAAGATCCAAGAAAGATGCTTGCTTTGGGAGTGTGTAGTCTGCACCCAGCATATTCCTTTTACATATGGAAATAAATTATTACATTGCTTATTTGAATTATTACCTATTTCAATATATTATATACGATTGTATAATTATGTGGAATATAATGGTGTCAATCTTTTAGCAACAAAATACATGTAATATACAGTTGAAGCTACTTAAATAATACTGAAAATATTCTTTCATATTATACTGTATATAGTTAAAATGATATCTGAATTCATGCCTGAGTAATTGCTTTTAGATTAAATGAATGTTGTAAACTCAACTGATACTCCTACATTCATTTAGTAAGCAACTACAGTCAATAATTAAAACTGAACAAAGATGATTCCACAAGCAGTTATATGCTTTATTATGATTACAAGATAGACAGTACCAGGATGACGGATGCTGTTTAACAAGTTCCAAAGGTTAATCCTGACTACTCCTTATTAGAGTGGTTGGAAAGCAACGTATGAGCCCTTTTACAGGTAAACAAAAACAAACAAGAAAAAGAAAACAACAATACTATGTTGCCTAAAAGAAACCTTTCACAATAGAAGATCAAAGACTTACTAATTAATTAGACACTTCTATCAATGCAGTTACATGCACACAGGAATTCCGGTGCTTTTCTGAAAACAAGAATGTAAATGAAGTCAGTGACTATCCTTTTTCAGCATGTGTGAAGAGGGTAATAGAAAGTGCAGCTATGGACAATGTTGGTATACAACCCACTTTGATTTACAAATTATGAAAAAGTCAATATATAGAACCAAGGTCCAGAGCCTATTAAAAACTTGATTTTAAGTTTCAGTAATGGGATAAATTTACAGTGAACAAATCACTCAGAGTGACCATCTGTAAATGCCAGCTAACTGTTTTTTTTTTTTGTTTGTTTGTTGTTTTTTCGTGAAATAATGATTGGCCTTTTAAAAACCCCAAAATAATAATTGGATGGTGGTTTTTAGTATTGTATAAAACTTTTTTTTTTTTTTTTTTACTGGGAAATAAAAGGATAATGTCTATTTTTGCTACTGTGTTGTATAATTTGCTGACTTTTGACCTGTTAGGAAAAGTATGACAAGTCCTACTAGTAGCTCAAATATTTTTCAAAATTCTCTCTCAAACTGAGCAGGGTCACATTAGCACTACACTGTGTAGAGTAGGTCTAAAACCACTAACAGATTAACTGGGTCAAATCTAAGCACTACTTTAAATGTTACACCATTTGTTTTCAATTGAAAAAACTGTGCTGGCTGTGAAAGGTTATATATAGCACACCCCACTGTTGTATCTTGTGACTATTTGTTCCATGAGGTCCATATGATTTAAAATGCAATGTGCCTTTAAATCTTGGAAGTTCTTTTTTTTATTAAGTACTGTATGTTACATTTAACATTCTTCACTGGGGCAATAAACCCCAGGACATCTGTCAGAATAGCAGGTGTTAGTCCCTTGTGGATTTTGTTTGCATAACCTCACCATCAGTTTTCCACAGTCCATGCAGAAACTGATTTTTTTTTCAAACGTACGTTAAAACTAATTTGGGGATATTTTTATTTATCTTATGGCCCAAACAAAAACTGACCTATATTACTGTTTTTTTTTTTTGTTTTTTTTTTTTTCATATTTAGAAACCAGGAAAAATCTATATTGTTTTTTTGATCATTAAAGCATCCAGTGTCAGTTATGTACTGGGTTGAAAATGAACTATTGAATGCAATTGTAGAATAAGATACAACTTGAGATGTTGAACTCTATTGGCTAGTTTCACAGACCCAAACTATCGCTAATCTTGGACTACCCAATGTTAGTTTAGGTAAGGTAGTCCAAGAATAGTGCTAATCGTGGTCTGTGAAATTAAGATTCTAATTCTAGCTGCTATTACACTATGTAACACAATTTTTGATCCTGGGTAGTAAGTGTTATTTCCTAATTGCTTATGCCTCAAAAGTATAGAAAATGGCTATTATTCCCCACAAATTTTGCTTTTGTGACCAGGACAGTGATATTTTGAAATTTACCTATTTCCAATGAGAAAACGGGCGAATTTGTGTCTTTTCATTCACAGTCAGAAAAAAACAATATATGAATCCAAATTAACATGTATTTATACTAAAGTAATACAAAAATGACTACAAAAGATTTAGAAGTGAGTAGTTTTTTGAGATTTACGATTATACTGTAAATCACTTTCACGAATCAGCCCCCAAATGTAGTCTCCCATCATGTTCTCGTTATACTGTCCTTGGTAGCGGCGTTCAAAGTCCAGTATATCCTGGTGGAAGCGCTCGCCTTGCTCCTCCGAGTACGCTCCCATGTTCTCCTTGAATTTATCAAGATGAGCATCAATGATATGGACTTTGAGGGACATCCTACAGCCCATTGTGCCATAGTTCTTCACCAGAGTCTCAACCAGCTCCACATAGTTTTCGGCCTTGTGATTGCCCAGGAAGCCCCGAACCACTGCGACAGAGCTGTTCCAAGCCGCTTTCTCCTTACTAGTGAGCTTCTTGGGGAATTCATTGCACTCCAGGATCTTCTTTATCTGTGGTCCGACGAAGACACCGGCTTTGACCTTTGCCTCAGACAGCTTAGGGAAGAAGTCTTGAAGGTACTAGCTAGAGCTCTGACAAATTGTTTCATAAGGCCCAATTTGATGTGCAGTGGTGGCATCAGCACCTTCCGGGGGTCCACCAGTGGCTCCCACTTGACGTTGTTCCTCCCCACAGAGAACTCGGTCTGCTGTGGCCAGTCCCGCCTGTGGTAGTGCGCCTTGGTGTTCCTGCTGTTCCTGCTGTCCCAAAGGCAAAGATAGCAGGGAAACTTGGTAAAACCGCCTTGGAGACCCATCAGGAATGCCAACATTGCAGCCTCTTGATGCCATCTCAGAAAAATGCAGATATGTATCCACTTAGGCAGCTGGAACTAAACTGAACTGGTGGGCTTAAGGCACCTGTATTTATACTACTATTTATATTACTGGAAAGTTCTAGAAAGTTCTAGAAGTTACTCCAAGTTTACTCAGCACTGAATCTATCTGGAATGTTCTTGAAAATAGGTACATTTAAAAATATCACTGTCCTGGTCACAAAAGCAAAGTTTGTGGCGAATAATAGCCATTTTCTATACTTTTGAGGCATAAGCAATTAGGAAATAACACTTACTACCCAGGAACCAAAAAAAAAAAAAAAATTGTTGCAGTGTTATCTGTAATTATCAACTATTTGGGCTTACTAATTTACAGTTTGTGGGTTACGTACAAATGTTATTTTCATGTAATTGCTTAACCACTGCTTGTTAAATCATGCTAATTGGATATTGGTTTGATAATTGCAGGTTTAATTAATCCATGCAACACCTACTTACTGTACATTATAAAGACCAAATGTAGGTTTTATCAGTTTTCATTTTTAGAAATACTGTAATTGTCAATTTAAAAGATGCAACATATGATTTTGCAACCGGTAACAGAAATATTGTTCTTAAAGGTGCAGTATTTGAAATGATGTGGTTTGAAAGAATAAAAATGTTTTGTTGTCTGGTATTTATTATTATTTTTAAATTTTAACAGCAGGCACAGCATGTGGATAGCTGTTGTCCGAGTTAATCTGTTAGTGGTTAAGGTTTTTTTTTTTATGTAACACTCCAAAAGACAAAATGCTCTCCTTGGTCATTTTAATACCTCACTAAGAGTATCTGACCCTCGAAGCAAGAAATTGCACTGACTGTGAAAGTAAAATATTCATATTACTATATATAATGTGTTTCATGGAGAAGAATCTCTTCAGTTCTGTTTACTTTCATATCAGTGTCTTCCCTATAATGTTATTCTTCTGCTCCTATATCATTGAGCCAGCAAGGAATGATGCAGCTTTATAAGTTATTAATGCACAAGGAAGAATTTCTAGGATTTAGGTCTTCATTGTTAGTATCCCTCAGGCTCAATATGGAGCCCTGCAGGAACCTGGGGGACATTTCCATTATACTTATCATTTTACTTTTTACTTACACAAATTGAAACTGCTGCAAATTAAGATCAGTTCATGACATGTATGTTTCACTGACCAAAAGAAATTGGGCAGGGATCATCAGATATAATTGGAAATGTAAATAAGATAGGCACTGTTTAAGGGGAAAATAAGCAGAAGAGAATGCCTGAGAAGTAAGAATAAAGAATTAAGAAGCTGTTTCCAGCTGTTTCAGGAATAACATCAATCAATCAATATGTATTTTATATAGTGCCTTTCATTGTGGACCACCATCACAAAGCGCTTTACAAGATAGTGAGGAACAATGCATAATACATTAAATACAGTGAAATACAGGGCATAGTACATTAAATACAACATTGAAAAACAATGCAAACACATTCAATATAGGCATTTATTAAATTAGTTATTTTAGAAAGATATAAAGATTGTAATTGCTGCTGCCTAGTAAAGCCTAATAAAGCTTCATGTTTTTTTTTTTAATTATATATTTTTAATCAAGATCTGTTAATTATTAAATTCTGTCACAGTTGATGACTGAATTATGAGTTAATGAGTTTTGTATGAATACAGTAGTACGCGTATAGGAACACCCCCTAAGAGAACACCCTTGTGGTAAAACAGATTTTTCCCATTGTAAATGCTCCATCTAAAGAAAAAGAACTTTGCTTAAAAGAACACCTTTTTGGCACCGCTAGTGATTCTTTCACAACTGATGCAGTACTGTTTTATAACCTCATAACTCATCATCATCATCAAACTTAAATTCAAATGGTTTATTCAATCTTATCAAATGTGACATGTCATTGCGAAAGTGTCTTGAGGCACTGATTGGTGTATTAAATCTTTCCAGAACCGTCATCATATCATTACTGTAATAATGATGTATTTGATACAGATGCCACACACAGGTCTTGCCTTTAACTCGCTTTATTCTCCACTGACTTGCGCAAGCTCGTACAACAATAAATATAAACCGATCCCCATGTACTACAATTACCTCGTTTTGTATTCGAATTTCCACAAGTGCACCTCATCACTACAAAATGGCATGTTGAAAAGCGATGCTGTTTCTGTTGCTACAAAAAGTTGGAAATTGTTCGAGCTCCTGAAACAGACCTGATTCAGACACAAGTCATATGTTGATATTCGTGCGTCATGACAAGTAATACATATTTATTTATTTATTGATTCATATTGTGTCTGGTGGTCAACTCCGTCTTAAAGAACACTTCGGTTAAGAGAACACTTTGCTTACTTCCCAAGGGGTGTTCTCTTAGCCGGAGACTACTGTATTTTGAAAATGTATGTTTTGAAATTCACAAAGCAGTGACAATAAGGCCTTTTTTTGGCCTAAGGCAAGCTTGGATTACTCATATGATTTTTTTGTGTAGCAGTGTCTGTTAGAACGGGTCAGCTGACAAGAAAATCATCTTAACATGAAGAAAATACCCCCCCCCCCCCCCCCCCCCCATATCACAGAGAGATGGGGACACTTTTATGCAGAGAGTGGTACAGTACATGTATGGTTACAAAATAGGTTGTTGCTGATCAATCAAATGGATAATATAAGATTGGTCTCCTCCCATTTATGTTATTTTGTTTCGAGTTAAAATATGTTTCTATTGTGCAACACTATATTAATCATTGAGGAGGGACATTTTTGTATGGATTTACAGCCACAATGTATGGCTTAGCCCCAGCATCCAAAATAGCCGTCACTGTAAGAACTGGAACATATGTTGGATGAGATTGCCAGAATATATGCAGAACTGCATGGATACACACAAAGAATATGCAATCAAGCGGAAAGGGCAGTAACACCCTTTTCTTTCCCTATTAGGGGGAAACAAAAGCACAGGCACCAGTAATTTTGGCAAGCTTTCAGTCAGACTCGATTAAATACAGGTCACCTCAATAGGCAACTGATTTGCTCCTCTGCATGTACATGACCCCCCCACCTCCTCCACCCATGGTGTAACAAACGCTCTTAATTTAGGTACTACATTGTTTAAAAATCCCAATTAGCTTCTTCTTGAGCATATGCAAGCTTATTATCATGTACAAAAATGCTTGCACCGTGCATATTAATCAAAGGTTATTTAAGTTTACGCAATGCTCCAGGGTTTACTGAAATTAGATTTTTTAGATTTTTAATACTATGTGGTAAAAGTAGCAGTGATTAGTGGTGCCATATGCAACCAGTAAAGAGCATTGTAAATAGGCTAGGAGAAAAGTTAATAACTGCTGACAGGGATTTATGCCAAGCCCATGCATACCCCATTTATATTATTTCATACTTTTCAGGCCATCACTGTGGCAACTGGAAAGTAATTCATTTCATATTATAATTACTGGAACAAGGAGGCCCCATAACCATGTAAAGCATGTTACATAATAAATCTGCAAGTTGATGTGTCAGGGTAATTTAACTAATGAAAACATTATTCAGTTAAATGTATGTTGCATATAACAGCAACTCCTTCCTAACAAGTGAGGGTAAGTGTAAGCACATTTTATTTTCAAAGAGGCTGTGAAGAATCCTTCATCAAGCTCCTGGATCATCGTTGTGTCCTGAAAACAAGGATGTCCCCAGTGCCTTTGGCTCGGCAGGTTAAAAATTCCATTATGTCGATGCAGTTATTGGATGCACGATTGGATAAAACAGGTCAAAGAAATCTTAAGAAGATAGGTGAAGGGTAAAGACTGCAATTAAAAAATTAATGTCCTTAGAGATAATCATAAGCAGCTGAACAGAATAATATCTCCACACAACCAATTTATAAAAGAAAAAAAAAAAGTGTTCCAAAAAGGCTCATGGTGTAGCCCTAATAGTTATTAGGCTGGTGCTTAACAGATTGTATTTAGCATTAAATTATATATAGCTATATATACACACGAACTAGTGCTGGGACGAACACAGGATTTTTATTTTAAGATATTTGCTCATAATTTAAACATTTGTTTGGATATTTGTTTGTTTTTGAAAAAGTAGTAAAAGCCATTACATTGCTCTGAACCCATGTGTGTGTGCCTTTATTTTACAGCAAGACCTTACAATATGTAACACGTTAAAATAGAAAAATATCCCAGGAGTAAAGAATAGGTTGTGTAGGACTTACTTTACCCCAGTGAATTAACTACAAAACAAAGGATGCAAAATAGCAGTTCAAGCTAATGTTGTTTTGTTTATTTCCAAAATAAATAGTACATGTTGACAACACATTTTTTTTCTTTTTTTTCATTGCTTGTCATTGCTGTTTCTTCACAGTAAACAATGGCCATCAACACGTCTTCATAAAGTAATAACATGAGGTTTACTTGTGCCTTTTTGTAACTTAACAAGTAAAACTGAAATTTAATTTAAACACTTCAAATAGAACAAACATGGAAATGGCGTTGTAAAGTGAAGAGGAAAAAAACCATACTATTTTGATTCTCGTTTATTACATTGCACATAACAGAAAGTCACACAAAATATATATAATATATACAGTCTATATAAAAATCACTACACAGCATTTTCAGGATGTTGAGTACTGTTTAAGCGAGGCATTTCAGAATGATATGCTTGCCTTTTTTCTGTCCCGTGAGATTCTGGCTTGCTCTAAAGCAACACAATGCATTTTTGTCCCAGATGGCTTTCCATAGAGATCACTAGGCGTGTGCGCACATAATCTGGTTTGTTTACTTTTTGCTGTCTAAAACTTTTAAATAAAGGCTCAGATATTGTGATATGTGAGATTAATTATATATATCTTTTTCATTTGCCGTTTTCGACGGTTTCAAGTGTTTCGACGATAAATACGTGCAAAGTATTTTTGTCATTTGTAGTGAATATGAACATCTGATTTTTGTATCCGAATACATGTCAAAAAATATTTGTTCGAATATTCTGATATTTGTCCCAGCACTAATATATACACATTTATCAGGGGTGGCCAAACTTCCTGACCCTAGGAGCCGCATACCAAAATGTACATTTGGTTGAGAGTTCAAAGACAATGGTGTAGATTCTTAGTGTTGTTAATATGCAGGGAATAAGTGATTCCTGACAAAACTACAAACCGGATCAGATATGGTATTTACAGTCCAACAAGACAACATTTGGACTAACTTGACCCCCTTTCTCAGTACATTCATAAATCTAAATATAAGCATTACATTGAAATCTGAATTGTTTACAGTGAGTATCTGTTGTTTAGGGGACAGAAAAAAGTCTGACAGAAAACCTCAGCAGAGTGAAAAAAGCATTCTTCACATTTTGTGCAAAAGCTGCCAATCTTGGAGATAATCCTAGTGCCAAAATAATCATCAGAAGATGTAGAAATCTGGAAAATTCCTCTAATTTGTTTCCTTCTGAAAAATGTCCTCTCCTTGTCTCAAGAGTATAACACAGGTATTACCAGTGGAAAATAATCCAATGACAGTTAGCAGCATTAGTCATAAGGTCTATTGTAAACCTGCTCGTAAGCAGACCTATTTTCAGTGTATTTTTTATAGTAGTTAGTGGAGTTGATAAAATACTAATAAAGAGGTAAAGAGTAGCAGTATTTAGAGGTTCCAAAGCATAATTAATTTACATAACAAAAATGTAGTTATATTTGCTTGCAGATCTTTTAATTGTGTCATTTTAGCAAAAGCGAAGTACTCATACATGTTTGAATCTAGTACTGAAAATATCATCTTGTGCAATGATGCAAATAATTGTACTTACCGATAACACAGTACAGAAGAACCTAGACATTGTACAACAACCTGAATGTTTGCGCACCTAGCGAGCCAGTTCAGAATATTCTAAGGTTATCATCTCTGATGTCTGATCTGTAGTGATTAGTTTAACAGGTGACCTGGTTTATTTTCAGTCTGTTAGTAAGGTGTATCTTTTGTATGTTTTCATGGTGGTGTGCAATGTTTCACAATGAAGCTGTTTTTTTACACCTTTGGTTTCTAGAACCAGCTGGCCTGGCAATGACCAGTTCATTAAAAACTAAACCTTTGACTTGCAATGTTTCAGTTTAGCTGCTACAACAACATTATAAGTCATACTGTTTTGGACAGTCTGACCTTTATTGAATTTCCCCTTAATCCCTTAAAATACCAATCATTGGTAATTTGCTAATACAACTGGTCCTCAGCAAGGTGCCTTGGGCTTTAAGAATGAACACTGTCCTCAGTCAGCAGATGCCTGAAGGTTTAATTGAGGCTCTCTGTCAGACTAAGTTTCCCTGTGGTAACAGGATTCTCATGGTTAAGGAAGTAGAGCACAGTGACATACTTACTGAAGGTGCCAGGGGCCACACAGTAGACTGAATCAAAATAATTCAGCGTTTCTAGTTTGTAACCTTGCAGAAAATAATTAAAAGAAGTCTTGAAACATTAGCAAGAGATATATGAGCAATAAAGTTTGTACACAATTTAATACTCATGTCGAGGTTATATATTGTTAGCCTCCAGTCACACTTGACTTGGAGGTAATGAGACTTAGGGCATACATTTTTCTACCCTGTGGAAATATCTGATGATAATATCTGATGATAAATTGAATTTATGGTGAACTGCTACATTCAATCTATCGCAGTAAATCTCCTATGCTAACTTCTTTCAGTGTGCAGGCTAAAGTCAATGCCGTGCAGACCAACTGACACTTCAAACAGACCAATTCTAACAGACTGGGATCCCCCAAGAATTGCTTTCCCTAAAAAGGGGTCAGTGGTGAGATGAATCGTTTCAACACAATCAAACACATTTATTTGAAGGGGGTAATGTAAAATATGAAACCTATTTTACCTCATTATGTCTGCATAATGGTATTTAGCAGTAGCATTAAAAGTGCACCTGACCATCATGAGTGTGCTTTTCACATCTGTAAAACCCCACTGGCAGGATGACTACATTACCATGTATAAAACACATATGAAGTTCCGAACCCACCTACTGGGCATTACGCACCTTACACTAAAACACACTGGTAGGATGTTGACAGCTTCCTACAATTCACTTGCGTTGCTACTGCCTATATTTAGCTCTTAAATAATGTAAACAACGATTAAACAGATACAACAGAGTTCTTAGAGCACATAGATTGGAAGACAGTATGGAATAGTTTATTGGATATCTTAGGTATGTTTTATATAGGGAATGTTTGGGTTCAGTTCCTGACAGACATTGACCAACTTTAAATGTTCTCATGAATACTCTAGGGAAAGGCATTACGTGGCATGCACATCAAGAGGGTGAAATAAATCTTTCAAGGACTAATAAACCATTTCAACAAGCACCATATTTAGCTTTTGAAATTACAGTCCATGCACCTCTTATATAGCTGAAACAATATAGTATATCAGAGAGTAGCACAGGTAAGAAATTAGACTTAAAAATAATAAATTACTTAAAATGTACACTTCAAAAGTTATATATATTATATATATATATATATATATATATATATATATATATATATATATTATATATATATATATATATATATAAGAACCATATTTATTCGGAATTTGCATGGAAATAGAACATTACTAGTGTTCTGAGGATTAATCGGCCTATTTGGGAACTGATATAAAAAAATAATGGATACTACCTTAGCAATGCCAAAGTCAGGTTTTTTTGTAAATTATTGCTGACTCCCCCTGTCACAAAGACGGCCGGAGTGGGTGGCGTCAGACCAGAAGCAGGAAATAAACAGACAGAGAGGTGTGGTTTGGTGGAGCTGAGCGAATGGTTTCGCTCAGCATTTAATAAACAGCACAGAAAATAAAAGGTTTTAACACAAAACACGGGACACGGCACTATACGCCAAAATAAAAAGACAAACAAAACGTACTACACTTAAACAAACAGACGAACAAACACGGTGAGTGAAAACACTTCCAATTACTTTACGTTGTTTTATTTTCTCCTTCTCTCTCTCCCGTTCTCCACTCACCGAACACCCAACCTTGAGTGGAAGAAACGTGCATCTATATATACTGTTGTGCTGGGATTCAATTACTAATTAATTATTCACTTGAATCCCAGCACGTGAATTAATTCTGTGCAACCCCGTGCTCACATATTACATTTAACCAGCACGTGAAGTGATTTGTGCCCTCCTCGTGCCTAAATACAAATCTACACTTTTTAAATACATGTGAAACACAGTTTATATCCCGTGTACCAATGACTATACACCAACATTAACACACGCACACAACACATACAACACATAATATACACACAGGGGCGGGGCACATTGCCACACCCCCACACAAATGTGAATGCCAGCGCTTAATGTCTAAGTACCATATTTTCTTAAACTTGAAAAAATATGAAATCTAAATTCAAAGTTGTAGTTTTGTAATGCTTTGAAATAGTATACAAATATTTGTATTTTGTGATTTGTATCTGGTTCCCTTTCAAGTACAAAATGTTATTCCATTACAGTTTGCAAAGTTTTCATTATTTGGTACTTTTCACAGGCTGCTATAAGAATAGCAGTGCCATACAAAAAGTGTAATGTGTGTTTTAGATGAACAAATTAATCACTTTATAAGTGCTTTAAGACAAGGCCTACATATCTTTCCACACAGTATGTTGTAAGTATGTTTGACAAGGGAAATGGAAAAGGGCAAACACAGTGTGACAACAAAGTAGCACACAGTTTCATTAGCTGTAATTTTGTTTGTTGTAAATGGCTTGAGAATGTCAGTGCAACTGGTTTCAGTCAGATGTGATTTGTGCACCTCTAAGCTTGAATTTTCAGCAATAATTTCCAATAGCTGTAGTGTAGCCTTCAGCATAATTTACTATCTGTGATATTAGCTGCTGCAGGATAATTGTTTCCTGGAGAATTATCTAAAGCCTAATAACTGGAATGTTTGTAATGGTAAAACAAATACAGACAGATTATTGTATATTGAATAAAATACAGTTCAAAGCCAAAATAGAGACACTTCTCTATGTTTTTCACACAGTGAAATGTTGTTCTGTCTGCATTAGTGTATGTTATTTTTCATTCTCTCTCAAAAAAAGAGTTTGTGTCAAATTCATACCCTGACATCTTAAAATGTGTTTTTTGTCTATCTCTCTCAAGACTGCTTATTAAGCATCCTGTGAAGAAAGCTTTTATATTTTTGTACACCAAGCCAGGTCGGCCGCATCTTCATCTGCTCATATCTTTTTCAATGTTCTTAAAACTCCTCAGGTGAAATCTTTGACCTGTAATCTAACACAGTTGCTGTATTGTGGTCATGTGACTTTGTTGTTTGTTTTCAGATGATAAAGACCCAATGTTTTCAGATTTATTAACTTCATACTGGGTACACAACTGTATTCTGTGATTGTATAGGTAAAGTTGAATCGTGGATATTGTAGAAGAACAATTAACCCCATATCCTTTGAAGGGTTATATTAACATCATCTGTTGGTGACCTAGACATTGACCTCTGACCTAATGTAACTGCCATAAGGTGACCGTTTAGGTTTATGCCGTATAGAGAGCATCAGAGCCAATGTGACGCCCCCTTCAGAGTCCCCAGCAAAGTACGCGAACCGGCGCCATCCAAGCTGTATGACTCATGCTGTGCTCCCCGAGACAGCGCTTTAACTGGATGAGCCACTTGGGGACCTGAAAAGCCATTTTTAACCTGGAGCAATCACTTGCTCCTGTGGACCGTTGCTCCGATGCATCTCATCAACAAGTCTTTGTCGATATAAGTGGACCCTGGTTTAGACAAAGCTACAAATAAACAAATCCCCTGGGCCGGATGAGATCCTCCCAGTAGTACTCAAAGAAATGAAATAAGTTATTTACAAACCGGAAAATTGCAAACGTAATACCGATCCACAAAAAGAGAGACAAAACCGAACCAGGTAACTACAGACCAATAAGCCTGACTTCTATTATATGTAAACTTATGGAAACTATAATAAGATCTAAAATGGAAAATTACCTATATGGTAACAATATCCTGGGAGACAGTGAGCATGGTTTTAGGAAAGGGAGATCATGTCTAACTAACCTGCTTCATTTTTTTGAGGATGCAACATCAACAATGGATAATTGCAAAGCATACAACATGGTTTATTTAGATTTCCAGAAACCTTTTGACCAAGTCCTGCATAAAAGATTAATTCCCAAACTGAATGCAGTAGGGATTCAAGGAAATGCATGCACATGGATTAGGGAGTGGTTAACATGTAGAAAACAGAAAGTACTGATTAGAGGAGAAACCTCAAAATGGAGCGAGGTAACCAGTGGTGTACCACAGGGATCAGTATTAGGTCCTCTGCTATTCCTAATCTACATTAATGATTTAGATTCTGGTATAGTAAGCAAACTTGTTAAATTTGCAGATGACACAAAAATAGGAGGAGTGGCAAACACTGTTGCAGTAGCAAAGGTCATTCAAAATGATCTAGACAGCATTCAGAACTGGGCAGACACATGGCAAATGACATTTAATAGAGAAAGGTGTAAAGTACTGCACATAGGCAATAAAAATGTGCATTATAAATATCATATGGGAGATACTGAAATTGAAGAAGGAATCTATGAAAAAGACCTAGGAGTTTAAGTTGACTCAGAAATGTCTTCATCTAGACAATGTGGGGAAGCTATAGAAAAGGCCAATAAGATGCTCGGATATATTGTCAATATTTCGATCCCTTAATCTCCCTCACCTTTCTCATCATTGGAGGCTGTGTGGTCCATTGGTTAAAGAAAATTGCTTGTAACCAGGAGGTCCCCTGTTCAAATCCCACCTCAGCCACTGACTCATTGTGTGACCCTGAGCAAGTCACTTAACCTCCTTGTGCTCGGTCTTTCGGGTGAGACGTAATTGTAAGTGACTCTGCAGCTGATGCATAGTTCACACACCCTAGTCTCTCTAAGTCGCCTTGGATAAAGGCGTCTGCTAAATAAACAAATAATAATAATCATATCGGTCGCTGCATGTCTGAATGCTTGAGATGATCATACAATTTTGAGGCCATGGCACACTAGTTTGATCAGTGGCAGCCATGCTGGGAGCTGTGATGAAATTTGAAAACCAGTTTCTTACCTGAAAAGAGGAGCAAAATAGTCCATTTAGGATCCAATTGTAGACCAAGCTATAAAACAGAGTATACACAGTGGTTTCCATTCAACTGATAATTCATAAACTGCACTTTTTAAAGGCATGAATTTAATTTCACCATTTCAGAAATCAGCTACTGCATGATGGTGTTTTGTTAAAAAATGGAAACCTCAAAATTGCTTGGTCCCCTACACGTTACCTTAAAATAGCTTACCAGTTACATTAACATACTGTACTGGTTGTTAAAAAATAAACATTAAACCGCAAACTGGGACTTACACAAACAATTAGAAAGGTTGATCTTTTTATGGTATAATGAAAGACATTTTTAAAGCAAATTTAAAAGGGTGTGTCTTTCATTGCCATAGGAATACATTCATGAATATCTGATCATGTGCTCTGGAGTAAGGCAGGGGTCAATTGAAAATGTTTGCACAAGAGCTAGTGAGGAGCATATTACCGTACACAAAAATGGTGCAGTGCAAAATCTTTGAAAGCTGGCCTGTAACTGTTACTTTCATTTAGATGTTCCATTCTCAATACATTATCCCCCCAGGGAGGATTTCTTAATTTTGTTCTCTACTTTTTGCATTTTGATGGGATTGTGAATCTTTCAAAGTTAGCATCACATTTTGAAAATGTTGTAGTTGACCGCACATTACAAATGCAGATCAGAAGTGTAATGTTAACTTTGATGAACCAGGCTTCAAAATTAGATGCAAAGGGTGATCAGAGACCCCCACATAAAAGCTAGGAAGAAGGGGGAAGTTGAGGGATGTTGATATCAGCATGAGCGCTATAAATCTGTTAATTTATAATACTGTTTATGAAGCAATGGGGTTGTCTGTCCTTCCAAACTATGCCTAACAAGCTCCATGAAATTTACCAACAAAGTGACATTTACCAACAAACCACTAAGTTTACGGTAGAATCTGATTTCATGGACCATGTGCCCTGGCCTTAAGAGCATTAACTGATAAATCCCCACTTCTTTATTGCTATAAAACAACACTGTTGTCCAAAACTGAATAATTGTGTAACCCAGTGGACAACTTAAAGTCTGAAAACAGGATGTTTTATTACATCTTGTAAATTTATTTTGTAACTGCTTGTTCACTAAAATTGTCTCTTTAGATTCACAGTCAGAGTAATTTTCCACATCTTGCAAATTGACATGAAAGTTTATGACTCATTTTTGTGTGTGTGGTTCTTTTTTTAATCTGTTGTGTATTTTCCATTGGTAGTAAGTCATCCCACGCAGGAGCGCAAAAAAAACTGACAGCAGCTGAAGAAATTGAGTTTGATCTGCTGACTTCAGTAAATGCAAATTGTTGCCTGAGCTGTTGATTGCTAACGTACGGCTATGAGCCAGTTACAGTACTTGGGGTTATTGCTTGCTGAAGCAGTTTGGATGAGGAAATCATGTCTAATAACCGAGAATGTATCCTTAATGTATTAAACCTGCAGTCAGAAATAATGAAGTTGAGTGTTATCAGGTCCCATTGGGAAACCCAGAGCTGAGATATGCATCTTTTAAATACCCTAATAAACTAGGGTTAGATTATCTGTCTGTCTGATGAGGAACCCATCAGGAACAATGTCATATATTAAACTGAAACTAGGACTACTTGGATTAGAAATGTAAACACAGATTTATGACACAGTTAATAGATGTTTTTAAATAGCCAAACTTTTTAAATTGTATAACTGCATTGACCTATGTACAGCTATGTAGGGATATCCCCTACAGCTAAATGTACAAGTAAACAAATATTATGCACAGTGAATTGCATTTGAAAGTACTGTATTGTATTTTATCACACACATTTCATGGCTCTAAATGTATTTCCCTTCACCCCTTCTTGATCGTTTAGCCCACTTATACCATGTATTGGCAATGTAAAAAAAGGCAGATGTAAATTTGTAGCGGTTACTGAGACCTCCTTCAACTTAGTGTTACATTTTTTGGAATCTAGAACTCATTATCTGCTTGTAGACACATGCTGTGTTTTAAGTAACTGATGTAAAATCAAGATTTAATATGATCATAAATCTGTTAAAAATTGGCCTCCAAATGAATTATAAAAGTGTACTGTACTGCTGTACTTCCTTCCAAAGTACTTCCACATCCAAGTACTGAAACAGGGCAATCTTTGATTTGCATTGAAGTTGGAATAGACTACTTCATGAACGGCTGGTGATTAGAAGCAGTCTTGGATTACCTAATGTTACATAATGTAAGAGTCCAAGATTAGTGCTAATTAGGGTCTGTGAAACTTGATGGTAGTGTCCTACTGGTACTGGCATTTAGGGCACACTCAAGACCCAAAAGTAAATTACATTTGAAATACATGACATGAAATTAATCTGAGGGTGATAAAATGAGAGGAAAATTTTTAGGAAGTCCAGCTTGTCTTATGTTCTAAAAAGCAATAAGTAAACTGCTTGATATACTCAGGTAAGGTGTGGGACATATCAACCCTATGTGGGATATTTCATAAAAGGAGAACACAGCTATCTTTACATTTGGGATATTGCCTTAGAATGATCCCAGGGAAACAAGACCCAACTGTGTAAGGCTCATGTGTTTAGCAGCCTGTAGAGTAATGCTTCAGTGCCGGTAATTAGTGAATGAGCAAATCACTTAACCTAACAGGCTGCATGTAGTATTAACAGCTTATGCACAGTAGATGAAGAATACACAAATTCTACTAGAAATGTAATTGTTCTTCTTGTTTCAATGAACCGCAATTAATCCCAACAGCCTAAATTGTAGTTCAATATAAAGATGACTGATGTCGATTTCTTTGTAAATCCATAAACGTTGTGCGACAATAACATTTTACTGTCTGCATAAGATATAAATAAGCCATATGAAAACAAATCTGAATTTGGACGCATTTGACTTAATTCTATTTTTAATAAAATCAATAAGCATTTAATGTGAAAACAAAATATAAAAGTGTTATCTTTCAGTCAATAGATTAAACCTAAGGCCACCCAATACCAAGTTAGAGAATAGTACTGGCTATATAATTGTGTGTAGCGAACACATTAGCATTTTCAGCAGCTGTAATATTAATTACACTTGTGTCTTCCTTCTGCTGATATCCTGGTTTAAACGCTTACAAAGAAATGATTCTGTTAAAAATAACTAGCATCACTAGAATAAGCCTGAATCAATAGAGAAAAGCAAGAGCTCTAACAAGCCACCTTGCCATCATCGTCTGTGCAGTAACAGAGAGCTGGTCAATAAAAATTTTTTTTTAAAAAACAGTATCAAGTAAAAAAAAAAAATAATAATAATATCTATAAAACACAGTAAATTCTCATTAAAACAAACTCGGATTAGACACGTTTCCTGATACGACACATTTTTTACAAGATCCCAGCAAAATTTAGCAGTCACTTACTGTAAATTACTTCTTATAGTACAAATTCACTTCACACAAGTTTCCTGTTAGTACGAATTATTTTGGAGCCCTCCCAGGAGAAAAAAAATGTGAATACAACTAAACACCCTATTTTCAAACCACTGAGTGCAAAGGATATTGGGAAATGTATATTAGTGCCTCTGTACTGTATTTTAGTGCTGTTTGGGGACTAGAGATTCAATGATGAAGTTTGAGTTGCCATGGTGCTCACGCAAAAGCGTGCACTATCCTTGCAGACGCAAGTGGAGGTGCTGATAGCGGTGGATAATGCACCACTAAACAAGAAAAAGAAAAATGTTGCTACAGATTTCAGGGATACAGTAATAAAGGCTTGTGAACAGCAAACTGTGGCTGCAAGTCCACTGTTCACCAAATGTTAAAACTATGTGGCAATGGGACTAATACTGTATACAAACTGAGATAAATTACTCTTTGAATTGTTTGAAAAAAATAACAACCATGAAAAGCCCCCTGATAGACCTTAGCAAGAGATAATAATGATATCTTAATGGCTGTGGTGTATGTGCTAATGTATACCATCACACAAACCCTGTGAGCATGTAACATTTATTTCTATTCCATTATTGCAGGCTGCTTTACATACATTATCCTGCACTTTGTCGCCTCAGAAAATACAAACTGTAGGCTACAGGAAATTAAACAGTAATCTTTCTATATCTGCCCAGTGCTAAGATGTCAGTTTGGTATATAGCACTGCAAGTAGTCGCGTAATGTTTTTTAAAGATATTTTTAATTTCTTCAGCTGCTGTCAGGCTTCCTTACCCTGCGTCCTTCACACTTCCACACAGTAACAAACTAGTTTACCTCCCTTTGAGATCAGCATTAGCAATCTCTATTTATGTTTTTCCTGCTTCTGGGTTTACATTAACACAGGAAATCTACCCAATATTTGTAATCACAGCCAATGACACTTTTACAACATTCTCTTTAGAATAATTATCATCTTGAAATCAAAGAACAAACAACTTGGAAGGCTGACTTTGTACAGCACTGTACATCTTATAACACTAGTAAAAATATCGTCCTTTAATATACTGTAGTACAGTGTAGGTGTGCACTAATATGTAGATTTTGGCAGAATTTGTCACAATTGAGTTACATTATGCTGACACAAAAAAAATCTGGCAGCAGCAGCTCTAGCTCTGCCACGGGCAGCTCCGGTTCCAGTGTGGGCAACCCCAGCTCTCGGTGCTTGTAGTTTGCTTCTTGCTGCTCTGCAATAGCCTGATTCAATGCTTTTAGTTTATCTTCCATTTTTATTTGAGTTGGGTCAGTAGGGGTGCTATCCCACCCTGACCATATATGGCAAAGCCCTCGACTTGGGCTCAGAATAAACAAACAAAACATAAGCCTAACTCCTCCCCCCACCCCCGCCCCCGCCCCCGCCCCCGCTTCCTCAGCCTGGCATAAGGCCCTGATGCAGGGTTTCCAACCCTTATATGCAGGGGCCTCATTAACTCGATTGGAGCCAGGTGTTCCTCTCTGGCTCGCCCAAGTTTCCTTCTCATCTCACTGCTAGGTGCCACATAGTATTGTACAAATATAATGTACTATAGCATGGTTCAAACACATTGTAAAAATATAATAATAATTATAATAATTATTATTATTATTAGTAGTCGTAGTCGTAGTAGTCGTAGTAGTTGTAGTATTAATAATCCCTGACAGCATCATACAGTATAATAACCAGACTTTTCCCTGCCCATTAATGTTGAAGTCCTTTAATTTACCATCAGTAGCACATCCCCAACCCAGTCATATACTGGTAAGCTCAACAAACCTGAAGGCGCCTAGACTGACATTTTCAGAAGCTGAAATGATTAGTTGAGCTTCAGCACCATACTGTATTTTTTACAGAAAACACCAGTGGGAGTATAGGGTTGTATTTTTTCCACGGTAAAAAATTGCTTATTTCATGGTCAAAAAAGATGTATTTCAAGAGATTTGATGATTATAAATAATATTTATTAAAGCAGGAAAAATAGCTTTGTCAATTTCAAATTTGATCATTTTTTTCTAAAGTTATTATACAGCATATGTTCCTAAATATTTCCTGAAAAAACATTACATGCTAAATTGTAGACTATTTTGGTTTTTATGTCCACCTTCTATTTTCACCATCAGTGAATTTTCAAACTACTGTAACAACATAAATAAATGTAAAAATAACAACAGACAGTTTCCGTTCAAACATTTACCAGAAGCAAACTAACTAAACCGGCTGCCAGGTTCATAAATGCAGTGTAACCTGTTGGGCGTCAATAAGGGAAACCTTTGCTGTATTTAAGTGATAAAAAATATGTATATTTACTCTATTCTTTCAGAAATGGGAATTTTCACTGGGAACTACATATTTTGTGGCAATTGGTTAATTTCACAGAAATCGTGAAATCCGTAATGACAGTGAAAAAAAATACAGCATGCTTGAGCCCCTCAAAAAAACTGAAGGATGCCTTAAATAAATAAAATAAACCGCACTTAAATGGCAATTAAAATAAAAAGTATACCCCAATATAACCTTGAAGGCTTACTAAAAAATAACCATACTTCATTTCAAAATGCTAACCAAGGTTGCCAACCACCCATAAATATATGGACAGTCATTACAAAAGTTACATTTTAAAACTATTCGTAACAAAATGTGTCTGTGATTTTAGATCGAAATAAAGGATTCTCAATCACCTCGAATACCTACACCTTGTGTGATGACAGTGAAAAGTATCAAAAGAAGAATGACAATTAACAATACTGTGCTGAAATTAGTATGCGCTTTTCAACCAAGTAGCCAAAGCACTGTGAGTTCGGGCGACATCGTCCAGCTTGCAATTCTTTTACCACAGATTGGTCTAGGAAATATGCTGGATAGCCTAGAAATTGAATTTATGGAGTACCAAGTGACTGACTTGACAAATCTGAGACGGGATCTTGCGGCTGATGAATACTGGCACAAAATGGTGCCCTTCTCTACACCTAGTTTAGAGCCACGTTTTCCTACACTTGCCAAGTTTGCCATGAATATGTTGGCTTTGCCACAAAGTGCTGCAGAATTAGAACAAGTTTTATTCTCAGATTAATCAGCACCAGCTTCAGACCAATGAAGCAAATGATTTAGTCTGCAAATGTGTCTATGTATGAAGTAAATATGACCTAAAGAAAGTGCATAAAAATTGCCTATTTTATAATGTATTTTATTGTTTCTAAATTTTTTAAAATTATGTCAGTAAAAACAAAATTGCAAGGTTGCCAACCATGATGGCTCCACTGCAGAACTGCAGGCGCCCTATCGGCCACAGGGGTCGCCGGTGCGCAGTGAACCATGGATTCCCCTGCCGACCTAATCCCTCCCTACCCGGGCGACGCTCGGCCAATTGTGCGCTGCCCCCTAGGAACCCCCGGACACGGTTGGCTGTGACATAGCCTAGATTCGAACCTGCGATTTTTAACTCTTTATATTGATGTGTGGATTAGTACATATTTGATAGATGTGTGTGAGAGGTTGGTGAAATTCACTGGACACAAGACTTCGGTAAAGGTCTGAACACCCCGCAGGGGTGTACTTTATTAATTCTGCCACAAGGTGGTACTGCACTGCTGGCTCAGTCGAATACCATCACTGGTGAAAGAGGAGCCAATAATTAGTGCACACACACAAACACAGGTGCGTCCAAATAATAATACAAACAAAAGGTGAAAGCAAAAAGGGAAAATAAAACACAGTAACAAATCTACAAATAAAAGTTGCTGCTTTTGCAGCGTTCCCCCACCGTCACTACGCGTACGGTTTGGGTCTTCAGCCTGCACCCTGCTATTCCTCAGCAATACTTTATGGGGTTGCCCAAGGCTTCCCCGTTAACTATTTCAGATCATCTGGTCTTCTATTCACGGCTATCTTGCCTGTCTGTCTATCCTCCTTGCTCCAGACACTAGTGGTTTCGTAGGGTCTGGACCTCAGTTTCTAACCAGAGCTCCCTCTGTTATGCTTCCTAAAGGGGTAGACCTGAGGAATAGCAGAGCATTATTTTTATAGGTCGAGCACCCCTCAAGGCCCGCCACCCGACCACTCAGAGAGAGAGAGAGAGAGAGAGAGCCCTCACCCAACCTCTCCGTGTCACTGCCATGATTGACAGGCAGACCCTTCACGGCTCCCGAGCTCCTCCTGCAGGATCATGCAAGCATCAGACAGCTAGCACAGATCTCGCCCTGTTACAATGTGTCATTCAGTGACTGACTTTTCTAGAAGTGGGACTGAGAAATAAAGGGCTAAAGGAAGATGATCTTACTTTTTTAGGGTCAGAATACTAAATGTGCCATCTGGCATGAGGAACAAACTTTTATCATTTTGGTGCCTCCCCCAGAACTGTTTTGAGAAGAAAGACATCATTGTCCTCTAACCTTGTATCACTTTCCTTAGCCAGGAAGAACAACACACCCTTCTAAAACTTGAGGCATTACCTTTACCACAATTGAATCTGTTCCTGCAAACATAAATATTGAGTGTCATTCACACCACTTAGGGCATAATTTGGTTAAAGAAAAACAAAAAAAAATCCAATAGATTTAAAGTAATTGTGTTGATGATAATCTACCATGCTGATTACATGAGGTTGTTATTGAGCTTGTTGGATATACAGTGAGTGATGTTGAGTTGAAGAGAGCCCATGTTGCGTCTACTGGGCTATTCTTATTGTCTATATGTTGTTTGGACAAGTACTATTGGCTGTAACTCTATGCTTCTGATGTTTATTTATTTTTTTTAGCTAATGAAGGTGTTATTGAAGACCATGGGTATCTTACAGGACATAGTGTTTTCTGCTAGCTTGAACTGAGCTAAAACAGGAAAAATTGAATAATGCAACACATTGGTTTTTGTGTCATTTTCTTTCTTTCACTGTGCTCATTTTTTACTCAGATGAGTAGGAGTGCATTCAGTACTTTATCACTGCAAGGCTCAGCTTTCACGTCTTTCGTCTCTTGGGTGTTGTATTACAGTTATGGCAGCATGCACATATCAGCCTGAAAACCTTAAATGCAGGTTGTTGTACTACACCATTCCCTTTGAAGTATGAAATGTAACCATTACTGTATGGGTATTTACCCCCTAAAGACCCCGGAACCTGACTAAGATATATCAAAGCTGCTTGCAGACCCTGTGACACAGTCATGGCCTGCCCCTGAGGGCATAACAGTACTGCGCTCACAGACCTTAGCGCCATTTCTCCTTTCAATACTGACCTGACATACGAGCCTTGTTCACATAAGTACTTGTTACCTCTATCTGCTATATATTCCGCATTTACTGTGTTTTTACACAAAATGTATGTGACATCAAAATAATTGCTGTAATAATTTTCATGAATTATGCGTAATTTGTGCACTACAGCCTGTTGCTTGTTACATCCCACTGCAGCCTTGTTCTCCGCATGAAGCTAGCACCTTAGTCGCTCCTTTCCAGGGATCCAGCAATGTAAGTCGGCTGACTTCTGTTCTTCCTCCAGGCTGTTTAGCTGTGCCTGGAGTTATTGTTTCTCGTTTTTTGTTACGAGACCTTTTATTCTCGTTTTATTACAAGACATTATTTACTGTAATATGTTATTACTGTTTGTAGAGAAGTTTCTCTTGTTTTTTATGTTTCTTTACAGAGGCTACTTGCAGGCTAATCTGCAAAGTGGTGCTTTACACACATACAGTGAGAGGAGCTGCTGGGCTCAGCAGCACTGTGTATGACCAAGACACGCACTTCGCGTGTTGTTTGCAGTCTCATCCACAGTATCTTGATACCGTTTTAGTGACTGCTTTTGGCATCACCATTGCAAAGGCTGTTAGTCCATTCTAACAAGCAGGCTTCCCTCAGTTCCGTGTGTGTACTGGCTGCGTGGTTTTGCCAGAGGCTTGTACAGGTGGGTATCCCTGTACATTGCTACCCACGGTGAATGCGAACCGATGGACCCGTACTGTACGGTACCGAACCGGGGCCGAGGTTACCGAACCGATACCGAACTGAGCAGGTACTATCCCAGTTCCGACCTGGTACTGGACCATACTGACCTGGTGCTAAAGTCACCTAACTGGTACTAGACCGACCCAGTCTCTACCTGGTCCTACATGGCCCACTACCGATCGGTGCTCATGGCCCCCAGTCCAGTACCAAACTGTTCTTGACCCATCCGGTTGCTATCTATAAGCAGATTGAGGCAGCACCTGTACATCTGTATACTGTACACTACATTGCTTGCTTCTTGCATCATGCCTGGGTTTTATCCCTGCGAGACATGCAAGGCCAGTCTGCCTGTCTGGGGCCAGAGCACGCCACAGAGGCACTGGTGAACCGCAGTTTCTGTGAGTTTTGTGTACATTTCTCTGGGCGCACGCTGGAGAAACATCTCTCCCGCAACTCTACAGAGCGCTCTGCGTCCCTCACTCCTGCACTGCACTTTTCCCCATCACCCTCTGTTAGAGAGAGGGCTGTGACCTGACCCCATGGCTCTGTGCCAAGGAAGAACGAACAGCGCACCCAGGACAGTAGCCCATGCAGGGTACCGTCTTCATGGTCTTTCTCCTATTCCTCTGCTTCTCCCCCGAGGAAGAAGAATAAAAGCCACCGTTCCAAATGATCGGCTGACTGTTGTAGTATTTCATGTGTCCTCCTTTTGCTTTTATTACGGCTTTCTGACATTTACGATCATTCTTAACCAGTATTTTACACCTTGTTGGTGAAAGCTGGCCCCATAATGTCTATTGCCTTCAGCTCAAACAGATTAGATACACAATGCTTAGCTACAGATCAGTCAAAAGCTATTTCTATTGGATTGAGATCTGGCGATTTGTGAAGGCCATTCCAGAACTTTTAACTTTGTTTTCTTCAAGAATTCCAAGTTGGTTTAGCCGTATGATTTCGGTTGTTGCCGTGTTGAAAGGAAAACTGCCTGCCAATTGGCCTGTGAACGGATGGTATCATTGTACTTTGTAGAATATTTTGATATATGGCTGCATTAGTTCAATCTTCAATCACATACAAATCTCCATGATTGAACCACCTCCATGTTGAACTGTATGTATAAGGTTTTCTTTATTTGAAGGCTTGCCCTTTTTTTCTCCAAACATACTGTGGACCATTTTGGGGGAAAAGTTATATTTTAGTCTCACTGGACCAGAGAATTTTGTTGTTGAATGCTTCAGATTCCTGTTCATATTTCTTGACCAATTTTAGAAGGTTTTATGAATTTTCTTTAAAAGTGGTTTGCAGCGAGGTCTACGTACATCAACTCTTCTGTGTTCAGGTGCCTTTGGACAGCTCTTTCATGCACTATTATGCCTGATGCTTATAAATCTTTCTTTAAATCCTTGGCTGTTAATCTTGGATTTTTTTTTTAGCTGCTCGGATGATTCTCCTACTTGCTGTACCCGTTTCTTTGGAACTCCACTTCTTTCAAATGTTTCACTTGAATTTGTTCTATGGTACTTTTTGATTATTGCTCTGACTGTGGATTTTGGTATTCCATATTTCTTTGATGCTGTTCTGTAGCCATTTCCTTTGTTGAAGATTCCTACAAGTGCTTTTCTCAAACATGATTCCAACTCCTTTGTCTTGACCATCATCAGCTGTGTTGCCAAAATGTTCTTCTTCAACAGATGTTGGAAATAATTATCTCTGTCGGTCAATTGACTTTATAATTACGCTGATTTACTATGTAATGGTTTTCAATCAATTAATATACAGTACATTTAATGTAAAGGTGCAATACTTTTGTTGTGAACATATATTAATCCCGGAAATACACGAATAGGACCTGATTTTAAAGCCCTGAATCTCTTATTTCGAACTGTGCCATGCAAGCATGGCTCTCTTAGAGTAAAAAGATGTAAAGGTCCAGGTCACCGGCGGGATTTTTAAGATGGGGCGGACACTAAAGAGTTAGGTGGGGTTTTTTGGGGGGGTTTTTTTTCAGAAAGATTGTTTGTTAAACTACCAGAAATTGTATATTGTATATCTTTGTCATACTAATCAGTGGCTAATGTTCACTAAATGCTTGTAATTAACATGCTTTTTTAATTAGCTTATATTAGGTGTAGGGTGCCAATACTTATGTCTGCGACTATTAAATTGGTCATGTGACTTCTAGCCAACCAGATTGTAAAGACACAGAATTATAAAGCTGTTAGTTGTCACGCTCTATCATTTCAAAATGAAAATGAATTAACATGCAATTATGTTGCAATAGTTGCTATACAATAGACTGTTGTTCATTAACATATGAGAAATATAATATTATTTTTGGAGCTGTGAAATATGTTTCACTGAGGAATACTGTATGCATGTTTATTATAGCTTGACATACCACAGAAATATTCTTAAAACTATTCTTAAAGTGTTTGTTTTTCTATAGCATTAGTGTATATCTGCTAGTTACCAGGCATCATAAAATAGTTATAATGTTAAAAAATCTTAATTGTTTAGTTACTTAATAATGATTAAAAAAAAAATTATAATTAGTGTAAAGATGAAGCTGAAGTCAGGACTGATGCAGCTGTTATGAGGGACACTTCACATCCAAGCAAAAAGTGTCTTAAGAAGTATCATACAGTGGTAGCCAAGACCAGCTGTAAAAATGCCGAAAAATGGCACGGCACTCTCTACGGTAAAACTGAAGTCAATGCGATATGCAGTTTTGTTAACTGCTAGAGGGCATTATCTGACTAGAAACTGACTTACTTACAGATTACTACTGTGTTTCGACAAAGGATGCCACACACTAAAGCTTGTGAATACCAAAAGCACAAAGCTTACATTGAGTTAATCATTTTTATACTGTACTGGACGTTGCCTAATAGTAAAAAAAAAAAAAAAAAAAGTTGTTAAAATGTGTATGTACATGACTGTAGGGCTGAGCAAAGAAATGAATATCCTGCTTCTCATTTGATGTTTCATTTGTGTGTGTGTGTGTATCTATGCAACCTACAGTAGTAAACACATGTTCATCATTTATTTTCACTTACTGTGCAGCTGTGTGCTTGTGTAAGAATGAGAAGTAATGAATGGGTTTCTTGTCAACAACGCATTTTCCAAGGGTGACAAAAGTCAACAATGTACAGTAAGAATTTAAATTCAGGACTACTAGTGAGCGCAGTAATTAATTATATGTTATGTATTTTTTTTTGTTATCTAGTTTAACTATTGTATGAAACTATATATAAATAAATGTTCTCAAATACTGCAAACAATGTTGTGCTTGTGTAGCTCTTTATATCACAGTCATCAGGGGAGGATGGCAATTTGTTCCAAGGGATGTCTAATTGGTTAAACGACCTATCACCGAGATACTTCTTGTGTATAATTTATAATGTTTTTCTTGCTGTGATTAAATGTCAGTACACAGCCTAGCCATGCTCATTCAGCAATATGCATAACCTATGTGAACTATACCTGTCAAGTTAAATGTAATACCTGTTTCACACAGCACAATTTATAGTATGCATTTTCTAATTTGCATAGCGTTTAAATGTTTATTAATCAAAATAGAGACTTAATGATTCAAACACCCAAACTAATGAATTGGTTCTGTGCTTGTAAAATTGTTGAATTTTAAGATTTTTTATTTAACATAGTTAAGGAAATTTTAGCTTGTTGCCGGGATCATGATAGTTTCTTGCAAGGTATGATAATGCATTTACTTTCAAGAATGTTCTGCCTACAATGTGCATTGATTAAAATGTCCAATCTATAACCTGCTTAACATCTTATTAGACTTTTCTATAGAAGGCCTCAGAGACATCATTTTCAAAATTCAAGTGTATTCTTTCAACATCCTTTTTTTGTGTTCATTGCAGATCATATGCAGAAGCAATACCTTAATGATGTTAAGTGACAGCTTATAAATGTTTCTCTTTGAAAACTCATTAATAATTTTCCTGTGACCATTTCCTCTATATTACTTGTACTGTAACACTTGAAATGTATTTGCTTACGATTGTAAGTCGCCCTGGATAAGGGCGTCTGCTAAGAAATAAATAATAATAATAATAATATTCTAACTGAGTATACCCTGTTATAGTTATAAAAGCTGTATTTAATCCATCAAACCAGACTTGATGTCTTTAAATAACCTATGAGTTAAAGCTTTTTTTTTTAAAGCTTTTCTGATGGAAAATATATCAGGTAGGTTAGTCTATACCAGTGGTTTTCAAACTTTTTAGGCCCTGTACCCCATTCCAAAAAATCTAATCTACCGCGCACCCCCATCTGAGAGAGGGTCATAATATACCTATGAAAACAGAAAAAAATTGTATATTTTAATTACTAGGCTTAAGTACTTATTGATATTTACTGAAAATATATATTTTTTAAAATACTTACCTACCAATGTGATGAACGTGTATGCTTTTTGTCACAGATTTCAGTAAAACTACACCCTGATTAGTAAACAATGCAGCCCATACACAAGGGTATGTTATTCTGTATTTTAAAATGAACAAATAGGACTTCAAGTTCAAAAATTTAAGCGGGTCATTAAAAAAAATAATAAACAAGCCTCGATTTGCTAGCTCAGAAGGCACACAGGGAAGGAGGAGGGGCTAGAGTTCAGCCAATTACTACTCATGGAAAACTGCTGTTAAACTAATAAAATCAAATAAAATGAAAACTAAATGCTATGTAAAATTATTTCAAATTATTATGGTCCAAAAACAGGATATGCTTTTGAAAAACAAAACCTAGAGTTCTAATTTAAAACAAAATCAGAAAGCAATTCAACAAAAGTGTAGCGAGAAAAGAGACGGGGCATTTTGCATAAAAACAATTTAAAATGTACAAATACATGCATTTAAAAAAAAAGAAATCAGGTAGCATGTGGAACTGTATGAATACTGAATAACACATTGAATATGTGTGTTTTTTTTTATTTATTTAACTCGAATGTTATCGTTTAACACTTGAGCTGGACATTTAAAATGCTATGTGTGTCTTGTGCAGTATCGAATCCAGACAGAATAAGCACGTTGTTTTGAAGTGAATAGTTCCAAAAGCTAAATTTGATGAGTAGAAAGGTGACATTTATATGATGCAGTCAAAAATGACTTTTAGCAAAATGCTTACATGTTAGTGTTTAGTGCAGTCATCTGTTCATGTTAATCAGCTGCCAGACAGCTTGTTGGTGGGCACTCACTGTATGACATGAACACACGCAATAGGTCTGGAGTAGGGAATCCAATTCCAGATACTTCCCATTCCCAGGAGTTAGGGATTTATTTATTTATTTATTTATTTTTAATCCTGCAATTCCATTTTTTGTAATAATAATACAGTGCTTTTGCTTTTATTAGCCTAATAATTAACGGTGTGCATGCCTAGGCTAATGCAATCACTCGACAAGGGAGTTCTTCAACTAATTAGTCACTGTGAAAAAACACATAAAGCATTGCAAGTAAAGATAACACAGTCGTGTACGCTCCAGCTCCAGCGCAGTGATTTCACTGTCTTAGTGCGGCACAGCTACCTGCTCAACTCAATAATACTGTTATTTAAAAACATAAACTTAGATATAACACACTGAACTGATTAAACTACAAACACTGAACATTTAAACTCCAGAAAGTAAACGTACCTAGTAAATACTACACATTTTTAAAAGAAGCAACATCATACAATGATTTTTTTTTTCTTTTAAGCCTACAGACTGCAGAAACACTGCCCAGCTGTTTAAATATCTAATTTAGACATGTGCTCTCAACGCTCACTCACTATCAGCAGCCGTTTGGGTGTTTATAGTTAACCTCGCCCAACAGAAAGGAAACGTACACCAGTATGGCTGTGGTTTTATTTGAAAGGAGATTCAACATTGTTGATTCGATTACTAAGTCGCAAAGTACTACAATGTGGTAAAAAAAAATTAAAATAAAATTCTGTTGTCTGCCATTACAGGATTTTTCTCACGTACCCCCTGAGGAGCGCTCAAGTACCTCAGTTTGAAAACCGCTAGTCTATACAATAGTATCAATATAACATACAAACTTAAGTTTGCTGCTGGGCAACATTCAAGACCTGTACTGCACTATTGTGAGCAGTAACAGGAGGTGTGCATTTGTGACCTGCAGACTGATGTTTTGACTGGCGTCTTAAATCTTATTTGGAGGATGCATGTAGTAAGAAAGCAACATGCATTAAGAAGACATTTTAATGTACAAAATGTGGACTTGATTGTGGGACAGTATAAGGGGACTGTATGTGCAGTATGTTATTGCACCACATTTGAGCAAAATGAACCCAAAACTTAATTAACTTGCAACCTCCCTTCCTATACTGCACTTCTACTGTAATTAACTTGCAAGGGATATATAACCACATTTCAAAGTAAGACATACAATAAATTGAACAATAATATAGAACTAAACACGGTTCTAATTTACTTATGACTGAGGAAAGTGAGACACCATGGTGGGAATTATCATGAATCCTGTGCCACCAGATAAGTTGCTGGCATCTGGTAGAAACCTGTATTTGGCAGGTAATGGTCACCAGGGATTTTAGACAATAGTTTTTCCTTTCCTACCTACCTCTTACAACTGGTGTTTGCAGATTAAGGAATAGGAAATAGAATAATCCAAAATGGGTAATTAAAAAATATGTATTTGTTTGTGTTGACATACTGTGGATGTTAATCGGTTTATATGTCAGTCTAAAAACACTTGGCATTAAATGACCTTGTATTGGATACATTTTAATGAGACAATATGAAATTCACCAGAAACAATTAATGTAATATGTTACTAGCATTAACATCTAGCAGTAAATTGATATGAAATATGTAACAATAAAACAGAGGAGGCGTGGGTTGTACAGATACAGTCATCTGAGAAGTGGGTTGTATCAGTTTCTCAGAGACGTCGGATTCAGTGACCAACAGTTGCGTCGCACAGTGAAGAACTTATCTGAAGCAGCAGAGAGGAGCAGCAACTGGCTGTGGTTGAGACGGAAAGATTCTGGCTGGGGATCTCAAGCACAATAGAAAGAAAGAAACGCAGATGTACAGGAAAGTAAGTTGGGCTGAGTTGAGGGGGGGACGGAGGGGGGTGATGCTGGGACGCCAGAATCACCGTCGAGCCCTCTTGAGGTGTCGTGGGCTGTCATGCTGATGCGCTGGGGAGGCCGCACTGTGGTTGATCCCCGGAGCCAGCATTGCAGCCGTTGTGTGTGCTGATGCGCCAGGGAGGCAAAATAAGCTAATCCCTGGAGCCAGCATTACACTTCAGCCATTAACACCAGACAGAAGGATATCTACATCATCATATGGAAGGAAACGTAAATGGATGGAGACACATATGGATCACATTAGTTTACTGTAAAACAACGTCTTAGTTGGTGCTTATCTTGGCGAGAGCCGAGTTCAAATCAGCATGAAGTTTTAACATCTACTCTCGTGTAATGGAAATCAAAATAATTACGCCTTCTCGTGTGTTATTGTTACATATTATTGTGTGTTTTAAGTCATAAAATAATTATTTTACAAAAATAACCCCCCCCCCCCCCCCCAGATTTAAACTTTAAATGAAGTTGTATTGAATGTATCTTGCCAATGCAAAATAGTCCCTCTACATTGGCTTTGGAGGCTATTAAAATAGTAGAACGTTTTACTGCTGAAATACTTATGTATTTCATGTACTGCAAATTGAATGTTCTGAAATGTTATTAAAAAGTGCCGACTTTTACATTTTAAGCGCTAAACCTTCGATTATTCTCACCTTCAGACTCTCAGGCTCAGCGCATCAACGAAACTCAAAGGGACAGTAGCAGGCAGGCTGACTTGCTTGCTTGCTGGGAGCCACTGATAGTTAACATAAACAAAACTGCTTACTGCATTTTAATAATGTCTGCAATTACTGTGCTGTTGTTTACCTGAATACGTCTTGAATGGACAACTTTAAAATCTGAAACCTTATGTTTACGCAACCTGGTTTTAGAAACTGTTGATCAGCTGCATTCAATACTAAATAAAGCTTGAGGCTTCAAAGGCTTTCTTGTTGCAGCCGAACTGATCGATATTTTGTGATTTTAAAGAAATTACATTCAACGATATTGATTGACATTTTAAATGTCTATGATTCTGTTTACTATGACAGTGTTAGACTAATGAAAATTATTTAAGTGGCCTGTAGTTCTTACACACCAGCTGTAATGATGCCGAATTTCACTTTAAAAACATGTTGACCCAGGCACACATTGATCTTAATGCATGGAATGAACCACTGATTATGTACAGTGCTAGCCCGTTATAACACGACCCGTTATAGTGCGGAATCGGTTAGGACACGGTAAGGTCGTGGCACCTATTTCCCCCATAATGCAATTTAACTCACAAACGTTGAGTTTTATTGTTGTTTTTCATTACCGTATTTAAACCCATTTACATTGAAACTGAGACATATAGTACTGATAAAGCTCCTGTGCTTGCATTGTATTTTTTTAGTTTTTTCTAAAAGTAAAAACAAACTGTCCGTCAATGTTACAAAACAAGTATGAAACAGTACAAGTGTGTATAAACGTCCTTGGATTCTGTGTTATTGATTTATAGTTTACAACATTTATTATACAAAATATACAATTTAAATAAGAGTGGTGTGAACTTTAAACTGGTGGAATAGCAGTTTCTATTATACTTTATATAGTGTAACGACCTCGGATTTATACTATTACACGACTGGCCTACGGACCCTGTGTGTGTGTGTGTGTGTGTAAGCAGGGAAGCAGTAAGCTTGCCGCAGCCGGGATTGACTGACGTCCAGGTAGGTGGGGACATGAAAGCCCACGTCAATGCAGACGGAGCTGACAGCTGAGTCAGAAAAGCTGCTGTGTGAATGTGCAAGACTGTTAGTTGTTTTTAGTGAGGCCCAGGCTGACAGGGGCCAGGAATAATCATCCCCATAAACTGTGGATTTGAGTACCTGCAAATTATGTGTGTCTCCTTCCTTCATTTTCCACGGTACGCTACAATATTAATTTGGCCGTTGTAAATCATTTCGGGAACACAAATGCCAATATTTCTTACAAGGCAAAACACAAATAACACAACCGTGTTATAACGGAGTAGCACTGTACTTTTTAACCATATGGCTTTGAAATTTATGCACCAGTTGTAATTGGGCCAGTTCCGATTTCCGATATTCCATATCAGTAATTAGCAGATACTGATTCCATTACAGATTTTAATAATTGTTCCTTGTTTATAATACAATTAAAAAACACAGGTATATCAAATAGCATGTTTACTAAACTTAAAGAGTAAGTAGCAGGGTTCCAAAAAATACAGCGTTGCACGTCCCTACGTGTTGCTTCAACTGTTCAAATAATGTGCCTGTAATTTTTCTTTTCATTGTTAACATCCTGACAGTTGTTTTAACACATGAATTAATGTAAAGTAACTTTTGTACTCTTAGAAAAAAATAAAGACAAACTTACCTTTAAAATAACTTTTATTTAGAAATATATGACCATATACAGTTCAAAGAAACAGCCAATAATAATGGTGTGCAACAAATATACTCCATTCAGACACACAACCTCTGAAAACAGAGCAGGCCTATTTATAATATACTACCTGTACCTGACACGAAGGTCCAAGAAAGGGCTGGGTCATGCCCCACCTCCTAAAGGGCACTGTGTCAGGAAATCAGAACCTGGTCATAGCCTAACACAATGACTGCCACAGCCTTGTGTCAGGACATCTGACCGCAGTCATACCCCAACTCCAATGCTACAACTCCTAATACAAATGTTCTGTTATGTCATTTCTTAAAAATTGCCTTCACATACATTAATTTATTCATACCTTATACACAAACTTACATTTTCCATATTTCCAACTTTCATATGTCATATTTTTATTTGTAAGAGTCTTGACTACTGACTCAGTATGTGGTGATGAATTTGAGTTCCACCTCATTTGTTAAATGTAATGATTTTTTTTCAAGTAATATGATGATTGTTTAAATGATTTAATTAAAAGCTGACTAAGTGAATTACTAAGTGTAAGTATAATGCTTACCAAATGTAATTCATGAGTGTGATCTGTCTTCATCGTGCTTAGTTTTATGAACGATCAACAATAAACTTTATGCCATTGGATGTGGAAATGTATATGAATCCAGGCATATAAAATTCACAATATCAGTGTTTGCGCCAGGACTTACATACTGAGGGTCAATGTGGCCCCCTCTCAAAATTTTAGGGGGACATTTTCTTCAGTGAGGGGGTCAATATGTTTGATTCAGACCCAACCACCATTTCTTATTTTTGTTTGTTTTTAAATATGCCAGCAGAGTTTACTGACCTTTTGTTTCTGAATAAAAAATAAAACTGTAAAGCTGTAGATACAACCAAGGTGTCTCTACAATACTCACTGTCACTTTTGGGGACAATATTGGGAAATGTGTCACAGTGATGCTGGTGTATCACTGAGTAGAGGATATTAATTGTACCAAATCACATTAGAACAGGGGTTTTCAATCTTTTTAAGCTGCGTACCCCTTTCCAAAAAATGTAGTCCACTGAGATAGTCATAAAATGAAAACAGAAAAAAGGTCTGTACAATAACATGATACAACAAAACGCACAAGCCTTGGAGTGTGTGATGGATACAATTATAAAAGTTACAGTATTATAAAAGAAAAAATATATATTGTATTTACTTTTACCTAAAAAATAGTCCCTCAGACAGGTTTCTAGTTTTTGTAAACATCATCATTTTATTGTAAATATTAATTAATTAAAATCAACGAAGCCTCCGTGCTAGCCTCAAATCACTCAGAAATAACATAGGCCTATTACATGATAGCAAATGGCAATCATGTATTTTTTTATTGATAATAACATTACAGAAAAGGCAAAGAAAAGTTCACTGTCCACGTATCTCTACAGCTGACCTCATTACGAAAACATATTATTGGCATTTTTAAATTCTTGGTGATTAAAACATACAGTACTGATGCTAACTTAAAAAGCAATAATAAAACGCTTACCTAGTATGTGATGGATGTCCCTGATGTTATCACACAAATCACTGATGATGGCAGGGAAATTGGAGAGAGCTTCAGTCGCAAGACATTTTTTGGCGTTATTAATCTCTAACGGTATTTCGTCTTGATCGCCCTTTGCTAGTAATGTTCTAGTATTGAGCCAACAATCCATATTTTTTCACTGGATTGAAAGCTAAAAACTCTTAACTCTCACACCAGGCGTAACGCATGGCAATACCTTGGTTTCTGATTCGCCATACATTCTGTATTTTGAAATGTAGTACTTAAGTTACAATAAACTTTAATACGGTCATTGAAAAAAATAAATATCGATTTACAAGCACGAACGCACACAGGAAATAAAATGAGTTAAAGACTTGGCTTTTAGTTTTTTAAAATATGTAATCTTTTTTTTTTATTTATCCCAGACAGACCAACTGTTTATGACATTTAAACAACAGGGCTTATTTAAAACTTACATATTTAATATGTAAATTAGTCGTGTGTGCACTGAACGCTCTGTCACAGCTCGTCAGTCTGGTGTTACCGACTAAACGTTGATTACATGATAAAAGTTTGCAATAGATTGGCAAGTGGTACTAAATAAAATGTGTTGTCTGACTGCTAGAAGAAACCACATTACTATACAGTTTAATAGTAGTCGTATTTAAATGCCATTGTCTTGACTGGTAAATTCTTACCTAGCGCGAACACTGCAATATATTAGTATTTGCCATGAGGAATATTAGGGAAACTATGGCCCTGTCCACACTACATAACCGATCTCGAGAACCGTACTCGAAACCGCTTTAAAACAGCTCAAAGCGTCCACACTGAAGTACCGTTTCATGTTTAGTGAGGCTTAATGCGCCCACACACCATTAGAATAGTTCAGTTACAATTCCCAGTAGCGCAACGAACCGTGGAAATTAATACGACAGTATCCCACCATGCACTGTATTTTATTTTAAAATAATGTGTTATGCCCCATATTAACAGAGGTCCATATTGCATAAATGAAACAAGTACTGTGGAAAAAGTAAATCTGAACACACACACACACACACAAGTAGGGTTTGAAGTTTTCAGGTTTTACTGTTAATCAGGTGAAGTCCCTTTAAATAAATTGAGCTGATTCTGTTTTATAATTAAACTCAGAAAAAAGCTGTTAATTACAAAACAATCTTTGTTTTTACCTTCATATCTTGCCTGAGCCTAATTCTGGTCCTCTTAATTTTATTTAAAACAGAGCTGACAAATTACGTAATTTGTTCATCCCCGATCCTATTTTTAACTCGCATTTCATTTTTGCAGTCGCCTAATTTAACGCTGTGTTCTTGTTATGTATTATTTATTTATTTATTTATTTATTTATTTATTTCTTAGCAGACGCCCTTATCTAGGGCGACTTACAGTCGTAAACAAAAATACATTTCAAGGATCACAGTACAAGTAATAATACAGTTAAGAGCAAGATAAATACAATGACTTTGGTTTTACAAGTACAAGTACGATTCAAGAAAAATACGATTTTCCCCACTAGTTTAACAGAGATGCCCTGAAAGATTTTTTGAAGCATAAAAATGAATACCTAGTGAGGAGTGTACAGTGATAGCAACTCCTTCGGGCGCCAAACATACCACAAAGCATTTGGGGATATTGGAGGATACACAAAAAATGTAGTTCGGTACTATTACAGCGTCCACAATTCTGATAAACCGCACTACCTGATGCGATCTAACTAGAACCGGACTCGAGACTACCTCCTGAGGTGGTCTCGAGTCCGGTTCTCGAGTACGGTATTAAATGCTCCCTAGTGTAGACGCAAACCGTATTTAGCACTTTTAAGCCGGCTTAAATGCAACTAATACGGTTTAAAGGCATAGTGTGGACAGGGCCTAGATATTATAAACAAAAAGACCATGAGATGAAACAAAGTTCACCTAACTATAAAAACATACTCATTAGTTATTCTTATCTTTTTTATTTTTTTTATTGTTTTTATTATCTAAAAGCTGGTGGGATGGAAACGATTTATAAAAAAAGCCTTTAAATATAGAGATTGGAGTTGAAGAAATACATGTATATTAATTATACAGGATCTTAGTCTATGTTTTATATCTGCATTATTCCAGAATTAGCAAACTACAATTCTCTTTTTGTTGGTTGTGCTGGGAGATAACTCTGAGGGGTCCTTCTGAGATCTATTTATCTATCTTTCTATCAGTGTTTTAATTGCATGTCTTTGTTTTCCTAGTGCTTCCTACCTTTCACGGTCTTCACACAGTCATTTATGCTGTTCCAATACAGCCAAGAACAGAAGCCAACAGACCTTCTTTATATTATACAGTAATTATCATTATCAACAGAGCTCTGAAGGAACATTCTGAATACAGGCTGGGAAGATGGAGATAGGGCTTATGTATATGAGTTTAAAAACTTTGTTGTGCTTCAGTCTGGAATTGGTACATATACTTTGGATGAGCTGGTATTGACACTAGAATTACACTGAAGCATTGCTTTAATGTTGTCAGCTTGGATTTGGAATTCAGGAATCATAACATAAACCTCAGTTTAAAATGTTCTGGAATTTCCATAGCTGAGAAGGTAATTGGATTTTTTTTTTTATGGAGAGGGAATATATCACATTATTACCAGGCTGTATCACCAGGAATTTGAGACGATTAAAATGCTGAATACATTTTGACTTTGAAAGATGATATCCTATTTCGACCCCATGTGCCTACAGAATCAATTTTATTTTGTACAGTATACTGTACTGAGGAGTTGTTTGCATCTATACATATATTCTGGTCAGTTTTTATTATTCATCTGTTTTTGTGTGTAAAATAGCGAAACAATACTGTATGAAAAGAAAACCAGCTCAAGTATAAAACAAATTCTTAGTATTTAGTCTTTTTGTAAATTTCAGGTTCTGTGATACAGAAATGTAGGTAATGATTTCCATTACATGAGAGTAGATGTTAAAACATCATGCTGATTTGAACTCGGCTCTCGCCAGGATAAGGATAATCTACTTGTGTGAGTGTTTGTTTGTACATCAATCTTTCTCTTTAGCAATTGCCATTTTGTTTTGAATTATAGGGTTCAGCATGACAATCCATACACTTTTATCTGTATTTATCTTTACATATGGGCAGTTGCAATTATGTGGAAAACAATATACTATTAAATATATGATAGAAATTAAGAGCAAAAAAACTGTAAAATCTTATTTAGGATGTATCACTTATCAATGACAAATATCTAGTTCGTTTCTCACATTTCCATTTTTAAGAAGGTTTTGCAGAACAAACCCTGGTTTCTTGATGGGTGTGTTTTCTACAACTTGATGTCTTTTAACATGTTCTGTGCTCAATCAACTTCTGATGGACTTTATTGTGTCTATGGATTGTCTTTAATCCAAGTCAAATATTTTAAATATTCATTTATTAAAGCGTTCCAACAGGGCAATACAGAGTATGCAAATAAGATTATTTAGTGATATTTTTGTTTGTTATGCCTTTTTAGCTGTCTGAAAATGAGAGCAGTGTGGTGCAGAAGTTGGGTGTATCAATGAACTAAATGTATTTAGTGAATTATTTAGCAACTTCAGACTATGTTTTACATCTGCAAGATTATTTGGGACAATGAAGGAAAAGTAAACGTATTCTACCTGTATTATTATTATTTGTTTATTTAGCAGACGCCTTTATCCAAGGCGACTTACAGAGACTAGGGTGTGTGAACTATGCATCAGCTGCAGAGTCACTTACAATTACATCTCACCCGAAAGACGGAGCACAAGGAGGTTAAGTGACTTGCTCAGAGTCACACAATGAGTCAGTGGCTGAGGTGGGATTTGAACCAGGGACCTCCTGGTTACAAGCCCTTTTCTTTAACCACTGGACCACACAGCCTCTTGTGTATGCTATCAGTAGATATTAAACATTAAAGTGATCAACTTTGCTCTACATCATACAGTACTATCTACAATTGAAACATGGCAAGGTTGGATGAACTATGAAAGACTACATTTTGTCAAACATGTTTGGTTTTAAAGAAACTGTGCATGGGCATTTTTTAACAGACAGTATTCCACATTCTGTGGATGTGGAACATGATGACCTTTTTTCATAATGACAGCTGCTTACAGTGTATATGCTTGGAAGAGATACCTTTCTTTTTTTTTTTTTAATTTAGTTGTCGCCAATTATTTTACCCCGGTTTTCACCCCAATTTAGCATGCCCAATTATTATCTGTATCTTCGGTTCACCGCTCGCAACCCCTCCGCCGACTCGGGAAACGGAGGCTGGAACACGCGTCCTCCGAAACATGCTCCTGCAAAGCCGTCCTTTTTCGCACTGGAGATCCACAGCAATGCCACCAGACCTATAGTGCCGGAGGACAACACAGATCTGGCGGCTCCACTGCAGAGCCACAGGCGCCCTATCGGCCACAGGGGTCGCTGATGCGCGGTGAGTCGTGGATTCCCCTGCCGACCTTAGCCCTCCCTACCCGGGCAGTGCTCAGCCAATTGTGCGCCGCCCCCTAGGAACTCCCGGTCATGGTCGGCTGTGACATAGCCTGGATTCAAACCTGCGATCTCCAGGCTATAGGGCACATCCTGCACTCCGCGCGGAGCGCCTTTACTGGATGCGCCACTCAGGAGCCCTTAGAAGGGATACCTTTCTAATGATTAATTTAGCTTGAATCTATTTCCAATAGCAAAAAATATGACCCCTTCCACTTCAATAAATGTCAGATGTTAATATTAAAGGTGGTTGACATGTTGTTGAGATTGTATTAGGATGGTACTTCAACCAGTGAATTAAATGTTTGGTTTTTACTATTTAAAAAATGAAATTGTTAGCTATCAGTATATAGTATACTGATATATATATATATATCAGTATATTGTATTACTTGTATTGTAACGCTTGAAATGTTTTTGCCTACGATTGTAAGTCGCCCTGGATAAGGGCGTCTGCTAAGAAATAAATAATAATAATAATGCTTCAGAAATTAATATTTATTTCTTAGCCGACACCCTTATCCGGGGCGACTTACAATTGTTACAAGATATCACATTATTTTTTACATACAATTACCCATTTATACTGGAGCAATCTAGGTAAAGTACCATGCTCAAGGGTACAGCAGCAGTGTCCCTCATCTGCGATTGCACCCACGACCCTCTGGTCAAGAGTCCAGAGCCCTAACCACTACTCCACACTGCGGTTTAGACCAGTGATACAATGGCAATAGTCTGGCAATGTGCATTGTAAAAAACAAAAAACAAAACAAAACAAAACAAAAAATCTTGTTTCCTAATTGAAAAACTATTCTTTCAACATGTAGGAATTTGCAGGTTAACAAAAAAAAAAGTTTAATTGTTTGTGTGTTTATTTGCATATTGTTACAGCACGGTATAACAAATAAAGTATTTTTCTAATTATATTTTAATAAATCCCTTGGACTGCCTCAGCAAGTCCTTAGGTGTATTGTGTGACATTATGTTGGAGTGGTATCCCAAGTAGAACAATAAAAATAGATTCTTTTTTTTTCTCATTAATTATTGTACTTCTGTTAGGCGGACTTGCTGCTGATTACAGAGTTAGATTGTTTGGCTTTTTTATATTGCCAAGACACCTTTTGTTTCTAGCCAGCAGTATTTGCTCTCCTTCAGGTAAAGGATATGACATTTTAGTGCACTTTTTCACTTGGGAAATAAAACTGAGATGTCTATTACATTACAGTTTTCAAGCTGTGCATTAGGAGGGTAATCGGAATCTCCAGGGAGAGGATGAAATTTACTTGGTGGTTTTAATAGCAGGAAACAGTTACACTGAGATAGCACGAGAGGGCTTGTGCGTGGGTATTGATCAGGAACCAGGATTTGTTGGTCTTGTTGCAGTCTCCTTGGAAGATAGTTTAGACGATTGTTATTGTTGTCTGATAAGACACACGCTGAGATACTTTTTTTTTCCTGATGCTTTTTTTTATACTTGATGTGTAATAGATTACACTGTAATTCCTCATTCCATTCTATCAGGTTATTTCAATATCTTTCCCAATACCATACTTGTTGGAGGGTAGTGTACCAGTATATGTGTATTTTTAATATTGCAATTACATTGTAAGCATTATGCATTTTAAATTCTTTGTTATTACTTTTTTTTTTTACCAGGGGGGGGATCTGTCATGTAATCATATATAAATATTAATCTACAGTACATGAAATGAATGGCCCAAGATTTAACCATTATCATTGCCTTAACAATGAACAGAAAGGTATTTCAGTTTACATAAAACATGAATAATTAGATGAAGCATTTATAAAAATACACAAAAGAAACACTAAAGGTATAAACACAATTAATTCTGATCAGTAGATATGTTCATACTTTTTTCTTTAGCTTTTTCTTTCAAACATACTATATTCAGTTCATGAATATAAATTCACTCTTGGCAGAGTTTAGCTTGTTTAAATATTTGAGCAATTTGATTTTATTTTTTATTTTGTTAGTCAACAGTAGACACATTCTAAAGAATTGTTCTTGTGAGTTTTAAAACTGATATTCTTCAAAAAAGCATGCCAAGTAAATAAACAAATCAATACATATAAAATATGTTTATTTTTTCAAGAACTCTAACGTGTTATATATTGTGGACATGTTATTCGTTTTGTATACAGAAGAAATACATCCCTCATTTTAATATGTATAGACCTGGTCTAGCAATTACTTATAGGGTAATGTAACAATGACAATAAAACTGCTATTTTATGATAAACTCCATACAGTATTTTACAACCTTGGCAGTTATTTAATAAAATAAAAAATGACTTCCAGCTGTATTTTTGATACAGCTCAGATAAATAACAGTAATTTGCTCGCCTGTTAGCTGCTGAGCTACTTTCCTAAAGATTTAGCTTTTTTTAGGCATAATGTTTAATAAAACAGGTAAGGTAAGGGCAAAGTGAGGGAATGTATAAAAAGACTTGCTTCATTGCATATGTATAGCCTGTGAATCTATATATATATATATATATATATATATATATATATATATATATATATATATATATATAGTGGCAGAGAAATGTGTTGGGGGTTGAGGGTTGGCAGGGAAAGGGTTAATTTTTGTTCCTGCCAGAGAAATGTGGGGGGTGTGGCTGTGTTCGTTAACGCTAATTGTCACGTGCTTGTAGCAGGTATTTAAAACAGGATCAAATGTTTGTTGGGGGCAGTCTCCGGTCTGTGTGAAGAGACCTGTGTGGTGTAAAAATAAATAAAAAACAATAAAAAAGGGTAGTTTGTAAACCTTTTTGTTTGTGTTGTAACGTTTACATTTGGTTACTTGTAAACAGCTTAGCTGTCCGGTTTGTTAGTTTAGGGACTGTGCAAAGTTTAGTTAGAACTCCATGTGTGAGTTAGGTTTTTGTTTTTGTTTTTATTTTATTTCTGTAATTTATAAAACGGCACGAAAATGCTTGAAAACTTCAATTTCTGACTCTGAGTCTGCTTCAGATGGGCTATCGAACCTTTAATTCAAGTTAAATCTTTCACTATATATATATATATATATATATATATATATATATATATATATATATATATATATACGTATGTAGTGTAAAGTGCACAATTTAAAACCAAAATTATATTATTATTATTATTATTATTATTATTATTATTATTATTATTATTATTATTTATTTCTTAGCAGACACCCTTATACATTTCAAGTATCACAGTACAAGTAATAATACAATTAAGAGCAAGATAAATACAATGACTTTGGTTCAAGCAAGTACAAGTGTGACAAAATACAATTCAATAATACAGCAGATAACAGTGTCAGTGATAGGATATGATCAGGATATGATTAAATACAAAATACTACAGATTAAACACTTGGCAGATTACAGTACTCTGAAGTATAGGATTAAATGCAGGGGCAGATAAGAGCAAATAAAGAGCATTTAAGGAAGGGTGATAAGTGTCCCAGTGGAAAAACAGAGGAGTTCTACAGGTACTGTCTGAAGAGGTGAGTCTTAAGGAGGCGCCGGAATGTGGTCAGGGACTGGGCAGTCCTGCCATCTGTGGGAAGGTCATTCCACCGCTGCGGAGCGAGGGTGGAGAAGGAGCGGGCTCTGGAGGCAGGGGAGCGTAGAGGAGGTAGAGCCAGTCTTCTAGTGCAAGCGGAGCGGAGAGGTCGAGTGGGGGTGTAGGGAGAGATGAGGGTCTGGAGGTAGCTGGGTGCAGTCTGGTCAAGGCATCTGTAGGCTAGTACAAGAGTCTTGAACTGGATGCGAGCGGTGATCGGTAGCCAGTGGAGTGAGAGGAGTAGTGGAGTTGCATGAGAGAAGCGAGGCAGAGAGAACACCAGGCGGGCAGCGGAGTTCTGGGTGAGCTGGAGCAGACGGGTGGCGGACACAGGGAGGCCAGCCAGGAGGGAGTTGCAGTAGTCTAGGCGGGAGAGTACCAAGGCCTAGACCAGGAGCTGGGTGGCGTAGTTGGTGAGGAAGGGTCGGATTCTTCTTATGTTGCTCAGGAAGAATCGGCAAGTGCGTGCCAGAGTGGAGATGTTCTGGGAATAAGAGAAGCAGGGGTCCAGGGTGACTCTGAGGTTCTTAGCGGAGGAAGAGAGAGAGAGTGTGGTAGATTCCAGAGGAATAGAGATAGAGAGATCAGAGGAGGGGAGGAGGAGGAGGGAAAGAAAAGGAGGTCAGATTTAGAGAGGCTGAGTTTGAGGTGATGCGAGTGCATCCAGGAGGAAATAGCAGACAGACAGGTAGAGATACGGGAGGGGATGGTGGAGTCAGAGGTGCGGAAGGAGAGGAAAATCTGAGCATCATCAGCATAGAAATGGTATGAGAAACCATAGGATGCGATGAGGGGGCCCAGGGAGCGGGTGTAGAGAGAGAACAGGAGAGGACCCAAGACTGACCCTTGGGGGACTCATGTTAAGAGAGGGCGAGGTGTGGAGGTTGCTCCACGCCAGGTTACCTGGTAAGTGCGGTTGGAGAGGTAGGAGGAGAACCAGAGCAGTGCCAGAGATCCCCAGGTCAGCGAGAGATGATAGTAGAATAGAGTGATCAACAGTGTCAAAGGCAGCAGAGGTCAAGGAGAATTAGGACAGAGGAGAGAGAGGCAGCTCGGGCAGACTTTAGTGAGTTGATGACAGACAGGAGCGCGGTTTCAGTGGAGTGAGCAGAGCGGAAGCCAGATTGGAGAGGGTCGAGCAGAGAGTGGTTGGACAGGAAAACAGAGAGCTGGCGGTGTACAGTCCGCTCAAGGGTTTTGGAGAGGAAGGGTAGGAGGGAGACAGGATGGTAGCTCTGGAGGGAGGTGGGGTCGAGGTTTTTTGAGGAGGGGAGTGATAGAGGCTTTTTTGAAGGCAGAGGGAGAGAGACCAGAAAGGAGAGAGGTGTTGAGAAGGGAGGAGATGAAGGGAAGTATATACTGCTTTTAATAAAATACTGCTTTTAATAGAATACAATACTGTATGGGATGTTTGTGTTCCTCTGAACAGTTTAGCATTTCATAAGAATGAATGTGCATAAATATGTGTTCCCCTTTTGACACAGTCTTCTGCTATTTCCATTCTGTCATGTAGTCTTGGTCAATTAACTGAAACTCAGTATTGCCTCAGTGACCTATTTTAAAGTCCAGTTTTGGTAATGTTACAAAAAAGTTGAGTGGTTTGGAATTGTTTCTTGCCCACGGTGCTTGACAGAAAAAATTAGCTCTCACCAGTCAATTAAAATGTGTAAATGTCACAGGAATCAGTGGAATTCCCTTGCAGACAAATCTTCACAGCTTTGGCAAGTGTCATTTCAAATTCATGGAATTGTGCGGAGAATACATTAAAGAATAAAGATAATTTAAAAAGTCGTAACAAAGTGCTGTCTGTATTTCTGATAACACCGAGGTTCAGGGATATGACTGCAAATCACATATTTTTGAAACCTATAAGGAGAATGAGGAGCGAATTGCGTATTAAAAACCATATCACAGTTCCTCACATTTTCATATAGTCACCAGTTACACAGTCTTGGTGTTAAAAGAATTGAACTGCAGGGAAGCTTTTGGTGTTCATCAGTCTTCATCACACCATCAGCAATTTTAGATGCAGTTCAACAGATGTACATTCCCTGGAAAACACTTCAATAGGAGGTGAGAAAAAAGCTAAATAACTTTGGACTAATCTATTGCAATACACTTAACCCTTTAGCCTTGGATACCCCTACAGCTAAAGTTGTTCCTGTCTTTAGCAGAACACTGTTGTATTCCAGATACATAACCAGCCTTATTATTCGTTACAGAATGGGAATCAGTAATCATAAAAAGAAAAGACAAGACAGAAGTTGCAAATAACTCATGAGCTAAAGCTTTGTGAATAGCACTTTGCTGTAAACCTTTTGTAGGCTAAATCAATTTGTACTTTGATGGAATACTATGTTTAAGAATTTCAGCATATAACACATCATAGTCTCATTTATTTATTCTAGATATCAAATGAGAGTAATCACAATCAAACTAAGCAATGTGGCAACATTCCTACATGTGGGGATAAATAAATATATGGACATCTTGAGGTAGAAAAGTTTAAAATATTTTACACATACAGTGCTCCCCCTTTATAAGGCGGCCCGTTATACTGTGGAACATGTTATAAGACGGTACGGTCATGGCTCCCATTTTCCCCATAATGCCATTACATTAGCACTAGTCTTCTCGTAAGGCAGAAGACAAATAGCACGGTCTCTTAACTATGGTTCCTGACTGCAGCGTTATAAAGGGGGAGCCTTGTATATTGCCCTTCATCGCTAAAAAAAAAAAATACTGTATTTGTATGTCTGATTTGAGATTGTGATAAGAAATAATTTTTAAATACAATGAGAGCAAAAGTATAAAATATATGCCACACAAAGCTACTTGACTTAGACGGTTTTATTTGAACCTGCAAAGGCCTTGGCAATGAAAAGAACGTACCCTCTGGGGTAAATATAAATTTAGAGAAGTGCTTGTTTCATGCTTAGTAGCTCTGGATCAGACAGCTGCTTTTTTACATTTAAACTATATTCTCCTTCAAAATAGTTCATTTTTAATAAGATGCAGAGGTTAACAATTCTCTCATATTACTGAATTACAAATGGTACATTGAAATTTCGTTCTGTTTGATATTTTATTTTAAAACACTGAAACTCAAAATCAATTATTGTAAGGTGACATTGGTTTTATGGTGGGAAATATTTTTAAGAAAAATAAAAAACTGAAATATCTTGCTTGCATAAGTATTCAACCCCCACACATTAATATTTGGTAGAGCCACCATTCGCTGCAATAACAGCTTTAAGTCTTTTTGGGTAAGTATGTACCAGCTTTGCACACAGTGTCGGAGTGATTTTTGCCCATTCTTCTTGGCAGATTTGCTCCAGGTTGTTCAGGTTGGTTGGACGACGCTTGTGGACCGCAATTTTCAAATAGTGCCACAGATTCTCAATGGGATTGAGATCAGGACTTTGACTGGGCCACTGTAGGACATTCACCTTTTTGTTCTTGAGCCACTCCAATGTTGCTTTGGCCTTGTGCTTGGGGTCATTGTCCTGCTGAAAGGTGAATTTCCTCCTAAGCTTCAGTTTTTTAGCAGACTGAAGCAGGTTCTCTTGCAGTATTTCCCTGTATTTTGCTCCATCCATTCTTCCTTCAGTTTTAACAAGATGCCCAGTCCCTGCTTATGAGAAGCATCCCCACAGCATGATGCTGCCACCACCATACTTCACTGTAGGGATGGTGTGTCTTGAGGCATGGGCAGTGTTAGGTTTGCGCCACACATAGCGCTTTGAGTTTTGGCCAAAAAGCTCTATCTTGGTCTCATCTGACCACAAAACCTTTTCCCACATCGCAGCTGGGTCACTCTCATGCTTTCTGGCAAACTCCAGACATGCTTTCAGATGGTACTTTTTGAGTAACGGCTTCTTTCTTGCCACCCTCCCATACAGGCCAGTGTTATGCAGAGCTCTTGATATGGTTGACTGGTGCACCATTACTCCACTCCCAGCCACTGAACTCTAGCTCCTTCAAAGTGATTGTTGGCCTCTCTATGGCTTCTCTCACAAGTCTCCTTCTTGTTGAGCGCTGAGTTTTGAGGGACAGCCTTTTCTTGGCAGTGCCTGGGTGTTGTGATGCAGCTTCCACTTCCTGATTATTGATCCAACTGCGCTCACTGGGATATCCAAACACTTGGATATTATTTTGTACCCTTTCCCTAATCTATGCATTTGTATTAATTTATCTCTAACTTCTGTAGAATGTTCTTTGGTCTTCATTTTCCTTCAGATTCACAGCCTGGCCAATGATCCTTCAACAGTGGGGTTTTTTATCCAGAAAATGTGACAGCAACTTTAATGGTTCACAGGTGGAGGCCAATGGTAAGGTAATTGTGTCCTCGTTAGGGCAATTTCTTTCATCGGTATAAACTGGGAGCTTCCACAGCACGGGTTGAATATTTATGCACGCAAGATATTTCAGTTTTTTTATTTTTCTTAAAAATATTTCCCAACATAAAACCAATGTCACCTTACAATAATTGATTTTGAGTTTCAGTGTTTTAAAATAAAATATCAAACAGAACGAAATCTCAATGTACCATTTGTAATTCAGTAATATGAGAGAATTGGTCAGGGGTCTGAATACTTTTGCAAGGCACTGTATATACTGTATATATATATATATATATATATATATATATATATATATATATATATATATACATATTTAGTTATTTACACTTTGTTCTAGTTGTAATATGGACACCAAAGGAGCCACAGTTGGTTTTGTTTTGTTAGTTTTTTTTTTTTTCTTCAGGGTAAAGCTAATTTGTTTGAATACAGTTAGTTTGTGCCTTGAGAAGAACGTCTGTGGGGATGTATCCCTTACTTCATTACAACATTTAAAAGAAAAAAAAGATACTCTGGTCTCCAAAGAGCAGCAGAGATAATCATTATTTAAGCATGATGGCAATCTTATTTGCACTACGTTACTCAGTAAAGCTCATGAAAACACTTATTCAGTATTAGAACCATAGATTTTTTAAAATCATAATGTGGTTAAGAGAATACATTCTTCCATGGTTTAATGTAGCTTCTGATGGATGATATCTGATATGAAACATCTGAAATTCAAGCCAGTCATACTATAGTTCAACAGTTTGGAACAGTAGTTTCTTAGAGCAAGCTATGAGAGGTCAACTTAAATGTATTGTATCATTTAGACAAGGAAGAGGGTTTATAACAAAAAAATGGTACTCTATCTTTGTATTTTAATATGCAGGCACAGCCGTATTAAGAAGGTTAGTGTTTTGTGTGAATGGCAACTCATTGTTGACCACACTGGTAAAAGACAGTCGGCTCAAGGGACTACCCGTAAAGTTCAGTAGGAACATTCCCCCCAGCAGGCATCTCTGATAGTCTGACAATGTATTGGTATTCTGCACCAGGTTCTGTAAATTGGTGCTGCTTGTTGAATATTGGGCTAACCTGGTACAATTCCATTACCATCCAGCTTTACTTTATTCCTAAAAGCAACTGCTTTAAAGCATTATACTTCATCATTTCGAAAACTGAAATCAACTGACGTCATGACAGTCAGAAAACATTGCTGTTGACTTCCTATCAGAACATGACCTCAGTCTTTGTCTTCAGAAATATCGTACATTATCATCCCAGATCACAGCTGTGCCAGTTGATCGCCTGTCGTTTATAGGAACTTTATTTCATTTTCTTTTCGAAATGGAAGTAGACTAAAAAAGTTGTACGCATAGTTTGAAAATATTGAAATACGTAACTTCAGGAATTGAGTTTAAAAAAGAACATGTCTAGGGTTATGTAGGGTGTCACATAACCCTAAATGGAGCGAGGTAACCAGTGGTGTACCACAGGGATCAGTATTAGGTCCTCTGCTATTCCTAATCTGCATTAATGATTTAGATTCTGGTATAGTAAGCAAACTTGTTAAATTTGCAGACGACACAAAAATAGGAGGAGTGGCAAACACTGTTGCAGCAGCAAAGGTCATTCAAAATAATCTAGACAGCATTCAGAACTGGGCAGACACATGGCAAATGACATTTAATAGAGAAAAGTGTAAAGTACAGCACGCAGGCAATAAAAATGTGCATTATAAATATCATATGGGAGATACTGAAATTGAAGAAGGAATCTGTGAAAAACACCCAGGAGTTTATGTTGACTCAGAAATGTCTTCATCTAGACAATGTGGGGAAGCTATAAAAAAGGCCAACAAGATGCTCGGATATTGTGAGAAGTGTTGAATTTAAATCAAGGGAAGTAATGTTAAAACTTTACAATGCATTAGTAAGACCTCATCTAGAATATTGTGTTCAGTTCTGGTCACCTTGTTACAAAAAGGATATTGCTGCTCTAGAAAGAGTGCAAAGAAGAGCAACCAGAATTATCCCGGGTTTAAAAGGCATGTTGTATGCAGACAGGCTAAAATAATTGAATCTGTTCAGTCTTGATTTGTACTGCAGAGATGCAGCCAAGAGGCCCATGATCACTCTGGATGAACTGCAGAGATCTACAGCTGAGGTGGGAGACTCTGTCCATAGGACAACAATCAGTCATATACTGCACAAATCTGGCCTTTATGGAAGAGTGGCAAGAAGAAAGCCATTTCTTAAAGATATCCATAAAAAGTGTTGTTTACAGTTTGCCACAAGCCACCTGGGAGACACACCAAACATGTGGAAGAAGGTGCTCTGGTCAGATGAAACAAAAATCGAACTTTTTGGCAACAATGCAAAACGTTATGGCGTAAAAGCAACACAGCTCATCACCCTGAACACACCATCCCCACTGTCAAACATGGTGGTGGCAGCATCATGGTTTGGGCCTGCTTTTCTTCAGCAGGGACAGGGAAGATGGTTAAAATTGATGGGAAGATGGATGGAGCCGAATACAGGACCATTCTGGAAGAAAACCTGATGGAGTCTGCAAAAGACCTGAGACTGGGACGGAGATTTGTCTTCCAACAAGACAATGATCCAAAACATAAAGCAAAATCTACAATGGAATGGTTCACAAATAAACATATCCAGGTGTTAGAATGGCCAAGTCAAAGTCCAGACCTGAATCCAATCGAGAATCTGTGGAAAGAACTGAAAACTGCTGTTCACAAATGCTCTCCATCCAACCTCACTGAGCTAGAGCTGTTTTGCAAGGAGGAATGGGCAAAAATTTCAGTCTCTCGAAGTGCAAAACTGATAGAGACATACCCCAAGCGACTTACAGCTGTAATCGCAGCAAAAGGTGGCGCTACAAAGTATTAACTTAAGGGGGCTGAATAATTTTGCACGCCCAATTTTTCAGTTTTTTATTTGTTAAAAAAGTTTGAAATATCCAATAAATTTCGTTCCACTTCATGATTGTGTCCCACTTGTTGTTGATTCTTCACAAAAAATTACAGTTTCATATCTTTATGTTTGAAGCCTGAAATGTGGCAAAAGGTCGCAAAGTTCAAGGGGGCCGAATACTTTCGCAAGGCACTGTATATATATATATATATATTATGGATACATTTAATTTATCCAGTGATATTTTCCCAAGCCTAGGAAGTTTCCATTAACCTGCAGTTTCCCTATGTTAGAGCATGTTACTATTACCTGGATAATCTGCAATGTCTCCCTTTGCCCGGGTAACATTTCGCATTCATTATTTGAGTTTAATATTACCGGTACCGATTAAGAAATGTACCTCAGTTCTCCTCTTTGGACGACAGTGTTTTTAAGTAGGCAAAACTGAAATTGTGTAACAATTGTGATTGTTATTCTTCTGGCGATAGAGTCATGGTTTATTATGTATTATTGTGTAATACATAATATCGTGTTTGATATATGACGGTGTATTGCTGTATTTAGATTAGGGCGCTTCCCTTAATGAAGTTGCTGTAGCTAATAACCCATGACAGGCTGTGCGGTAAGACAGTTGTTACCGCACGCCCTGGGTGCGTTGTTTCTCTTATAAAATGGCTAAAAAAAAATTGACAATATTTACACAAACTAGCTTTTTTAAGGAAAAAAAATAGAAATGTATTATGTATCCTTCCACTGAGAAAAAAAAATAGTCCTTGAATACATATTTTGTACTTTTTTCTTACATTACATTGAACATTCCCATTTATAATAAAATGTTTGAGACAAAATGGCATTTGAGAAGTGAAAGCAGACTGATTTCCCACATCCGAGGGAGGATTCATGGAAGAGCCAAACATTGCACTTTTTTTGTGTGTGTGTGTGTGCAGGAAATGATCCTACTCAGGTTTTGTGGTCTTCAAGAGAAGCTGACCAATAATTTCTGAGGCTGTTTTCACACCAATGGCCGGTAACCAGCATAATTTTCCAAGATTGTAAACCAGAATTAGATGATATGTGGACTAAACGACTTCTGTGTCAGTTTGCACAGTCCTTCCCGTCCGCGGCGAGCACAACAGAATTCTATGCCGAACTCGACCTTGTTTAAAAGCCCAACAGTTGTGTCAGAAGAGAGCAAGAGAGATTTTCATTTTGTTTTAAATATGTTTCTGAAATCGGAGTGTAGTGGTGAGATGTATCTGTTGTGTCTAATTTAAACATTGCATACTCACTAGTCAGTTTTATAAGGCGATATTTAGTTTCATTGTATATATTACATGCTGAGTGAGACCTGCGTGGTGATTTCTCAGATGGCTTTTGAATAAAGTGTTACTGCTACTGCTTACCTCAGCATTTTCTTTGTTCTGTTCTGACTAAATACCACAGTGTATTTGCCAATTTTTCTCTAATTCTTAGTGACATGAAAAAACAGATTGTTGGGTGATTTAAATGCTGTTTCAGTTGTATGTTGACATTTTTACCTACAGAAACACTGTTTAGATAATTGTTACTATTAAGGTATAGTAATATTAATAGATCAGGTAAGTAAATTGGTCTATGATGTCATAGCCGTGCTGTAAGACAATTCTTACAGCGCGGTCATGTGATCTTGTTAAGCCAATCACAGCACTTAATTTATCAAAGCCATTTTATAACGGTTTGTTATAGCCTTATGTTCGGTAATCTTCCAGTCGAAGCGGTAATGATAATTTTAAGTCTTTACTGGTAATAGTTTTAAGGAATAAAGAATAATAATTACAATGATAATAATAACGAGCAAACAATATAATATAACGATCGTGTTTGTAAACAAAGACGGTATTCATGCAGGTTAAACAAATACGTATAAATGAGAAGAAACATAGTTAACGTAAAGTATATGAATGTTTTATGTAAAAGTATGAATGTTAAATAATAGAGTTTATTTTTGTATAAAATCACTCCAGGTTAAATGTTTATTTAATAATTAATCCTGTTAGGAGTAGGCGGTACTGGGGATTATAAAATGGCGTGTCTTTCTTTAGGAGAGGATTATTAGGTCTGTCGTGATCTTGTCTGTGTGAATGTCAGTCAGTGCATTTACAACCTGCTAGTCTGTCAGCATCAGTTGTCATAATTTGTGTGCAGTATCCAGTGCCACAATAAATATTTATATCTGTGAACACTACCAAGTGACTGTTTCCTGCGTTTTAAATACCTCTGTGATCCTGAGAGAATAATGTGATTGAGGGTGCGGGTAAGCTCAGACCATCACCCCGTTACAAACACACAATAGAAAACTTTATTTTGATCAGTTCAAAAACCCCAGCCATACATATTTAAATTAATTATACCACAATACCCTAATCAAAACGTGGAAACTGAATTATTTAAATGAGATAGTTGACAGATCAAAAGCCTGAGAAGAATTGCAATTGGTTATAGATGTTGATTAGTGTGTTGAATGTCAAGGCAAAATGGAATGAGTTATACATAAAATGTTGAAGTTAGCAATGAAAAAAATAAAAATAAAATGCAAACATATCAGCATTTTCAACTAAGAAAGGACAGGTGCTGAGGAAAAGGACAAGTGCTGAGGAAAAGGACAAGTGCTGAGGAAAAGGACAAGTGCTGAGGAAAAGGACAGGTGCTGAGGAAAAGGACAAGTGCTGAGGAAAAGGACAGGTGCTGAGGAAAAGGACAAGTGCTGAGGAAAAGGACAGGTGCTGAGGAAAAGGACAGGTGCTGAGGAAAAGGACAAGTGCTGAGGAAAAGGACAAGTGCTGAGGAAAGGGTGCTGTGTATTAAAAATCATTGAACATTTGAATTTATTAAAATTAAAGAACCATCTTAGTCAAGTAGACAAATGTGTCCCCTTTTTGTTTTCTGCATAAACAAAACACGGTGACATAAAAATGCACAAATGCCTAAAGTTAACTTTTGCATGCTGTGGTTTTGACAATGTTTACCTACTTAGGCTTAAAAGACACATTCAATCAACCAGCGTACTCCAGAGCACAGAATCAGATCACCATATTCTGTGTTAATTTTCTCCAGTAGCTAAACAAACTGTCTGTGAAGCAATGCATTAGCTCGGACAATGCTAACAACAGTATTCATGATTGACAAAAGCCTCTGATCTGAAGCCTTAGCACACAACAGTTCTTGGTGGATAATGCATTAAAACTACAAAACCAATGGAACTACCAATCATGGCAGGTACAGGCTTTTCTAGAGGGAGGCCATTAACCTGTAAATTACCAACTCGCTACATGACCGGCTCATACTCATCAGCTGTAAGGATCTTCATTGATTCGAAAATGCAATCTTTCACTAATTCTGCATCAGCAAATGGTCCTTTTTTCCTCTGCCAACAGCCAAGCAATCTTAAGCTAGCCAACGTGATCATTTCTGTTTCATTCATTGCTGTTTTTAGTGCCTGCTGAGTAATTAGCTGCTGTTTCAAACTGCTGATTTTACAGCCCGTTCAGCAGCAGATCCAAGTGGAAATGTATCTGCAAGACAAGCATAATTCGTGGTTATAAGGCGCTTCAGGTTACCAACATGAACCATACTCCAACTGGTGTTGCACGTTAAAAAGGTATGTCGTTCAGTTCTATAACGGAAACGTCCAGCTCCCGTCTTTCTCTAATGTTATGCTTTGGCGCAAGCTTCGTCTTCTTTGAAACAGCTCAGATATTTTCATCCAAATATGTACGACTTGAAGACACAGAAGGCTCTCCCCTGTCTTTTGTAACTTAGACCACAAAACGATCCACTGAAACCATCAAACACAAACTGTACACTACAAACCAATGAGTTGAGGAAGCTTGTTGGTCGGGTTACTGAGTTATGGAAGTATAGTTTTTAGCGCCACCTACTGTGTGGAATGAATGTCATTTTTCATTGTATGTATTAATTGTCAAGAATTATTATTATTAGTTTATTTAGCAGGCGCCTTTATCCAAGGCGACTTACAGAGACTAGGGTGTGTGAACTATGCATCAGCTGCAGAGTCACTTACAATTACGTCTCACCCGAAAGATGGAGCACAAGGAGGTTAAGTGACTTGCTCAGGGTCACACAATGAGTCAGTGGCTGAGGTGGGATTTGAACCGGGGACCTCCTGCTTACAAGCCCTTTTCTTTAACCACTGGACCACACAGCCTCCTCATAAAGCACATTTCTTTTATTATTTGTTTATTTAGCAGACGCCTTTATCCAAGGCGACTTACAGAGACTAGACACATTATGGCGCACACTGATTTTATTGTGTCACACTATGATAATGTATGTAAATGAGGCTGTGAATAATGAGATGAGATTTATTCACACCGTATCTGCTAAAGGTTGATGAGCGTAGTGTGTACCTTAAAGTGAGTGATAATTAGTTTGTTTAGAAACCAGGCTTTAACCACTGGTAGGTGCATGTTGCGGGATGCCCCGCCCATGTGTGTATTTTGTGTTTTATGTTGTATGTAGTGTGTTATTGTTGGTGTATATATATTGATGCATGGGATATAATGGGGCTGTGGAGCACAAGTGATTTAAAATATATTTTATTTAGGCACAAGGCTTGCACAATCACTTCACGTGCAGATAAAATGTGTATTAGCATGTGAGCACGGGGAGTGCACAGATTAGTTCACGTGCTGGGATTCCAGTGAATAATTAATTAGTAATTGAATCCTGGCACAATTGTATAGATGCATGAAGCACTCACTCATGTTCGAGAGTGGAGAACGCGTGTGGAGAGGAGGTAAAATTATAAGAAAAATAAATAACAATTGCTAAGCATGTTGGCTTTTAAACTTGTTATTGTTTGTCGTCTGTCTGTTTTGGTCATGGCGCAGTTTTTGTTTTACAAAGTGTTTTTGTGTTTTGTTTCACTCTGTTTATTTTGCAATAAAACACACAAGCCAGCGCATTCACCACATCACCTCGCAGTACTGTGTGTTCTTCCGGGTCTGACGTCCCCACTACAGCCAGCCTGTTCACAGTGCACTATTTAAAGTTAAAACAGTTTTTCTCGGCTGAAATCTATCATGGAGGCATTACTTGCATCTGAAGCGCTCTATAAAATGAATGAGATATGAATTTGAAACAGAAGATTTTGTCTTTACAACATTGAAATTTTGTGTTTGAAAAACTAACTACATTTAGTGCCCTTTTGTAAATGAGGCCCAAAGTGTTCAGGTAGGTGTCACAAAGACGGCCGGAGTGGGTGGCGTCAGACCAGATGGAGGAAATAAATAAACAGAGAGATGGGGTTTTGGTAAAGCTGAGCGCGTGATTGCGCTCAGCATTTAATAACAGACAGAAAATAAAAGGTTTGAAACAACAAAAACACAGGACATGGCACTTGTAGCCAAAATAAAAGGACAAACAAAAACGGACTAGACAGTGCACAACACACAGACGAACAAACACGGTGAGTGAAAACACGTTAACTACTACTTTTACTTTTACTATTATTATTATTATTTCACCTCCGTCTCCAATCCCGTTCTCCACTCACCGAACACCTCACCCTGAGTGCAAGAAATGTGCGTCTATATATACTATTGTGCTGGGATTCAATTACTAATTAATTATTCACTTGAATCCCAGCACGTGAATTAATTCTGTGCAACCCCGTGCTCACATATTACATTTAACCAGCACGTGAAGTGATTTGTGCTCTCCTCGTGCCTAAATACAAATCTACACTTTAAATACACGTGAAACACAGACCCGTTTATATCCCGTGTACCAATCTATACACCAACATTTACACACGCAACATACAACACAAATGCACACAGGGGCGGGGCGCTTTGCCACATATACCCCCCCTTGTGCGCAGCACACATGGCCTCAACGGCCACCTCCCCCCTTAAAAATCCAGCAGTCCAGGACAAAGTCTCGGGCTGGGAAGGGAGGCTTCAGTGGGCCCATGGCTGGCCATGCTGTCAGCACCCCTGCCGGTAGTGGCACGGCTGACAGCCTGTTGGTCCCGTCCTGCAGCGAAAAAGCTGCGGGGGCAGGTGGTCCCCCGACCTCCCCCTTCTTCGTAGCCGGCAGCTCCCTCCTGTGGGGCTCCGGCCACAAGAACTCCTGCAGCGAAACTGCTGCTGGGGAAAGTGGTCTCCAGACCTCGTCCCCCTTCTTTGTAGCCGGTAGCTCCCTTTGGTGGGGCTCCGACCACAGTACTGCCGGCAGCGAAGAAGCTGCAGTGGGAGCAGGTCTCCGGACCTCCCCCACGATCTCCGGCAGCGAAACTGCTGCAGTGGGAGCAGGTCTCCGGACCTCCCCCACGATCTCCGGCAGCGAAACTGCTGCAGTGGGAGCAGGTCTCCGGACCTCCCCCACGATCTCCGGCAGCGAAACTGCTGCAGTGGGAGCAGGTCTCCTGACCTCCCCCACGATCTCCGGCAGCGAAACTGCTGCTGGGGTTGGTGGTCTCCAGACCTCCTCCCCCTTCTTCGTGGCCGACAGCTCCCCTTTCTGGGGCTCCGGCCACCGTACTCCCCGTGGTGGAGGTATGGGAAGCAGAGACAGCTCCTGCTGTTCTGCTTCTGGCAGTGGCAGAGGCAGAGGCAGCTCCTCTGCTCCTGGAAGTGGCAGAGGCAGCTCCTGCTCCTCTGCTCCTGGAAGTGGCAGAGGCAGCTCCTGCTCCTTTGCTCCTGCCGGTGTAGGTGGCGGAGGCAGAGGCAGCTCCGGCTGCTCTGCTCCTGCCGATGTAGGTGGCGGAGGCAGAGGCAGCTCCTGCTCCTCTGCTCCTGGAAGTGGCAGAGGCAGCTCCGGCTGCTCTGCTCCTGCCGGTGAAGGTGGGAGCAGCGTGTAGTCTCCTGCCGATGGAGGTGGGAGCAGCGTGTAGTCTCCCCCTTTTTCAGGGGACTGGTGCTGCTCTGCCTCTCTCGCAGCGGACTGGTGCGGCTCTGCTTCTGAAGCGGAAACCAGCAGGCATTCTTCCTCTGCTGGTTGTGCTGGGGAAACCAGCAGGCATTCTTCCTCTGCTGGTTGTGCTGGGGAAACCAGCAGGCATTCTTCCTCTGCTGGTTGTGCTGGGGAAACCAGCAGGCATTCTACCTCTGCTGGTTGTGCTGGGGAAACCAGCAGGCATTCTACCTCTGCTGGTTGTGATGGGGAAATCAGCAGGCATTCTTGCTCTGCTGGTGAAGGTGGGAACAGCTGCCTCTCAGGCTTCGGATTCCCGCGGTCCCCCCGTCTGGGCGCTGGACGCTCGCGGTCCCCCCGTCTGGGCGCTGGACGCTCGCGGTCCCCCCGTCTGGGCACTGGTTCCTCCTCTTCATACTGGGTGGGGCATATGGCCAACGTGTGCCCATAAGCCCCACAGCCAGGGCATAACTCTGCTGCGAGGTTCTTTAAAAAAACCTCCCAGCCATCATCCCCGACCTCCTCCCTTTTGGGCTGTGGACACTCGGGTTCCCCCCACTCAGGCGTAGGACGTTCGGGTTCCTCCCACTCAGGCGTAGGACGTTCGGGTTCCTCCCACTCAGGTGTAGGACGCTCAGGCTCCTCCCACTCGGGCTGTGGACGCTCAGGCTCCTCCCACTCGGGCTGTGGATGCTCAGGCTCCTCCCACTCGGGCTGTGGACGCTCAGGCTCCTCCCACTCGGGCTGTGGACGCTCAGGCTCCTCCCACTCGGGCTGTGGACGCTCAGGCTCCTCCCACTCGGGCTGTGGACGCTCAGGCTCCTCCCACTCGGGCTGTGGACGCTCAGGCTCCTCCCGCTCAGGTACTGGAGAGGGCAGCGACTGCTCCTCTCCCTCTTGCTCACTGGACGGCATCCCTCCCATGTCTGCAGCTAGGTAACCCAGCACCACCATGGTGAGGTCACGAACGGATGCCGGGTTGTGCTGTTGCTCCCAGTCCTCCCATCGTTTCCCATCTCGCATCTGCAGTGCGTGAATAACCATGGGGAGGTCACTGGCGAAGTTCCCCTCGGGGTGCACCAGCCAGTCCCATATTTCCCGGGACGGTGGGGAACCCGGTGGCAGTGGGGGTAGAGGGGTGGCTACTGCCCCGTTGTGGCTGTCCTCCTCCCAGCCCGGCATGCAGGATGAGGGCTGCAGCTGTTGTTGCTGCTGCTGCTTCTGCTGCTTCCTGCAGCTCTTTCTTCCCATCCTCGCTTTACTATTTTTTTTTTTTTTTTTTCACAGAACCCCCTCTCCTGGTCTGACGCTTGGAGGCGCTATTATCCCACTTCTGACACCACGTGTCACAAAGACGGCCGGAGTGGGTGGCGTCAGACCAGATGGAGGAAATAAATAAACAGAGAGATGGGGTTTTGGTAAAGCTGAGCGCGTGATTGCGCTCAGCATTTAATAACAGACAGAAAATAAAAGGTTTGAAACAACAAAAACACAGGACACGGCACTTGTAGCCAAAATAAAAGGACAAACAAAAACGGACTAGACAGTGCACAACACACAGACGAACAAACACGGTGAGTGAAAACACGTTAACTACTACTTTTACTTTTACTATTATTATTATTATTTTACCTCCGTCTCCAATCCCGTTCTCCACTCACCGAACACCTCACCCTGAGTGCAAGAAATGTGCGTCTATATATACTATTGTGCTGGGATTCAATTACTAATTAATTATTCACTTGAATCCCAGCACGTGAATTAATTCTGTGCAACCCCGTGCTCACATATTACATTTAACCAGCACGTGAAGTGATTTGTGCTCTCCTCGTGCCTAAATACAAATCTACACTTTAAATACACGTGAAACACAGACCCGTTTATATCCTGTGTACCAATCTATACACCAACATTTACACACGCAACATACAACACAAATGCACACAGGGGCGGGGCGCTTTGCCACATAGGATATGACTCTTTTAGGAGATGGTTAAATAGAAATTGTCTCTTTTTTACAGCATGTTCAACATACATTATCCAATATTTGTATGTCTGAATGAACTCTCCATTTCCTCAATGCTGAAGGGATAGTTTATTATCCTGCGAGTTCATTAAAGTCAGTCACATTGAAACATTATTTCATGGACTTTAATGTTAGGATTTAGGTGGTCAATTCTTATCACTATTAACACTGGGAGGGAGCTGCAGTAGCTGACCTTGCCATCAGGTAACATGGGTTCTCCCTGTGTGTTGTTTTTGTTATTTATACTTACACTTGTATATATTACTTTATGTATAATCCTCCTGCCTTTTCTTCGCCTTCTGATTAAATAATAACTGCAATCTCTTACCCATTCAGCACATCCATGTCTATTACAGTTTTTTTTTTTTTTTTTTTTTTTTTAATTGCAGCAAAGAATTAACTTCTAACCATTTAAGTCGTTTTAAGACTAAATAAACATTAATGCTGTAATTACAGAATTTCCCCTACTGAGTGCTATGGGGCATTGCATTTATTAATTCTCTATACAGGAAATAATGGCAGTCTTAACATCTACCAATGAAATTTGTAAAGCACCAGTTTTTACACCTGACCAAAGAAAAACCATCAAACAAACAAAAAAAACAGAATGCATAATAAACTACTTTAATTAGTGTATTTGAATGTTATACTATTTAGCATAATCTTTGTTATATTGTCTCTGCTATAACTTAGCCTACTAAACAGAAGAATTATCTCCTGAATTACTAAATAGGTTAGGATTGTTTACGCAATTAGGTACATCTATGTATGGAAATTGTTAGCTAGCACATTATTTGATTAAACTTGTTATACAGTTTAAAAATATTCACAACAATATAAATAGTTGCTGGCATAATACCAACACAGACACTGCTTAAGACACATTTTGCTGTGTTCCCTTAAACAGCTAGAAAGGGGGTTGGAATCATTATGTTGTTCAATATGGCATCTGTAGGATCATTACCACCAATGCATTACAGTTACTGTAGATATAGGTGCTAGTTAGATTTTTTTTTGTTGTGTGTGTGTTCCTAAGTTAACAGTTGACGCTCTGTTCCAGTCATGTTGTACAACTTTAACATTTGTTTGTCTGATTGAATTTTCTTATAGCTGAAGAACTGCACTGTACAATGACTTTTTGCCAGACAGCTAAACCAATTCTATTCCTCTCTTTGTCTCTCTCTCTCTCTCTCTCTCTCTCTCTCTCTCTCTCTCTCTCTCTCGGCTGTGCCTTTTCAAATTTCTTTTTGTATTAGTCTCATCAGATTCAGGAATCAATAATGTGTACATATGCTATGATTCTCATCCAGAGAATATCAATACAACTGATGAAAGGATGCTCACTGGTATAGTTGTTAGCCTTCTGACCTTATCTGGTGGCTAAACTGTTAGCATCTACTGTAGATAATAAAAGCATGGGTTAATTGCCAGCTAGCAATTGTGTGCCATTTTGTAGAGCTATACAAAAAACAGCTTATCTTATTCCACTCTATTGAAAAGGTTAAATAGTAAGTAGCATGAATACATGTTTGTCATTATAGTTAAACTGTAGAATGTAACCTAGTTATCATTATATGCTGTTTATTTATTTATTTTTTACAACATTTTTTTTTTAATTCTAAATTTCTGATTTCACTTCTTCAGTGATAAATGAAAATCAGCCCAGACTCGGTAGCAGTAGTAAGAAGGTGATATAAAGGGCTATGCTAACATTTCAGGAAGTTAACACCAGAGAAAAGCAAACATTTGAGACAGTGTAGGGTCTATTGAATGAGTGTGATTGGTCATGCAGTAAAATGTGGAGATGGCTCAGTAAATCAAATCAGCGAGGTATACTGTGCGGCAAAGTGCAGAGCTAAGTGGATTAGAACTTTTTCGCTGGAAAGTGAGGCACTGATACATGGATATTGGAGTCTCATGCATCCAGGAAAATAAAGAGACAAATAAGGATCTAAATACTGGAAAAGAATTTACAGCACCAACTGGTGGCATATCAAGTTACATAAAAGTACCTTGAATTCTGGAAAAGTATTGAATGTGATTTAACGTTTATCATCTAATTAACATGAGCTAACTATATACTGTATTGTAAATTTCTGCAAATTATGAATAGAAAACATCTTTCTAAGATGTACTTCTTGCCTATTACAGTAAATTTAAAAATATAATGAAAAAATGCAAAGTTTAAGAGATGTAGGTTACAAAACGTAAAGAATGCCTATTCAGATTTATAAATGACTATCAGGATACTGTTTCTTTTGACAGCAATTTCATTGATATATCTTTCAAAACAGCAAAGTAATTTAGGATCTACAATGTGAAAATGTCCTTGTGAAATTGATGTGTAACCCTTTTCAAACTCAGACCCGAATGGATATATCAAGTCGGTGAATCCTAGCATAATGACAGCAAAACAGATTGCATTATGTGGCACATGTCAGCCTCTGTTGTTTTTTGAATAGGGCAACATGTAGCCAGACATCACAGAACAACTACTGTAAAGGGATGCTTTTACTGTACAACTGTTCCTGCTGAGGGCTGTGGTTCATTACAAATCGGTGACACTGTATTTGGTTGAAGATGATAACTAACAGTGATATGTAAGGTCACATGGAGGAATAGCAGGGTGCTGCCCCCTGCTGCTAAGTGTGTCTTATGTTTCCAGATTTCTATGTGTTTTATACTTACACTTCAGATAAATCTTGTTGGCAAGAGGGTTGGAAACCGCAATGGTTAAAGGCACTTGAGAATAATTCATTAATATACAGGTATTATAAAAATATACAATGAAGAAGAAGACTAAAAAAAAAAATGGAACAAACTAGTAAATATTAGGTGATAAAAAATACAAAAACTACCAACAGTGCTGGACCTACCAGCTGCCAGCTGCATTTTAATGTAAAGTCATAGATACTGTGAGCATTCCATCTCTATGCAGCTCTTGGGGAAAGGACATAAAACCAAAGCTATTCATAATAGTAGCCTTTAAATGTAGATGATGAAAAATCACAATGAATGAACTTGGTAAATGTAAGGGTACCTGAAATATATTTCCTTAAAACGTATAATCAGTGTACAACCTTTCTCTTTATGCGACTTAACCAGACAAGGGAAGAACACTTAATGTCAGCAACCTAAAATGTATAACCTGGCCTTAGGCAAACCCATGTTCCACTGAATTTTATTGTATTTAGTGATGTTAATATGGCAAACTCCTCAGGGGAAAACAACAGCAAATAGAGTTAAATGGCATCAGTATTTATATCTGCTGCTGTTCAGATCAATAAAATAGACCCTATTATGTTGTTTGTTAGAACTGTAATGTACAGAAGCACACAAAAGCAATTATATTTGCTGTACATCAAGTGCAAGACACAGCAGTCATTATAACCTGTTAAAACGGTTTATGTTCTAATTAGTTATGAATCATTTTTATAATTTCTTATGCTATACAAATGAGGTTGTCTTAGGTGTGCAGTACTTTGCTATTGTAGTCATGTTCTCTGGAGGTTAGTCCCTAGAGTACATACACAGTGAATTGCAGATGGCTGCAGAAGAAAGACGTCTTCTGTAATAAATCATATTATTGGCAGAACATACCAGCTTACTGTTTTATATTAGTAGCCATAAAGCAGTGAATAGCGAACCCCTTTTCCTTGCAAGCCTATTTTCTTTTTTTCTAATCTGACATTTAAAACCTAGTGACACTAAAACAATCAGCTTTAAAGATCAAATATGGACATTAGACTTATAAACAAGAAATCAGCAAAACATCCCACTTTCTAGAAAAGAGTGACATATATTAGATGAATAAAACGCATTTCAATTCTAATTGATTTGTGAAGGTGAAGGTGGAACTTGGACACACAATCAATCGTGTGCTTTTGATTTAGAAATCAGAGACTTACAGATATGCTTGAGACTCAGCAATCAGACTCAGAGACCAGAACTTTGCAGTTTAAGCACTCATGCACATTTTATTTACAAATACACAAAAAAACAAGCACACAATCCAGCACCGCACTGTACCTTCACCATCACAATTCTAACACCCGTGATCAGCCTTTATATCATTTATTTAATTTACGACTCCAGTCAAATTCCCACGTATTTTTGCAGGGAGGAATTTAACCCCCTCCCTGCCACCCAATATCCCCCCCACACACACACCCACACATTACACAGGCACGGCTTCTGCACTGCCACACACCTCCCCCCATGTGCACAGCACACCTGGTTGCAATCGACCACCTCCTCCCCTGAAATACCAACCATCTCCCCTCATGTCCATCTTTCCCCACGTGGATTCTTGTGGGCGGGTTGGTAATCGGGTCTGTGGTGGAGGTGGTCTCCTCTCCTCCTCCTCCTCGTCCTTCTGCCGGGGTTGCCCCAACTCTGACAGCTGCCACAGAATTATATTTTTGTCTGGTATTTTTGTCACTCCTCATTTTTCTTTAACAAGTGGTCTTCTAAAACAGGGATTTTCAGAGAGCTTCAGTCACCATCATTTGTCATTTCTGGGTGACAGCCTTAACTGAAAACTGTTATTTTATCCAAAGTCTCAGCTACCGTTTTTATGTAGCTGTAAAAAATATGCTGCTGTTTTTTTCATGCCAACAGTACAAAAGACTAAAAGTTTCTTTATATCAGAATTACCATCTGTCTCACAGCATCTTTTCCAAAAATAGATCATTACAGTGAATCCATATTTTTTTTTTTTCTTTTTAATTCGCAGCTAAAGCCATTGATCCAGGTTCTACATTTATTAACTTTCATTATGTACTGTATGGTATATCTTAGTCGCGGAGGTTAACAAAAAAAGTGGAGCTGCATTGTTTTACTGTGATAGTTTATATAAAACTTATCCTATTGTGTTATGGATATTTTCAGTTTTTGATGGTATCAGAATCTTGGGATCTCTTTCCTCTTGTCTTTACATATGTACATATGTAAGCATAATTAAATTATACCTAGAAAACTGCTTATCCAATTTTATGATATAAGTGGTGGGAATGTGTTTTATTGTACTGTGTATAGATAGATAGATAGATAGATAGATAGATAGATAGATAGATAGATAGATATAGATATATACACACACATATATAACCGAGTTTTATATATATATATATCTATATATATATATATATATAGATATATATATATAACAGAGAATATGAAAAGCTTATAGTCATTTAACATGAAAAAAATAAAAATATATAGAAACTGTAGCACAATGTATAAAACACAGAGCTTAATTTGTATAGAGGTGAAAATAATTCTAAATACATGTTTAGAGCTGGTTTATATTTGTGTCATAAAATGAGGAGGTCAATAAGGGTTAAACTACAGAGAAGTTATACATACACATGTATTTAAGTCTTGTGGCTGCCGATCATCTTTGCACAACAAAAGAGAAGCCGAGCAGTGGAAGTGAGGATCAGTTGTTAAAACCCAACCTCTCTGAGGACCTGCTGGTGCAGAAAAGATGTTTGGTCCCTGTGGTTTGGGATGGATGAGAATCCTTGCTAGAAGTCCCTGAGGTAAACGCCTAACATAGTCAGTTTGCTATTTCTGGAATAAGTTCTCTGCATCATGATGTAAATTAAAAGTTTATTTAAATGACTAGCAATTGGCCTGCATTGTTGAAAGAGCAATCCATAACATTCATTATAAAAAGGAAGTATGCATGCTATAAATGTATACAGCAAACCACAAAGAGTGAAAAGATCATGTATTCAAGTCCCGAGTTAGAAGATTGCTTGATATTATCGAGTGAATATAAAGCTTGTGTCTGGCCCCAGATATTGTTTTAGAAAACAATACAGACACTTCTCCCGTAAGCTTTACACTCAAGCATGCTGATCACTTCACCTTAATGACCACATTTACTGGAAAAGATACATTAAAAAGCATGGGGTTATTGGAAAATACAAGACCCTCTTTTGAGGATTTGCATTGGTAGTCAAATGATGCATTGGTAAGAGGCCAGGGATGCATTGGAAAAATAATTCAAATAAAATAAAAATCACTGAATGCTATCAATCAAGTATTTGCAGGTATTTGGGTTTATTATCTTTCACAGTAGCAAGCCGTGTAGAGTTCTGTTAATCACTTGCACACTTACCGACAGGCTGAGAGGTTGGGTTTTAACAACTGATCCTCTCTTCCACTGCTCGGCTTCTCTTTTGTTGTGCAGAGATGTGTATGTATACCTTCTCTATAGTTTAACCCTTATTGACACCTTTTGACCTCCTCATTTGTAGCAAATCCAGACAGAAAAGTAACCAATATACTGTCATGTTTTATGATACATATATAAACTAGCCCTAAACATTGATTCAATTTTTTATCTCTATACAAATTAAGCTCTGTGTTTTATCTTGAGACTTACAGAGAGTTGTAGTCTCTGTAAGTTGTCTTGGATGAAGGCTTCTGATAAATAATAATAAGAATGTTCTGCAGCCTCTACCTGCAGAAGATGACTGCTAACCCAAGCTCACCCCTTATACACGGGTATATCATGTCTGAAATGCTTAGGTATAGTAGGGGCATCATTACATTTGTGGTTTATGTTAATCTGCTTCACAGCTCCTTTTTCAGTTTCAAATTTTAACTGGTAATTATCTGAAAAAATAGATTCACTGTTAGACAGGTGATGTCAGCGATCAGAAAACAGCATGGATGTAGAAAGCGGACAGTGTTTGGAAAGCAAGGAAAGGAACTTCAATTGGCTGCTGGCAGAAAAACCCCTGGAAAGCAGAGAATAATAAGTACCCATGAGAGGAAGACAGATGGACATTTACTGAAAACCATGCTGAAAAATAAAAGCTGTCAAACCTAGTGCCAGATTATATGTGGAGGTTTATTTTTATGTTTTAAGACTCAACAAAAAAAAGAAAGGTTTGCTTGTATTTATAGTTAGTCAGTAGCTTTGTCACTACAACCAATCCACATTTACAAATCCCTTTTTCTGTTTAGCCAAGTAAAATCTAAGTTCTTCCTAGAATTATTTTACCCTGTTGATCCCTGATGAATTAAATGTAGATTTTACAAATGCTATCTCTTCTAAGCACATGTTTAATTTTATTGTAACTTTTGTTTTTATTTGCTTTGAGATACTGTTGTATTAAAGGAGCTATATAAATAAATAAACTTACTAAACTTACATGTTATATACAAGGTGTGCAGTAGGCAGGTTTGAGTAATTGTACAATTGTGTATTTTTAACAAAGATAATCCATGATTTTTGAGTAGACTCTCAAAGCTATTTTTGCGAAAGTCATTAGGTCATGCCATTATATTCTATACATTACAGTGTATCATCTTTGCCTGTAACCTTGGCAAGTCATACTTCTTCATATAAAAGCGTACCTTTTATATGAAGCCACCTCAGTTTCAGAAAGTCAGACTATAATCTAGATTTCTAACAGTAGTGATCCTGAACAAGTTGAGAAGTGTAGGAGGCAGAAATATCATTGTAATGGCGAGACAGCAAAGATAAACTATACTGAGGAGGCAGTGATACTGTATGATGCAGTACATAAATTCATTCTTTACCATACTTTGCCCCCTCACGTTTTGCAGGAGAAGGAGTCACAAGAGGCCCAAAGCTATAATTAAATGTGACATATAAATCAATCTGCCAACACACAAACTTGCTGTTAAATTCTATGTGATAAAACTAATAATATAATTATTATTTCCTGCAGTTAATTTTTTTGAAGATTGGTTCAGATCATTAAAAATAAACACTGCTTCAGGAGAGGAACTTTTATACATACAATGACATTTATATTTTCATTCAATTCTAGCGATTCAAGTTTACTCTCTCAGATATAGCTTCTCTTTAATATACCCACAGTAATCACCCAGGGCACTGCTAAGCAAACATTAATATAACAGATTATAAGTGCTGGATAGTAGAGAAGTTACGCTGCTACAACATTATGAATTTTCCATCTGTATGACAGAAAATGTGTTATTCCTCAAGTGCACTAGAGTTAAATGATTCTAAATAGCAAGCAAGGGGGTTCTGCAATTTTTTGAACTTTTAAAACATTTTTATAATTAAAGTACAGAATCATTGTAGGCGTCGACTGGCAATATTAATTTAATTCCTACGCAAGTTATTTCCTTGTGTCTCTGAATATGTAATAACCCTGTGGATCTGATAAAAGGAGGCAGAGGTTTGAGGACCCTTGCATTAAAAATTTAAAACAAAACCTTATTTAAGGATCTGTGAAAGGGTAGAACTTTCTTTATATGAAAAAAAGTTATTTATGTAGTCTAAAATATTTTAATTAATTTAGAAGAGTCAGTGACCTCATTTTAATATTTGCAGTGAATTGTTGCTCCTGTTTTACCAGAAACACGGGACCTAGAAAGAGTAAGATCTTTACCCTGCCTTTAGCTATTACGATTATTCTGTCTTGATTGTGCACAGCATGGGGGCAACTTTATTTTATGTGAGTGTGTGCCCTCCGGTGGGAGTGAAGAAATATAGGAGATTATTACAGATCATTTGCCACCAACTTCAACACTGGCTACAAATTGTTAGTGGGCACTGAAAAAACGTTAGTCACAGAGAAGCCGCCAGCTATCAGCAGCTTTTAATGTATGGGAGTTGATTTGAAACAAAGCATGGATCTGCCAGAGACACACAAAAGTGACTGTACATTAAATGCAATCATCTTTAACTTAATGGGTCCTATTGTTGTGATTTTAACAGCTTGCCTTATTAATTCCAAAACCTAAATTGTCTGTTTTAATTAACTTAATATTTGCCTCATTCTGTAAAACTGCAAACACTGCCAAATGATGTTGTTAACCCCATTAAATGACACTTATGACATTATCACAGCAGTAGTATGATGATCGACACTGGACAATGAAGGAACCCAAATTGCTGTTTTATTTTGAAGGTACAGATCATCAACTGAGAAGCAATAACACAGAAATAAAGTCAATGGCATGCGTTTTTAGAAATCACAACAAAAATATGACTGTCTCATTGTAGGAAAACAGGAGTTATCACTTTTGGAGTGATTTGTTCTTTTAGATTTAGTGAATATTTGTTATTGTGAGATTTACATATTTAACAGGGGAAGTAAAGCCACATAGTGTTTCTGTATTTATGGCAAACACACATTGAATAGCTTTGAATTATTAGCCATATTGGCGCAGGATCTCACCTTCAGGTCTGGTGGGAGCGGCACTCAACCTAATCAGAGGTCAACCAAGTCTGAGTGATGGAGGGACCATCGCCCCTCTAAAATGTATACATTTGCTCAGGAGGCAATAGGGAGCCAAGAAAGGACAAATAATTGCAGAACAATTCAGCAAGGGTGAGTCTTTGTAATATGAGTAGTCAATTGGATTTAACATAGTAGAATTACGTCTATATATATATATCTTCTGCATGTGCCTGATTATTACAAGTGCAGCATACACACAAGCTGAAAGCTTAATGTTTGTATGTATGTAATGAACACTGACGAAATACAGACAAATCATTTTTACCGTAAATAAATAAAACAAATAAATATAATGTTTTATTTTGTCATAGGGAAAGGTTTTGACTAAAAAATAACAAAAAAACAACAGGGTCGAACAGCCACAACAACACGTCCTAACAACAGAAAGAAAGGCTGAACTAGAGGGAGGGAGGGAGCGAGAGAGAGAGAGAGAGAGAGAGAGAGAGAGAGAGAGAGAGAGAGAGAGAGAGAGAGAGAGAGAGAGAGAGACAAATCAATCATATCCGGGTAAACAGGTGGTGGGGACGGAGGGAGTGAGAGTGTCTAATGCTTCAGTGTATGGTACTCCTGAAGCATGGAGCAACGCACAGAGCTTAGCGGCACCTCTTCGCTGTCACTTGATGTTGATGGTAAATATTCATTGCTTATGTCTTCACTGACACACTCTCTGACATCCGATTCAGTGGAAGAATTGTATATATTTTAATTTAAATCGGAATCTGAATTCAGTATTATTACTAATACTTCTTTCTCACTGAGCGATTTTCATCGGTTTACAAACACTGTTGACATTTTTGTGACTGGATTTGTTATATGTAATTCAGTCAATATCTGGCAGAGGGCGGGAGAGACCAATAAAAGGTGTTACAGAAACCTAGTGTTACAATATTATGTGATCAGGAATTTTGTAGGCTCATTAATTCAAGTTTAAAGTTGGAGAACGTACAGGTATGCTCGTACTCCCTGGGGACCAGAAAGCAGCGAACGTACCTGTACGTTCGTACTACTCAAAGGGTTAACTTTAACCCTTTGACGCCTAGGGAGAATGACCATATTTGGGCTTGAATATGACCACTTTGTGTTTAGTGCTTGTAGTTTGGCAACCTTACATCAGAAATTAAAATCCAACATAGAAAGGCCTTTAGTAGCTGTTACCAATGAAATAATGTATTTTATTGTGAAATGCATTATATGTGTTTTTTTTTTTTATATATATAAACTGCACTGGCCAAAAAATAATTGAAAAATATAATAATAAATAATATTTTTAAAAACTGCCAATTTCTACCCCTTTCCAAGTTACATGTAAAAAATGATCAATATATGACAGATGTGAATTTTTATTAGGATTTAAAATATCTTGTACTATTGAGGAGCTACAAGATTTTGTCTGAACCATTGTCTGTATGACAAAATACCCCAAAACTGCCCTATTTTCAGAACTGTCAGCTATTTTATGAAAGTAGTCCAGACTAAGCAAAATATCACAAATTACATTGTCAAATATTATGTAAAACCTTGTATCATGGTAATGTATGAAAAAAAGAAACATTAGTTATAATTAAAATATATATTGTAGCGTGCACGGGGGAAGGCAGCAGCAGGGCTGATAGGTGACGTAATCACACACAAAGACATAAGCCCCATATACCGGCTCTTTTGTACAGCGGTATCGGCGCTATGCTTTAGTGCGAGAGGCCCCGGGTTCGTGCCCACCCTCCACCTGTGTGTGGATTGCCTCACCCTGTGTGATGCACCTGCCTGCGTTAACTGAGATCGCTACAATTTGTATATATATATATATATATATATACACAAATTATAAATGCATCAAAAAACACAAAAAGTTGCGTGGCTACAACGTGTACAACGGCGTTTGGTGGGCGAGGAGTGTGCATGGTCTGCATCTGTGGTGGTCATACATATAAAAGAAAGACAAACAATTAGGTATACATAAAAACACCGTGGAACAGCTTTGTCGCAGTGGTTCGGGACTTCCTGGGCAATCACAAGGCCGAAAACTATGATGGGAAACTACATTTGGGGGCTGATTCGTGAAAGTGATTTACAGTGTAATCGTAAATCTCGAAAAACTACTCACTTCTAAATCTTTTGTAGTCATTTTTGTATTACTTTAGTATAAATACATGTTAATTTGGATTCATATGTTGTTTTTTTCTGACTTTATGTGAATGAAGACACAAATTCGCCCGTTTTCTCATTGGAAATAGGTAAATGCATAAAATTGGAATAATTGCAATTAGGAATACATAAAAAGCTATTTTCAATATGCAAATAAAACATATCAAACAATGAATACTGTAAACAATGCACTTACTTGACAGTGGAAGTGCTGGGAAGGGGCTCACCTGGAATGGCTTCTTCCTCTTCCTCTACCCTCTTCCATCATCAGCTAAAATAAAGTAAATAAAATAAAAATAAAAGTAAAGTCTATAGAAAAACGAACAATATGATGATAAAGCAGTAAATGTAAAAATGCAATGAATGGGCAACCACTTTTACCAAGCAAACAAATAAATAAAAAACAAATGAATAAGTAAAGATGTGTGCGTACCGTCAACAGCACAAGCCTCTTCTCATCCTTTTCAAGTGTCTGAAAAAGAAAAAAAAATGAAATACTATTCAACTTCTTATTTTAGATACTGACTCTAAATGTGTATTGAATTATAATTTCAGAGACAATTACCTTCAAAAAGAGCTGTAGATCAGGCGTCTATTCTGTTGTGGCCGCTGACAGTTCTGGAACATTCTGAGTTGTGTGACTCAATAAAAAAAAAATCAAAATATGCACTGGTAGATGTGTTTCCTGTGTGTCACTTTGTTGGCATGTATCATCAAATTTTGTACTTAGGGATACAGTTTTTTTTTTTTTTCCTAGTACCTAGCCTTATTCAATGACAAGGCTCAGAAACACTGATAAGCACCAAAATTAGAATGACTCGGTGCCAAAGGGTTAACTGCTATTTGGCATCCTTTGTTTTGTAGTTAATTCACTCATGTAAAGTAAGTCCTACACAATGTATTCTTTACTCCTGGGATATTTTTTTACTTTAACATGTTGCATAGTGAAATGTCTTGCTGTTCTGTTGTCTTTGCCTGCGTTCTGAGCAATATAATGGCTTTTAATATATATAATTTTAGAATGCCCAATAAAATATGTATCCCTGTTTCCATACTAATTTAAAATGTTTCATTTGAATGTCATCTCAAGGTCGTCCATTAACAATGTCTAGAACAATCCTACATGCCAAATTTAATGTTGCCAAAATATGCACTAAGGAGAAGAGGTCAGCTTGGCTGGTCCCCATCTGGACTAGTATGGCACCTGACCTGTATGGTTTGCTATAGTGTGTTGAGGTAAACAGACCTAGTGGAAGTGCAAAGAACCAAATGTTTGATGTGAAGGATAACTGATTATGCTTAGAGCACCAAAAGTTATCTTTCTTAGTAGTCAAATATTTATCTTCAGTTTCAGTGACATACAAGTTGGACTTGGCATGTTTGTTTGCAGTGAACAATGTAAGTCCTATCAGTCTATAACACAAGCCATCTAATTCCTTTACATAATCACTTGGATTGTTATCTTGCTAACACCAAGAGACATGGCATATATGAAGTAGTTTATGATTAGTAACAAGGTAAAAGTTGAACTTGACAATTGGATCCTATCTCAGTTTTTCAGCCATTTGCTTCTGGGTCAGCTAAGCCTTTTTGTGTCCATTAGTGACTGCCTCATGCTGTCTAATTTATGGCTCTCATGTTTACCTAGGGGCGACAGCAGATGCTCACAGGAGAAAGTAATTGTATTTTGAAAGAAAAGCCAAAATCAATGAGTTGGATGACACAAGCAGTAAGACAGGCTTAGCCATAGACATTTTATATCATCTTTATTTTAGAAACACAGAAACTCGGATTGTGAATACATTTATATTAATACAGTCAGCAGTCACATATCTGACCCTATAACGTTTTTACTTCAGTGACGGTTAAACGCGTGTGACGCATATCTGATTATGTCTGTTTTTCAGGGAACACAAAAAAGATACAATGTCAAAAATACATAGCTGAAAGGACTGTGTTTTAAAATAAGTAGGTTTCCATTTATATGTACTGCATTTGGTTTTCTTGGTACAGTACTATATTTTCAACAGAAGTTTTTTATTTAATTCACAATAACATTCTGAAAATATAATTTGCCAAAAGAGATACAGTACATACTTTTAAATCTGGTACGTATTGTAGCAGTATGTAAAATTCCCCATTAACGACCCAACAGCAAAATGAAATCAAAATGTTACCAATGCAAAGAACTGCGTTTCACTGGACAGTAGCTATGGCTAAGTCGTATTAGTAAACATCAGGATCCCATTGCTCAAAGAAGGAGCCGCTATCCCGGAGGTGCAGGACCGAGCGATACGGTCTCCGAGCTGGACAGCTCAGCTCCTTCCCGGGGTAATCTGTAAACAAACAAACGAATGAATGAATGAATGTGAACTGAGGGAGAGAAGCATACAAAAAGTGAAGGTGTTAGAAAGGAAAGGTTTTTTGGCTGGGGGTCCCCTCTGACTCATGTAGAGAACCTTCCTTCTCGAAGGACGAGGTGGCTCGGCTGACCCAAGGTTGGGAAGTGAAGCTTCACTTGCCCCCAGAGGAGACCGTTGCAGAGGTGAAGCAGCATACTGGAGGAGGTTGGGAGGAGGAGGAAAAAACTAAAACACAGACACAGAATGGGGAGTGCTCAGGGTTTATATATGACTGACAATTGAATTTGGCGTGAACTGAGAAAGGAAGCGAAGCCCTCCTATCCCCTGAATCCAACCTAAAGGTTAACATAAAACGTAAAAGGCAATTCAATTTAGCAAAAGATAAAAAAAACCAACAGTTTCCAGAATTAAAACAGTATTCAAAATTGAAGAATATAGTGCTCAATGAAGCCCTAATGTCACAGTTCACTTGCTAATGAAAATGCACAAAAGCAACTAATGTCACAGATTAAAAAAATAAATACATCACAGTATCTAAAACTGTTTAATGATTAACTTACATTACCGTAGCTTGTCTCGTTCTCTTTGTTTTTGCTGCATTTTCGTCAGGTGAAACTGGAGGAAGTGCTGTGTAACTGCACAATAAAAACAGACTGATTTGGCATGTAAGAAAAAAAAATACGGACTGTGACGGATAATCAAATAAATTGTAACACTGAAGAGATGGGCTTTGTATCCGAAAACTGGCGACGGAGTCAAAAATCGCGTGCGACGGGTAAGTGCATTAATTTGTTACATATATAATGGGAATTGATTTGTTTCTTAATACAAGGACGGTAAAACAAGTATCTGAGTGTCGTATATCCGAGTGCTGACTGTAGTTATAAACACTTAAAAATGTATTTATGTGCAAGGATATGTATGTGAAAGCAGAAAAAGTGAACATTATAATTATTAGTAGCACATTAAATAGAAAACACTGTTGTACATTTCATTATGCCTTTATTATTCTTGTCTTGCATTATTTACTTTCCTACAGCTTCATCATACTTGCAATAAGATGTTTTTAGTACTGGGACAATTAATGGTATGGCAGTTAAATCTTCTTTCCAAGACATTGCAGCTCAATAAACATTTTAATCACTAGTGCCAAACAGTAAGTGCCTGCACACAAATATTGGTTAATCAGCATGGTGATATTTGAAGTCTTCATGTCAGAATATATTGTTGGGATCTGTTGTTGCAGACCATGCATGACCTTAACTTGCTTGTGCTAAATGAATCATTGTTTACAAGTGTTTGCTTGTGAACACTGGGCAGTAATACATCTTGTGAAACTCCTGTTATCAGTTCTTATTGTCCTGACAATTTTAAATCATATGGGGTAAACAAATGGCAAGACTTTTTTTTTTTTATGCAAAAAGGCGATACTTTTAAAATGTTTTGTATTGTTTTGAAATATATTTAATTCTTAAACCTAAACTGACAAATCCTTTCTTTATGGAGTAAACCTACTATAAGTTGACAAGATGAGTATTTAAATGTTACATTAGATGTCATCTCAATACTGCAATCCACATACGGGGGCTTTGGTTTAGAGGTTTGTGCAAATTTAGAGCACATCACAGCCCTTTCACAAGTCAGGCTTCGGCCCCAGGTCAACCTGCAGCACGTTCTCTCTCAAGTTTTACATTAAAGTAGCCTGCAAGAAAAAAAGAAAACAGCATTCTACTGTACACTGAATATAATGGCCTTACTTGTTACTTAATTAAACAGTGCGTTATGTTACTCGTTATATTTCTTTCTCTTGTCTTGTCCTGCGAAACAGTTGTTGACTATTGTTTGCTATTTAACTGTATGCTTAGTAATTAATGTATTAAATGTGTCAAACAGTTTTTTTTTTTAATGTTTGTAGTATAACAAACAAAAAACTTGTAATAATTGACTGGATATAGCAAATTGTAATCAATACAATGCATGCAACTTTGCGCAATTCATAAGGAGTACAAATTTTACAAAAATAAAGAAACTTAAGTTACATAAAGGATTTTTTATAAGAGAATAGCAACCGTTACTTGGGGAAAATGGACATAATGTATATAAAACATTGTGTTAGATAAATTACTCAACGTAATAGATACACATGTATTTTGTTAATACATACGTATATGCATGGAATTTGAGTTCTTCAAAAGGTACATTCAGTCAAACTATTTTAGTTGTTTTGTTTATAAATCTAAGTAGTCCTTGTTGTATCTCATCAAAAGGAGCTGAGGTTACTGAAGAGCCTGTTTATGTACCTGTCGGGATCTCTGTTATGACTTTATTAAGCTCTGTACTCAAGCCAGTTAATCCTGATTGTGCGCACACATGCAATGAAAGCTGTGTTCAGGGTTTCCATGTGTTCAAGGAAAACAGAAGTTACGTCTTTAGGGACTGCTGTAAGCTGAGTTGCTTGTGTTTCCAGTTTGACGGCGTGTCATACTGACTGTAAATACAATAAACAGCAGTTCACATTTACGGTTACAACTGAACTGAAATGTACTTGGTTTTAAAAAAAGAAAAGACCACCAATGTAGGTGTATAACAGAGAAATTATACTTTGCGGAAAGTAACTGTAACATTATTACTCCCATTAAAAATATGACACGTTATATTACTTTGTTATTGACAAAAGTAATATTATTACAGTAAGGCGTTACTTAAAGAACAAGTTACCCCAACTCTGCAAAATGTCTCCAAAGTAATTTGCAGCTCTTTGTTTTTTTTAGTCAACAGAGATTTGGCAGTTGAAGCATATTTGCCTTAATTTATGATTGCACCTGACATCTTTGAAACACATAATCCACAATCAGGAATTGGTATAGGGTTTGTTAAGCTACTTAAAAATCACCCTTTGGCTTTGAATTATTTTTTAATTTGACATCATAATAGCAGCAAATCAGTTGAAGATGGTGTGGGGTGTTTTAGCTTCATGGGTTTTTAGTGTGCTCATCATGTTTTGTGCACATTAATAAAGAATATAAAGATAGAAGTAAATGTACCATTTGTAAATGTCATTCTCAACTGCGATTCAACAAAGGAGATTCCGCTCACCATTGCTGTACTCTGCACAGTCCACAAGGAACAGTGAATAGCCATCCTCTGATGGACACATACATCATTACATTCCCTCAATGTGTGAGGCGTGTGTAGGCTTAAGCATGTCACAATGCATTTATTCTTCATGGTTTTTCATTGACAGGCAACAAAAAAAAAATGGCACTGGCTAATGATATTAACAGATTATGGCAGGTGTCCAAAAAGGTTAGTTTGTAAAGAATATTGTAAACTAGATGGAATTCAACTTGGCTAGGGGAGAGCTTAAACAGTAACTTGACAAAAGACTTAATACTAACCAGATACCCTGTCAGTCAGTCACACTTGCCTTTATGTTGACAGGGTCATCCTTCTTTAACCGTCATTCAAAGTCTGAAAACAGATGAAATTGGAACATCCTGAAAAAAGCTTGTGCTGCACAAAAGCTATGGGTATATACTGGATATTTCCTGCAGGATTTTAACAACTCATTAAACCTATTCACATAAAATCAGCATGTATTTTGTTTCACTTTTCCTGTTAAGTTTGTACAAAGGCCCAACAAAATAAATTGTGTTTAAAGCATGTTTAGCTGTTTCCTCTTTGAGCACTGACCAACAGCACTGACCAACACTAATTTACCAGTACTTACTATTCAGCAAAGAAAAAAAAAATAGTAATTGTACTTCATGGAAAAATATCATAGATTTAAACCTGGTAAAATAAATACTGTATATTTGAGGATAGAAAACACTGATTTTCAAATGTAACAGCTGATGCAATCAAGTCTTGTTGGGTAGGCTTTAATAGCAGCAATATATTTTTTCAGATTATGGTTGATGAGTGCAGACACAATCAGAGTCATACATCATTTGCCACATTTTTAATCAGCAGTCACGACTGACTCACAGGAAAGGTACATTGTTTGTATAATTTGGGGTATCATACATTCTCTCCACTTCAGTATCTGATGAAATAATGGATTTGCCCATATTGAATGCAGTGGGTTTTTTTTCCCCCTGGGGAGAGAGAAGTGCAATTTAGGGGTGCAGACACAAGTACAATGGTTTTCCAGGGCCTGAATGGACTGGTATTTCTTTTAACAATATATCCTTTTTAAGACCTCAGATTTAGTAGTCATCATAACCTAAGGGATATGGGCAACATAGTGCAAAAATATTTGGCTGATGAAGCAGAATGTTTTCTTTCGGGAGAAGATGCAGGTGCATTAGTGGAACACTGAAAGATCGTATACTTGCTCTTCCTTTGTGAAAGCAAGTTACTGGTTGACAGCATGTCTGTCAATAGGGGAAGCTGACTGGTTATTGATAGGAAAGAAGCCAGTGAAGGGGGAGGACAATTTCGCCCTACAGGTGAAATGATCAAGGAAGTACAAGACACTCTAAAAGTATAACTTGCAAATAGAGATTTCTAACACCTAGATAATATATGTTTGCTAAAACATGTGTTTCTTTCAAAACTGCACACCCAAAAGCTACATAATGAATGGATGTAAATGGCGGAGAAGCTTTATGAAACTATTCTATCAACTACAATTACTTTAAGGTTATTCTATACATAATACTTTACTACTTTTCTCCTACACTATTTTTCAGATGTCATTATCAATTCAGTATTGTACTATGCAAGCCTTACAAGCATTGATATCATTAGAATTGGACATTTCTAGTTGCAACCTTGTATGACTGTAACTTTTTTTTTAGCATACATACCTTTGATATTGATTAATTAGCTTCTGTGCATGACTTCTCCTTGATGTTTGTTTGTTGTTATCACCAAAGCTTTAGGGATTTGACATTGGCATTCTCAACTGAAATTTATGACGTAAAGTGCAGCTTGTGTGACCTGCAAACCAATATGTACAGTTCACCTGAGCTGGTCTTGCACTTTTCTATCCAATAAACCAATCTTTTAATATTAACTTAAACCTCAAAATGAAACTTCTTGTCGAGCAGATGAGAATTTCCATATTAAAAAAAAAACAAAACTGCAGTTTATGGTAAAACACAAAAGATATGTTGCATGCAGACTGGAATCCAGCAAAATCCATACTGAATAAGGTATCCCATGCTATAACTGCACACCAGTTAAAATAAAAATAAATAAAACATACCTACCTAGGTTTGTTTTTCAGATGAGTTCAGTCAATAAATGTGTTTATTGTAAAGATTTTAGTGAGGGACGGAGTGTATCAGTTATAATTAGATTAGGATAATCTGGCTTTACGTAAATTAGAACAAGAATAATGTCAGGTTTATTTGCTCAGCTCCTTTAATTCCTTTTATATATCTGGCATTTAGTCACTGTAACCTGCTTGCTAATGCAGGTGCAGTATATGGATGCAGCTTCTAAGAGATTATATCTCTGGCATAGCTACAGCTGCATTTGTATCTTGGGGAGATAATAAAACTCAGCAATATTAAAATTAATGGCATATGTTAAAAGGAGACTGTTGACCATAAATGATTGCACTCTTCTGTTTGACATACTGTACATAGATATTGCAAGCACAGTGAAGTACAAAAAAAAAACCAAACCCAAAAATAAGGCGCTGATGCATTAGACATCAAAGAGATGTGTGCTTGACTTGGTAACTCATACATACTGGAGGCTGGCTGCCAGGGCTCTAGAGATAAGGCTTTATGACTTCAGATGGCAAGAATGTATTGCCCACTTTTCCAGCCGTTGCATGTTAATGATAATCCTGATAATATAAATAATTAAACATGTTTCAAGCAAAGGTGCCTTGCATATGATTGCAATTGTTTTTGAATGACTGATGTAAATATTTTCTTGTTTTTATTCCATAAATAGTACTGAGAGTTGTAGACACAGAATGCTTACTGAAGCTGTGCTGAAGGTATTGGTCATTCTAGTAATGTGACCCTGTCTCCCTTTTCAAAGATTTACATATTTGCCATATTTTAATGTCTTTTTTACTTACTCTACTTATTCAACATAATATATGACCATAATATATGATGAAGAACTATTGAGTCAACATAAAGGCAAAAGGAAATCACATTACTTAGTCTAGGCTTGTGAATTAAAAAGCACCCATGTCGCTGACATTTCGATCTAGTAATTGCATCAAATCACCTAAACAAATCCTCACCATACAAATGTTAAAGATGAAAGAATTATAATCAGAACAAGCAAATACAGCTATTACATTCATGATCTAAATTTAAAGTCACAATTGCGTCATTATATTTGTCATGTTTGCTGTGCTATACCAATGACTCATAGACATTTTTGATAGCAATCTATCAAAGATTTTGGGCAGCCTGGATAGACAGTACTGTACAGTAGTCTAGGGAGAATCATGCCAGTTGCTGGAATGCTACATTGAATTGGATAACTTAAAATGATAAAATGTTGGCAAGGATGGTGAGCAGCAGACTAAACACTGTATTATAATTATTATTATTAGTAGTCGTAGTCGTAGTCGTAGTAGCGGTAGTCGTAGAATCATAGTATTAAAACTGCAATTATCTATTTGTATTCTTTTTACTAAAAAAATAAATAAATACATGAAAATGGTCGTCTTTCATAAGCAGAACCTATTAACAAACTCAACACAAAGTAATTATAGTGACCATGGATGTTATAATTGTAAATCTATGATACTTACAGTATGCATGTTTGGTGGCAGTTGGTTAGTGCGTGCTAATACATTAGGTGTTTGTAGTATTCCTAGACTTTCAGCCCTAATTTGTATTACAGTCATGTACAGTCATGTTGATTATTATTTGTATAATGTTCTGAATTCCAGCATTCTTTTGCTGCCGTTTCCCAGTGATAGCTGTTTCCTTTTTTTTTCTTTTAGCGTGGGGGTTGTTTGTGGTGTATTTGTGTTTATGTGGGAGTTCTATCTGTTCAGTTTATGGTGTCCTGTGTGATCTTCTTTGCAAACTGTTCAATAGCTACCCACACTGGTGCTGATAGGTGTTTGTGGTGTTTTTCAATATAATACTGAACGTAAGAATATAAATATATACTGTATTTTTATAAATGAATACTATTTCACTTGTCATATTTTGAAATAAAGTACATAAACTCAATTGTATTTCTCAATGAGCTTCCAGAGGAATGTTTTCTGTGTCATGAAAGTGATATAAATATAAGAGCAGGAAGTGGAGGAGAGGCAGATAAATTCAGAGAACCATGGTGCATTGGGAATTTTGCTGCATGTCAATTATTTATTTATTTTTTGTGTCAAATTATAAGATCATCATTATTAAGTTGAGTACTAAAAATAGAAAAGAAAGGCTTGTGCTGATGCATTCAGTGTGAGAATGAATAATTTACACCTTTCCAGTCTGATAGTTTACAGGCTCTTTCCTTTTCCTCACATTTTCTTCCTCTGTGGCTTTGAGTTTTGGTGAAACTTGTTTGAGTGTGACTTTCAATGATGATGTTTCCATTTCACGTGAGCTTTCTATTAATGTATCACTTGATTTTCACACCCCGTAAGAGCATCTTCACATACATATCAACTGCCCAGATTGATTATCTATAAATAGTTAATTTCTGCAAAGCATCTGGGACCTTGCTGCTAATTCCAAGCAAAACCATCACATTGTATTCTTACACGATTCCAAAACTGTCTTTAAAAGCTGTTGAAATATTTGCAGTGTTTCAGGATGTCCTTTGTGGCCTGCGCATACTGCGCTTTGAGAAACATATTCAAACCTGGCTGTCCTTGGTGAATTGTGGCATCTTTTTTAAATAAGTAACATTGTTCACAGGTTCATGGCCTACAAGAAAACAAGTTGCGCAGCACCAGCTGATATTGAAGTGGTGCACACACTATTTTATATAAAGGAATGGATTAATAATGTTGTATTCAACGTTAATAAATCTAAATAGGGATGGTAGAAGCTCTTGCTTATTAAAACTGTGGGAGCACATCAATGGAAATTAAAGCTAACATTAAATGAATTGTGTCTTCTTGTATAGTAGATCTTTTTTCATGATACTTCTATCTTTAAAATGCAGAAATAAGCTATTATTTTAAAACTTTACCTGGCTCCCGAGTGGCACATCCAGTGTGGAGTGCAGGATGTGCCCTATAGTCTGGATGTCACGAGTTCGAGTCCAGGCTATTCCTTTGCCGACCGGGGATGGGAGCTCCCAGGGGGCAGCGCTCAATTGGCCGAGCACCGCCCGGGGGGAGGGAGGGTTAGGTCGGCCAGGGTGTCCTCGGCTCAGCAGGGAGGGGGGGGTTAAAATCCTCCCTGCGTAGGACATGTGCGCAGGCACCTTTTTGTTAGTTTCCTTTATTGTTTGATTGTTTTGCTTTATTGTTTAATTTTAATTTGTTAATTGTTTTATTATTAATTATCCCCTGCACCTGGTAATTATTGTTAAATTAGAACCAGGTGCAGGGTATTTAAAGAGGGTAGTCAGTTTGCTCGAGGCTGCAGAGGAGAAGGAGGCAGAAGAGGTGCTCTGCTTCCAAGCAGTCGTTGAGAAGTAAGTTCAAGAGAGCGTTTTGGTGTTTGTAGTGGGTAAACGGCTTAGCCATCCTGCGGGTTAGTTAGGTTCCTGTGTGTTTAGTCAGTGCTCTAAAAGGAGCTAGGTATTTGTTTTGTTTATTTTGTGTTTTGCTTATTTTGTTTATTAAAAATATATAGCGCGTTGGCGTGTAAAAAAATCCATTCCTGGGTCTGATTTTAAAGGGGCAAAGAACTGTGAGTGGTGTCGGCCAGTTCACAATCTATATATAATATATATATATATATCTCAAATACTTTTTTAAAATTTTTTTATAAATAGTTTATTTCAAATTGGAACAGGAAACAGGCATGACCAGGATCATGCCCAATCTGGTTATTACTGTAACTGTGCTTTTTTTCATAGAAGTGGCTCTGATTGCTGGATAAAATAGTAGCAATTTGAATATGGATGTACTGTAGATAGCAGGTAGAATGTAGTGTAAATAATGTAAGAGGTTTTCATTGATAATTCCTTTGTGATAACAATTCCTCCCACTGGGACAGCTCATTTCAATAGAAGTAGACCCCAAGGCCAAATATAAAAATATAACCCCTCCATCTCACTCACCAGTCATTGCCATGTCTAAGTTTTACATTTAAAGTAAATGCCTGAGATCTATTTTTATAACTTTTTGGTTGGTGTAATTACATTTTATTTCTCTAAACCTGACTATGAAGCAAGGTCTTGGAACATTTCATAATATGTGCTCCTTGGAACAATTTTATAACCTTCCAAAGGTTTAATTACACAAATATGCTGTAGTTGTATAATAATTAAATGTATGGCAAATTCATTATACTGGGAGGTTATTGGCCCTCTGGCTCATTCATGGGATAATTGTAGGTACTCAATGAAGATTCAGTACATTACATAACCAATTTGTAACATAATCCTAGTATTTTTCTCCTTTGTCAATGTTGTAACCTCAAAGTCAAGTAGGTTAGTTAGACACGATCTCCCTTTCCTAAAACCATGCTGACTTGTCTCCCAGGATACTCCTGCCATATAGATAATTTTCCATTTTGGATCTTATTATAGTTTACATATACTAGAAGTCAGGCTTATTGGTCTGTAGTTACCTGGTTCGGTTTTGTCTCCATTTTTGTGGATCGGTATTACGTTTGCAATTTTCCAGTCTGTCAGTACAACCTCTGTCTCAAGAGACTGTTGCATGATCTTGGTTAGCGGTTTATAAATAACTTATTTCATTTCCTTGCGTACTATTGGGAGGATCTCATCTGGCCTAGGGGATTTGTTTATTTTAAGAGCTCCTAGTCCCTTTAACACTTCTGCCTCTGTTGTGCTAAAGTTATTTAAAACTGGATAGGAACAGCTCGACATGTTGTCCGTATCTTCCTTTGTAAAAACTTGTGAAAAGTAATCATTTAATATATTTGCTATTTTTTTCTCTTCATCTATGATTTTGCCATTTGTATCTCTTAGACATTTGACTTCCTCCTTGAATGTTCTTTTACTGCTGTAATATTGGGAAAACTTTTTGGAATTGGTTTTAGCTCCCTTGGCAATGCTCATTTCTATCTCTCTCTTGGCCTTCCTTTTTGACTTGCGTTTGCAGTTCCAGGTACTCTTTCTGTGTATTTTGTTCTTGGTCCCTTTTAAATGCTCTGTAAAGTGCCTTTTTTCTCTGAATATTTTTTTGATTGATCTATGAAACCACTTTGGCAATTTTGTTTTAGATTTTTATTCGTATACTTTTGGGATGTATTTGTTTTGCGCCTCTAGTACTACATTTAAAAAAAATAAAAATAAATAGCCATCCTTTTTCTGTGTATTTTTTCTATTTTACTCCAATCTACTTCTGTTTGTCTGTTTCATACCTTCATAGTTTGCCTTTATCAAATTGTAAACCTTAGCTTTAGTTGTTACTTTTGGGGTTTTAACAAGCACATCAAATGAGACCATGTTGTGAGCTGAGTTTGCCAATGGTTCTCTAACCTCTTTTAGTTATTCTGTCTTCATTATTTGAAAAAAACTAAATTAAGACATGCCTCCTCTCTAGTTGGTGCCTTGATAAATTGCATTAGGAAGCAGTCAATTGTCATTTCTACCATTTCAATTTCATGTGCCGTGCTCCCCACCGGGTTTTTATATGGGGGAAGTTGAAATCCCCCATTAGAACGGCTTCTCCTTTGCACACGCATTTCTAATGTCCTTATATAACAGATTATTTTGCTTGGTTTCTGAATTTGGCGGTCTATAGCATGCTCCTATTATGCCCTTTTAAATTTCTGTCAATTATTCTGACCCATATTGATTCTGCGTTGCCTTTTTCTTCCAGATTTAACACCTGGGCTTCAAGACAATGTATAGTTTCCTATACAGTGTATACCCACTAATATTATATTCATCTCCATCACGCTAGGATAACCAAGTTTCTGTAACACCTATTGCATCGTAGTTACTTGTTAGTGTAGTATCTTCAAGTTCTAACATTTTCTTTTTGAGACTTCTAGCATTTAGATAAATACATTTAATGGCTATCTTACCTGAGTTGTTGCTCTTGTTTTGAGTCTTCCTTCAGTTTTTTTTGTTGATTTCTCCCCCCTTCCTTTCTAGTTTATTTGCGGGCTATCCCATTTTACCATCCTTTCACAGTGCTTAATTACACTTTGCTATGAATTTACTGTGGGACATTTTTATAAGGGGTAAAAAAAAAAAAAAAAAAAAGTGCTTCCATTTCTTTTATAATGAAGTTATCAGTCAAATATAACAGTTTTTCAAAACTAAATACTGAGTGTAAGGGTTACAAAAATACAGCCACTACCAATGGGTTCACATAGATCTAAGGAGTTTAAAAGATTAGACTTTTAAGGAAAACAGCCAAAACAAAAGTTATATCACAATTAAACACACAGAAAATATGTATAACAATGTTTAAGCAAATCCAGCTATACAAATTTTTAATTTGGATTTCAAAGGTTGTTCAATTCCAGAGGGGGTATTCTTAATTGGGTCATTGTTAATTGAGTTCCGACTGAACACTAAACCTGTGACCATACATTACTTCCTGGTTTGGGATCACAGCGCTGAGCTAATGCAACACTGAGGGGAGCCGATGAGGAAGCAAGAGTGGTGCTGTGACTGACATATTGACATCAGCATGCTGGTCGCTCCCTGTGGGCATTTCAGCTATGACTGGATGGAGCCTTGTCAATTAAGTCCTCCAACAATGTAGTTTTAATTGTAGTGGTTTGTTTTGGGTGATGTCACTCGGACGTGCATACAGGATGTTGTGGATTGCCATTCGATAAAGCTGGGAGACTGATGCCCGTAAATGTCACCAGGAGCATCATGTTTTGTGAAAGGGAGTGAATGGCTGTAGAGAAAACAAGAAGTATGCGTTGACAGGTGTCGCAATAGCTTCATTATCCAGCCAGGGAAGAGCATAGCCTAGTTCTGTTCCAATCACACAAATTGTTTTTCAAGACAAAAGCAAGGTTACTTGCTACTGAGCTATTTTTGTTGCTCCAGCTTGGGTATGTTTCTTTCAGGTAACACTGTATTACATAAAAAAAAAAAAAAAAGAAAACACGTCTATTGAAAGTGTATACTTCTTGCATTTAATATATACATGTAAGCATTGTGTGCATATAACTCTTATTTTTTAACTGAACAATTAGCTTTAAGATTTTAAATGGTGAAAAAAGTAATGATGTACAATATGATAAAACCTATCTGACATTTGAAAAAACTTCAAAGGAGGGGCAAAAAAATATATCTGTAGGTAATCATTGCTTCTCTCTCTCTCTCTCTCTCTCTCTCTCTCTCTTATATATAGATAGATATAGATAGATATAGATAGATATAGATAGATATAGATATATATATATATATATATATGTATATATATATATATATGAGAGAGAATCTGAAAAGATTTTAGAGAATTTGGAAAAAAACAAAAACAAACCAGATTAACAGTGACATTAAAAAAGCAGCAGCCCATGAAGCAGAGTGCACAACTCACATTGATCCTGCATCATTTGTCAACACATTTGTCCTTATCTACATTGTTCTGTTCACCATCACCAAGGGCAGTCAAGGCAATACTGTCATTTTGACAGTGTGGTGACTAGACCAGTGGTCCTCAGTCAAGGATGGAAAGATGCTGTATTTATAACCATACGCATATCACAAATAGTGTTGCACCTTAAATTGTAAAAATGGTTAAAAAAAAAAGGCAGATTTTACCAAAATAATTCCATATATTTTAACTTTTGTGAACTTGTATTTGTTATATGGGTCTCAAAAGTCTAATTTCGAAAGAAACACATTATTTGGTGCTAAATCTCTGTTTGGAAACCATGCTTTCAGATATCATTACACTTGCTTGGTCATTTCCAAATGACCAATGTGCTTTCACCTATGAAAGTGTTTTGACACATTAGACACTGCTGAGGTGAAACAAACAAATAAGTGCAGATATAACAGCCTTCCTGAGTAATAGTAACTCCTGAGTAATAGTTTATTACAACATGTTTCTTTCAAGTGTATACCGTTGAAACCTATAAGAACATAAGAAAGTTTACAAACGAGAGGAGGCCATTCAGCCCATCTTGCTCGTTTGGTTGTTAGTAGCTTATTGATCCCAGAATCTCATCAAGCAGCTTCTTGAAGGATCCCAGGGTGTCAGCTTCAACAACATTACTGGGGAGTTGGTTCCAGACCCTCACAATTCTCTGTGTAAAAAAGTGCCTCCTATTTTCTGTTCTGAATGCCCCTTTATCTAATCTCCATTTATGACCCCTGGTCCTTTTTTCTTTTTTCAAGTCAAAGAAGTCCCTATCTAGCTGTGGACTTAATTTGTTAGCTTCAAAATATACTTTTTTGTATGTAAAATCATTCGGAGTAGTTCGTATTTTGTTGTTTAATTTTGACATGACTTCAGGAGCTGGTCTTCTATTGTAGATGACTCTGGCTCCAACTTCTACAAAGACACTTTGGCTGATCTAGCCTGGGTAACATATATCTATGGCAGGCAGTATATTATTTGAGTGATTGCAATAAGAGCCACTGCAAATAACTGCAAACTTCATAAAAAAGGCAATTGAAACACTTATGCAGCCATATCACATTCCTTAGTAAAAATGTATAATTCACAACTTTGTATTGAAGAAATCAGTTGGCATTGCAGTAAATAAATATCCTTTGACCTGGTTAATAAGCCGGGTTGAAGGTGTAAAAAGAAAATATTTAACAAATTGCATTGCCTAAACACAGGCTATTTTAAATATTTTTAATGATTGCTTTAAATAGTTATCTGTTGAATATTTGTGTGTGTATCTGGGGACATTTTTTAAATACATCGTTATTGTTCTTAGTCTGGTGGATCGAATGCTTTGACTTGCACATGGTGTACATTCCAATAACCCTGAACCCAAAATTAGTGTCAATACAGGACAAAGTAGACACCTAGAGTGTATACCATTAAATAATGCGGTAAAATGTTTACGGCTGCAACGAAAGGTACATTTTGACCTTTACCGAAGGAAGGTTCGAACCTTCGATGGTACTCATTTGCATAATGTTATGGTGACGTCACCATAGCTACTTGTTTATATTTGATTGAAAATCCTATTTTACAGGTAATGCATATAAATGGAATAAAACATTCATATGTAGTTTAAAAATACGTTATATAGAATAGTAATCCTGTTTTATAATTTAAAAATAAAAACAAACGTTTATTTACACGTAACTGAGCCTGCTTGCATTGCAGCAGCATAAACTGCAGCGACAATTTAACTCAGCAGTCACCGTTCCAAGCAGGTTACCAGTCACATTCTACTACTACTAAAAATATTAATAATAATACTAATAATATGAACGTACACTTGTCAAGTGACCCCAGAGATTGGTAATGCCTCCATGATACGAGTCGCTTGCACAGTTTGCATTCAACTTTTTTTTTTTTGGTCGTCTGTGCATTTAACAAAAAAATCCCAAACAGCAGCTGGGTTTCGAGACATTTCTTTAAATCCAGCTTAAGCCTTGCGCTATACAACGTTTTGCTGTCGAAATGGCGAATTAAGAAATTAAAGGTTTGCCTCTAGATAACACGAGCTGGAGCGGGGAAGGGCAGACGGTGCTCAGTTTTCGAAATTAAAATGATCAGTGTTACTATCGTATATTTTGTATACAGCCACTAGAGGCGAGCCCACTGCTTTGTACCCTGCTCCATACGGCAGTGGCGCTAGAGTTGCTACTTATACGATTTGGTAGCATATTTGAATAACAATTCGTTTACATAATATGCATTATACAAATCAAAAAGATCGAATTTTGCAAGTGTTTGATGTGTAATGTGTGATTTATAGCATTCACACATTGTCAAACAGTTTCTGTTAACGGGGAAAAAACACAGTGCGTGAACCCGTCTGACAAACCTTCGAAGGTTTAAAACAATCTTCGAATCCCTGGCTAGTGAACGAACCTTCAAACCTTTGGTCACAGAAATGTTAGTATTTTATGGTTTGTAAAAAAGTACATTAAATACATTAACAATGTACTGTTACAATATGCATATAAATACATTATTTTACAACGTTTGCAGGAAGGTGAAGTCAATAAACAGAATAAAAATGGGTGCTAAACTGGCACAAGTGATGATTTCCGATTATTACACAAGTAATATTTGTCAGTGGTTTCATAACTGTCACGAGGGGGAGCATCAAGATAACAATTTAAAATATGTATGCAAGAAGGTTACGATCGGTTATGCTTTTTCAGCTGTTTCTGACATCCAGTTGGTTTTTGATAAAACTGAAATTAAAGTTTAAATCCGAAAACTGAATTTGTGCAGAAAAGGGAACGGGACATGCCATTATTACACACATCTCGTTATTAGAACTGTAACAAAAAAGCTGACTACAATGCTATTGCATCACTCATAAAATGCTAATTAAAATGCTCAACACATTCTAGTCACAAATATATTTCACACAATGCTAGTTTAAACTTTAACCCCCTTTCAAAATTGTAACTTGTCAACAGTGTATATTTTTAAAGACTAAATCTTAAAACTAAAATGAAACATGAAAACATAGGCATTGGTACAAAAAAAAGCCATTTCAAACCAGCAAAAAAATATTTTTGTGAAATGTGTTGTCAATTAAGGTTTTGCTATAATCTTACCAAAGCATATTATTTAATAGATCTCAATATTAAACAGTAAAAGTGGTAATGGCTTTGAGTCCCAAATTTGTACTTAAATTACTGTATTTTCAATTACAAATGTTATGACTGTTATGAATAGTAATATACAAGATTATTATTATTATTATTTATTTCTTAGCAGACGCCCTTATCCAGGGCGACTTACAATTGTTACAGCAGTGTGGAGTAGTGGTTAGGGCTCTGGACACTTGACCGGAGGGTTGTGGGTTCAATCCCCAGTGGGGGACACTGCTGTTGTACCCTTGAGCAAGGTACTTTACCTAGATTGCTCCAGTAAAAACCCAACTGTATAAATGGGTAATTGTATGTAAAAATAATGTGATATCTGTATAATGTGAAATAATGTATAATGTGATATCTTGTAACAATTGTAAGTCGCCCTGGATAAGGGTGTCTGCTAAGAAATAAATAATAATAATAATAATAATTACAAGGTATCACATTATACATTATTTCATATTATACAGATATCACATTATTTTTACATACAATTACCCATTTATACAGTTGGGTTTTTACTGGAGCAATCTAGGTAAAGTTCCTTGCTCAAGGGTACAGCAGCAGTGTCCCCCACTGGGGATTGAACCCATGACCCTCTGGTCAAGAGTCCAGAGCCCTAACCACTACTCCACACTGCTGCCCACGTTATGTTGGTCAGAGTAATTATTAAGGAGTATGCTTGTAGTTATAGTGTTTTATACAGTAGTTTTTATTTTATTTTATTGTTAAGATATGATGCATGCTATGGTGTCCAATGGAAATAAAGCATTATTGTTATTACTTGCATATTGTAATTAAAAACTTTCAAAAACTATAGATTAACATACACTGGTTCTTCTTACACCCTATTCACACTACCTAAAAAATGTAAGATCAACACATGTTGTGGCAGCAGTGTGGAGTAGTGGTTAGGGCTCTGGACTTGACTGGAGGGTCGTGGGTTCAATCCCAGGTGGGGGACACTGCTGCTGTTTCCTTGAGCAAGGTACTTTACCTAGATTGATCCAGTAAAAACCCAACTGCATAAATGGGTAATTGTATGTAACAAAATAATGTGATATCTTGTAACAATTGTAAGTTGCCCTGGATAAGAGTGTCTGCTAAGAAATAAATAATAATGAATGTTGAAACCATGTGATTGCCATCTACTTATTTTGCAGAACTTGATAATTGTTTATTAGTTAGGTTATTTGAATAGGGTATAACTCCACAAAAACACTGAAGGCAAATAACAGTGCTTACACTTTAATCAGATTAACATTTGTGTAACAAATAAATGTGTGTGTCGGTGTGTGCGTGCACGTGTGTGTGTGTGTGTGCTAAAAATGTGTTGTATGTGTTGACAAGGGACTAAAGGGGAGGAAACAAGATCTCTGCCACCTTCACAGCTGTTGTCGCATTCCATTGCCTTGCCATCACCTGCCTACACTTTCTTAATAACAATCTGTTTTTTCATGTAAATACAAAATGTACAAGCTTTTCTTTATACTTGTTAATCAGGGGAATTCACAAGTCCATGCAGATGGTTTCCCAATTAAAAAAAACAAAACAAAAAAAAAAAACTATTTTCCCCTCACCATCACAAGTTGACTTTTGCTTACTTCTGGAATCGTAGTTCCTGAGATGTTGCAATCAGTGAAGCATTACAATGAAAATATGGAATGCAGACATGGCAGCTGGTTGGGTCTCAAACAACATAATGTAATGTTTCTGCAGCTTAATTCTCTCACAGTTGGCTTGACACTAAGTCCTTGTCAGATCTATAAAACATGTTTATCATTTCCTCTGAAAGACCTACATTGATGCTTGCTCAGTTAAGATATATTTTTTCCTCTTTAAAGAATCAATTTATTCGATCAAGAAGTAGGGCATTACATAACTCGCCTTTACCATTACCTAGCTACTAATTGTCCAAAAACAAACTGAATTCCCCAACATGTCATGTCTGAGAGTAGGATAATATTGCTTGTCAGTGATTCCTGGGGTTATAACTGTATTGTCTTCTGTTGTTAAGGTTACTCTCTCAGTGGGGAGTAGAAACATGACCAGAGATTGTATTTAGTCCTAAACTGCAGTAGCTGGGAAGATCAAGTATGATAATTTCTTCAGTATGATCTTAGTGATAAGACACCAGGGGCCATATTTTCTTAAATTAACTCCTATTTTTTTAAGGAGAAAAAAACATGTTTCTTCTAGAAAAGATGACCTCAACAAGCTGCCGTACTAACACCAAAGACAGGCCGAAAATAAACTGAAGAACAGATACAAGTAGCTTACGAAATATGATTAACTCCAGTGGTTCAAAATGCAGGATGTGGATAACAATTCTGAATTTTAAGTCTTTAATTACTTTTTACAAAAGTAACAGGTAGGTTATGTGTTTTACTTGCAGCCACACGTACACTACAATTTCCGATGATTGTGCTAAGTATATGTAAGGTACTGTGTAGTATAGTAACGTGTCAGTGCAGCACCATGACCTAGTTTGTTTTGTGTACTAAGTAGGCGATGGTAAAAAAGAAAATGCGCTAAAATCATTTTGTTTCAATTTAAAATAATCTTTTAGTATTTTCACATTGTAGAGTAATGTGTACAATGCAGCAGCATTATTTATTTTGTGTTACCAGTAGCATATAGGCTAATGTAAAAAGAAAGTGCACTAGGTATTCATTTGATTGTACTGTATAGGCCTACTGTACAGATTTATAATTTGTACATAATGTGATGTGTAGAGAGAACACTAATGTTTATTTTAGCGGAATGATTTATACATTTAAAATAAATTGAGCACTAAATGTGTGTGTGTCTGTGCTATGTTTCTTTATTTTAAACTGGACACCTTGTTTTGGACAACCTGTCTGTCTCCAGACTTGTCCGGTTTAGCAGGGGACTACTGTGTTTTGGATGGATGCACTGCATTGTTTGCATGTGCAGATAATCCCTATTAAAATGTGTAAGAGGTAACTAGACAGGAGATAGGATTTCTGTGGTACTTTTTAAGCATTATAACTTTTATATGACTGTGCCCTAGTATGTTTTAAAGAAAAGTATGCTACTTGCAAGATAAATGTGTGTTTTATGTAGGCTAATTACAAGGGACCAAATAGGAAAATACTAGTCAATTAGTTATTTTAGACTTAAGCAGTCTCCAAAGGAAGTATAGGTAAATGAATAACTGTAAGATAGTGTAATTAATTTCTATTGTTATTAGCCATCTATTTATTTTAAATGTATGTCACCAGTAAGTATGTATAGTAAACATTAATTAATACAATGGCGATGGTTACTAATTCAGTTTAGGCTTAATATACATTTAGTATCTATAGTCTATTCTTGTAGATGTTAACATTTTTATTTTTTATTGTTGCTGGAAAAATATCAAGTTGCCATCGCTGGGCCATTAAAATCTTGACCCGGTCTTTTTATATAGATACAACTGCAGCACTTAAATGCACTGTGCAATCTCAGGAGACTACCCTTGAAGAAGTTCACTATCTAAGGGCTTGTCATGACTGTGAGCTAATTATTCCTATGATTTATATCTCTGCATGGAAACCTTTGTTCAGCTTGAACTTTACTGATCGCTTATATAATATTATATGCTAGAACAATGTCTGATGGTCTTTTTCTTGGCAGCTATTGGTCCTAATTTACTTACCTTTTTCAGATGGATTGAAATTGCTGCTGGTTGTACACATATCGGCACAGTTATTGATCTCTCACTTGAACTCGGCAGTTAAATGGCAACTAGTAAGCTATGTTTGGATGCAATAATCAACCTTTAAATAGAGAGGGTTCATAATGATTTCTGCTTAAGTTGAGACACTGGGAAGCTGTATTTGTCAGTTCAGAGAAAATATGGTTATTTTTATTTCAATTACTCTTTTTTTTTTTTTTTAAAGTTTACCCCCACAGAGCCAGACTGCCCTATACACTGATCTCGCAGTACAATACTCACTCTGTATGTTTGTTCCTATACTTTAAAATCAACCCTTGTAGATGTGTTTCTAATTTAACAGCATAGGAATTTAAATATGGGCTAATGAATATGTAATCAATGTAAACTAATGGTATTAAATGCAAACCATATTACTTTTCTGTTCTGCCAATAGAAAGTCTGCCATGTAATGCCTTTACCAGAAGAAACACTGGCAAGATTCACTGTCTTCCACATTTCGACTGTAATGTTTCTGTGCTGTAGGAGGTTATAGTCCAGGTATCTTTTTTTTTTAATAACATGTATTATATATAGCTGCATGGTCTGTAAACTTAATTTAATTAAACTATTTATTTCGTTCAAGACAGTCCTTTTTTCAGTGGGTTGCAGTTCAAATATTTCACTGTTAATCTGCTTTTCACTGGGTAGGTTAAAGCCACGGTGAGAAGCGGGGATACAAGGTTAATTGGTGGAAGATAGTGGGAAATATTCCTCTTTCTTATAGGACAGCAGTATCGCAGGTCAAGGATTACTTGGCGATGGAGTACAGTAATTGCTGTAGTTAAGATTGATGTTCTGGTTGTTACTTTCAAGCTTTGGATTGGGGTTGATAAAGGTTACAAGGTTAAAAGTGTAAGAAAACGATCCAAATTGGCAACTCAGCAGCCTAGGCAACCTTTACGTCTGCTTCGTTGAAATAGAATAATCACATCCAGCTATGGGAAGCTTTCTATTTCTACATCCACCAAATGTCATTACAGTTTTCCAGTACAATTTGAAATTAAACCACATTCTGTAAAGCTGTCTATATTCATGCTGCTTGTGAGTTTTACAGACAGGTAATGTCTGTGTTGGTGTTCCTGTGGATGACCAAACCTGCAGTACTATTAATGTTGTTCTAGGTAATCAACTTTTTATTTTTTTAGCCTTCTCATTCTTGCAGCTCAGATCAACAGATCAACTTTTTTTTTTTTTTTAATAGCCTTTCAGAATTGTTTTATGTTACTTATATCCACACTCCACATGCTGTCGAATGAGAGCAATTTAGTTTTCTCCCAGGTGGCTTAAATTTGATTTGAACTTACAGCAGAGTTTAAGCTGATACATAGCTTTTTATTGAACCTGAATACATTTAGGAATCCGGATAAGTCAGCCACTTCTATCTTCATAATTGAAATGCTACAGAAAATGCATTTAGCAACACATAGAACACTGTATTGGTGAACACTAGCTACTGCACTGATTACCACCATTGTTAATTATACTTTCATAATTGTTGCATGACAGAGTTTCTTATTTGTAAAGTGTTGTGGCAGAGCTGAGGCTCGGCATTTGAAAATATTATTTTTTCTGTTGTAAATACAGTTATATTATTTTGAATTTAAATTTAGCAGGGATGGGGTTAAACACCCACCCCTGCAAAAATAAGTGTGGGCAGAGGACAGTACTAATGATAGTCTGCACGATAGTTTCAATTGCAAAGAATCAAGTGCTTACAGAAAGACTGCTGGTTAGGTTTTAAGATGTTATCAGTTCAAACACACTGGGGGTTATTATCAAAGGCAAGCTGCTGGAGGATATTGCTATACGCCATTATTCTGACAGTTTTTTCTGTACCTCTGATTTTTCCCACCGATCTGAGTATTTTCTAAAGCTGCAGAAAAAATGGTGGGAATCTATCCGCTGGTTTGGTTCATTAGTTATTCTGACGCTTTTTTTGGCGGAATATATCATGATGTAAGAATCTGTGTATTTTCTAAAGACCAAGGTGGTGGATAATTTAAACTTCCTCTAGTTAGCTTTCCACCTGCTTCAGAATGGTCAATATGACTATCCACCAGTATAAAAAGAGTGACAGCACTTCAGATCGATTCACCCTGACTTTCAACATGGTTCTTGCCATTTCCACTGAAAATGAAACCCCTTTCAAAAATCGGACCCAGTGTATCAGTCTTCTGACCCATAGAAGATTGTAAAATAAGGTATTAAGTTAGTCCAATAATTCTTTAATTCATTGTAACTGCTGAAATATGTATTTTCTTTAATAGGGTGTGACAGGCAGAGGCCTGCCCCTGTAAATAATGTGTGTATGTGGTGGTGGTTTGTATTGTAAATGTGGTTTTGTTGGGTTTTATAAATAAAACAGGTATTTTGTGTGTAAAGAAAGTGTGGGCTAGATATGACAGGGGAGGGAGATTGAACTCTCTCCCTGCTTAATCAGAAGGAATGTACAGCAGGTGGCCAGGTGTTCAGTGCATGATTGATAATCAATTAACACTGACCATCTGGCTATAAAAGGGCTGGAAAGGCAGTCTGTTTGTTCTTTGGCCTGTAAGGTTGCATGTTGTGCTGTATGGAGGTGAAAGAGGAGAACTTTTGGAAGATAAGTGTCTATCCTGTCTACTTGTTTTGTGTTGTCACGAGGACGCTGCTACTCTCCCAGGAACTGACACTCTTGAGCCAGTATTGCACCTGGAAGCACCAGCACAACAACCTGTTGACAACAGAACTGCACTTTACTGTGACAGTTCAGTTCTGCACGCTACCTATTGAACACCGGGAACTGAAGCTATTGGAGCCAGTAAACCCACCCGGACACGACAGAGCACCAGCACCACCTTGATGATCTTTTTGTTATCAGGACTGTTAACCTGTTTTTGGACACACAACTCCAATACACATAGTGGTGTAGAGGTGGAACAAATAAAGCACCTTCAAAACTATTAAATCACCTGTCTGATGTCATTTCAGCACCTCACCATGCACATCCTGACATGGCTTTTTTTCTTTTTTTTTTTTTTTTTTTGAATAATTGTTTTTTATGAATCTTTATTTTAACAAGTTGATAGTGGTGTTAGAAAATAATTGAAAAAGTTCCGTCTCCGAGACTCCTCATTGAAGCATGTTTCGCATGACATCTTCTGTACAACAGCCGTTTTATTTTGTCATTTGACTCTGTCAATTTGGACAATAACTGCACAGCTGGTTTTGAAAACTGGGTATTGCCCTTTATCCAGCTTGACTTTTCTGATTATTTGTGAACCAAGATGAAAGCCCTGAATACCAAGCCTGATGCATTGAACAAATCCTTCCTTTTGTCCACTGCAAAATTGGTTGTCCATTGTAATTCACAAGGTAAAAATCTATTTGGAATTACACGTTAGATACCTAGAGATTTTCTTCCCTGACCACATCAACAGTACCTCTCAATTTTGTATGTTTGAATGCCACGTTCTTTCTTCAGTATCCAGCAGACTGGGGTACATGCAGATATAGTATGAAGCTTACTTAGGTGCAGTACAAGCATTACAGACTTTCAAACAGACAAATGCTTATGTAATGCCATCATACTTGTTGCCTTTTTGGTCTGAGTACTTTCATGTTTGTTCTATGAAAGTGCTCCGTCATGACATTTTCTGTCATTTTTAGCAGGGCTGGAGGTGGTTTCTCTTTTATTGTAAGCTTCAGCAACCATGCATCTACAAATGTGATGAACGATTCCCTATTGGTCATTGGTCTTTTTGATGTTGGTCTACAGGCACATCATTTATCAGTATTAATGTCAAAATGTGCAACAGTTTTTACCTACCATTATCTCAGGGTGTATTTATTATTTTAAGACTACAGGGCAATGTATGTTGTGTCTTTTAATTACCAAATGTAGAGGTTCATTGTTAATTTATTGAAAATATTATTTACATTTATTATTTATAGGTAACATCTGGTATACAACGTTTGCCAAAGCTACTATTACATATAGATATGGTAGTATTGTATATTAAAGAAATATGCATGAGAATTTAACCCCTTGTTTTCAAAATGGAACTGAATACAATTTTTTTTTTTTGTTTTTTGTCAAATAGATATTTGAGATTTGTGATACTAATGTACCCGCAGTACAAGTTAAATCTATAAACTCTAAAAATTCAGTAAGGCTTTAATTTAAACATCTTGGACTGCCAATGTGTAATTTCAGGTCAAGTATAATGGTTTTAGGTTCTTAGAGTGGCTATAAGATAATCTCAGGCATATATATATATATATATATATATATATATATATATATATATATATATATATATATATATATAGTCTGGTACTACTGTGTGTATATAAGTTTACCATAGCAACAGTGTAGCAAATTGTGATAAAGAATATTAGAAAATGATTCAGGACCATCAGCCAGTCAGCTTGTAGCTCTAGCAGGCTTCTATCAAACAGTAGATGCCTTCTGGAACATCACAGTATCAACTCTGAATCAAACTTAAGTCAATCCTCACAAGTACCGGCTTTTTCATTTTGACTTGCCGTAATGAAATTTCAGTTCACAGCTATGGGACAGCAAATACTAAACAAAGACACTATTGATCCAAATGTATTTTATTATCCTCCAAAACCAGCCAATCAATACTTTGTACTGACAAAAGCAACCAGTCCTATACCCGCAACTGCTGTATCAGCCAATCACAGCTTGTCCTGGTTTTACTTTTACTTTTTTTTTTTTTTTTTTTTTTTTTTTAAGAAAATGAGAAATCGTTTTTTAGTAGTGATAGCGCCCTCTCGATGAAGACTACCATGTGGTAGTTGACTTTGACTTTCATTAGCACCATCACTATCGGCTCAGTATTCATGACTCCAGTCACGGTCAACTATCAGACAATAGCGCCTTCACTGACGGGCACTATCGCTTAAGTGAAAACATGGTAAGCATTGTAAAATCTAGAGAGGTATCATAAAGCACATTCAACAACATGGCAACCATAGTAAACTACAGTATGGTAAATGCATTTTATAACAACGGGAAAGTTGCAAAATTTACAGAGGGTACTTTTTTAAGGGGGCTTTTTTCATAATAACTGTACTTAACCAACTGCATCCTGTTCTACTGTAATTCCTTTTTAAAATGTATGGTAATCATTTACAGTATTTAATCTTAAATTCACTCTTACCACAAAGCAGTGGTGACTTGACACAGAGAGGAGGCAGATTTTAAGGGTGCATTAAGGTTAAGCAATTTTTTCTAGCAACTCAAATTGACAATAAAAATTGACCACTGTCAACACACTTTTGATTGGCAGTCAAGTTGCTAGAATAGACCACTGCTCTATTTTCACCAATTAAGTTGACAATTTTTCTATATACTGTGTGTATTCAGCCAATGATATTGCATTTTCTAATCTCCCGATTTCACTCTCAATTTTGTAAATAGGAAGTATGGCTACAGAGAAGTGGATGCATGAGTAAACTTTGCAATTATTGGATTTTTTTCATGAAAACATTTATGGGATGTCTGATGAGCAGAATATATAGACTGCAATAGAAAACATGACTAATTTAAGGAATTGGCAAGTATTTTCAGGAAATCACCAGTGGAGGTAAAAGACAAACCGAAGAACCTCTGAACTTAGTATTTTGTGTCTTTCCAGAATTATTACAAGTAGCTGTTTTTCTAAAATAATGTTCACTTTCCCAGTGTAAGTATGGCAGATTTAGCAACAGCAATTTAGTTGTCAATTTTTTGTTGTAAATTAGAATTGAATATAATAATTGCTCATGTAACTCTGGCCTAAGTAGCCTCCTCTGACTTACAATATATGGTCTTCAATGCTTGCATATTTTCAACTTCTATGTTGGTCCAATAAAAGGTATCAACTATAACATTTTTGTTTTAAAAATCTCTGGCCCAATACAGCTAATAACAATTTTCAAAAGTAAAATAAATAAATGTTTACACTAACGAAGACACTAGCTGAATTCTTTGTCTACGTGACTTAGTTTCTTTAGAATACAGTATGATTGTTTTTGAAGGTATGGATATGTAGATATATGTATGTATGTAGATGGCATTTAAATGAACTATGTCATCAATAATAACACCTCAAAATAGATTTCCTGCTTGGATAGTTTCCATAAGGGTGTGAATTTATAAAAAATCATATTTAAGTACTCAAGCACTGCATACTTCGTCAAAGTTTTATTGAAATTATTTTTTAGCGGTATTAAGATATGCCATTGCCAATGTTTAAAATAGATTGCCCTGTCTCCTAGATTTCCATGTTAATTCATTCATGGCATATGTGTCGATAGTGTTTTTTTAATAGAAATGGGTCCTTAAAGTTGAGATAGCCTTATTAGACTGTTGCCATTAGAAATGTTTTAAAGAGACTCGTGTATTCCAACCCACTGTGACCAACATGTGATCTGTGGCATGGCAAGCGGTAGCTCCAAGCAAAATCTTCTCAGCAGTTGTTTAACAACTTGTCCTTGGGCACAGCAAAATGGAAATAAATGATCACATGCATTACATTGAATAATTAAATAACATTAATAGCTCAGGTATTAGGTTGTGTTAATTGGTGTCATTTTTATATCCGTCAGGCACAGGTATTGCTAGCAGAGTGTTTGACCTATGCCTTGTTCTTGCCATGGGGCAAAATACAGCAGCAGTGAATGATTATACTTTGATGTTCTAACCAATGAAGCATAGTCCTAGGCAGATAGATTCAGAAGTCAGTACAGGTAGAAGTCTTTGAAACATCAGGAATAGAGTTACCAGCCAAACAGCGTTGGGATATCATGTCACTTTTACTGTATACTATTTCTAAAATGCTTTTTCATGAATTTATATATGATATATATATATATATATATAAATTGTGCAGAGTTCTTACTGGTAGCAATAACGTAACCCTCTACTTAACTGTATTTTACTGATTTAAAACAACAGTACTGCACTTGGCTTTCAGCTCAGGGCACTCAAGCATAACCGACATCATCTTTCATGTCAACCTACTGTATATCAACTTTTTCAGTCACTTGAAATAAATAAAGTAAATAAGAAATGTGTCTGGCTCTTTCCAGCAGACATACTTTGGAGAGAATATTATACTTTAGTGAGTTAAAAATTGCTAGGAAGTAAACCTTTCAAGTGCCAAGGTCTGTTTTCCTAGGTCTGATTTATGACAGCCACATTCAGTGGAATGTTTATGTACAAATTAAATTAATAAAACAAACACTTAGGTAGCCCCACAGCTATCCATCATCCTGTTTCTAGTTATTTAAAGTGGCACTAAGAATCTTCAAGCCAGCCTTGCCTACAGCTAAGCTTGGAATACCCCCAGGGTCAGCAGTGTCCTGAAGAAAAACAGGAAATAGAAACAAGAACTTGAACACCAGCAAGAAAATGCAAAAAAATGAATGCTTTGTTTAACTTTGAGACGGTATTGATTGTAAGCCATTAACTAATGTTGATACAACTTAAGTGAAAGCTGGTTTACAGACAAACACAGGATGACAGAGTCAATGTGTAAATATACATGAATTGCAAATAGTTTAAATGGCTTCTGTATAACCAAGAAGTTACTTTTAAAATATGTAATCTGTTCAATTACTTGGTCTAAAATATTATTGTATTCTACTTTTGCTATGAAAATATGATAATAGTTTCAAATGTTTATATATTCAGTGTGTGTGTGTGTGTATATATATATATATATATATATATATATATATATATATATATATATATATATATTTTTTTTTTTTTTTGCCTTTCACAGACTAGTCAGTCTCCTGTCAGGTCTGACAACTTGTACCTCTGGCTTTATTTCATTTGTCAGATTTATATTGTACCCTTGTTGGTTCAGTATTGCCTACCAAGCTTTGGTCCATTAGTTTTACATCTAATGGATCAATATAATTCTCCTGGTCACAGGATGTATTTACGTTTCTGCTAGCCACAGTTATCTATTCCCTTGTGTGGGTGTATGTGTATTTGTGAAAATTCATTGTTGCTTTAAAGTTGGAGTGCCCTCCGTTTGTATGCATGTTGTAGACCCATACGCACGCACGCACGCACGCACACACACCTCCCCCTTGTTAAATAATTCTAGTTTTGTATGTTCCCATCATTCTTCAAAGTAATGATAGGGAACACAAAGGATTATTCAACATTATTGGCATTTGCACTCATTAATTATACATACAAGTAAGTCCTTAAGCAGCTAGACAGATAGTTTATTTATCAGAAACATAGTCTGGGTGTTAGAGGAGTGTGACGGGATCTGTCTACTGAGCATATTGTTTGATTATTACAAGCAGTGGCTGTTTTCTGTACTTTAACACCTGTGCATATACATTTCTACATTCATATTTACACAACTTCCTAGAATCTTCATGTAAAATACAAATTCAAATGTTAAATTAGATTTTTTAAATTCTCAAAAGGAGGAATCTAGATACTATAGATCCAAAGATGGATATTTAGTTCCATGTCTCCATCCCCTCTATTGTGTCTCCTTGTGAGAGGATTACTATAACTGTCTGTTTATAACTTAGCCTTGTCTGAAACTTACCAATATACAGTACAGATACATTGCTTACTGAATTCATTGGTATCTCCGATTAGATAATTGACAATTTTAGTGACCAAGATATCTTACAAGTATAATGGTACCCACAAGGTTTTCCATTTTCTAGGAAAGCAGTACAACTAGGATGGGGAAGACTGTTTCCTGATAACCTCACATAGGCTACTTGCTCATGAACTATCTTGGTATCACAGAATAGATACTTGTCTTTAAAAATATCCAAAATATTTTAATAAGCAGTTTGTTTCAGAAGTGCAGGGGTACCCCAAATATGATCCACTCACTACCAAGGTGGAATGGATATGGCTATGTTTCCCTCAATAGGTTTCTGGCTTAAGACTGTCAATTACAACACTATTTTGAATATTGATCATTCTTGGCATTCATGGTTAAACTATGATACTGGCTCTTTAAGGGTGTTACAGTGCATTAGATCAAGTCTGAAGATCAGAATAAATAATCTGTATAATAAATACTGGATATGTTGTGCTAGTTGAAAAGCGGTTCAATTAAAAAAAATAACTAACACACAAATAAAAATGTGAGTATACCATGTTATAAGAACATAAGAAAGTTTACCAAGGGGAGGAGGCCATTCGGCCCATCTTACTTGTTTGGTTGTTAAGAACATAAGAAGGTTCACAAATGAGAGGAGGCCATTCAGCCCATCTTGCTCGTTTGGTTGTTAGTAGCTTATTGATCCCAGAATCTCATCAAGCAGCTTCTTGAAGGATCCCAGGGTGTCAGCTTCAACAACATTACTGGGGAGTTGGTTCCAGACCCTCACAATTCTCTGTGTAAAAAAGTACCTCCAATTTTCTGTTCTAAATGCCCCTTCATCGAATCTCCATTTGTGACCCCTGGTCCTTTTTTCTTTTTTCAGGTTGAAAAAGTCCCCTGGGTCGACATTGTCAAAACCTTTTAGAATTTTGAATGCTTGAATCAGATCATCGCGTAGTCTTCTTTGTTCAAGACTGAATATATTCAATTCTTTGAGCCTGTCTGCATATGACATGCCTTTCAAACCCGGAATAATTCTGGTAGCTCTTCTTTGCACTCTTTCTAGAGCAGCAATATCCTTTTTGTAGTGAGGTGATCAGAATGAACACAATATTCTAGATGAGGTCTTACTAATGCATTGTACAGTTTTAACATTACTCCCTTGATACTTGTAAGAGCATCAACGCCTGAACGTTTACAGCTTTAAGAGCAAGTCACTATTGATTTTGTACTTCCTGTGGCTTCTCGTGTTCATTAAATATAGCTCCCATATTTTGTGAAGTGCTTCCACAACCAAATGGGTGCTCAGAGGAAAAGGAACCCTTTGTTATAGAGCAACATTTGTTTCAAACATTTCTCATTTTGCATTTGTATACTAAGCTCTAGCTAATGAATCTGCAGAGCCGTCTATAATCCTAGGGGTTTGTGTTAATAATAATAATAATAATAATAATAATAAATAATACTTTTAAGGTGTGTGTGTGTGTGTGTGTGTGTGTGTGTGTGTGTATATATATATATATATATATATATATATATTTGTGCTTGTCAAATGAAGCATCCATTATTCTTATTTATATTGGTGTTATTTTAATTCCATTAGTGCAGTTGTCCCTCAAATCAGAATTAAGTAAACATTAAAATGAACAGCCTCCACCACAGCAGTGAGCTACAGTACTGACAGATCGTTTTATTTTAATGTCTTGCAGCAATCACTTTTGAGAAATGAAGTACTACAAGCATGGTTTTTATTTTTGGTTTAATAGAAGATACATTTTGTATTAGTAGTAGTAGTATTTTTGTAAGATCAGTCTTGTTAAATCCATAGAGGTATAGCAAGTAACACTAAAGTGTCCTACTGTTTCTTTATTTCTTTCTTTATTTTAAATAAGTGGGAAATTATATATATATATATATATATATAATATATATATATATATATATATATATATATATTTCTGCTATTTGCATATTTTAAAATGTAATGATATATTTATTGCATTACTATTAAAATATTGTTCTTTGATTTAGATAAATTGTCTTAAACATCACAACACTGTTTTGGGGAAACTAGATAATCTCTTAAAAAACCTGAGCTACCCACGGCTTCTTGCAGATTGCTTATACAAGTTAAAGTACCGGTAATGACCCTTAATCATGAGCTGGGATCTAACACATCTTGACACACTCCTGTGTTACCTTATTATTAGGTGTTCATTATTCATAATGCAGTTTCCTGTCCAGGTCTCTGTGAAAAAGAACCTCTTTTGGATACTCGACAGCCTTAGAATTTATCAATGTCAGTGGCATCAGTTTGTAAGAGCAGAAATAGAAGTTTCCCAAATGTTTCATATTCAGGCATTTTTAATGTTTAGATTTTTTTCTCAGAAATTTGAATTGCAATACTATATGAAATACTATACAACCTCCAATCTCACATTTAAGTGATTGTATCCAGAGGAAAACAGAAAATATCGAAATCATTCACTGAATAAACTCAAGGGGTGGGTGTTAATTCTAATTATTACAATTCCTAAATTATGCTTATGCACTACATAGTATTTCTTACTTCTTAATCAATGTGTTGAGTTGACAGTAATGACATTCCAAAGCACATAATGTATGCAACCACTTCATCTTTTTAACTGGGTCTGTAGCTGTATTGAAACCTTCAATTTCATAGCGAAGCTTTATTTAACTAACTGCTGTACCATTGTGCTCTCTTAACATAGTTATAGAATTATAAATTAGGAATAGATATTCATAGATAAGTCGTGTAAAATGTTAAACAATTATCCTACATGGCATTATTAGAACAATTACAAACTTAGTTAATCAACCCCAGAAAATAAATTACATTGTGTAACTGAGAAGGTTATATTTAAATGAAGCTTAAAATGTGATATGGATTGCATTCCTCTATCCACTGTGAGTAATAACAACAATGTGTAATTAACTGTTTTAATCATTTCAAGTGATGGGTGCCAGAAAGCAGCATTTAGTATATCTGTATATTCCCAACTTGAACTATAAAATACAAGCAAAGAACCAAAACATATTCAACAGATAAAAAGGGTAATAATAAAAAAGGTGGTAATTTGGATTTTAAAACCTTGGTTAGCATTCCTTTTAAGGAGTAAGTAGCTTCAAATGTAATTGTATTTGTTTTTTACTGCCCCTTACCAGTGTATGATGCTTGCAACCGATCTGAGTTGTACTTATTGAATTGATAAAATACTACATACTATATGTTTTGAATTTAGATGTACCCTCTCATAGCTATATGTAATGTTGGCATTATTATTATTATTATTATTATTAATTAGTTATTTCTTAGCAGACACCCTTATCCAGGGTGACTTAAAATTGTTAGAAAATATCACGGTACAAAGTATCACATTACAAATTATCACGTTATAAAATAACACATTATAGAATATCACATTACAGAGTATCATATTACAGATAAGAGCAGTTGTAAAGTGCAATAAAAGCAGAAGCAAAAAAGATCAAATTCAGATAAGAGAAATGTGACCGGGTCTTCCTCGTGTCACGCGTGTGGGTAGCCGCTGTTCAAGCATACAGAGAGACGGACGTGATGTTGTCAAACGCCGGTACAGGCGCGCAGGTTTTGTTCACAAACAAGCAAAAAACGAAAGTAAAATAAAGGTGGTCTTGTGACGTTACCAGCGATGGTAACGCACAGAGGACTAGTACATCAAACTGTACAAAAAGTGCAAAATAAAACACAATAGCACAAACTATAAATCAAAGGTGCCGTGGAAACGACAGGCCTTGCAGCAGGCCTGAACCATCTCCCGCGGATGTCTTTAACCTGACGGACACTCGATCAAGACCCGCCCACCTGCTGATTGAGGTCCAGCCCAGCCAATCACCTGCTGCCCTTCCCCTCAACCAAGCCTAGCAGGCAGCAAGTCTCAATCGAGCGTCCGTCTGTAAACAATAATTCAATCAAACAAATCAACTCACAAAACGATAAAAAATAAACCCATTTCCCCATACAAATGATATCAACACTAAATACACATGCAGGGCAATCCCCCTGCTACAAGAAAAATAAAGAATACAGTACATAATTACATGTAAGATTGAGTTCGACTAAGAACAGTTAAGTTATATTAAAAATATTTGCGTATACGAGTGAAGTCCAGTAAGAGCACATAGTAAGTACGATAAATGGATGAGAATGAGTTCAAATGAGAGCAATTACAAGAAACGTGAATTGGATACCTATAAGAGTAAAATCAAGTTCAAGATACAGGAAGTAGTTATAATTAAGAACAGTAGTAGAGTAGGGCAAGGTATGGAACAGTTCAGTGCAAGTACAAGAAGATGCAAATACTGGTACAAGTGGGTGCCATATAGTAGGATTACCATGTGGCTCCAGATTAACCGGACGCTGTGAGACAGAACGGGATTTCAAACTTGCCCCTAAATTGAAATAAATGAAGGTGTAAATGAACCATCCTTAGCTACAATTAAGAATGGTGCTTAAATACCCGCATGCGCGTCAAATAATTGTATTAAACTAAGAATGAATTGCAGCCAGTCGCTATTTTTTTCTGTTTGTTAAAATTCAATCGGCCATATTATTCTGCAAATACAATCGCATCATCATCTCGTTGCTCCATCGATAAATTAGCTATTCGTTCATTAAGATCTGATCAGAAGCAGCTGATCAGTGCGACTTGTTTGCTGCGCCCAAGCAATTCCACCACAGCAGGATTAATCTCAGCAAAGGTGGAGCTCATTTATACGTGAATTTCTTTCAATTTAGGGGGAATTTTGAAATCCCGGTCTGTCTCAAAGCGTCCGGTTAATCTGGAGCCATATGGTAACCCTACATATAGTCAAGTATAATCAAGAGTTATGATGAGGTTTACAGATGCTGTCTGAACAGGTGTGTCTTGAGGAGGCGCCGGAAGGTGGTCAAGGACTGAGCAGTCCTGATATCCATGGGTAGGTCGTTCCACCACTGAGGGGCAAGGGTGGAGAAGGAGCGGGCTCTGGAAGCTGGGGAGCGGCGGGGGAATACAGTTAATCTGCCGGTAGTGGAGGAGCGGAGGGGTCGAGAGGGGGTGTAGTGAGAAATGATAGTCTGGAGATAGGAGGGAGCAGAAAGGTCAAAACAGCGATAAGCATGGTTGGATGGCATGGTTTGCTTTTAAAGCACTTGCCACTTAAGAGTTGAAAATCGTATTTTTTGGAAGTGATATGGGTCATCGAGACCGTTCACCTCAAGGGGGCTGAATTGATTTTCATAACAATTACAAGAGTTTACTCTGGCTATCTGGCTTCAGTATCACTGCCTCAATGTTGAACTGTCAATTGGCAAAATCGAATGCAACATTGTCGCTGATGGAGCCATTTTAGGGTTTGTATCATCAGAGTTTCTTTTTTTGCTGACTGCATGCTTGCATCCCCATTAGGGATAATGAAAATGTCTGTGTTTACAAATAATATGTGCAGTCCGTCTTAGATATTGAGTTTGCCTTTTGTAATTATATGTTGCTCTTGCAAGTTTTGTATAGTAACAAAAAGTGATATTGATTCATAAAAGGGTAACAAAAGTCAATACATGGGAAGGGAGTGTCTTTAAGAATTAAGCACCATTAGCAATCAGGATCATCTTTCCTAGTTTCTGACAATGTCTTCATATTGCTGATTTGTCTAAAAGATATGGATGGATGTATTTTGCAAGTATGATACTGTGCACTCTCATATTTTCTAGTACTTAAATTATAAGCAGAAGATCAATAGTTTCTTTTTTTTTTTTTTTTTTTTTTTTTTGCTGAGGCTATTTGTGTTCTTTTATCAATCCAAGAAGAGATGGTGATTTCCCAAATACTTCATACACTTAAATCTCCCCCATAGCCTCTGAACAGTGGCACGCTGAAATAGCAATTACTTAAGGCTTGGGTTTCATTATGATTTATGCTATCTCACTGACAATGGATAAAGCATCACCAGTGTACTGTAAGAATCTGCCACTCAGTCTCTGTCATTAAATAGAGAAAGGAAGCTTTTCTACAAAAGAGCAATCCACCAGTCTAGTGACCGGGGGCCACAATAGCCTCCCTAGGCACCTGCTATTAGCCCCTGATGGCCCTTATGATAAAACAAACTACTTGAATTTACTTTGAATGCAACCTTGTTTGAATGGCAGATGCTCTTTAGTTTCAGCACTGGGGATACCTTTATCTTTTTAAAAGGGTATTTTATTTTGATTTGTATTGTTTGGAGGGTGTAGGGGAGGGGGAGACTGTGTCTTCTGCACAATCCTGCCTTGATATATGTGGCCCTTGAGTATAGATTTGTAGGAGACCAATGCACACGAATAACTGAATGTATGTTAGTTGGTGGTTTTTGTTTTTGTGGTGTTTTTTTTTTGGTCTCATTGTAAATTGTGATTTAGAAGCTCATGTATGTCAAATACATAACTAGCACTGACAGTGCTGGTAACGGCCAATGGGCTTTTATGAAATACAATGCAGCTATACTGTAAAATATTCAGAAAATATGTCTATACCACTGATCCTTACAAATCCATAAACATGTTAAGAAAAAAAAAATATAGGTTTTACTTTTTATTGAACTGTCCCACTGCTAACACTTCAAACAACATAAAGGTAAGACACAATTTAAAGTTTATTAGGACTTTATGTCTGGTCGATTACATGTCAAGATGCTGATTGATTCCTGTTCATAAGTGTGAAAGAGTTACATGAAAGAAAGCAAAAACCTTATTGCTATATTTGTATGGAGAATAATAAAGGTAATAATTACTTTTATAGATTTTAAAATGTCAGGGAACAGTGATTCTTTAAATGTTATTATAACTGCACAAATATTTTTAATAAGTTCTGTCAAGCCTGTGTTAAGACAAGTCTGGCTTTTGGAATGTGATTCCTTTGTGTTGTCACAGTATGATGCATTTTTGAGTTGCACCTACTATATGACCTTGGGAATAGTATAGTATGCTGTTTATCAAGCCAAAATGGTCAGGAACCCCTTCTGGTTGTTCCACTTTTTATCAAAAAACAAATGGTGTGACAAAATAGTGCATTATGGGAAAATATTTTAAAAAAAAACAGTTGTGGTAAACACAGTCAATAATCATCTACCTCAATGTCTTTCCCCCATATTAACCAGGGATATGCAAGGACATTTCAACAACACCGGGGACAAGTGCAATCGCAACGGTCAGTGAAGTTTGAATAAAACACAGGCATTGGTTAGAATGCGAGCCCTGACTACCAATGGATTAAATTACAATAAACTAGATCACTGTGTCCATCTCCATATGAAGATGAACTCTCAATTAAGACAACTTTCTGACAGTCCCTTTCAATTTGGAGACAGTCTGAAGATCTCCCTCAATTACTAGCTGTACACATTTCCCCATATCTCTTGGATGGTTGTTCCACAGCAATGTGTGAAAAGAAAAAGGAATGAACCAATGTCCAATCCTGTCTGTCAGAATTGTATTGTGATAGAATTGAAACTGACTGTTAATGAGCGTGTCATACATTGTCAGAAGAAACAAGGACTGAATTCTACATTTAAGAAAAATGTAAATAGACCAGGGTGGGAGTTAACGTAATACTGTGCTATTTAGCAATCGGCTGCTCATATAATTATTATTATAGCTGAAATTTACCTTTAAGTTCAGCTATTATAATAGTGATAGGTGAGCTATATCACTCATGCCATGGGTCAATAAAAAAGACACACAATTTTGTTGATCTATAAACTATTTGGTTGATGCCTAAGAAAACAGTAGTCATAAGCGGTGATTTTTGAGTACAATGATGATCGTGCATGTTTTTAAAATCTAATTAGGTGTTAGAAAATTACTATAAAAACCTTGTTAATCGTACGTTAATGTGCCTTTTTAACATGTTTCTGTGGTTATATTTTTCTTAGCCTGGTTGGTAACTGTCAGTTGTTCGCTGTAGGAGGCAATGCCTCCACGCCATCAATTTTTTTAGATCACAAAGGCAGAACTAGATGAGGCAACAGCATCACCATTGATCTTACCTGGCTGTGCTTTTACATAATTGGGCAATGAAGCAAGATATGTGGATTCATCAGTTTTCTTCTCAATATAGGAGTCTGTTGCACACTAAGTTAGGGTTTGTCACCATGTGGGTCTTTAGCATAAAAGGATATTCAAAGTGTTCTTGTCAGCATTCCTTTAAAAAATACAACACCCCAATTACAGATACTGTAAGTACAGTCAGTGTCGCTTTATCGGGACGTCTCGGGAGAAGTAAAAATATCTAGAATAAGCGGCTGTCCCAATTAAACGAGAGGCACTGAGATGACCTTAGTCACACTTTTTTGTTTCTAAATGAAAAGAAAAATAATTAAAATCGCATCACATTATGATTAAATGTTAAATACATGATTGAAAATGAGTCATTTTTTTATTTCTAAACAAAATTAATCACTGTTTTTATTTCTACATGAAATGAAAAAGAATGAAATCACATCTTATCACAAGGTGAAGCGCCTGCGATGTTGACACTTCAACCTTCTTTGCAACAGCAGCCTGCCAAGCAAACCTGTCTGTTCATCATTTGAAAATGCTGTATCCCAATTAAACAAAGTGATATCCCGATTAAATGACATAAATAACATTGGGAAGAACAGTCTCCCAGAGTTATGTTCTATTTAAGCAGAAATCCCGATTATCGGTATCCCGATTTGGTGGTGCCGACTGTACTTCTAAATAATGTATAAGGAAAGGGTGTATTTTGTTCTGTAGTTTCCAGTAGGTAGATTATGTCCCCATTGGTTCATAAAGGTACAGGACATTTTCCAAAGTTAAATGGATGGTTGGTTAATGTAGAATTTCTTTGTTGACCCATGTGTGCTTCATTTTGTATCGATTCGTAATGATTTTCCTAAATTACATTTACATTATTAGCCTATTGATTTACGTACAATATATAAATTGCTGAAGCGAAATTGTTGGAAAACAAGAATGCATCATTGAAAATTTTACAAATATATTTTGAAAACCAAAGGTTATACACAAAGGGCCCAATTTTAATCACAGGGCAAGGCACTAACACCAAGGCCTGATTTATGGGGTGCGAGGTGGGCGCAGACATGCACAATCAGACTTTGTCCTGTGAAAGGACTTTAGGACCATGTTTAGCCCAGTTTTTATGCCGGCGCTTTCGAAAGATGTTGGACACAAATTAAGGGAGTGGCCTCATTGTCATGTTCTCCTGAACGATTTTGAAGATGGGGCACAGGTTTGAAAAGAGTAAACACTAGCACAGGGTAGCGAATGGACACACACAACCGACAATAGAAAACTAACAAGTAACTTAAATTTCAGCAATGTATTTATTTTTATTTTAAAAAAATCTTTGTTTATCAGTTACATGATGAAAGAAGATACTCTTTTTGCTGAGATTGTTTGTAATTTGTACACACCTTTATCAAGTGTTGAACATCCTGTAACTGGCAAAATAGATTGCAGTGGGCTAGGATTTATAGCATTTATTTATCATGTTTGATGGGCTGTCATCCAGTCCTGGACCCAAAATCTCCGGACTGTATTGTTTGTTTTACTGATTCCACAAGCGATTTACAACGTTTGCTGTGCCTGATTATGCCCCTCAGACAAGTCCCTTGGACAAATCCTTTCTTTGTTTTTGCAATCCAAAATTACATAGTAACAAAGTAACTGGTGCGTGGGCCAGATAAAATCTTAATCTTATATGTATATATATCCTACAACCTTGATTTTTTTAACAGGGGAGACCTGGTCAAGAAAGTGGCAGATAAAACAGAATCACAACTATTACAAGATAATCAGAAACAGATACAGAACATTAAAACAATTAGAAACAAAAGAAAATCAGTTTCCATTCAAGTATGAAATGTAACCACTACCGAATGGGTATTTACCTCTAAAAGACCCGAATCCTGAAAATGTATGCCAAAGCTGCTCGCAGAGCTTGTGACACAGTCTTGCAGCAATTTCAGCTTGCTATGTTAAGATTGACTCATCTCCCCAGGAGCTCACTTCTTGGCAGGGCATTTTTTGAAAGGGACTTGGCGGCTTCGGACACCTATGAAGGACTGTTCCTCGCTGGAGGCTAAATGTAGGTAGTAATGCACTCATAAAGTCTCCATTTGAGCCATTGCATTCAGCTGAGCTGAATTTTTTATCATTCAAAGCAGCTTTCTTGTTCGCTATCACCTCCACAAAGCAGGTGAGTGAGATGCAGACATTCCCGATAGCGAAAGCCTGCTTTATTTTTACAGAGGCCAGGACAAAGGTTACGCTCTGTACCAATGCTGTCTTTTTGCCGAAGATGATGTCGGCATTCCATGTCACCTGTGGAATTGGAGGCTTTCCATCCACCTACTTTCCAGTCTAACAGAGAGCGGCAACTCCATAAGCTCTGGCCAGTGCAAGCCCTGCCCTACTATTTTGACAGGACGAAAAGTTGGAGGCAGTCCAATTTTTTTGTCTGCTGTGGGGCAAAGTCCCATGGACAAGCCTTGTCTAAGTAGATAGCAGACACGGTCAGGACTGCCTATGAGCTGGCCAACTTGTCCCCTCCAGAAAAGCTCACTTCCCATTCCGCCAGGGGCATGGCAACTTTGTCGGCTTTATTCCAGGGTGCATCTGTCGGAGACATTTCCTTGCGACAGTTTATTTGTTTAAGTATATTGCAGGGCCATGGTACATAAAAAACCCTCTCAGCATAAAGAAAAACACAGATGCTACAGTACATATTAAAAATCAAACAAACAAAAAACATTGGTGCCCCACTGAACACTGAAAATGAGTATACCAATATAACCAAAGTGCTTTTTGAGGTGCTACAGTAGAATGAAATCAGTTCTAAATAATACCTCAACTTTTACATGCTTTAGCGTTTAATTTGTAACTGCAGGAGGTAGCTTGTTGTTCTTGAGAACCCATGAAGCCAAACTTCCAGCTGCATGTCTTGATGCTATGTGAAAGTGAAGGGACATTTGGGAATTGGTATTCTAAAAGCACACAACTTTATAGCTGTGACCCTGGTTTACCCATTAGTTTTGGAAACAGCCTAGCTTTCTTCATAACTGCTTTGTGGTTTTGTCACAAGGCAGAGATTGCTTGCAGCTATTCAGCTTCTGTAATGTGCAATGTAGTGCAAACATCCAAGAGATTTTAAAAAAGGAACCTAAATAATCATCTATTTATCCAATCCAAATTTACCTTCAACATTTAAGAGTTTATTATTTTTATAGGAAAGGTAGCTAGTAATTCAGGACTTCGCTACATTTCATTGTTAAATGTATTTTAATTGAATTTTTTTCTGGGGCACATGGTCTTGATGGCTGCTTCTCTTCCAATAAGCACTAAACTAAAACAGCAATCACTGTTTGAACTCTAAAACAGGCTTTAATCCTTGGATTTAGGGAGGTTTAAACAATGTACCTGATGTTTCTCAAAAAGGTTCTTTCAATGGTGTTGCTAGTGTTTTTGAACTGAGGTTTACACAACAAGTACATTGTTGTATTTGCCTGAGCACTGTAAATGCAATATTTCAATAATAATAATAATAATAATAGTCATAGTCATTATGTATCCAAGAGAAGGCTAAATTATTTTCTAAAGTTAAAAAAGAATCACATAAAGCATAATCACTCTCCTTTACTGGCTTATAGACTTATTTTTTCTCAATAAGTAAAACTGTTTTCTAGTCTTTAAATATCTATGAGTTTGATGCAAATACTGTATGTTCTATTGTTTCCATATGGTTTGTGCTGCCTTGTTTTAAAACTAGGTCAAGCACTAGATTGATAAAAATGCAATAAAGTTCTGGCAGCAGAAGTAACATCATTTTTCACTTCTGGAAGTAACATTTTGGCATTGTAAATAATGATTTCTGTCAAAATCGACTGTTTCTGGCATGTGTTGCTTAAATTAAACACAACAAACCCAAGAATTCCAACGTGTACCCAACCACTCCCCCAAAAAATAAATACAGTACAAATAAAAAAACAATAACAATACAACTTACTTCCAGGTCAGTAAGATTGAGAGTGGAGTCTAAATCCAAAGTGTTTTCTTTTGTCAAGTTAAATTATTATGGTTTTGGCACCTGCATTGATCAATACACTTGGAAAGATTCAGCTACCTCAGGCCCAAATAAATTCTAAGCCTTATATTAAAGCAGTTCCCCAGGTATTTAGGATTAATATTGCATCCACCATCCAGTGGCCTTGGAATCCGTGAAGGTGTGGAATGTCTAATAATTGTACCTGGTATGTTGGGGTGAGACAGCAGATAAAATAATTCTGCTTTTCAAAACTACAAGACTAATGTGCAGTAGAATCTTGTATTACACTCAACGGGTGATGCTGATTTAAAACAAAATGATTGAAAAATTAAATTCACTTTCAAATCTTATAAAAAAAGCAGCTTTTATATTGTTAGTGTAAAACTATGCATCTTGAACTGCAGCTCATATAAATCTGTTGTCAAATGAATGAGCCTAATACTGTTACTAAGACTTAGCAGCAGAGGATGCAGACATAATTTATCTCATGAATTAAAGTGGGTCAGCTGTAGCAGTAAGGATTTCTGGTACAACAGCACAGACTACTGGTTATTCTTATGTTTTGCTTGTATGTTTCGTGTATAGAATTACAGTATCCCTGTACAGTATACAGTCTTTCTTTTCACTAATATATTCCACAAACCCTAATTCACATTGCATTAAAATGTTCTTGTGCTCATGATCATATAAATGCCCAATTATTAAACGTGATTATTTTCCCTCATATGAGAAATTGATCACACAATTATAAATTGCATTTCCAGTAAGGATTACAAAACAATTTATGATGAATTGGGGTATTGCATGCTTCTATACAGGAACTCACAAGTATTAGGGCAAAATTTTGTGAAACTGTTTCCTTGTTACTAAACAAAAACATGCAAATGCTGATTTGAAGTAAAAAAAACAAAAACAAACAAAAAAAAAAACTGTTAACTAAGCCTTTAGTTACATCTAACACCCTCTAGGGATTCATTTTACATTTTGACCCAAATCTTTTCTGTGATTTGACCCAACTTCCATAATGATTTGTGGAGGAAAGCACAAACTGTGCTCTTCACGCCATTCATGGTCCATGTGATTTATTGCAAGTCCTTTTGCTGTGTAAATTAAGAGAACAAAGAAAATGTTGGGTCCTATGTATGATAAAGCATTGTAATCACCAGTATTTAATCAAAACAATAGAGATATTAAACAAGTGGGCTTTTTTTGCCTCTCGAAGACATAGAACCCAGACCATTTATTTAATGCGACTTCTACTTTTATCAGTGCTGAAGACAGGCTTATCCAGTATTCCAGTGTGACATTTAAATGATTAAGATCACATTACAGAGTAGATTATGATATCTCTTAGGGAATGGGTTAGCGCCGTTGGAGAGAACTGTGGAGCTTTGATTAAAGAAGAGATAGCTCCAGTTTCTCTACTGTTGTCAGCCAGAAATATAAGTGAGTGAAGCAGAAGAGGCTGAACTTAGTCTGCTGCACAGGATTTTCAGGAGCCATCATTTGTGCAGCTCAGATGTCTGGATAAGGGAATGCATCATTCAACAGAGCTGTATGCAACCTGTCCAGTACAATAAACAGCAATACTTGACACCGAAGTGACTAATAATGTTTGAGATATTGGTGTTTTAATTCTGCAACCCAGTCACATTTACCTTTTTGAAGATATATCTAGAAAACTTGCAGTTGCTCTTGTAATTGTGGTGAAATTTGGTATGGACTCTCATTAGCACTGTGGGTAGTTAAACGAAACTCAAAACGATATGTGTTACCCAGTGTTCTGTGAATAATAACTTAGCTGGCAGAAATACACTTTATTTATTTATTTATTTATTTATTTATTTTTAAAAAATAACATTTGCAAGGGACATACAATATGCCAATTAGGCAATATATTTATAGGGTACATCTTGTGAGGCGCATGTCTTAGATGTTCATTAAAACAATGTGAGATATCTGCTGTGACAGTGGAAGCATCTGGCAGCAACACAATAACACCAGCTATTGGTTAAAAAAAAAGGAAGAAACTAAATGTTTTTTAGCAACCAAGTAAGACACATTGACTGAGTTACTGGCAGAATAGTGTCACTTGGAAAACTGTTACCTGTTTTTACTCATACTTTATGACTTGTATTTTGTCTGCAGTTCTCGTTGCAGTTAAGAGATTTGAAATCAGATCCAGCAAATGACACAACACATTAACTAATATATGAATATATACATTTGTTGGAATATCTAACAATTTGTACATATTATCCAAATTAAGAGAATATATTATACTGTAAAACCTTGATTATCCTGTTTTGTTGTGTGCAGTACTCTTCTGTCAGGTTGTCATAGAAAATATGTTATTTAGCCCTGAATCTGTGGTATTTACAGTACAGTGCAGTACTGTATGCAGTGTATTTAAAGTTAAATAGGTTGTGTGATACATTTCTGTGGTTTATCCCAATAAGTTTGGATAATTGAGGTTTTACTGTAATACAATTTTAAGAGCATGCAAGTGGAGTTTTGGCAATTAAAATTCCTACTGGGTCAAGTGCAGAAGTACAGTACATGATTGATCTACTTTGAGTATATCAAGGTACAATAAAAGTCAAATACCTCCGTGAGGTACAGTAACCATAATATTTTATTATGAGTTAACTTTTCTTAATACAAGCTCTCACATCTTTCAAAGAAAAGAATGAACATGTGGCCTGGTTTTGGATGTTCTTTTATGTGTTCATTATTACTCTACCTGGTGGTGTTCTCCATCAAGATTAACTAACCTCAAATCCCATTTCATGCAAAATGTGATGCTTGACAGCCACATGATTTGCAAGCGCAGTGAATCGTGGAAGCCATCTTCTCTCAGTGAATTTATGGCAAGGAATCCTTCAGCATTACAGCAGACCAATGAAAACAAGGAGCCTTAAACTTGCTTCTTGACGTGCTCATTGCAGCATGACTTGTCCTCTCCCAAAGGTTTTACTACCCAGCCAAAGCTACCATTACTTACAGCACAGGCACGGTCCCAGTACGCACTAGAAATGTATGATTTATATTGAGATAAGGGGGAGACGTCTGATGTCTTCATCATTCATTCCCTATGAGAGGAAAATAAATACAGGCAGCTGCACAACTGTGACAACAATACTTGCCTTTAAAAGAATAACATGACCTTTGAATGTCAGCAGGAAAAAAAGACTACAGAACAAAAATGAATTAGGAAGTCCCATTTATCAGATACAGCCACAGAGACAATAACTACATTTTCATATGCCATTTGTGGATAAAAGGTTCTATATACATATCTAGTAATTACTTTAAATTGTTTCTGAAGGGCAAACTATGTGGAGCACTCAATGTTACAACCTTTTGGAGTTAATTACATTTTAAGACTATATACGGTAGGCTGGGTTCACAGGCAACAATTACTGCTAATCTTGGATTAACAGGTCAGAGATTAGTGCAAATCAGGTTCTTTGAAACCAGCAATGATCCATTGATAAATATGTGCACCTTAAAATGTTTAGTCAATCTCAACATTTACAAAGGAACCACTATTGGCCAGTAACTCCATCTCAGTAACAAAAAGTAGAGCTATTTCTAAGTAGAAAATAATGGAACTAGGAAAACAAAACAAACAAACAAAAAAACATTGTGTAGTGCAACTCAAGGGATCATTTTTAAACTGCTCCCCCCCCAGCTCAGAACGTCCCAATAAAAACATCCCAATAACACATAACATATTGGCTTTATTAAACATGCCAAATATCTGTGAGTGCAGAAACAGTAATAAATTATGATTTAAGAAAACAAGCCATGGCATAGTAAACATACAACTCTATATATATATATATGCTAATTCAATTTCAGCCTGCATATAGCATTCCCTTAAGCTAGAAATTTCAGTTGATAATGAGACAAACAAACATAAAAATGCATGTGCTATGTAGGTTTGAAAAGTTATTTTTTATTTCAGTACGTTTCAGACAAAAGCCCTTAAGCCGTGTACAAATTTCAAGGGAGCAGCAAAAAATGGTCTTATAGCTAATTCTTATTACGAGCCTAAGCCAAATGCATACTGTAACACTGAAATCAAATTTCAATTACAGTACAGTGAAAAGTATTATACATTAAAAGTACTGTGCATTTTACTGAAAATACGATAGTAAAATAATTTGTACAAACGGGAAATTCACATTAAGTGAATTTGTATTATGTGAGATTTACAATACGTGACTTGCCAGGGGCTTTAGCTAGGACTGTTGGTTTTAATGATAATTGACTATATATAGTATAGTATAGAATATAGTGTTGGATTGCTAAGATTTGGCCTGCAACAAATGCATGCATATTCATTGTATTTAAAAACGTTAAATAGGGGTGTGCTTTTGGTAAATTTTTATGAACATTTAAACTCTTTGCAATGTCAGCGTTAAAACGTTTAAAACATATCTACATACACACACACACACACTTTTTATATTACATTCTTATACTGACAGCTCTGGTTAGTATTTTCTAAGGTAATAAACCCTAAATAAAAAAAACAGCAACATTTTTTATGCCTGCATTAACTCTCCATAGAATTTTTTTGTCTAACTCTCTATATACCACAATGCTTTGCGTGCAGTGAGACGGAAGTCTCCACTGAAACTCAGCGGAGTCAAGTATCTTGTTAAATAGAATATCTTTTGAAACGCCCTTCTAAATATTATTGGCTGAAGCAGTTTTGAGTGGCTGGATTTTCATTGATTGAAATATTAGTGTGTGCTCCCATTGGCTAGAAAGTTTGCAGTGTTCGGCACAGTGCGAGATTGACAGTTGGAAGTTTGTCTGGTTGTTGGGAAGTTTGTCTAGTTGATTGGAAATTTGCAGGTCCATACATCGTATTAATGAATTGACAAATTAATGAATGAATTAACAAATACGTTTATGAATTACTGTATGAATTGACACATTTATGGACGAATTGCTGGACAAATTGACCAATTCGCGAATTGACAAACAAATTGACAAACTAACGGCCGGATAGTTTGGGCACAAATGGCGCTGCATATGTGTTATTGTTTATGGGTCGGCACAGTATTGGGATAATCTTACATCGATTTCAAAACTGTTGCATTCATGATTCACACGCACTGTCCTCTCATAGGGGATAACGTGATCACGCCCTGTTTGGACAAATATATAGCAAATGTGGTAACTTATAGATGTTTGCTTTTTATTGCCATTAGTAGCTCCGTCCACAATAATTCTGAATGTTTTCATTTCAAACTGTGCAGCATTGAACTTGTGTTTTTGTGGTACGGAAATTGTGTTTGGCATAATTATTTACATACCACGGTTTTCTCGTCCGGTTCCTCAAAATACTTCCAAACGTCTTCCTTTGTTTAGAGATGCCATTTTAAATATAGAACAAACTCAGACAAAAAAAAAAAAAAAAAAAAAAACTCTTGTCATTAACGTTATTTAATCCCGCCGTGGAATTGATACTAAACCACGCCTACTACAGGCATAAACACACACACAGTGCACCAATGAAGCGCCAGATCGACCGAGAATAAAACCCACCCAAGTGTCAATCTTTCTGTTGCACCAATTAGAAAAGCTACTTGGAGGCAATTGCCAAACCCCTTCCTTTTTATAATATCCGCCCTTACTGTTGCACTAGAGCAGTCTCATACGCGACGGAGTAATGATGATAAATTACTAAAATTAATGCATAAAAAAAAATATGCGTTTGGTGACATTTGTCACATGACTGGTTATACGTGTAGCATATTAAACGTTTTACCACTTCTTTAGAGTTACATTTAAATGTTTAAAATTCCCATCCCTATTAAAGTGAATATTACATCAATTACCAAAGAAAACTTTTGGGAGATTTTTACTTTGCATTTAGACCCTAGATCTCAACTGTAAACTGGATCATTCATAATGCTTGCATAAAAACAATGGACTGGAAAAAGAGAACCACTCTGTGATTCATTCCTTAAAGTGCTATGCACACTATAGCGTTTATTTGCGGCGTTTTTTACGCATTTTTGTATTCAGACTTACGCATCAAATATCAGTGATATTATTATCACACACAGGCAAGATGGGGGGAACGTCTGAATTATAGCAGTGCAGAATACCTTGTTCTTTATAAGCAGCACAATAAATATCTTGATAAAGAATACAAACAGAAATTATTGGAAAAATATGAGGAAATTGGAAAGTAAGCACTATTGGTATGTTAAAATAAACACACTGTTTTAACTACAGGTTTTCGTTCAATGAAAGTGCATGCCATGAGATACCGCGGCCCATTATTGAATATAGACTGAACTACAAAACAAAATCACGTATCTAATTATATCCAGTAGCATACACAGGTAAGTGGTATTGTATTTACAGTAAATTAAATTGTAAAACGTTTTTATGTCAAGCATATATGTTAGAATACGTGTATTTATTTCCCCAATAATGTAAACACTGTGCTGTCTGACGTTACATCTGCATTGACAGTACCATCTACCTGCGTTTACTGTATTGTTTATTAAAACACCAGGATGCATCGAAATGATTGCGTTTGGTAGATTATTTAAGAAGAACATAAAGTTTACAAACAGGAGGCCATTTGGCCCATCTTGCTCGTTTGGTTGTTAGTTGCTTATTGATCCCAGAATCTCATCAAGCAGCTTCTTGAAGGATCCCAGGGTGTCAGCTTCAACAAATATATACAACATGTTAAATGAACACATTAAATATATATAGTATATTTCAGCTCTTGCACAAGACGATGGTACTCCCCAAGGGTTTCCTGATGCTCTTTATTATAGGGTGAATCTACATTCTTCTCTTTCTTTCTCTTTGGAGCAATAACCATGTGGCAGTTTGCACCCGATCCATATTGCCTTCAGATTTTATCCAAATTTAGGACAGGACAGTGTGGTGATTGTGGCATTTTTCGTCCAAAAATCGAACCTATTTCGATATATATATATATATATATATATATATATATATATATATATATAATTTTTTTTTTTTTTTTTTTTTTTTTTTCAGAGAATTTCCCTTTTTTTCGCAGCGATTATGCTCAAGTGTGAAAGGTAGTTTTACATTACATAGGTTTGATTTTTACCATAGAAAACACAGTTAATAAATGCTATAGTGTGAATAGCCCTTAGTAGTATTTCTGTACTTAAACAGGTTTGTGCTGACAAAAGGGAAGGACGATTTAGGTAACTCTTACAACCAATAACGTTGCAATCTTAAAACTCCCCTTTCAGAATGGTTTGTCTTCCAAATTAATGCCTCACCTGCAAGTATTTGCCTATACAGACTAAGGCATGATAGGGCCCATAGTAATAATGTTATAATATTGTAGCGAAATAGGTTAACGCAGGCAGGCACATCACACAGAGCGAGGCAATCCACACACAGGTGGAGGGCAGGCGCGAACCCAGGACCCCTCGCTCTAAAACATAGTGGCAATACCGCTGTACAAAAAAGCCGTCTCCTTTGCAAGGAGCGTATATCGGGCTTATATCTTTGTGTGTAATTACGTCACCTACCAGCCCTGCTGCTGCCTTCCCCTGTGCACGCTACAATATATTTAAACAGAATTTTCAATGCCTCTGCAATAGATCAGGGATTTCTGATGCAAAGAGAACTGCAAGAGCTGTGGTCACCAACCACAGTCACAGGGAAGTGCTTTTTTTGTATCTGTTTGAACCCATTGAGCCAGTATCTGCACAAGCTTATGGTATTTGGGACTTCCATTTATGTTTCGATTTTTTTTTTTTTTTTTTAAAGAATAACCTAAAAAGCTAAAAATAGCTATTCCATTTTTTTGTATTTCTTTTTTTGGACAGTCATAGAATTGAAGCGTAAGGTCAAAGGTCCAATAGGAAAAAAGCTTGTTGGCCCATGATGGTAAGCCTAACCCTGGGTGCAGTCAAGCAATGTTCAGACAGCTGTGTTGAGTGCTCAAAGGATAATATTGATTTAAGCTCTGAGACGTATGTGCATAGCCATTTATTTTTATTTATTTTTTAAGTTACTCCCAGTGGGCATTAGTATGTATCAAACAAGACACTATAGTACGGGCCATAATTCAACTAGAAGTAAAATTCCATAAAATACAACTTTAAAAATATAAGAAATGTCACAGAAACTCATGCGTGTTGTGACCTAGTGATGATTTATAATTTATGTTTATTTTAAATCAGGAGAATTAACATTACTTCTTTGGTGGTTTGAGTTGCGTTTCCTCAACTCTTTAAACGAATTAAACACTCTAATTAAACCACATGTATAAAGCATGTTGGAAACAACTTTCTATTGGTTTGAAAAATGAAAGAACCATTCTGAATCTTTAATCTTTTAATCTTTGTAGTGAAAATGTTTAAGTAGTACAGTGTTTTAGTTATGTAGTAGTATTGTGTTGTAGCTCAAACTACTGTACTAAGACACCAATAATCTTTCAATTGCCTGGTACTTTCTTTATTCTCAAATGACTTATAATGCAGCCATTGTTATTCCATCATTTGTATATGCACAAAAAAAAAAAAAATACATGTTTGCTATGAACCGTTATTCTGAATACTAAATACATTTTTTTTTTTAATTAAAAAAGTGTCATCCTTACATTCCAGATTAGAATAGCTTTGGAATAATGAGTTATATTAAGGGGTAGGTTTACTAAAGTGTTGCACCTGTTGCAATAGTCACAAACCAGTTGCAAACGAGTCAGAAGTCGAGGGTGAAATGTACTAAACAAGCGCAATGCTGTTAGTGCATTTGCATTTGCAGCAGCAGCTTTTCTTTGGGGTTCAGCCTCAGATGAACATGTAATATGGGGGTTCCTGCATAAATTCGCAAAAAGGGGGTGAATATAGTGCAAATCAGGATTCTCAAATATTATAATGAGATGTGCGAAAGTTGCAGACAATTGCGACACTTACAATTGCATCCATTTTTTAAGAACCTTTGAAAGCATGTTTTAAACAGTCGCAATTGTTGCTGGCATTTGCCAGTCCGCCTTTTCTCATGCATTGACAGTTGTGCTCAATGTATTTGAGGTGAACAGTGAAATACAGTACCTATTTTTCCCTAAAACCAGGGAGCAATAGACTTCACACATTCTGAGCATCTGTATAGGAATAGGAAACACACATATTATTATATTAATGTGCAGGTGGTTTATAATTGTCTATAATTTAGCACTGCACCATTGACTAACTTAAATAAAAACTGACAGTATATATTTGGCTCATGAGGCTACTCATAATAGCACAAATTAGTGGTATAATGCAAAATGTGTTGCTTATCCCTTGAAATTCATATTAACGAGAATTGACTGTCCTCCTGTAAGTATCATAACTTGTCAATACGGCACCATGATCTAGTTTATGTTAATTGTCTAGGCTGCCAAGTTAATACCAATAATTAAAAAAACCCTGCGAACATAATTTAGTTTTAATTTAAAATAATATTTTATTTGCATTACACCAATGTGTGCAATGCAGCAGCATGATTTATTTTGTGTTACCATACTGGTAGCCTAGGCTGAAGTAAAAAGAAAGTGCGCTAGGTGTTCATTTGATTTTACTACTGTACTGTATACTGCATAGGCATACTATACAGACTAATATTTTTTTCATAATATGTGTGTGTGTAATATATATATATATATATATATATATATATATATAATATGAAGATGGAACAGAATGCATTGTATAGATGACGTTTACATTTAACAAAAACAATGTTATTTTGATTCTATTCTTGCACCCCTGCATGTATAGACGTTATCCTTCGGGCCCCCTCTGCTGCAGCAACTCCCGCTAATTATTAGAACAATGTCGCACAACTCTCGCAATGTATAATTCTAGAGATCTCACTAAGACAACGCAACAAACATTTAAATTAGTATATTGCAGCTGTAACCATTTTCAGTGTCGCAACGGAAATGCAAATTGTGGTTGTGTGCGCTGTGACTGGCCCATCTTAGTACACCTACACCTAAGTGTATTAACACATTGTATAGTACCCACTTGTGAAAAGTCAATAACCAGGTAAAAGTGTTCTTCATAGAAAGATGATCCTATATAAGGGTGATTTTTGGTGCATAGAGCCTTTAACCCATGGAGTATGAGGACGAAATATAACACAAATAGAGAAAGGTGGATTGATAAAGCTTAAAGTTCAGAGTAGTAGAAAACATAATTAGCATGACTGATAAAATGTTATTTTGTTTACATTTTGTAGTCTAATCAAAATATGCATTCCCATGCATTGAATTACAAAGCAAAAGTAACAAAGTTTAGAAATAGCAAAAACAGTTCAAGTTAAAATGTGTGTTTTATTTCATGGTGTGTTTTAACTTTCTTATATCTTTATTGCTGTGAAAAATGAATACCACTAATTGTAAGAAAAATAACAAAAAACATAATATTCAGGACCAAAAGGAATGTTCTATACAGTATATAAGGTCTGCTTTATTAGCTTTATCTTTGGTATTCTTTAACCAATTGTTTTGTTTTTATTCTAGGGAAATCTTGAGGAGTTTGGCACTTTTGATTCTCCAGTCTGAAGCTGCCCTGCTGTCAGTTTTCTTATACTGGTAAGATTATTAATATTATTATTAGTCCTATTTAGCCCGTAAAAATGGGACTGCACCAGCTGTCAAACGACAGCTGGAAAAATTATATTTAGCACCCTTGAGGGTGCTAACAAGGGTGAGCCTTAACTGATTTTAACTAAAGAAACCGGGAAAACGGATTGTAAATTAAATATTTAGCAAAAAAGGGGTGGTGGTGCAGAGCATGCCATTTAGAGCCCACTGGTCGACAAAAGCTGTCGTGTCGCCAGCGGACTCCGCGTGGGCGTGCTCTAACTTAACCCGGGACCGAACCAGGGACCTGAACATGGCCCCACAGTCAGAGACCCTCTCCGGTGATCTTGAGCTTCCTGGTCTTGTAAATTGTTAGTTTAGCAAGAGCCAGGAGCAGATTCACGAGGAGGTCTCTCTTCCTGGTAGAGCCACGAACAGGGTGCCCGAAAATAAGGAGGGTAGGGGAAAAATGCAGCCAGAACTGCAACAGAAGATTCCTCAACAGAAAGAAAAACGGCTGCAACCTGGCGCACAAAAAAAATATGAAAACTACTGACTCGGACTGACCGCAGAAAGGGCATGCGGCGTCCGAGTCGGTAAAGTGATGCAGGAGCTCCCCTGATGCGACTGCTACGTGGAGGACTCTCCATCCTAAATCCCCAGCTCCTCTTGGGACTAGTGGGGAGTACAGGGCTTCCCACTGGGGACTCTCGCCCTCCGGGGTCGGAGGGGCTCCCGCCAAGCGGTATCTCGGCGGGAGACGAGGGCGAGGAAATGGAGAGTGTGGAGCATCATCGTGTACAGGGTTCTCCTATTACTAGTAGTAGTAGTCATATTAGTTGTAGTAATATTAGCATTAATATAGACTGAATACAAACAATTTATAATAGCATTAATATCCTGCGGTCATTATGGCTATGTAATTGACCTTGTCTTTTGTTAAGTGCCCTTGCCTGCTGCTTGGGACACCTGTCTCTAATTCAGAACTGCCCATAAGAATTAAGCAATTATATGATAATAGTTCAAGTTACAGTATGTAATCACTTTATGTATTCTCAAATGACATAATTGGGTCTTCAGTTTTTCAGTTATTATTAATTTAATTTTTCGGTGCTTATTTGAGCTATTTTCAAAAGGCTTTTTTCCGGGGCTTTTGCTTTTTATATACTGTATGAAATTATTGTTTTCGGTTACTTTCCAAAATGCATGTTTTTTTGTGTATTAACACATTAACAATATTTAATACAGTTTTAACTGTAGTTGGCAGTGTAGTGTCAGAGTGGGTCATAATATCATTCTGTGTATGAAATTAACAGAATTGAAATATATTGAGGGGGGTCCTAAGCCATTCTCTGTGTCTACTCGGTTTCTGCTCACAAACTGAATCATTTGGTGCCGGCAGTATCTTGCACAAGGCAGTTGTGGGTGCTTTGACACCTCAGACAGAAAACAGTCCATCTCAAAAATCCAGCCGACAGGGGGAGAAACACCGGACCAATTGAGAACAATGGGCCGTCTTTGAAAGAGAACCACCAATGAGAAACACCCCACGTGACTCGGGCACAGCCCAAAATAAACACGCTGACCAATCATAGGGTGGAAGTGAGAATCACAAAAGCAGCCGTGCGACTTTCAAAGGGTGTGCTTCCCATATGATGCGCTTCCCAGCCTAAGCAAGCTCCCCACAGGAGAAGCAGGGCTCCAGGCAAGAGAAAAAAAGTCATGCTGAGAGGAAGTGGCTTGGAGTTCAGAGGAACGAAAGGGACGCTAAACTGCTCTGAAGAAAGTTTCTCATGGAAGGCAAGGAAGAACCAATGGCTAATATTCTGAAGAATGGCTAAAATCATGTTCTGAGAAGGCTGAAATCAGCTTTGAAGAGAGCCCTAGCTCTTTGCCCTACGAGAGACTGAAACAGTAAACGGGACACTGCCTTGATGTGAAAGCTGGTCTTGGTTCCCACCTAAGGCCTAAGGTCATGTACTAGCTGTACAGAAGAATCAGAAGGAAAACACTTCTACGAACTACATAACTTTCCAATTTCAACGCATTATCTGAACTGAGTTACGTCTGATCAACTGAACTATTTCCAGTTGGAAAACTGCCTACAACAAAGATAATGCTGCAAGACTTGGAAATAAACAAGCTGATCTCCATTTGGCTTATATTCACTGAAGTCATCTTTTAAGTTTTGTCAGTATTTTAAACCAGAGAATTGTTCTTGTATTAATGCCCCCAATGTTTGCGTTCACATTTCTAAGCACATAAGGTTTGTGAAAGTGTGATATTGCAAAGTAATTTCATATAGAAAGGACAGAGACTTATATTGTCAACATAACATTGTATTTTCAAGGTTAAATGTGAACACAGATGTAATTCTCATGAAACAGAAATAAGTACTGACCATTTTGCTCAAAATGTGGCAGGCAGTTCCATTAATAATTTATAATGAATACTGTAATGATTTAACAAAGGAACTTCTGCAGGTAGCCACGTTCTAAGGTCACACTATTCTATCACTGTAAAATGTAAACTGGAGTTTTTTTCTTCAAGTCAATAAATTAGCCAGTAACTTCAAAAAAGGTCAAACTCAGAGTTATTGTTTTCCATAATAATTTCTCAGGTCATTAAGCCTATGAAATTCAATGGAAACTGAAACCCATGAAAGTAAATGAAAGGCTGTTGTGCCCAGCATAGTGTCTAGATTTCATAGATAATAAAGGAAAGCACTGTGCCTCATAATTGACACTCACTAATGGTTTGTAATGGGCAACACATACTAGAGAAGGACTGCACTGAGGGGGTTATGTTCTGGTGCTCAAGATGTATGAGGTGCCCCCCGCCCAATTGTTGTTGTTTTTTTTTTTTTTTAATAAATAGTGTTCATGCTGCTTTTACAAAATGTTGTGATATCTGTTCTCTTCTAATCAGAGAAAATATGCATTCTCGTAAAAAGGTGGTAACCATAGCTTTACAATCATTTTCCTTTTAGAAGTAAATGAAGCATTATCACTTGTCTCCATTTTCTTCAGTTATTGGTTCTTATCTTATATTTTATATATCAGTTTGGAACCTGCAGATATTTTAAAACAACACTGTAGTAGTCAAAGCTGCTGTTGTTACTGAAATTCTCTTATCCTTTGGTTAATTCTTATATGTACTGAACCACACCTCTGGAAAGTTTGATTACGTGCTGCGATTGAACTGCAAAATGTGGGTGCTAAGTTTTATGAATCACCATATACTGCAAATAAAAATACTTATGCAACTGGGATTAATCTGTTTTTCCCTGTAAATCTTACTTATTTATATTCAATATGCACTCTTTTAACTTTATCAATGTGGAGTAGTTTGTGTAAATTCTACATGTGAAGTCTAATTTGTCGTGGAGTATGCTCAGGTGCCAACAAAATATGAAAACTTTGCAGGGGGGGTGAATACTTCTGCAAACCACTGTATATATATGTGTGTGTGTCCCAAGAAACGGGAATCGGAATGCTCTGAAAAAAGACTAGAAAACAGGTATTTTGTTTAGCGATATTTAGTTTTGGAGAGTGCGTGTATTTTGAACATACTACTTGGGTACACTGCATTGTGTGAAAAAAAGTTTCAAGAAATAAAATGTAAGTGGGCGAAAGCAAGCAATGTATGTATATGAAGAGCACAACCGGGAGTTTACAGTAACATATGATCTGTGTTCAGAATTTCAACAGCCGATTTGCAGGAAGAAAGCAAGTGTTCAAACAGTTTTATAATTAATTATAATAACAATCAAGTAATTGTTGTGCGTGTATGTCTGTGTGTCAAATGGGAAGGCACTTTCAACAGTGAAGAAGTACAGGAAACAAAGACTGCTTTACACACTCGAAAATGCAAAAGACATTTTTTTCTGCAAAAGACACAGAACGTTATTATTTAGTTTTCTTGAAACAGTATTTATATTACAGTACTTAGTGCTGAAAGACTCAAATATAATTTTGTACTTTAAGGGATATGTTGAGTTCAGTGACAAGGCTTCAGATTAATTGACGCTTTGGTATGAAAACAACTTGACGGCATCAAAATACGCTGGCGCTAATGCTTTGAAGCAACGCACTTGGTGTGAAAAGACCTTAAGTGAATACAATAATTTCACAGTATTTAAAAAGCGAAAGCACGGAAATATAGGCTATTTACATTATCATGCTGCTGTGGTCAGACCAGGTCAGGAAGCTAAAGTCATATCACATATCACATATTGCAGTGGCACGGGGTTAGGCAGGTTTACATATTTAGGATAGTCTATCTAATTAATATATAAAATGGTGGGGTCTAACAATTTTCACAAAAGTCATACCTTTCGCAATTTCTAACATATTACAGGTGTCGAAATGACAGATGAGGAGCATTCGTTAAAAAAAAGAAAACCACAAAAAAAACATTTAATTTACAACGTCAGCCATACCTTGTTTACATGCAATAATCTAAAAGCATGTATTTAATCCCAGCATAAAAACATGAAATCATTATACTTACATTTATCTACATTTTGTGCCTTAATTTAAGAAAAATAAATCAATAACCAATGCGAGGACAGGTCTGGGGGTCACTGGAGCAGCCTCAACAGTGAACTTACTGGTGCACAATGAAAACGCAACAGTCTAAATTTTACATCAATAACTCACTGGGCACATACATAATGTTACTTACATTTTAAATAGTGAGCAGACAGGTTTGTTGACTGTTTCAGTAGTATTGTTCCTTGGGATAACAAAATACTGAGCTCAAGTCATGTGATTTCATAAAACCGTCAAGTGCTCAGTGTTTGGTATTTGATTCAAAATTGCCAAAATGAGTTGATTAAGAATCTGTATAAATAACCATTCAAAAAGACATGATTTTAATTAACGCAAGAACAGCAAAAGATACGACCATGCCCTGCTTGAGTAATGAAGATTGCCTGGTTGCTATCGGCATGATTGAAGGCGGCCGGTCTGTGAGAGAAGCTTTAACAGTCCTTGTTTGACTTGATACCCTATGTAAACTGGAACACTGCCATGAATCCAAACCTTTTGGCACAGTTTCAGGACGGTGTAAACTGTGCGTTTGTCATATAGATGAATTTAAAGTAATGGTTACAAATGTATACGATTGCCAGAAGAATTACCTTTTATTCCTGTGATTTTTCCACTTTAAAATAATGTCTATTAACTCATAATGAAGTAAAGTGATCTATATAACTTTAACCATGAGAAAAGAACCAAACATAAATATTCAGCTGCTAGTCCTATTCTAATTTAGTCACTTTTCTAAACTTTAAAAGTGTTAAATTTCCATGAAAATGTTTTGAAAATGGATTTCATGCCCAGCGAGCATTACCTTATTCTTTTTCTAATGTGTTTTTCTTTCATATGGTCCATCACGAAAGATAGTGTGCTTACTGTGTTAATGCATGGACTTGACACCTCCAGTGTGGTTGAACATATTAAACTGCAGTGCTGAAGGAATATGAATAGCTGCTAATAACATAATCTTTTTTACTTTTGACCTAGTTTTTCTTTGCATTACTGCGCTGCTGTGAAATAATGATATCTACTGTATTTCCATTGGACCACTTTACTATTTTAAAATACACTTAGTAATCACTTTCACTGACACACTTGTCATGTAAAAAAAGGAAGGTGTTACTAGTGTCAGGTCTCTTTTAGAAAAATCTTTACATTTGGACTGTCTGCACTCATCTTGCTCTGATAAAGTCACAAGGATATGACGGGCCGTATCCCTGCAGATGTGTTAAATAAAATGTGTCATTTCTGACTGTCACAGGAAATGTTAGATAATATACTTTGTGTGAGACACAAGTTAGGAAAGAAAATAATACTATTAATTGATGAGAGCCTTTTTCATATTAAGCCTCATGAACCATTTTGGTAAATATGTATCAAGAAGAATGTGACACAAAACTAAATGTTTGGCAGCATTGCACTAGTCATCTTCTTTAGATAGAGGACACTCCAGATCAGGGATGACAGACATCTAGTGAGCAGTTTATTGAGCCTGGAAGCCCACCTTACCATAACTGGTTTTTGGATTGAATGAAGACTTCATTCTATAGGAGTCCAAGACTGTTTATTATTATTTTATTTTTTTTTTACAAGTACATTTGTATTAGTTATGCCGAGATAGGTCATTATTGAATTGCATTGATCTCTACGCTTGCTAAAATTAAAATAATAATAATAATAAAGAATTATCCCTGTTGTTTATTACAACTGTAATTTAAGAGACTAGCCTTTTGGCAGTCAGCCTATGCAGTAGATATAACTTAATGAACTAAACAACATGCTACTACTTAGGGTTGGAGAAGGCTTCTGTAGTTTTTCATCTTTGAAACTTGTTACCTTGCATACTGCATGGGCTGAAATTGACAGAAAACAATGTTCCCTTTCAATTCGAAGACGACCACCAAAATGTTATGTATGGGCTATGCCTGCCTATTGGTAGGTATTTTCTGAGTCTATACCAGAGCTGCCGATAGGCCCCTTCCTGGGATGATGCCCTCAGTCCTGCCTACCGAGGGGTTAAAACCATCATTCCATGGAAGCCATTTCTCTTTTTGCCTCTCAAGACGGTAAGGTAAGACCCTCTGTGTTGATATCTGAGCTGCTTTCTATCTGTGGTACATGAGTCAACTGCATGTGCAGTATTGATATAAAGGAGTGAGTGTTGTTGTCCTTTCCAGCCTTCACTCGTGTGGGAGCACATCCTCCAATGGGGCTAAGCTTCGCCTTACCCCCGCTGTTGAGCGACTCTGCTGACTACTGTTAGTATTATTATTTATTATTATTTATTTCTTAGCAGACGCCCTTACCCAGGGTGACTCTCTTGTATACAAAAAATACATATCAAGAGACAGAGAAGAGATGAAAAGTGATCAGAGAGGTCCAGAGGGGTGACAGAGGGTGGTGTGGCAGCAGGCCCTGGAGAAGGTGAGGTCCAGTTGACAGCCAGCTTTGTGGGTAGGAAGGGATGGAGAGAGAGAGAAGTTGAAGGAGTAAAGGAGAGGAAGGAATCCGGCAGAGTGGGTGGGGTTGGAGAGATGGATATTAGACAGAGGGGAGGAGAGGATATAGTCGAGGTCATCGAGAAAGTGAGTGAGAGGTCCAGGGGGATGGTACAGTACAATTAGCAGGAGTTGACAGGGAGAGGTTAGTTGGACAGCATGAAATTCAAAGGTGTTAACAGAGAGTGGGTGGGGTGGGGAGGCAGAGGTATGAGGTTAGAGGGGTTAGGACAGAGGACAGGAATGAGAGGACAGAATAACAGGGATGTGAGAGACAGTCGTAGCAGGACAGGTGAGACTGATAGGTACAATAGTAGTGGGGGCAGGAGCGGTGGGGGGAGGGTACAGACCTGTCTAGTAGAGAGCGTCTTCCAAAGCGCTGCTAGGTTCGGAATTTCTCCAACAGCCTATCCTGGTTAACAGCTGCTAAACTGCGCTAAAGACACTACTTAAGCAGTACAATAGTTTCAATGCATTTCAATGGGATCACACAACTACAAAAAGCTGTGTGGAAACCAATCAAATTGCAAATCAACCTCTATCCAATTTAACCACACTCACCTGGTACTAATCACAAACAGTAAATCACCTAATTAAAACAACACCACCTTTATAATGTTACTTAAATACAGCTAATGTTAATTACTTGAAGTAGGATCACTTACCTATCTGCCTGTGACTGAGTAGTTTAAATAAATACAATATATATATTTGTTGTCGAAATACCTTGCTGGCACGTCTGCAGTGCACACGTGGCACTCCCACTTGCATGTGTTGTGCTACAGCTAAAAAAAACAAAAAAAACAGCAGCAGGCCTTGTCCTCCACAGGGCTGTATTTTTACTAGCATCGCAGTAGAGTAGACCATGCCGGCTGCCTCAGCCCACCACCTTGGTGTGTTGGGCCTTAAAAAAAAAAAAAATCGAACAACAACAGCAGTGTGTTCCCACTATTATTGTTTATTGTTTATTGTACTCCGTCCACAGATTCGCCCGCTGCGGCTTTGGCCTGTGTGTCCCGTAGTATACTCGGTGCACAAGGTGCTCGGTGTACACGGTGCTTAATGCACTCATTGCACACGGTGCTCGGTGCACATAGTGCCTCGGTGCATATGTTACCCTGGTGCTCGGTGCACTCGGTGCACTCGGTGCGCACGGTGCTTGGCGCGTAGCACCTCAGTACATATGGTACCAGTTGCACACGGTGCTTGGTGCACTTGGTGCTTAGTGCACTCGTTACGCACGGTGCTCAGCGCATAGCGCCCCGGTGCTCGGTGCGCACTGTGCTTAGTGCAGACGTTGCACGCGGTGCTTGATCAGGTAAGGTAATCTAATGTTTTTATATTGGCAGTTTGTACATTTTAAATTTTTTGTAAATCCCTGTTTTTTAACCTTACTAGTAAGCTACTACATTCACAGTGTAGCAATAACTTAGTATTAACTGGTCATAGGCTCTTAATGTATGCCTCTTTAGTTCTGCAGGAGTAGCAAAACAATTGTGCACATTTGAATAAATGCTTTATAAAGTAATGATTATTTTTTCACTAAGTCAATCTACTAAATCCATTTACCACTTGACCCTTTCTTCCAGTAGTATTATTAAACTGTCAGAACATGTATTTTTTTATTAGGGCGTAGTAGACATTTTTTTCTGGCTATGGAATAACGTTTTTTTGTTTAATTATTATTTTATGGTTTTAATTAATGTGTTTATCTATATTGAAATGTAACTGGTTGCATAGATTTATGTTTAGTAAATAAAAGAACAGGTGCAACTGCAGTAATGGATTATTATTGGTTTATTGATTATTCCTGACTTGTTATTTTGGCCTTTGCCCTATTGATCGTATAAAGAATGAATGGTAAGCTGATATATAGCCAGTACTTTACTTTGCATTTTACAATATGATAAACATTTACGATTTGTTCTTGTTTTACTATTGAAAAAAGCAAACATTTCTTATATTTTAGCTTTAGGTACTGATCAACCCTGTTATAAATAAACTTACCTGCTATCAATTGATACATACCAATTTTCAATCGCCTTTTATGATATAACCAGGTCACAGAGGTCGTGGCCTAATGAGTAAAGAAATCCAATATTTCCAGTTGCACCATGGCATTAGATTTATACAACGTTACCATTAATTAATTGAGAGGGAGAGTAGCCAGTTCAGCTAAATTGGACCACATCATCAAGAATGCACTAGAAAAAGATGAGGAACTAGGAACTACGCAATCCAGCAGCCGTTGTGTATGTGTCCGTCCGTTTTGATAACAGTGAAACGTAGAGAGACCCTGAGACTGCATAGTCACTTAGATTGGATTGCAAGTACATTTTAAGATTTGTAGTTCTTTTATGTAAAACACAAAAAACTGCCACCTTGTAATTATGTAAATCCTGGCTTGGTCCACATTTATGCCGTGTTCACACTTGTATCAGAACAATACTGGTAAAATGTGTTTCGGCTTAGAATATACCCATGCAGTACCACTTTCTGTCCTAACTCACATTTCAACACCAACACCAATACCAATACTGCTGTGATATACCTGTTTACATTTATATCGATACACTTATATTGGTCATTATACCGGAGGTGACTTTACTTGGGTGTTAACCTTGTTTCCAAGGCGACCTGTGTCATTTTCTTTTAAATGGCTGCCTACACAAGCAATATGTTTTGCCTTGATATCTGTGTATATGCTGTGTTTTTGGTTGTTCATAATCAACAAGCAACACACAAAACATGAGAGGATGAGACAAAAGTATGTTTTGTAAGATTATTTCTGGTAATAGTAATTACGTGCAATGCGCATACCTCAGACTCCGTGTAGTGGGTGTGCCTCACACTCATCCATTCTGTTGTCGTCCCAATCCTATCTTCACTTGAACTGTTCCGAGTCATACTGCAACTGTACTGGTAAGAAACTTGCTCTTATCCGAGTTTTGTATTGATACAGTTATACCGGTACGACACTGATAACAACTCCAGTGTGAACAAACATTATAAAAATAAACAGGGCTTTATTTACCCATGGTATAATATAAGAAAATGATTCAATTTGGTGTAACATGTTTCATTTTGCATTTTATTATGTATTCATTATTGCAAACATCTATAATTAGCCATAATTAATTGCCCATGTTCTACAGTCTGTCAAATTTGTTGAGTCTAAGAGTGCATTGTAACAGCTGAGATTTACATGGCTGACTTTGGCAATTATATTTGGTGTATCCTAAGTATTCTGCCCTTGGCCCATGAACATCACAACGCTAATGAAATTACTTATGTAGGCCCAGCAAGTAATTTGTTTCTCTAATCGTAGACAGCAGTTATTTAGTTGAAGTGATCAGCTGTTTTGTTTTTAAATCTAATCAAATGTTCAAAATAACAACGTTTGAAAATCAATCTTAAAAACATTGCTTGTGTATTTGTTTTCACAATGTTGACTATTTTATAGTTTGGTTTTCTCACAGGACAGCTAAAAAGTAGTCCTGGAATTTAAATGTGTTAATCCTGAAAACATGTTTTATCCCTAATTTGCATACTGGAACACAGGTGGTTGGGTAAGTCGACATCTTATGTGAGAAATAGGTGTTGACACTCCCATAATGAAAACGCTGTTTCTGCAGATCTGCAATTTAATGCTACCCTAGAGCTACCTTGTAAGATTTCATTATATATTACACTGAATCGCATTACTTTAAAATGTGAAAAATGAGTTTCAATGGACCTGTAATCGTCTTGTCATTGGAAATCCAACCCAGAAAGCAGATTTTTTTAAAATATGATTTTCAGAAAATCATAATCTTTAAGCTACTGTTTGCAAAATGTTTAAGTAATACACAATATTTAACAGTTTGTTTTTTTTGCTGTTCAGGATATTATATAAAAAATATGAATACTTTCAAATCTTTGTCCCCACATATATATACTATACAGACTTTCCTGTATTCTGCTTACAAAACCTTTTTTTTTTTTTTTTTTTTGGAGTGTGCAGAGGACCCAATACTTAAATGATGTCACCAGAAGGGGCAAATGTATTTCTGGCACTGATTTTCCTTTTAAAAGCATCCATATAGCGAAGGCCTAATTTTTTATTCATGTTATTTCTTTATTGTGCATTATATCTGTCAAATGATGTGCGTTGATGTTCTCATAATGACAGGCATCATATCCCTATTATGACTGGGAATTAATTTTATGCATTTTTTTAATAATATTGGCAGATTTCACTGAAACAAGCACAGTTGGTAAGCCCATACAAATATCTATTAACATGGCTAATCATATGGTTATTTTTTACCTTCTGTCCTTGAACTTATAGACCCGTATGTACAAATACTGTCAGTGCAATTCCGATCTAAGACATCATCCTGGTGTGGGGGAAGAACTGGCTGACTCGCATGATGTATTGCTCAGTTTCTAGTGAATCACAACTGTGTAACACGTGGTGAAAGAAACCACCCTGTACTTTTGCTGATTGTAAAATAGTGGGTCTACTTTTTGACCCGATCTTGAAATTAGTTTAGCTGTAGATTAGCCAGCAAGTAAATAATGTTCTCAATTAAAACATTGGAGACCATCCAAGCAAGGTAGGAATTAGCCAGATGGAGATTACCATTTTTCATTTGTGTATGTATGTATGTGTATAATATATATATATATATATATATATATATATATACACACAGACGTGCTCAAATTTGTTGGTACCCTTACAGCTCATTGAAATAATGCTTCATTCCTCCTGAAAAGTGATAAAATTAAAAGCTATTTTATCATGTATACTTGCATGCCGTTGGTATGTCATAGAATAAAGCAAAGAAGCTGTGAAAAGAGATGAATTATTGCTTATTCTACAAAGATATTCTAAAATGGCCTGGACACATTTGTTGGTACCCCTTAGAAAAGATCATAAATAATTGGATTATAGTGATATGTCAAACTAATTAGTTTCTTTAATTAGTATCACACATGTCTCCAATCTTGTAATCAGTCATTCAGCCTATTTAAATGGAGAAAAGTAGTCACTGTGCTGTTTGGTATCATTGTGTGCACCACACTGAACATGGACCAGAGAAAGCAAAGGAGAGAGTTGTCTGAGGAGATCAGAAAGAAAATAATAGACAAGCATGGTAAAGGTAAAGGCTACAAGACCATCTCCAAGCAGCTTGATGTTCCTGTGACAACAGTTGCAAATATTAAGAAGTTTAAGGTCCATGGAACTGTAGCCAACCTCCCTGGGCGCGGCCGCAAGAGGAAAATCGACCCCAGATTGAACAGAAGGATAGTGCGAATGGTAGAAAAAGAACCAAGGATAACTGCCAGAGATACAAGCTGAACTCCAAGGTGAAGGTACGTCAGTTTCTGATCGCACCATCCGTCGCTTTTTGAGCGAAAGTGGGCTCCATGGAAGAACACCCAGGAGGACTCCACTTTTGACAGAAAAACATAAAAAAGCCAGACTGGAATTACCTAAAATGCATATGACAAGCCACAATCCTTCTGGGAGAATGTCCTTTGGACAGATGAGTCAAAACTGGAGCTTTTTGGCAAGTCACATCAGCTCTATGTTCACAGATGAAAAAATGAAGCTTTCAAAGAAAAGAACACCATACCTACAGTGAAACATGGAGGAGGCTCGGTTATGTTTTGGGGCTGCTTTGCTGCGCCTGGCACAGGGTGCCTTGAATCTGTGCAGGGCACAATGAAATCTCAAGACTATCGAGGCATTCTGGAGCAAAACTTACTGCCTAGTGTCAGAAAGCTCTGTCTCAGTCGCAGGTCATGGGTCCTCCAACAGGATAATGACCCAAAACACACAGCTAAAAGCACCCAAGAATGGATAAGAACAAAACATTGGACTATTCTGAAGTGGCCTTCTATGAGTCCTGATCTGAATCCTATCGAACATCTATGGAAAGAGCTGAAACTTGCAGTCTGGAGAAGGCACCCATCAAACCTGAGACAGCTGGAGCAGTTTGCTCAGGAAGAGTGGGCCAAACTCCCTGTTAACAGGTGCAGAAGTCTCATTGAGAGCTACAGAAAACGTTTGATTGCAGTGATTGCCTCTAAAGGTTGTGCAACAAAATATTAGGTTAGCGGTCCCATCATTTTTGTCCATGCCATTTTCATTTGTTTTATTATTTACAATATTATGTTGAATAAAACATCAAAAGCAAAGTCTGTTTTCTATAAAATATGGAATAAACAATGGTGGATGCCAATTACTTTTGTCAGTTTCAAGTTATTTCAGAGAGAATTGTGCATTCTTCGTTTTTTGTGGAGGGGTACCAACAAATTTGAGCACGTCTGTGTGTGTGTATGTGTGTGTATATATATATATATATATATATATATATATATATGTGTGTGTATATATAATATATAAATGCTATCCTTTTTCAAAAGGAAAATATTAATTCAGTAGTTAACTGGCATTGCAGACCATTAGAGAAGTTAACCCAAGAGCTGTACACCCACTTTTTTTTTTTTTTGTTACATTCTTGTTAGGAGGGACCCAAAGATATCAATGGTTCAGTATCCAGCATCATGTACATTTAGAACAAGAAAGATTACTTTAATGGCTGTTTACACACACAATACATCTTTGGGTATATTATACGTTTTAAAAGACAAATATCCAAAATGCCATCTGTTTAGCTATTCATTGTATCATTAGTTTAGCTATTGTAACAGAGCCTGGTCACTCTCGTTTGTCCATTAAAACACAGACCCAGACACAAGAACTGCATGATTAAGCACTTTCGTGCACTTATTTCACAAACAAAACAAAAGCCAAGCTCCCACATGGAGCCCTAAACTAAACACTTCTTTGATCTACGCTGTTTCCCCGTAAACAAAACACCAACTTCTTTTACAACACACAGTTATTTTCTTTTAACCAAACACTATGGTTTACACAATACCTTTCACTTAGGTTACACACACACACATGCACGCACGCAAACACACACACACACATGGGTATTCACAGGTTTAAGAAATTATTCAGGGGAATAGAAGCAGTGTGATTTATTTGTTGACTGCTCGATGAGATTACCTTGATGTGAATAATCATTTCTAAACACAGTTTACAGTGTGACGCAGTGGGGTTAATTTTCAAAGGTAACAACATTTTTGTCAGATGTCTAAAATTACACTATTTCGTAGACAAACTTATTAGAGTCACGATTTTCAACAGCAAATGTAAGTTCATTTCTAGACGTTCAAGTGTGCTATTTGAGCACACAAATGTCTAAAACCCCCTATAAGGTTACAATTTAGACGCCCAAAAATCAATGGGATTTTCAGTTACAGACTGCAGTCTGCCCTCTGTCTAGGCAGATTATTTAAGAGTAATACACCAGAAATCACCTCCACAAAGCGAGTAGGTGAAATGCAAACATTCTCCATTGCTAAAGCCTGCCTATTTTTCACAGAGGCCAGGACTAAGGTCACGCTCTGTACCAACCCTGCTTTTCTCTCCAAAAGCATCTCTGCTTTTCATGCTAACCAGTCAGTGCAGTTGGAGGCTTTTCATCCACCACCTTTCCAATCTGACAGGGAGAGGAAGCTGCACACGCTCTGCCCAGTTAGGACTCAGGGTTGGCGTCAAACAGAGCAGCTCTTTATTGGCTGTGGGTCTAAGTTCCATAGACAAGCCCTCTCCAAACAGCTGCTGTCAAAGTGGATTGTGGACACTGTCAGGATTGCCTATGAGCTACAGATCAAACACAATGAGACCACCTTTAGTTACACAGGAAGAGTTCCATCAATAAGCTAGTGATGAATTACAATGGAAGACATTATATAACTAATGACAACTTCAAATGAAATAGGATTGATCTCAGCAGTCATTTTATCAATAAAAGTAATTTTGATGGTGTAGCTGGAGATTATGAAATAGTTATACTATTTTATTTCTTGCTTGATTGTCAATAGCTATTGACAATGCTACAAATAAATTATGTACCACAGTAAAGTAACTGTAAAAAAATCTGAAGTAATGCTATTGTTCTAGAACACATAGTACATCCTCCCACTTGCACATTGTGGCATTTTATAATGTCCGACATTCCTGCTCGGCTGAACAAACTCAATTTAGAGCTGCAAGGAAAAGATACAAATATTATTGAAATGATTAGTTCCATGACAGCTTTTAACTGCTCTCGTCACAACTGCAGCGGCACGAACTGAGGAATTTCAATAATATGATGTCACAGCTAGAAAAGCAACTGCAAATTTTGCCAAAGATAGATATGTAGAACAGGTGCACAGCATTATCACATACTTTGACAGGCGCTTCCAAGACTTTGAAATGCTAGAACCTGTAGCAACATTTATGTGCTTTCCGTTTGGTGCGAACATTGATGTTGAAGAAATTGCATCAAAAATGGCATCATTGTTTCACATGGACACATCTGGCGTCGAGAGTGAAATTTTGACACTGCAAAGCGACCCCCATATCAAATTGAGGGCATCAGAAGAACATTTTTGGAACCTTATTGTGGAGGAAAAATATCCAAATCTGAGAAAAAAGTGCCTTGTATTTGACAGCATTTTTTGGCTCCACCTACCTCTGCGAGTCAGCGTTTTCAAACATGAAGATTATCAAGTCCAAGTTTCGGTTCATTCTAACAGACGATCACCTGGACGTCTGCTTGAGGCTAGCAATCAGCAGCTACAATCCAGACTTTGAACAGATTGCTGACACCATGCAGTGCAAATCGTCCACATCAATTTAATAAGGTGAGAAGGTATTATTTCTCGTAATGTTAGGAAAAAAGTATTTCATAATTCATTTTAAAAAACAGGTCCTATAAAGACAGTCTGGCACTACTGCATTGTGCAGGATGTAGGTATGCGTGAAAGGGAGGGTGGCTAGAGGTTTTACTGTATGTAATAATTTGACAATGCATTGCTGGTAGACCGTGTTAGGATGAGGCTGGAAAAGTAGATCCTATGCACCTAAAGTCTGGGCAACCCTGTGCTACAGGAATCCCAAAGAAACATGACAATCACTATAGTGGATATAAAAGTGATGTCGCCTAATGTATACCTTATTTGAATAATATATCATTTCACTATTGCCTTTTACATGTATTCAATGTGAAGAGAATTTTCAGGGAAAATGTTTTCTTCAATCACACACAAATCAAAATAGATTTCCTGAATGTATCAAGAATTCTGTTCATAAAGGTGCTGATTATTTTTTTTTGATAAGCTATACAGTATATTAGTTTCATAATCATCAAAATACATGCAGCATTTAGTAGGCATTGCTTGAGGCAGCAGACTATAATAATTTAATCATTTTTCATTTTGCCACTTTTATATAAAAAAGAAAATGATTAGAACTCATTGGGCCCTATTCAGCAGTGGGCACAATGCACTAAAGCAGGTGCAAAGATCGTTTGTGTCCAGTTTTCCAAAGGCCCCCATGTGATTTTACAGACACTGTGTTTTGTACATTTGGGGTGTGGCCTCACTGACATGAACTTGAGCAATTTTGAGGCACAGTGCCTCAAGTCCTATGTTCAGAGCAGGTTTGAAGAGGTGCGCTAAATAATGACACCCTAGAGGATTCCACAAATATGTTTTTCTAAAATCTACAACAACAACAAAAATATATTCAAGCAAAATTATTAAATTCTGTGAGGATTCTGCAGCATATTTAAGCATCCCTGTTATTGTCTTACTAATTGGCATGCTGTTGTATTTAGCCATTTTTACTGGTTAAAATATTAATAAAGCTCAACTCTTTTCATATGGTCCTCCCGTGCTGCGAACCAAAACAAGCTTGTCCGTGTTGCGGAGCAGATCAAAGCCCTTTGGGGCTACACAAGTAGAAAGGAACAAAAAGAACCCTAAGATCTTACCACCCAGTGTGGAAACTGGGTCAGCGTTTATTAATTCTTCTGCACAGGACATTGACTCGTTTTTTTAATATTTCTAAATACCATAAGTATAGCAATGTGTCAGAAGGTCTTTATAGTGAAAGCGGTGCTAGCCGTTTTGTTTTTAGATGTGTTTTGCACAGTGTTTTGTCTTGTCTTTTTGTTTCTGTTACACTTATTGTATGCCCACCCGTGCTCTACCATCACTGGTAGGATCATGCAGTCTTTTTGTTTGTAAATACACCCTGAGTGCCGGTGCAGTGTTTCTACTTTAATCCCTCTGTGTGTCTCAATCACTTGCCCTGGATTCCCACACCCCTATACAGGGTGTAACAGGGCGAGGAGCCCTGTACGTGATTGTTTATTTATTTTTAGAACGGGGTCTCCCCCTCTGCCCCTGTGTCTCATTTCTGTTATTTTGTATTTGTGTTTTATGATTTATGTATTTATTATATAGGACAAGCGGGGTGCCGTCCTTCAGGGTCTTGTCTTTGTTTTGTTGTATTATTATTATTATCCGTGTTTTGTTATTGTTTTGTATTGTTTCGCAGTGTGGATGGGAAGCCCCATCCACATTAGAAACCTTTTGCAGAAGGTGACCATCTCCTGAGTTAATTGTTTAATTATTGCTAATCAGGAGATGGTCACCTGTATATAAGCCTGCAGCTCTCTGCACTCGGGGTGGGTGTTCAGAAGTGGAGCACAGTGAGCGAGTGGATTATATTATAAACAAATCTAAAATATAAATAGGAACAGTGACAGCAACTGCCCAGCCTGTCCTATTGTTTGTATTTAGTGTTTGTGATTATTTTGTTTAAACTTTTATTTTCGCTCTGTGAGCAGTATTTGTTTTGTTAAAACCTTTTATTTATTTTTGTTTGTTAAAAATAAACAGCGCCGCAGCGCCTTTGCACCGCAGTATTTTTGAGTTTGTTTTCTTCCTGCATCTGGCCTGACGTCACCACTTAGCCATCCTGTCACACAGGGGTATAGACCTAGAACAGGAGCTGAAATAGACTCATTGCTGTCAGCAACCAGTGCAGAGGGCAATCAAAAATGCCACAGAATACTTGGGTATATATCCAAAAGTGTGGAGTTCAAACCCAAGGAGGTTATGATGAGGCACTAGTGAGACCACAATTAAAGCACTGTGTCCCATTTCTGGTCACCACAGTACCAAAGGGAAATTATGACCCTGGATAGAGTCCAACGAACAGCAACCAGACTAATCCCAGGGCTTAAAAGAATGAGCTACGAAGTCTGAAATAATTGAATCTGTTCAGCCTAAAACAAAGAATTAACCAGTACTTTAAGTGCAGTACAGAAACTAGGACCAGATAATACAGATGGAAATTAACGAGATAAGTTTAGGACAGAGGGAAGGAGACACTTCTGTGCACAGTGAGTGGTGAGGGTGTGGAATAGTCCGAAACCAGACAAGCTTAGGTGAGCTCCTCTTTTTTGTAAATGTTCTTATGTTCGTATAAAGTTATTCTAGTACCACTATATCCTGGAAAGAGAGCACACAATTAACAATACATAACAATTATATATTGTGCTTTAAAAAAAAAAAGAGAGAGAAATGATCCAACGCATTTTGTAACAATTACAGAATTTCATTGGATTTAACCTTCTTCCAATTTGTATCGTCTGGGGTGGGCAATATTAACTTTCACCAAAACTTTGATCATAATTTCAAAATAATTTAAATGATTTTGGCAGCCTTCCCATTTGAAGGCCAAAAGGACCTCAAGGTCTGCTATTTTTTTACATTTCTTTGTCACGTTTTTTTATGTTATAATGTAAAAGTGCACAGACAGCTGAACATTGACAATTTCATCTTCTAGGTGGGAATACAATTCCATTCTCCTGGCCATTGAAATGTGTACATCTGGCAGAATGTTGGCACCTGCATAAACTGTAATGAAAAGCCTGGTAGGTTCATCTTTATTAAAATACTATTTGAAACATTCCTCCTTTGTTTGTTTGTCTGTCTATCTTTGGCTTAAAAATGCTAAAATGTTATTACTGTGTGATTACTGTGTGAACCCTTAAACTTTTCCTTCTTTCTTTAGGAACATATTGATTTAATTTTAGTAGCTTTAAGGTGAAATATAGCAAGTTGCTGCAGTTTCGATATAACTTTTTAATAAACAGTATCAACTATTTGAAACATTTGTCACAAGTACAGTGGTTAACACTGCATACCAGTCATAATCCCCTAAGTAAGTATTAAAAATAATATTTAATATAAAACTTTAAATTACAAGGTTTGCCAGCCATTCTAAACGTTTGCCATAGGTAAGCATTGTAGAGCACAGAGAGGTATGGTAAGGTAATAAAACATGGCTGGTATGGTATAAATGCATAATATAACCATGGGAAAACTGCAAAATTACTGTGAAATGTACCATGGTAAACTTTAAGGGTATTGCCTAGTCTTTTCAAACCTAATTCAGTAAAAAAAAAAAAAAAATGGAATAACGCCACGTGAGAGGCTGCTGGCGTGTGGGTGTGTGCGTTCACTGCTGAGTGACAGGCAGGAGAGCGACACGGAGGGTGGAGTTGACACGCCTGCAGGCGCAGGTTTTATTTACATACACACACAGTGAACCGCTCACATGACACTACCAACAATGGTAGCTCACTAAGGACATACAGGGGAGTGTACGTAAAGCAAAATAAAAACACTGTACAAAAACTGTAAAAGAAAAGGTGCCGTGAAAACAGCATCTGCTACTCCCTAAGGTAGGGTGGGCAAAGGTTTTTTTTAGATTTCAACAAACAAAACCCCAAATAGGTTTTCATCACTAGTTTTTACTTAACTTGCAAGTAAAAACATGCCTTTTAAATGTATCCAGTGTATTCTTAGTGGAGTTTTTACACTGAAGTTACGATTTAAGATGTTATAAACTGCAAGAGTTACATATCGTTCTGTCTCGCTACTACTTCTGGCAAATGTATAGATCTCATGCATCACCCCATTTGTTAATAATGACTCTTCAAACATTGTCATTGTCTCAGAGGGAGGGAACTTCGACTGGACGCCTTTAAAAACCTGATGCGTGTCACTTAATTCAACCCAAATATCTTACAAAACTACACCTGATATGGTTATAATTTAAAGAGGTGTGTCTCCCAGACACATAGCACTAACCAATTATATAACTTTTGAGAATTTGTTTTTTTTTTCGAAATATTTTTTTTTAATGTTCTGACTTTCAGAATAATGTGAAAACTGAGATTCAGAAAGATTAAAATCTATTACGTTTATTTTGATGCAATTTGTATGTGTAGTATAATGAAGTTGGTATGTGTTTTTTCGAAAATAAATAAACCACAAACGAAACACAGACATGGTGCCGCGGCTTCAGTCTGGGAATGCCATTGCCGCTTGTCTTAAAAACAAACTATTATAAAATCAAATCCACTTAGAAAAGTATGCTTTTTTGTGTAGAATGTAATCTAGGTGAATTGTATAATCCAAAGAATTATATTTTGTGAGCTTTATATAACATTTTCAGAAAGTATTATTGCAATTAGTATGACAGGTTTCATTGTCTCTTGCGATATGTTGTGACTTTAGAGCTCTGTAAATATAAAAATACGCAAACATACTTCAATATTTTGAGACAGATGTGTAGTGGACAAAGTCATATATATATATATATATATATATATATATATATATATATATATATATATATATATATATATATATATATATATATATATACACACAGTGCCTTGCAAAAGTATTCAGATCCCTGAGCAATTCTCTCATATTACTGAATTACAAATGGTACATTGAAATTTCGTTCTGTTTGATATTTTATTTTAAAACACTGAAACTCAAAATTAATTATTGTAAGGTGACATTAGTTTTATGTTGGGAAATATTTTTAAGAAAAATAAAAAACTGAAATAATATTGGAAGTATTTTGGTCTCTATGTCCGGGTAGCGTGGACGATCTACCGCCCATCGGCTTTGGCTTTGCAGCAGTCCTGAGGTGAATAAACATAACCTTTTTACACATGACGCCCGGCTGGAACACACCTACCTGCTGATTAGATTCCACAGCTGGCAATCACACACAGCAGGCAGGCTCTCCCAGGAGCATCAGGTACTTCATTCATTAATTACAATAATTATAATAAACACACATTGTGCTTCGGTATCCTTTGCCATTTGATTTTCAGCAAAATGTGCACCTTGAAAAGTGTTTTTTTTTTTTCTCCTTGTGTTCTATCTGCTGTACTCAAAAATCCCAGAAGTTATTTTGCCAATGCTTGAAGCACTAACAATGAAAACAATTAAATTATCCCCATGCCAGAACTTCTGAATAGTTCATATGCAACCTGTAAATGAAAGTCACAAAGCACCTATCATGAACTTCACACTGTAATGTGGTTAGGATTAGTTTCTGTTTCCCACATCCTCTGGTAAATTTGTAAGGTTTGAGGTGCTTCTCTTCACTCGTGATCTCAATGAATTAGCGAGATCTAACACCTGATGATGATGAGGCTGTTTGCAATGTCTTCACCGTGTATCAACTAAGCTCTGAAACTTTGCAGATAAATTCACTCAGTATTAGTTATTTTGAACTTAAATACTACCTCTAGCACATGTTCACCCACAACAGGTCTTACATTATGTTGTCATACTGAGGCAGAATGCATAATGCTGTATAATAATATATTCAAAGCTCATAAACCACGTTAATAATAGCAAAAAAATATTCCTGTAATGTGTTTACTAGAGCGTGTGAAATTCCCTAACAGCTGGTACTGTATTCCAGTTCATAACATAATAGTATCATTACTACAAATAGAAAAAGTACAAATTTAAACTTATCTGTGCACCAGAAGAGAAATGTCCCAAGCAATTATTTGGAATCACTTCAGACAAATAATGTTGATTGAGAATTAAGGGCTCATAATAATCTTTAAGTAGTGTAATATTAATTGCATTTAAAACATATTATAGAATAGGGCAAGACTACTTTTGAATTACTGTGCATATACGTTTGTTTGGGTATTGTTTTTTGCATCAATGCCCAGAACTTGCCTAATGCCAACAAGCCATATATGAAGGATGGTGCCCACTAACAAGACTTGAAAGGCCATTTGCTTTCCAGTTAATGTTTGTCTCTCAAGAGCTGGAATGCATAATTTAGGAGTGCCTCCTTAAGTCAGGATGTTAATGTTATGCTAATGGAGGCAGCTGCTTTTATTAGTTTGCACAGTATAGCACCATGCCAGGGAGGTTAGTCATTTTTTTTAACTCCATAGTTACAAAACCAAAAATAATTCCTATTACAAAACCAGAAAATAACAATATTTTCACCACATCCAAATTTAGAAACCCAAATTGGTCGAGTTGATGAATTTAGCAGGTATAAAAAGTTGCTGAATTCTCAGAGCTGGAAACTAAAACTTAACTTTAGCTCAGTCTTGATGCCAATCAAGCCCTTGGCCTTTCCGTAAGACTGCTCAGAAATGTACCAATTAGGGCTGCGCTGTTCTGTATTTCATGTGATGTAGACATTCACAGGGTTTACATGATCGTGAAACTTTGCCAAAGGTCGGGATTGATGGCAGGAGCTACGGTAGTCTGACCTAGCACCAGTGGCGACTCCAGAATTCTGGAAGAGGGGAGACAAATGGGTGGTAGACAGATGGGGCTGGGGGGCAGTGTTTTTTTTTTTTTGTTGTTTTTTTAAAGGATAAGGGGAGGGAGACTTGGAATATAAAGTAAGATGCTCAAAAAAAGGACCGTAGGAGTATTTTTACTGCAGAATATTTTCATTAATTTTTGTTCTGAGTAAACTCATAACTCATGTATATTATATGCTCACTGTCAATACATTGTATTCAAGAGATACCAATTGTTAACATAGCTTATTTTACTGCACACACGATACACACAGGGAGAAAGTCTCACACACACACACAATAGCATAAAAATAAACACTAGCCTGGATGTGGACTTGACAAAAAATATTTCTGTATGATACAGTACAACATGCTGACACAGTACAACATGCTGTCGACTGTTTCTTAAGAGGAAAGCTTAGGCTCTACATTGGAAACTTCACAAATTCATAAATATTTACCTTTATGTGGGCTTAATGCTAGCATATCATTGTGAATGGGATATGTGAAGTAGTTGTACACAAATATGAACGGAACCTACGAGTTCTAAATTGATACTCTATCCACATTCCGCACCAAACTTGTCCAGTGTCATCAGCGATTTATTAGCCCCTCTTCCGTGCATAACCATGACCCACAATGATGTTAATCAACCGCATATCTTTGCAGGTGAACGTATTAAGTGCTTTAGTAATTCCTTCGCTTCGTTTGGCAGATGTGACATTCTTTGCTGTCTCGGGACTGAAGGGCCACCAGTTTCTGATAAACCCGTACTGCATGTTTCATTGTACTCCACAGGGTGGTGTTTTTCCAGATGGGCCTTCATGTTTGTGGTAACTGAATGGCAGCAGTATTCGCCTTCGCATATTTTACAAATCACATATTTTTTATTTTCAATCAGCTGATCGCCCCAAATCCAAAATTACAACGGTAGATACTTTTGTTACTTGGAAGTGTAGCGATGGTTCGCTCAAGAGAACTTGACACTTCAGCCAAATTCGCCACATTGGAGTTACAGTTGTCAGACATGTTCCCGTCGATACGAACTTGAGTGAAATTAACCCACTTCAGATAATAATTATTATTATTATTTATTTATTAGCAGATGCCCTTATCCAGGACGACTTACAATTGTTACAAGATATCACATTATTTTCACATACAATTACCCATTTATACAGTTGGGTTTTTACTGGTCAAGAGTACAGCAGCAATGTCCCCCAACTGGGATTGAACCCACAACCCTCGGGTCAGGAGTCCTGAGCCCTAACCACTACTCCATAATGGCAACTAATACACAGAGGGTGTGCACTTACAAAGCATTTTCAAAACGTATTCGCTGGCAGTCAGGATGGGACCAGCAAATCAGACGCTAGTTAACATGTAAGCAGGATAAGAAGAACATGCCCACTGATTGTCTTTGGCAGAAATACTGTAGCAAGGCAGGACGGTTCGGTGCAGGTTCATTGATAAACTTAATGTTATTAACTATGCGCATTACAAAAATGTAGTTATTGAATCGGTTATCCAGTATTTATCTTGGTGTATATAATGAGGAATGGCATTGATTGAAAAATCGATTTTCGATGTAATCATAGCAGCCCGAAAATGCAGTAAGATATGTCTTACTACATCCTGGAGTGGTTTATTGCACTTCTAAAATGGCTCTGTGTTTATTTTCTAAAAAGAAAACAATTTAAACATTGAATTAAGTTTTATGGAATGTTTCCTTCTGCAAGTGCAAAATAGTTCATATATTTGTCTTTAGAAGCTAAGATTTGCTGGAAAAATGTATTACTGCTGAGTTTTTGTTTTTTTTAGATATTCAAGGTTATTGTTTTTACGTGCTTTGAACATTTTTTAATATAACTGTTTATTTACATGTTTTATACACTTTGGTAAGTGATGTTGACATTTGAAATCACTGTTTCCATAGTACAGTGTTTTTCAAACTTTATAGGCCCCATACCCTCTGAGAGAGGCTCATAATATACCTATGAAAACAGGAAAAATATGGTCTTTTCTATTTACTAGAATAAGTACTGTAAATGAAATGAAATACAATTAGTTAACCATGGTGCAAAAGCACCAACTAAAACTATTATGTAAAATTATTTCAATGAGTCCAAAAACAGGTTATGCTTCTGAAAAACAAAACTTAAGGTTCCGATTTAACACAAAATCAAAAAGCAATTCTCAACAAGAGAGAAAACAGATTTATGTAAGTTACAAATATATATATATATATATATTTTTTATTTTTATTGAACTCAAATTTTATCTTTGAACACTTGAGCTGAGACATTGTAAAAAGCTATGTGTGTCTCTTGTGTGGTATCGAATCCAGCCAGAATAAGGACATTGTTTTAAAGTGAATAGTTCCAAAAGCTAAATTGTTGAAAGTAGAAAGAGGATATTTATATCAGACAGTCAAAAATGACTTTTAGCAAAATGCTTGCATGTTAAAGTGTTTAGTGCAGTCGTCTGTTTGTGTTAATCAGCAGCCAGACAATTAAAGCTTGTTGATGGGCACTCGCTGTATGATATGAACACCCTCACTAGGTCTGGAGTAGGGAATCTAATTCCAGACACTTCCCAATCCCAGGATTTAGGTATTTATTTATTTTTTATCCTGCAATATAATAATAATAATAATAATATCGTGCATTTGCTTTTATTAATAATTACCGGTGTGGAGGTGTAGGGTAATGCACCAGGCAGCAGTGTGGAGTAGTGGTTAGGGCTCTGGACTCTTGACCGGAGGGTCATGGTTTCAATCCCTGGTGGGGTCATTGCTGCTGTACCCTTGAGCAAGGTACTTTACCTAGATTGCTCCAGTAAAAATCCAACTGTATAAATGGGTAATTGTATGTAAAAAATAATGTGATATCTTGTAACAATTGTAAGTTGCCCTAGATAAGGGTGTCTGCCAAGAAATAAATAATAATAATAATAATAACCCTAAACAGCTCTGGTCTCGTGCATCTGTGTATTTATCGGAAAATAGGTCCCTGTGACTTCGATGTCGCCATTTCTCTTATTTTGTAAAGAGTTGGTGTGAAAATGTTTGTCTACTGCACCGAGGTAGGTCTGTCTTCAGCCCAGCAGCAACATTCCAAAACACTCACATTCAAGGCTAGCTCCTAATATGGTCATCTACTGGAACTACACATGTACGATCTTGTTTTAAAGGTCTGAATCTCCTCTTTCCAATGCACAGATTAAATAAAGATTAAATAATTATACACAATGGTTTAGAGAATGTATAATACTGTTAAAAAATCAATACAAGATCATTATTTTCTTTTACTTTCATTTTTATTTGTGCATTTCTGAGTCGTCCTGTGTACCCCCTGTGACCCTTACAAGTACCCACAGGGGTACACACACCCCCGGTTGAAAACCTCTGCTCTACTGGAATGGCATCATCACCACTCCATACAGTCATCTTCAGTCCCATCAAGATTGTTTGAAATGAAGCACTTGTTGTGATGATGACATCTGACTGCATTGCATTCCAAGCCTCCATGATCCATTTAGCCAAAATAGACAGTGGTGAACATTTGATTCTGCTAGCAGAGGTCAGTTGGTGATCGTTTCTAGACATCCTTTCTGTGTGCTGCTTAGTGACAGAGGTAACCAGACAAGGTCAAGCCATTCTTGCATCAGTCATTTGTCATGCAGCCTTTTTCATTAGCCTGAACAATCATGCTCCTCGGAAAAGTCTTGTTCTATACTGATCACGCACAAATGTAGCCAATTCTTCCTATAATTCAGGAAAGTTACCTTTTAGCACCAAAAAATGATGCTGTCACCTTTGCAAACTAAATAGCCTTGTGATTGCATCCCTATCTGACACACACCTCAGATGCTCCAAATTCATGTTCTGCTGCTTGATTTCCCATTTCTTCAGCAAACATCATAAAATGTGTGTGAAGTTTGCAGCGTAGCCATTTTAATATACCAGTACTGTATCAAGATCAATTACTGTAGTGGTAATTACAGTGTACGGTAGTTCTCTTACAAGTGTGCCAGAATAATTGGTCCCTGTGGCAGGCTGGCTGAGTCGTGACGTCAGGCCAGATGCAGGAACCAAACAAAACTGACACCAGTACTGCGGTCAGGCTGGGCAGTAGCCTTTACTGATCCAGTATTTCTTTTAAAGTTTCGTTTCTCTCTCACACTCCTAACACCCTGAGTGCAGAGAGCTGCATGCTTTTATGCAGGTGACCATGTCCCGATTAGCAACAAATTAACCACTTAATTAATTTGGGAGATGGCCACCGTCTGCACAAGGTTTTTAATTTGGATGGGGCTTCCCATCCACGCTGCTAAACAATACAACAAAACACACTGCTACGCCGTCAATACATAAATACAAAACATACGGCGCTTCACCGACAAATATAAATACAATAATAAATCATAAAACACAAATTACAAAATAACACAGGGGCGGAGGGGGAGACCCCGTTCTAAAAATAAACAAATCATAACTGTACAGGGCTCCTTGCCCTGTTACAGTCCCCCAACTAAAAAACCCTAAATCAAAGTAATTCTCAAATCCAAATTGCTCCCCTTAAATCTTATTTCATTTAAAGTGTGACTTGGATTCAACAAAAAAAAAAAAAAAAAAATCCATGTACAGTTTGAGTGTGACCACTATTGAGAGTATGAAAGCAGGAGGTAGGAATGATATCGTTTTCTGATACAGAAACCTTAAACTGTGTTTGCAATAGAATCATTCACATTGCATTGGAAAGGATGGGTAAGAGGTACTAGGAATGAACTGCACTGAAGGCAGGAAAGAGGTTTCAAAACACTACACAGCTGCAACGATGTTGCTTTATTAACAATTAATACCACTGATACTCTGGCAGGTTCAGATGTGCCTTGACTTAGGTAGCCTGCATGTTTAGCTGTGTGGTGAGGTGGCAGAGTAGAGTCAGATGGGGGATCTGTGACACTGTGATAACTTTCCAGAACTACAGATTAGTAACTGGATCAGCACCTTGGACAATGATCATCAACAGTTGAGCCAGACATCAGGATCAGCACTCCGGACAGTGGTGATTGGAGTACATTTCAGGATTCCTGACAATGACTGGTGAGAGTAGAGCCAGGCAGCAAGATCCGCTTTCTGGAAAACGATCATTGGAAGTAGGACATACTGTAACTTTATCTGTGATACCTGAGGACGGCCGGATACAGGAATGGCAACACAGTGATAAGTACATTGGCTTGAGTGGCCATACCAATTGTACCCAGTAGCTCTACACAACCTACAGTATATATCAAGATAACCAATGGCAATTGAAAAAAATGTGTTTAAAGAAGTCTTGTACCACAGTTAGAAAAGGATGCAGCACTGATTTATGTAATTAAATATTAAATAGGTCTTTTCCAATGAGCGCAGTGGTTAAACATGTTCATTGTTTATTACAGTCCTGTTTAAATGAATTAGTTGTATGAAGAAAAAGGTCTTAAACGACCATTCTTTTAATTGATTTCCCTCCTATTCAAATATTGCTCCAATCATACTGACAGCTATGAATGGACTTGCTATCAACACAACTTGTAAAATGAGAATACTATGATAATAATTTTAATAAACCCCTTAAATAAGTAATTGGGTGTCTATGTCAACTGTTCAGATATTTATATTAAAGGAAATGTGTGGTTCTTTAACTATTTATAGAACAAGAGTAAGAGTAGCAGCATTTGAAATGTTGTTAATAATGAATGACCATCAAGGGAGCCATCATTATTACAGCAATTTTCCAGCACAGGAGCACAGCATCAAACGCAATTAAAAGCAGTCAAAAATAAACTGAAAAATTGAACCATAAAAAACCGTGTCCTCTGGCAAGGGCTGATGGCAACATGAGGGAGCCTTGAAACCAATAATGAATTGATAAGATGTACAACCTGCAACTTGTAATCCTCTCTGTCAGATTTTAACATCAGTTAAGCTAGATTGATAGAGCAATCACTGATTCACTGTCTCTAATCTTTCTGCCAGGTTGCTTTATCATGAGCATCAGTGATGAGCCGGAGCCTGCGAGGGTCAGATTCTCAATTCATGTACTTACTCTTTCAGTATTTCACGTACTGAATTGTTAGGACCCGAGAAGATAGATTGTCACAGTTTTGAAACCACAACCATTTTTCTATACCATGGTAACCGAGTTCACTGTTTACCATGGTATGCAAAAGTAGTAGGGATGCACCGAATCCAGGATTCAGATTCGGCCCGAATACCTACTGTTTGAGCGGGGTTTGGATTCGGCTGAATACTTAGGATTCGGTGAACCGAATCCTACATCCGCCCAAACACACACCCATTAAATTACTGGTGGTGCACGCACTAAACAGGTCACGTAGCTGCTGAATCTAAACATAACCCCCCCGTATGCAACACAGCACAGTCACATCACACGTTTCAGAGTTATGCAGTAAACCTGTAATATATAGTAACGGCAAACTGTTGTAGACTTTTGTGCTTTGTTGCTTTGAGACTTGTTCTAGAGATCATATTGATATATATATATATATATATATATATATATATATATATATATATATATATATATATATATATATAAAAACGCAGTGCACAGAAATGTATATTTTGTGTAACTTTACAACTGTCAGATGTGCAAGACGTTGTTGAACAATATGCTTTAGTAAATGACATTTTACATTATTGTAATGTGCCAATACAAGCTGAAACATTTGGGAACTGTTGTGTTTTATTAATCATTTTAAAACTACTTTGTAGCCTATTTGATAGGTGTTACACACACACAGTGCATTTAAATCAACGTGGGTTTTATTTCGCAGGGAGATTCAGGTCACACGGTCATTTTTTCCTCATAGCTCTCAGATCAGTTGACACAGGTTGAAACATCATTAAAGAAAATAGTGGATTATGGCAAAGATGCAGCTCTCCTTTCTTGTAAAGGTAAAGTAAACGGTTCTGTATTTTGACATTTTATTTCAAACTAAATTCTTATTCAGGGATATATTTCCATTTGTCAATAGAAATACTATTAACTAAAAGGCTCAAAACTATAGATTGTGCAAGTCTTTTGTTAGTAGTTGTAGTCTGTTTTTCATTCAACAGTTTCTTTCAGTTTTCTTGACAATTTTTGTATATATAAATGCATGTCACTCACTCGGTTTGGTGTGTTCAAGGGTGAAGCAACGGGAGAGAGTCAGGAGAGTAGAAATTAAATAATTAAAACAATTGCTGCCCATGGTGGAGGACCAGCACAATACTTGTTTGTTTGTTTCGTCCACAGTTTGTTAGTGTCTGTTCGTTTTGGCTATTGTGCCGTTTTGTTTGTTCAGTGTTTGTGTTTTGTTAAATGTTTTTATTTTACTAAAACGTGCAAGCAGGCACATTCACATTTCACTCGCAGTGCTGTGTGTGTTTCTTCCGGGTCTGACGTCACCGCTCAGGCCAGCTTGCCACAGTTGAAACTAAACAAGCAAAACAAAAATGTTGGATAGTAAACAAACTCGTACAAGTAACGAAAGTGACCACTTTCCTCCGCAAAATGGTTGAAATCATGCATCTAGGGATATTTTGTGTATGAAAAAAATGAAGAGGGCTTGTAGTTGAGGAGAGCAGCAGCTAGAGTAACAGATAGGAGGTAGGAATACATCCAACCTATTGATGTTCGCCCACTCACGAGAGTATTGCCCGTTCCTGTATAGCAAAGCTCAGGGATGTAAATTCTTAGTATACTCTTAATCATGTTACTATAATTAAAATACACTTTGTTTTGTGTACACGTAATAGACGCTGCTTCCAGACACTATACAGTAAGCTTGTACTGCAGGAGCACGTTGTGGCCAAGTAAATAACTACAGCTAACTAACTTCCATGAACGTTATCCTTCACATTTATGTTTCCTTTGCCATTTAATGTAAAGCTGACGAGTTAATCAAGTGTATTAACCTTTTGCGGTCCTACCTGGTACAACATTGCAATTTTTCCTTTTCGGTCCAATGTCAGACTCTGTCCGACATCATCAAAAAGACATAAACTGGTCTCTATTCGTTTTTTCTCCGGAAAAAGCCAAGAAAACCATTCAATGGCCGAGTGAGACCGATAGGAGCCGAGAGAAGCCAAAAAAAAAACCCAAATAAATAAAGGGCCGTATCTCATGAATACAGATATCCCCGGCATCACAGATAACACGAACATAAACAAACAAGATAGCTGCTTCTGCATCCAGCGGTCAAAGAATATCACAGACATTTGCAGAGCTGCAATTCTGCACACAATACAGTTCCAATTCAAACTAATAGAAAATATTTAGATTTTCTCAATATGTTTTGTTGGAAAAATGTATACTAAGAGCACCTAAATAAACTTAAATAAACAGATTAACAAAGCTCTCTTAAAACAGAAAGCTTAATGTTAAAAGTAACTTTTTTTTAAGTAATACAAATATTAGTTGACCACTGTGTATTTCTTTAAATAGCTTTACAAATGTATTCAAAAGAAAATTACATTATACCGTGTATGATGATAACCACAGTATATTTTGAGACAGGTATCATACTGTCAAAATGTAATACTCTGTCATCCTTACTTGGTAGTGAAGAGTAAGTGCTTTTATTGACAGATGTTTGGCCTTCTCGGGTAGCTGAATGCCTGTGGTCAGCAGTGGTACACTCTCAGGGCCTGAGTTATTGACCTTTGCCACTAGTGGCTCCCACACTGAAGTGAATAAGTAAAATATTTATTTGTAAAGGGGTGACTGGAACATATTTACTGTTGCACTAAAGGCACATCTTTATGTAATTAAGTTAAGTCCAGCAACTGTAGATAAAACTCTTAGCTGACCTTTAGGTTGTATATTCCTATGAATGTAAAGGTAGACATTTATGTTACCACTGTATATTACTCCCTATTAATTATTGAGACAAATCCTGTACTAGCAAGAGCAAAGCTTAAAATGCAAATACTACAATACTGTAATGCAATGAACTCTATTATAACTTTACCATTACTATAGATTCCATCAAACCTGCTTGCCGCTATTATTCTATTACTATAGCTTAAGATACACAGCCATATTTAATATGGTTTTGTAAATATAAGCCACTATTTTTTACCAAGGGCTCAAGTGACTGTGAAGATAAATAAATAAATAAGGTGCCAGGACCTTACATTGAAAAGTACATTTAGAACATTTTGAGAATATTGATTATCAGAAGGATTTTACAAACATCTGTTATCCAAACAGCCCCTTAGTAATGTCATGCTGTGTGTCGTACTCTTCTGCTAACTGTCCCTCTTTCTCTGGTATCTGAAGTACAGTACTCTATTCTATTGTATTTATATAAAAAAATAACAGTTAATGTAATTTCCGTAGTGCAGTCAATGGATGTTTGCTTTACATTTTACAATGAATGTTATATATATATATATAAATAAATATAAGGGCTGTCAATTAATCGCAGTTAACTTCTATTAACGGGTTCATTTATTTGGAGATTAATCTTTTTAATGCATGTTTTGTCTATCATTTCTTGACGTTTCCTTTTTTTAAACTTAATTTTGTATTAATAAACCAGGCTTTCATCAGCATCTAGTTTGTTTGTCCGCTGCACTGATTGCTTCCTGACGTCTCCTGGTAACAGGGACGGTGAAGTGTGTGTGTGTAAAAAAAAAGAAAAAAAAAAAAAACTCTTGCTGCAATAAGAGTCTCATTCTGTCACAGCTGCGTGGCAGTGATGTGCAATGTAACAAAATAATCATACCGAACGGAGCACAGCCTGTTTTATACAGAATATTCTTCTCATTAGTGAAATTCGACTCCTATTGCAGGTTCTTTTTTTAAAAAATACATATGTATATATTTAAATATCAGTTTTTGGTATATTAATGCTGACAGTCCATACATTACCGGGACCTGAAAACGTATCAATTCATCTCAACCTGACAAATACTGTGTCACCAAAAGAAATAATACAGTCATGTATAATAATTTACACGTGTGTGTTCATACGTACCGTTTTTAACATGGTTTAAATTACATTAAAACACTGAATGCTCATACTTACAGATTGAGTACAGATTGATATAAAACATTTATGGATTTGTCCAAAAAAAGTGTTCTATACTATGCCAGCAAGCCAGCACAACAAAATGAAACGGAGAAATGCCTATGATCTATCTAATGACTACGATCATTTGTTATAAAATAATAATAAAATTCTCAAAAGAAAAGTACAGGCACTCGTATGCACAGCCAGTGTAAACATTTAAAAAGATTTAGGCAATTTGACTGCCAATGAATAAATACTTTTAAAATGTATTCATATCAGTACATGATACATTTATGAATACAAAACTAGCCTTACTGTATCATGTACTGTAATATAACATTTAAGTTAAACTTTAAATGACAAGCATTAAGAAATATTACACTATGCAGTAACTGATGTAGAGAGGGAGTTTTGTTTCAAGCTATCCTAAAAAAGGGATGATGTTATAAGAAATGGTATAACAAAAAACAACGGTGCTGTGAAAATATGATACAAAAAAAGTCAAACAATGCACAATAGAGGATAAAATACCGCTCAAATGTTTTATGTAACAGGCACTACTATGACTAATGATGTACTTGACTTGGCCATTTTAATCTCCATAGTATTCTCAGCAATCATCCCCATACTTTCCAGAGCCAGGGTACTCATCTACAACAGGACCTGGCCATGCTACAATAGCAGCCTTGGATTAGAAAATATATGCCTGTTTCTTTTATGTAGTTTTTTTACTTATTACTTATCCTACAATAATATATTCTGTGTGTCTGTTGTGTTTCTGAGTAGATTAATTACCATCATCTATTCCATAAAAAGATTTTTCAGGCAGAAACAGTATAAAAGTAGACTTTAAATAAAAATGTATCCCTGGTATTATGGTTAATAATATTAATAATAAAATACAAACTTCACTTATATAGCGCTCTTTATGCAATCATTCCAGGGTGCTTTACAAAAGAAATATAAAAAAGCCTGTGTCTAATATGTAATCCAGCTACAAATGAACAGACCCAAACAAATATGTTTTCAAACAGGATTTGAAAGATTCAATTGTGCTAGCACTCCCTATTGAAGCTTGAAGACTAAACATGGTTTGAAGACTTGTAGGTCAGACAGATAGGTCTCTGGAATGGCAAGGACAAAAGAACACAGAGCCACAGAATAGAATTAATCGGACTTCAGGGAACTGCACACCTCTCCTGGAAAGCAAGTAGTTGTATTTAATTAGCTAGATGTCAAAATCTAGCTCATGATTTTATACAATTACTATTTTGCAGCCAGCATTTACTGTTAAAGTGAAATCCAATACCTTCTTCATTGTTCTTGTGGAAATAAACAGATGTAGCAAGGCTCTTCCTTAGTATATGTCAAGGGTGTATACAGTATCTATTCTTTTAGTGCCAGTACAAGGGCATAAGACCCTTGTACAATAGTGTGTATAGTTAATCTGCATGCACTTATTTTGCAAACTTGATGTGGCACAACACATGCTCTCCTCCCAAAGAGTCGTCAGGTTTATTCCAATAATGTCCACTACAAGCTTTATTAATTGAGCTGAAAGGTCAGATAACAGTAAACATTGTACAGTATAAAAGTTCTGAATACTATGTAGATTGAATTGTAAAATACAAGGTGAACGGTTAACACAGATCTCACTGCCTGAGTGGTCAGTTATACAGCACTTAGTTCATTTTGCATATTGTTTCATTAAGTCCTCTCTTGTTTGAACTGTGGTGTGTTGAACTCTGTGACAGAAGGAGCGATGAGTCTTTTGACATACTTTGTTTTCTTTCACCTCATCTGTTCTGGTTCCTCAATGACACAAAGCCCTGCTTGCTTTGGACGAAACGGCAGCAAAACTATTACCGGCTTCAGTGACCCAGATTGCAAGGCCATTCTATTGAGGGGACAGTCAGGTTTGAAAATAATTTATATGTTATTTCTGAAAAAAAGTAGAAGCAACTTACACAAAGTCTTACAGGGATCATAATGGTTACCAATTTTAATAAAAGACAGTTGCCGCCGTAAAGTCTTGCTGTAAAATAAAGGCACACACACAGGGGCCACGCCCCCATGCCCCTGCTGCTATGCTGTCTCTGCCTCTGTTCTGAGCAATATAATGGCTGTTATTAATTTTTGAAAACAAACTAATATCCAAACAAATATTTAAATTATGAGCGAATATCCGAACATGATACTAACCTTTTTTAAATTCACACCATGTCCCTTTAGGGGTTCTGTACAATTGAGCTCATAGAGCTGTATTGTTTAATTTAAGACTTGTCTTCAGGATTAAACCTCAGTTAAACTAATTTAAGTGGAATGTTGCAATCTACCCAGTAGGATTTGATTGTTGTTTGTTGTAATCAAGAGTATATCAATGAGATGTAATGAAGCTGGCATGAAATCAGGAAGACCTAAAAGATGAGGATTTAACACTAACAATTGTTATTATCATTACTTTGTGTTCGTGGATGTTTTGTGACATGATTTGGCTCAGTAAGTACATTTCTTGTGATTTAAACCAATGATCTCTTAATTGGAGAAGTTAGGCAAAGACCAGTTATAAAGTTAAGTAACGTTATAAATTATTATACAGTAAAATCTCAATGTTCTGAATTGATTGGGACCAAGGGGTGTTTGGATACTGGATTTGTTTGGAAATATCACTCCCCAAAAATAAACAAATAACTACAATAATACAGCTTTTTATTCCTGAAATGCATGTTTTACAGTAATGCACAACAATGAAGAATAAAAGTGGAAAATAGCAAGTCAATAATTAAGTAAATAATGAATTTCAGGTACTCTTAATGCATTATAGTATGTTAAATCTTTAGTTGTGTCATGAAATAATTCAGTCAGAAAATTATGCAATACAGTACTTGTAACAGCATTGAGTACAGAAAAAAAAACCAATTAGCTCATATTACAATTAGAAAACAAACTTCTGTAGTGAATTATGTATACAATTTATTTAAATATAAATGAGTTTCTAGTCGCCCTCACAGGGACATCAAAATCTGAGAACTGAGACATACCATATTTAAGTTCTGGATCATGGAGAACTCGGATTCCCTTGACAATAACCAACATTCACACAACGTGTCAGAAATATAAAACAATAGTTTATTTACAACTAATCTAATATTACAGAAAGCAAAGGCTATTGGTTAGATATATGCATGAATAGGATACAGTTCATTGATTTCATAGTCAAACGATTACAACGACCATAACATTATTAGCATACATGGTTAATATACTAATATTAATTATGGCTGATCACACAAAGTGTCTACTTTCTCGGTGTAACCAATCATGTTTCATATAAAATTCATAATAATTAATTCAACTTCTCATTCAGAACGGAATCCAACATTCCAGTGCCTAATTTAGCAAATTAGTTTTACTGTGTTAATTGAGTTTAGACATGATCTACCAAACTAATAATATGTTATCAACCTCAATTGATTATATATTCAAATTAACTCAGAAATGGGGCAATGATCTAATTCTCTGCATTCATGAGGCAACTCCTTTGAGTTGCACATTTCAACAAGCAAAATACATTTCTTACACACTCTAAAACAGGAAGTTATATTCTATTCCTAGAACAGTTTATCCACTAACTTGATAGCATTTGCTACAGTTAATTTCTCAAGTCATAAAGTATTTAATATGTTGAATACTTATCGATTTTCAACAAAGAAGTCAATCTTCTTTGTTGATGAACACTGCAGCTTCCTCTCTGGATCTGAAGTTCCAATGAAAGAAGACGGTACTTTGCTTGATGTACGCATTGTGTTGCGTCGGCTCGCAATAAACAAATAGGAGGCTGTATGGTCCAGTGGTTAAAGAAAGGGGCTTGTAACCAGGAGGTCCCCTGTTCAAATCCCACCTCAGCCACTGACTCATTGTGTGACCCTGAGCAAGTCACTTAACCTCCTTGTGCTCCATCTTTCGGGTAAGATGTAATTGTAAGTGACTTTGCAGCTGATGCATAGTTCACACACCCTAGTCTCTGTAAGTCGCCCTGGATAAAGGCATCTGCTAAATAAACAAATAATAATAAAATAGTTATTTTCAAATGGAGATCAGCTTGTTGATTTCCAAGTCTTGCAGCATTATCTTTGTTGTTGGCAGTTTTCCAACTGGAAATAGTTCAGTTGATCAGACGTAACTCAGAAAACCCACTTTCAGATCAAGGCAGTGTCTGGTTTACTATTTCAGTCTCTCGTAGGGCAAAGAGCTAGGGCTCTCCTCAAAGCTGATTTCAGCCTTCTCAGAACATGATTTTAGCCATTCTTCAGAACATTGGTTCTTCCTTGCCTTCCGTGAATTCGAGCACATGCTCCCATGATTTCAGAAACTTTCTTCAGAGCAGTTTAGCTTCCATTTCTTTCCTCCGAACTCCAAGCCACTTTCTCTCAGCACGACTTTCTTTCTCTTGCCTGGAGCCCAGTTCCTTTTGTGAGCTCCACACAAGGAGGGCTCCTTGTTAAGGTTTACAATTTTAGAAAAGCAAACTATGAAGGTATGAAGCAGAGACTAACAGAAGTAGATTGGAGTAAAATAGAGAAAACATCCACAGAAAAAGGATGGCTGTTTTTTAAAAATGTAGTACTAGATGCGCAAAACAATTACATCCCAAAAGTAGACAAATCTAAATCTAAAACAAAATGGCCAAAATGGTTTAATAGATCAATTAAGAAAAATATTCAGCAAAAAAAGGCACTTTACAGAGCGTTTAAAAGGGACCAAAAACAAAGTACACAGAAAGAGTACTTGGAACTGCAAACACAAGTCAAAAAGGAAGTTAGAAAGGCCAAGAGAGAGATAGAAATCAATATTGCTAAGGGGACTAAAACCAATTCCAAAATGTTTTTCCAATATTATAACAGCAAGAGAACATTCAAAGAGGAGGCTAAATGTCTAAGAGACACAAATGGCAAAATCATAGATGAAGAAAAAAAAATAGCAAATATATTAAATGATTACTTTTCACAGGTTTTTACAAAGGAGGACACGGACAACATGCCCCACATGTTGACTTGTTCCTATCCAGTTTTAAATAACTTTAGCACAACAGAGGCAGAAGTGTTAAAGGGACGAGAAGCTCTTAAAATAAACAAATCCCCTGGGCCGGATGAGATCCTCCCAATAGTGCTCAAAGTAATGAAATAAGTAATTTACAAACCGCTAACCAAGATCATGCAATAGTCTTTTGACACGGGTTGTACCGACAGACTGGAAAATAGCAAACGTAATACCGATCCACAAAAAGGGAGACAAAACCGAACCAGGTAACTACAGACCAATAAGCCTGACTTCTATTATAGTTTCCATAAGTTTACATATAATAAGATCCAAAATGGAAAATTACCTATATGGTAACAATATCCTGGGAGACAGTCAGCATGGTTTTAGGAAAGGGAGATCGTGTCTAACTAACCTACTTGACTTTTTTGAGGATGCAACATTGAAAATGGATAATTGCAAAGCATACAACATGGTTTATTTAGATTTCCAGAAAGCTTTTGACAAAGTCCTGCATAAAAGATTAATTCTCAAACTGAACGCAGTAGGGATTCAAGGAAATGCATGCACGTGGATTAGGGAGTAGTTAACATGTATAAAACAAAGTACTGATTAGAGGAGAAACCTCAAAATGGAGCGAGGTAACCAGTGGTGTACCACAGGGATCAGTATTGGGTCATCTGCTATTCCTAATCTGCATTAATGATTTAGATTCTGGTATAGTAAGCAAACTCGTTAAATTTGCAGATGACACAAAAATAGGAGGAGTGGCAAACACTGTTGCAGCAGCAAAGGTCATTCAAAATGATCTAGACAGCATTCAGACTGGGCAGACACATGGCAAATGAAATTTAATAGAGATAAGTGTAAAGTATTGCATGCAGGCAACAAAAATGTGCATTATAAATATCATATGGGAGATACTGAAATTGAAGAAGGGAACTATGAAAAAGACTTAGGAGTTTATGTTGACTCAGAAATGTCTTCATCTAGACAATGTGGGAAAGCTATAAAAAAGGCCAACAAGATGCTGGGATATATTGTGAGAAGTGTTGAATTTAAATCAAGGGGAAGTAATGTTAAAACTTTACAATGCATTAGTAAGACCTCACCTAGGAGGCTGTGTGGTCCAGTGGTTAAAGAAACGGGCTTGTAACCAGAAGGTCCCCAGTTCAAATCCCACCTCACCCACTGACTCATTGTGTGACCCTGAGCAAGTCACTTAACCTCCTTGTGCTCCGTCTTTCGGGTGAGATGTAAGTGACTCTGCAGCTGATGCATAGTTCACACACCCTAGTCTCTGTAAGTCACCTTGGATAAAGGCATCTGCTAAATAAACAAATAATAATAATTGTGTTCAGTTCTGGTCACCTCGTTACAAAAAGGATATTGCTGCTCTAGAAAGAGTGCAAAGAAGAGCAACCAGAATTATCCCAGGCTTAAAAGGCATGTCGTATGCAGACAGGCTAAAAGAACTGAATCTATGCAGTCTTGAACAAAGAAGACTATGCGGCGATCTGATTCAAACATTCAAAATCCTAAAAGGTATAGACAATGTCGACCCAGGGGACTTCTTTGACCTGAAAAAAGAAACAAGGACCAGGGGTCACAAATGGAGATTAGATAAAGGGGCATTCAGAACAGAAAATAGAAGGACCTTTTTTACACAGAGAATTGTGAGGGTCTGGAACCAACTCCCCAGTAATGTTGTTGAAGCTGACACCCTGGAATCCTTCAAGAAGCTGTTTGATGAGATTCTGGGATCAATAAGCTACTAACAACCAAACAAGCAAGATGGGCTGAATGTCCTCCTCTCGTTTGTAAACTTTCTTATGTTCTTATCCATTTCAGAATCCAAATTACTTTTTATTCTATGGTCATGGTCATCAAAGAGATGAAAGCCAGGGTCAGGCGTAGCCATTGGTCAGCATCCTGTTTGTTACAGTCTTATTATTATTATTATTATTATTATTATTATTATTATTATTATTATTATTATTATTATTATTATTTATTTCTTGGCAGACGCCCTTATCCAGGGCGACTTACAATTGTTACAAGATATCACATTATTTTACATACAATTACCCATTTATACAGTTGGGGTTTTACTGGAGCAATCCAGGTAAAGAACCTTGCTCAAGGGTACAACAGCAGTGTCCCCCACTGGGGATTGAACCCACAACCCTCCGGTCAAGAGTCCAGAGCCCTAACCTCTACTCCACACTGCTGCCCTTAAGTCTTCACATCCAAGGATGGCCTGCAAGGTGCTTAGCAGTTCACTACTTGTGTCTCCAGTGTACTCAGTCAGTCCCTCAATGTCCATGTCAAAAGGCCAAAGTAGTTTGGAAAATAGAGGTTTGGAAAACTTTTTACTGTACTTGCAAACCACTTCCTTCAATCTGTAGCGTTGCATTTGAAATATTTATATAGCTTGAATAAACAAAACAAAAAAAAAAAAAGTGGAGAAGATTATTAACAAAAAAGAGAAACCATTAACAAGAAGCCATTGCTGCATACAGTAAAATAAGTGTATCCAGATATATCATATTTATCATGATCCAAACAACTGGGATTTAATGACATAACTGACATATTTTGTAGATACATCGTCTTATCATTGTTTTACCTGAATTGTTTCTTCTACCAAGTATGCAGTATAGTGCAGTGCAAATCCATTGAAAGATATTGAAACCCAAATGGTTTATTTGTGAAAAATGGGAGAAAGTCTACCTAAAATCATAAGCATGAAGTGTGCTTTCACTGTACAGACCAGACACTATTACATTACAATCCAGTTTGCCACCTGGAGTTTAATATATAGCGGATGTTTTGAGATTTTCACAGTTGTCAGCACAATCCAAAGAAGCAGGCCCTTATATTGTGGATATAGTTAATCTCAAGACAGTTATACAAATAGATAATTCATAAACTCAACTTGCAGTATAATTGCATTTTTTCATTTTATTAGATATGAGAAGTTTGATCTTGTCACACGCGTAGTTATTTCTTCAAGAAGGTGAATTTAAATTGCATTTGAAATGACTTCATTTTATCTTGAAATATGTTCATGTTGCTTTTTTTATTATCAATTTTATTATCTGTTTTATAGCCGTGTGCTCTCATGTGAAAAGGTTCTTTTAAGGCCATCAAAACTGTTTGATGCAAGATTGCAGGATAGAGCTCTGTGCTTTTCTGTATAATAGCATTTAATTTGTATTTATTGTACCCTTATATAAATTCAACAGAAACAAAACTGAATTTATCCATAGTAGGTTTCCACAGCACTCTAACTTCTATTCAAGTTAACATATTTTGTGTGTTACTTCTGTTCATAGTTCATGGGATCCAGCAGCAGAATTTAATATGTACGTTTTTTTTAATTAAAACAAACACAAGATATTTGTGTATACAGAGCTAGCATTCTGTAACAAATAGGATAATCATATAGTACTACACAGGCAAGTTGATAAACTAACATTTATTCAAGCAGCTCCAGTAGGCCCCAGCATTAAATGAATTATTTGTATATTAAAATAATTAAAAGCTAAAATGCATTAACATATATTTTTATATAGGCTATTTTAGAAGCACATGTGCTGCAGAAGGCCCTTACCTAACTGAAGTGAGGTTTATCTGATCTGCCTCTCGCTTAGGGCTCAATTTGCACATGACAAGAGTGGTTCTGCTTGTGGTCAGCAGCACCTTACACCAGAGTAGGAAACATTGCACGTCCTTGCTTCTGGAGAGAGATATTTGAGGAGGGATACAAAAATTACTTTTAATGCTAAGATTTTTTTTTTTAACTACCAGGAGTGAAAGAAGGGAGAAGTTAAAGTACTTACAGCGTTGCTACCAGATTTCGAATCTGTTCATGCTTGAGATCCAGATGAGTCTTGGATTACTCAGTGAATGCACAAGCCTTAACATGAGCAAAGGAACCATCGAATCACTGTATGCTTGAACAGTGGCTCCGTTCATTTTTACGATTCATTTTTTTTTTTTAAAAGTCCTACCTTCACAGGAACCTACCATGTATCCATATTTCATTCCTGCTGGATTGTAATATTTCAGAGAAAGTCTATCCACTTATGGAAAACCTCGCAAAGATGTATCATGATAAAATGCAAACTGTTGTCCACACTCATTTTTTCAGAAGCATGCTAGTGTAACCAGGTAATAGGTAAAAGGCTTAAAAGTAATTGAATTGCTGAAAAACATATTCCAAAGCTTGTGTTAAGCAGTGAATCTGGTTCTTAGAGAGCTCATTTTTGTCTATACTGATGACACAACTGCGCCTACTATTATACAACTGGAAATATTTTCATGTTTTAGGAAATTAGCCAGGCAAAGTTTACACTTGGAAAAATGATTTGCTTGGCTAGATATAATTGGACAATTTCTCTATTGTCTCTATTGTGTTATGAAACGTTCACATTGAAATTCATTGATATGAAAAGCAAAATAGTAAAACCCTTAGATTTAGAGCTTAAAATGTATTTGGCAGCAACAGCATTATGTGATTCATTATAGTTAATCATTACTTATCCAGCCATCGAAATCCAGTCTTAAAATTCCAGCATTACATGGGCATGAGATTTAAAATGCTAAATAACCTGTTTAGTTGAACTATGAAGTTTCTTAACCCACATTTACCTGTAGGCCTATGCGACAGGTTGGCTGAGTCGTCTGACGTCAGGCAGAAGCAGGAAGGGAAAAAATACTGACACCAGGGAAGTACTGCAGGTAAAGGCTGCGTTTGCCGTTTTTATTAATGACAAAAATAAAATAAATATTTAAACAAATAACACACTGTGTGCTCGCAGAGCAAAATAAAAAGGTTAAACAAAACAAAATCACAAACACAAACAACGCGATCAGGCTGGCCTATAGCCTTCACTGATCCTTAGGTTTTCTTTTCAATCTCCATCTCTCGCTCTCTCCTCTCCAACACCCACCCCGAGCGCAGAGAGCTGCAGGCTTATATACCGTGGCCGAGGGGTTTAACTGCCTAGTAATTATCCTATTTCCCCTCGGCCACAATCTGCACGGGTTTATTAATTGTGTTGTGGATGGGGCTACCCATCCACGCTAAACAAAACAATCGGCTACGCCGTCAAAATACAAAACAATAACAAGCCCCGCGGCGCTCGCCGTCATAAATACAACACAATAAAACAAATAAATAATACAAAATAACACAGGGGCGGAAGGGGACCCCGTTCTAAAATAAAATAAACAAATCAATGTATAGGGCTGCTCGCCCTGTTACAGCCTACTAAATCTGCTTTACTTGCATCAAATACAGTAAATACACAAACACATACTCATAGTATGTTTTGTTACAATATGATTATTCAATCTATCTAAACATTCAATTGATATTAATCTGAAGTGTTAATCAGTTTTTCAGTTAACCAGCATCATTTTGATTTCTGTAATTCTAGTATTAATGCTCATTAATCTATTTCTATAGTTAAATAATCTGTTTCATCAGTGTTAAAGCAAAGTAAATGCTGTTTTGTTCAGATTGAGAGTGCGACAATTAATTAATATATCTTCAAAGTCAATTATGAACTCATTTTCAAGTGGGCTCTTAACACATTTCTATTGTGTCGTGCTGTTCAGTCCTAGAAAATCAAAGTGGATGACTTTGTCACCCCAGCTCAGTTTGAACTGAACATTTTCATATTCAAAGCTGTTTGCTCAGAAGTGCATTAAGTGATTAATATGATTAGGCAGTAACAGAAATCATTACAGATGTACAATAACTAGCCACTGCATCTAGCAGTCTGCCTGCCTTTACTTACATTAGTATCACCAGCTCAAGATGGCTTCCATACATGGCTATGATGCTGCATGAAATAGAAGCAATCAACTGTTAATAACTGTAACAGAATGTTCATTTTCCACCCTTCAACCAATAATTAGGATTAAAAAGTACTGTACGTGACTGAAGTATTCAATTTTGAGTCTGACATGAATTTCCATTCTTGCTTAATGATGAGTAAAGTAGTATGCCTCAGTGGGTCGTGCAAAGCAGGCTTAATATTGTCAGTCTGACCTGCAGCAAGGTTTGTTGTAAGTGATGTCATTTGAACCTCAAAGCATTTTGTGATAAACCCTCTAGCATATACCCAATCACAGAAATGTTAGATGCATTATTTAAAAAGTTATTGTAAAAATTTAAAACAATACACACCAATACACACCATTTATCTTGCTTGACTGGTGTAATGTCTATCCTTTTCCAGATCTCGATAATGACATGAAATATCCGTTAAAACAAACAAACAAAAAAAAACACTATCCCCTCTAACATCTCCAGTGAAGCAGACTTTATAGTTTGAGACAAGTTGTGTTTAACAGCCTCTACCATATTGAAGTGGTGTGTACTGCCCTTTCAAACTTGAATGATATGTAGATCTAGTATACAAGTAATGACTCCTATGCAAAATCCCACAAAGTCACAAGATTGTAGGAAACCTTTGACCTTCAGGTCAAGTTCACTGAACACCAGACCAATCCTCTGTTTCTGATGTCCTCACAATAGGAGTGGTAATGGTATCTGATTTTAACCCCTTCAGGGCTAGGGGACGTACGGCATACATCCTAAAAATATACTCCTAAAGTGCTAGGGGACAGTGTACGTCCTCACATATATCGCACTGTCCCACAGGCCGAGTAACCGATAGTTTCAAAAATATTGCGGATCGTGCTTTGATCTAATCAACTTGTGATGACTACAACATCTAGGGGATCCAAGGAGCTATTTTATTTTCGATCTTATTTTCAACAATTATTTTCAGAACTAAACAATCACTATTGATTGCTGCAGGCTGCTGTATTTTGTACCGTATCTAGTATATGTCAGTGGCACAGTGCCCTGCAGGCTGTGAGTGACCAATCGCTTCCACAATTGTAGGACATGTGTGGGAGGGTTTAGTGTCTTTTGAAATATTGTAAAGACATAAATATTTGAAACAAATATTTGGCGAATCACACCCATAAAACCTATTTGGCTCCAGAAATGTTGGCGACCTGTTGCAATATACAAAGTATGTATTGTTAGTGGAATTTGATATTTGTGCCAAAAATGTTTGCGTTTTTTTTTTTTTTTTCATATGCGAAAAACGCTCGCAAATATTTATGGCTTTATAGTGTGTGAATGGTGTACCAAACATTCCATCAATAAAAACGGGCCAATGAGATTTATTTTTGTTTTGTCTGGAATTCAATTACTGTCTGGAAACTGATCACTCTCTGTGTCGTAGTGTTAGTTGAGGGGATCGAGATTGCTTTAACACTGAAGGAATCAAATTACTGTTTGAAAAAATAATTGATTATTCAATACATAGATCTGAATACATTTCTGTATTTTGTACAACTCTTTTTGAGTGTTCAGAGGTCAAAGTTCTTTTTAGAATTCTAATACATTTATCTATTTTTTTTTAATTTTATTTTTGGGCTGAAATACTTGTGCCATAATATTATTCCTTATATATTTGTCAACACTGTCACAGTTCATTTCAGAACTTTGGTAGCTCTGTCAAATATATTTACTACTCTACATTTACGTAATTCCCTATATCACTTGTTCTAATACATTTATCTTTTTTTGTGAAAAAAAAGTTATATATTTAATTTCAGAATTTTTGTAGCAGGTAGATACATTTACAGCTACATTTAATTCCCACAACTAGTTCAAATACAATTATCTCATTTTTTTATTTGTGAAATAATTGTTATATATTTGCCAACACTATCCTAGTGATTTTCAGAATTCTTGTAGCTGTCGCATACATTTGTGACTGTACATTTAATTCCCATGTTTTTGTATTATTATTAGATTATTTTTTTGCTATTGTGTGAAGTTTATTTAATTGACTGTTATATATTGCAGTAACTACTGTAAATTAAATTTCACGCAAAAGGTTGCGCACAGAGGAGGTGTCAAGGATGATGATAGACAGCCAGACATACCACGCTTTGTTGGTACTCCAGGTCCAAAGGTTCACCCCTCTGCAGTATGGTCACCATGCCCAACAGGTATGCTGCCCGGTTCCTACAGCAGCAAAGAGACCAAAAAAGATGCAGGGTGAGCAAAGGAAGGCATACGTAAAGACAGTCGCTCCTGTTCTGAAGTGCCCTTCAAACTCAGGTCTGCCGTGATGAGTGCTTTGAACAGTATCATTCAAAGCTTGAATATTGGAAGTAAGTCAAAGCATATCTATCCCTGTCCCACAGTTAATCGCTCCATCACTTATACCACAAGCGGCTTGAATAACGTTCGGTACTGCATAGAAATATCTTTTCAGGGGTGTCAATGGGTTTTGGGGTGTGTGGCAGGCAAGAACCCAATATACTAAATATACTTGGTATCCCTACAAACCTTAGAACCTGCAAAATGTGGAAATCTACATTTGCAGTTCATGTATGCATCCTTTGGGGCACAATTGTGGAACTAAATATAAACTTGTGTCATTTATACCACTTTTTAAGTAGTTTTGCCTAATATCAGAGGGGATTATGGGTAACATACTTTAGGGGTGGGGGCTGTGTTACCCATCCCTGAATTCTATAATTAATGGGGATTAAGAAAATATATGGTTGCCATCCTAAATGGGGGGAGGTGCCACATGCCAACATCGGTAGAATTATCATGGAAAATACCTGCCAGGGTGTGTCTTATAATTCCATAAGAAAGCACTGTGTGTCATCCTTGTATTATACATGTATTGATTTGCACCAATCAGAATACATAAAAAACTATGCGTTCTAAATAAATGTAAATTAACTACGCATTTTCTACATAGGGGCTAATCATTTTACAGTAGTATCTATGTAGGGGCTGATTTATATTACAGCCATGCACTGTAATTAGTAGCCAATCACCTTCAGGATAAAACATTTTCAAATTTCAGACATGAAATACACTTAAAAAAAAATCAAGAATAAGGAAAATAGCAAATCATGGCGGCGAGAGATTTGCCGAGTGCTGCTGACTTCTTGAGACAGACCATTTTGGTTCAGTTTGTATTAACAATGTACATGATCTTTTTTAATATTTATTTCAGTTTTACACTAAAATATTGTTACTATAGCTAATGTTAGACTTACTGTCAGATCTTTCAAGACGTGTTTTAAAATTACATATTAGTTACAGTGGGGTTACCACTGAATTAAAGTGATTTTCTAAGGCTCTGAAACCACCGGTTGATGCTCGTCTCAGAGGATCGGGGTCTATCAATTTTTCACTAGACTTTACCCAATGCCAAGTCCATATACTGCCACGAATTGGGCAGGAATGGCAGATGGCAGGCGACTTTTAATTGGATAATCTATTACACATACTATTTGCTTTAAATTCATTGGTTCTCATTTCATTTTCAGCTATCTGATTGGCCAAATTAGTATATTAATTAGAATTACAACACGTACTAAAGTCAAATGAGAGTGTGCACTAAAGTTTTTTTTGACACAGATGGCCTTCCATAAGAGTCGCACGTCTCATCCGAAGGATATATACACACGTACATATATACATGTACAAGTTTTCCTACAGAACACTAGCTTCAGCAAATCTGATCCTTATACAGTAGTCTACTAATGGAGCTAAAATAGCAGCACTTTAGGTTAATGATATAAAATTAATCCAGTCAAAATGTTTAGTACAGTACATTTTTAAAATATTGGTAGCAAATCAGGCTACCCTATACTCGCTACACTTCCCACTACATATTATTATTATTATTATTATTATTATTATTATTATTAAGAAGAAGAACCTGAATCCGAATCCTGCAGTGGCAATACAAGGATTTTCGACATCTGGTAATTTGTTTATTACAGCTTCCTGAATAGAGCAAGTGATAATAAACTTAATTTACATTAACCTAATTTAGTTTGAGTTATTCCCCCAGGACAAGCCTTCTTTTCCAATAATAAAAAAACCCTGCACATTAGAAAAAGTACATACAATAATCAGAATAGTTATATATTTATTATTTAGAAATACAGTGTGTTTTACTTATTATATGTTTGCACAGGAATGCAATTTAGAAAATATACTGTATGCAGTGTGTATGGTGGTTAAAAAGTCACTTTGCTTGACCAGTTAAAGTGCACCATATATTTTCATTAATCTGTAATCCATATAAAATAAATATACGGATTACAGACTAAAATATATTTTAAATATATCCCATATATTTTAAATATATAAAAAATGGGCCAATTTCTATATATGAAAAATATAAGGATCATATTTTTCTACTATATATTAAAAATATATATGTTTGTTCCATAAGGTATAAGGCAGGGTGTCCTCCGTCTTCCCTAGGGTCTGTTGATACTCTGCAGCGACTTGTAAAATTACTATTGTCTTGGATTCTATAGTGATAGTTGCGATGTGTTTTAATTATGGTTAAACTGATTGTATTCTTGTGATGGGTAACACTTTATATTAAGGCGCTGCTTATTAATGTTTTATAAATGTTTTATAAATATATAATAGATACTTAACTATGTTATAAAGTGTTAAAGCATTATAGTGGTTTATAACCATGCAATAGCCATAGGCAGAATTACATGTTTATGAAAGGGACAGTTTTTAGCTACCTACTGCACTTTGGGATGTTTAAACATAATTCTGTAATGCTTTATTAACTCTAACAGTTATTAAGCATCTATTATATATTTATAAAACATTAATAAGCAGCACATTAATAAAGTGTTAACCTGTGATGTAATGCAAATGTAAAAGCAACAGAATAGTACACTACTTGTTAATACAGCTTGACTTGGGGCTGCTTAATGTGCTATTGTTCAATTACAGCACAAGGGAAACTAATTTCAGTGCAGTGGATTGATTACTGAACTGGATGCGTAGGAGTACTGGCCGTGAGCTCAGGCCAAGTCCAAAGTGTGCCAACATGTCAAAAAGCTTGTTCACTGTAATTTTCTGCATACTTTTTGAAATGTGGCTGTTAAGAGATATTTTTTAAGAATTATTGAAAGCTCCAGTTATACCAGTTCTACCCCATGGGTAACAATGGTTTTGCCGGTTTACACCTCGATGCCTCTAGCCATATGCTGTTCTGCAAGAACAGAGACACACTTAATCACCATAAGGTTTTGAAATATCAAATGCTCAAAAGTAAATGGATCAAGATTACATTATAGGAATGTATGGCATAAAGTGGTAAATCATTCACCTTTCATATCTAGGGTCAGGAGTTCAAATCTCACTGTTATTTACCCAGCTTTGGTAGTTTTGATGCTTTGTTGAGTAATAGACCCAGTTAAGATGTACATCTTACAGCTGCAGTGTCTTATTGAGCAGTAAGAATGTGCACAGAATGTTGGTCTTCCCTTTGAAGAGATGTTAATTAGCTTTGCTTTTAATGCTGGTGTTTCAGAAGTAGAATGGTGTGTGTGTGTGTGCTCCTCATTTTGAGAAAATACGAACAGAAGCTACAAGGCTTTATTTATTCTTTAAAAAATAAATAAATTAGCTGTCAACGAGAGTTTACAGAGAGGTCAAGGCTGAGCTACAAAGTTGAGTAAATGAGGGGGTCAGTTATACAGTATAACTGTATAACCAATACCGTCAATGAAGACAGGGCAACCAGGCTTAGAGCTATAACAGGAAAAGGATGGACAGAGCATTTCAAAATATGGAATTTTCACAAAAAGAAAATCGGTGTAATATGAACTGTATCAATTCTGTTCGATTCTTTCTTGTAGGTCTTGTTGGTAAACTTCAGGAGTAAATGCAATTTGATAGTTTCTCATTGTCATGTGTTTGGAGAAACCTTTGAGAATGGTACTTTAAATTTAAACCTTCTAAAACCATAACCAGATAAGCAGTCATAATACACATACAGTATGTTAAATTTTAATAGAATGCCATTACTTTTGTAAAATCCACAGTAATGTTTTTGCATGTACTTCCAGATCCTCTACTTAGAATAGCAAACTAAAAGTGTACTAGCTGACAATACTGAAGAACAAACAGCCTTTAAACGTTGCCTTAACTAACCCATTGATGGATACAGTACTCTGTCTGTGTAATTAAAAGCCATAATATAATAGTCTGCCCTCTCTGAAATCATTTTTTTTTACATCCACTAGATGGTGCTGTGCTTCAGATCATTGTATAAGGATCTCTTCTGCTTCTTATCATATCAACCTTCAGTGAACCAGACTAGATAAAGGTTTGTCTGTAGAGCAAAACGGCATCTGTGCAGTTCATTAAAATCATACACCCATGTCTTTATTAAATCCAAGGAATTAGATTCTGTATCAGTCTTATCAAGTACCATATGCACACATCTATCCGGGGGTGTTGCTGTCAGCTATAACTGTCCACCATACAAATAATATTAATCATTGGAAGTATTGATTTAATAAAAGATCTGCATAAAACATGTATGTGACAAATATAGATTCCATATTTGTTAGGATTTTTCAGATAGAGGAATATGATGAGGGGTTGGGGGGATTAAACTGTCCCTTTTTAACATTTTTTTTTTCTGTACCTACAGCTGAAAAGTCTAACAGTGGATATGATAGGACAATCATTGTGAATTCAACCTTATTTCCAAAAATGCCAGTGGTCTGAATTAGTTTACAGACTACAGACAGCTATGTTAGATTAAACAGAGATTAAGGTGATGAGGTGATTCCAGTACAGTACCTTCATCCAAGAAACTATTTAACATTGACATTGTATTACATTGGTCTTATACATTTACTGTGCATGGTGCCTTAACAGCAGTTCTCCTCACATCAATACCCCTGGTATTTAAAACAATGGCCAGTAGGTGGCAATGTGGCAGTGGCACTCTCAAGTTTGACTGATCTGTTAGTTTTTTCTTTTTTTTTTTCTACACTGAAAAATAAAAATAATGTGTTATTTTAAAGGTACGGGGCATTAGTGATAAAGTAAGATATTGATTTGATAATGCAAGGTAGTTAAACCAAGATTGATGCTTCCTTCAGGAAGGTACTGGGTCTGATGAAGATTCACAAATTCTAGCTGTTGGTTAGTGCCACCACCCGTTCCATCTGTCTGTTCACCCAGGCCTGTATTCCCCCCCCCCCCCCCCCCCCCCTCCCCGGTACTCTTTAACTGGAATCTTCTAGAACTATAACTCAGATTTCAATCTTCACTTACTTATTCTGCCTTATTGTTTACTACAGCAAAGTCAAGGGTCCATGATGTCCTCTAAAATGTTACATTACTTACTTTCAAATTACATCTTTTCATTATTTTGCACTGCTTATGCAAACACACCCGGGACAGGACATTAGAATTGTATGTGATCCCGCTGGATTGATATTTTCATTATAAATGGTCTTTGCTTCCGGCGTTCGAGTTTGATAGATGTATATACGATTGAAAAACACAATTAGTACACCATTATGAACCACATGCCAAGTCCATTAGAGGACAGTGTAAAATGAATTAACTACAAAGAGCTTTCAATATTTCAAAATTAAATGTGATTGTGAGTAAGTAAGTAAGTAAGAGTAGGTGCCTATTTAATTGGTCTACATGTCTGAATTGTAACATTAAAATACCATCTATGTTTAAATAATTTAAATGAGATTCTTTATGCACTAACTAAAAAAAAAAAAAAAACATAACAGTGCACATGAATATCGTTAGTGTATTTTTGGTCAATAAAAAAATGTAAACATCACAGAGGGTCCTATTTTTATGACACCAAATTCCTGAGCCAACTCCATTTAGATTTGTTAACACTAGAACCGCCGTGGCAGTCATTTTAACGGTTTGAGGTTTTCAAATTTAAATTACTCTGCATGTCTGAAAGTTATGCGGTTGTCCGTTTATGACTTTTCCTAAATACATGTATTAAATACCCTGACAGCGTTTGAAAGTCAGGATCAAGAAAATAAGGAAGTTATAATCCCGACCACCTAGAACCGCCAAAGCAGTCATTTTGACTGCCTTTTACAATACATGTTGCTTGCCGCAGCGCTTCGGCAGAAATATTTCGATCAGAAAACTGCAAAGCAGCAGGCTGCTGCAGCTCAACCTGGATTCAGTGCTGCACCGGTGACACACGCAAGAGAAAACGTTACTTTCGATTGAATTAAAAATATAATTTCGTTTTTATAGTTTTGTATGTACATATACCTGTTTACATACTAGTTTCTTTTGAAATGTTTATTTTATTATAGTTTATTTTTTTAAGTAATGCTTTATAGTGGCAAGTTAGAAAATAACCCTGATTGTTTAATTGTTCATTTAAATACTACTATGTTTGATATGATGTGCTTGAATAAAACTTTTGAGTATCCGATAGTTTGTCTTTGATTTTAATATTGATGTTGTTTAAAATGTAACCATCATAATGACTGCCGGCGGCGGTTTTAGGTATGAGTATAACTGTGGTGATTCTAGTGTTAAAGCACGTCCAATTTATTTTTACAGATAATATGATGATAAAACTATGTTTTTTGTCGCCAAAATCTGTGATTTCATCTGTTGGCCCTGTCATATCGGACTTATTTTCTTCAACATGAACGCGAAGAGGCTAAGGCTAATGAGTGATCTAAATACAATATTTTCAGGTGGGCCATGGCATATCCTCTATATATTACTATATAAAACAATTATTTTTTTTCAAGTTAATGTATTTGTTCACTGAAGATTACAATCCATGTCTGCTTGATTAATTTATTCCAGGACCTTTTGGTCTATTTACTCAACCCTTTCATAGATGGCAGGCTAAGATTTAGATACATTTAACATTCAGGTTCTGGCAATTTCATGATCTGACTGTATTTAATGAGATGTATTGTTGCTGTTTTTTCAATGTTTCTTCCACTGTGAAAAAAAGTACTTTTTTGTACCCATTCTTTCTGAATGGATTGTATCTTTATGGCTGTATTTTGTTATTGTTATTTATTTAGGTACTGTCAGGAGGTGAGTGGTGCAGGAATCAGTGGAAGTCCAAACGGAGGTCTATGTACAATGATTGTAATATTTATTTTCTTTGGTGACAATACACACACAATAATCCACAGTGCTCAGCAAACAGAAGCTGCTCCCAGTGCGAGTCTCCACTACAGTGTCCGGTGCACTGTTCAGTGAAATGTTCAGTGCCTGGAGATATCCAGGGTTTGTGCTGGTACTCACGTAGCTGAGTCCCCTTTGTACTGCCAAACTCCTGCCCATGATCCAGCACGGCGCCACACTTTATACAATCACAGGGCACACCATAGCTGATCATAATAGAGTTGTTTAGCAGTCTTACAGCTACGTCCTTTCACCAAGATGGCCGACTTCCGGTTCTGTCCTACCATCGAGTCGGCCCATCCCTGTGAAGGCGTACCACCAACCTTACTTAGCACCCTTCCTGGTCAGGAGGTAGATTTGCAACGCAGATTCATTCTATCTTGTTCACAGCATACATATACAAGGAGGCTGTGTGGTCCAGTGGTTAAAGAAAAGGGCTTGTAACCAGAAGGTCCCTGGTTCAAATCCCACCTCAGCCACTGACTCATTTTGTGACCCTGAGCAAGTCACTTAACCTCCTTGTGCTCCATCTTTCGGGTGAGACCTAATTGTAAGTGACTCTGCAGCTGATGCATAGTTCACACACCCGTGTCTCTGTAAGTCGCCTTGGATAAAGGCATCTGCTAAATCAACAAATAATAATAATACATATTTGATTTTTTAGAATTGTACACCAATCCAAAACCTGGCACATGCACCTCAAACTTTTTTTTTTAAATAAATCTGGTAACAGATGCAAAGCAGCTTGTAATATAAATGTGGGCCATTATAAAACATTAGTATGCAAGTAAACAGACTTCAGTCTATGAAAGCATAAAGAAAAAACATGGATTCAGGCTTACACTGCAGGTTTTTAGTGCTCACTAATTATTTCAAGTATTTCACAAAAATACAGTCACAGATACTGCAGATTTCTAAAATGTATCAGAAATCAGTCATAGGGTCAATGACAGACAAAAACAAGCATAATTGATTAGCATTTCCTTACTGCTGCATAATTTGGTGAAGGATACTTAAATTTTTTTACTGCCAAATTATGTCTGTTCTGTCTGACAGGTTCTAGCTATAAAATAATAAGTTCAAGTATGCTTGTCACTAACCTTTGGCAAGGGATTTTTATTTTTCGTTCTCAATTAAATATAGCTACTTATACTGTATGCCCCTGAAGGTCCATTTTCTGAAGCGCCTTTCATAATCTGACTCCAGTATGTTGTACAATGATTGATGTTGTGGGTTCCCATACTGTAGAATTATTTCTATTACAGAACACTGTGCATGATGGTGCTTTAATATTCCTTACATAAAAGGTCTATACGATGCAAACCCACAGGCATTATATAATCTGAAGGGTTACAATATTAAAATATATTTGTTAAACTATGTGACCAGTCTAAAATGCATGACACATAACTTAAGGCCTTGATAGAACTTCATCTGATCCAAATCCCAAATTAATGTTTTCAATACTACTCATAACAGGAAACAAGCTGTCATATCTTTTGGCTTCTCTCCATAAAAAAACAAGAACAAATGAGAAAGGATATTAGTATTTGCTTAATACAGGGTTTCAAGGATTAGATGTCTTAGTTATGGTTGCCCATCAACCTTTAACAAACAGGGCTTCATTTTATGCACACTATGCAAATGAGCCCTCAACTGTTAATTAAACTGCATTTCCCTTAAAAGATTTAATATAATATGGTATAACCATTTTAAAGTTTTGATAGTTCTGTTTTCTAATGTATTAAATAGAAGGGCTACAAAAAAATGCCTCCTAGTTAAAAACAGTGATACCAAGAAAGGGGTTACACATTTGTTACAAAATGACAGATTTTCTTTTCTTTTTTTTTTTTAAGACTTTAGGTACAAAATTGTGTACAATAGAAAAAGATTCCCACCCGTCTACACATTGGTGGCCTACCGGTTGTTTTATGCATGCAAATTGTGCCATCCATAGACAATCAAGTGGAAAAATGAATGTGTACAGAATATTTTGTACTCTACATTTCCAAATAAATCCCTCTGCACCCAAAGACATAAAAACCCAAAGTAAAAGAATGGAACAATTAGTGAACAAAAAAAAAAATGTTGCTTACCATATAACACCATGATTTACACATCTTCCAAATATCATGTGGATGATGTGGAAATCTTTTAAGATATAAGCAGAGAAGTTTTCTGATTCATCTCAAGCTCTGGGGTGCTGGTCAGTTTCTATCCCTGATGAAAACAGAGGAAAGTCATTACAAAATGGTCTATGCACCAGACTGTTACACATCAGAGGATCTATATCAGCTAAAAAAAAGTCAGTCTACAAATATTATGTTTTGTTTATGCAAAGGAGAGGATATAATTTACTGTAATTAACCATTTGCTGAGTGATTCTTATATTTAAATTAACTAGGTTAATAATAACATTATACAATCAAATATAGGGAGAAATTGAATTTAATGATTCAGGTCCAGGTGTTAAATTGTGTAAAGACCTACAGCTTGTTGACCGACCTTTTCTAAATGTGCTAAATGCAATATTAATGCAAACAAACATGCCATTTTGTGATATTTGTATGGTTATCACTTAATGTGCTGCTGTTACAGTGTTAATGGATTCAAAGGTAACCTATGGCTCCAGTCTTGGTCAGCTCCCTTCAGAGTCACTTGTGTATGCATTGAGTTGATAAGTACTGTGGTTCATTTTCCCCTTGGCCGAGCACAGTAAAAAATCCGAGTAATAATTGCTTTAGCCTGAGACGAGGATGGCTAAATATGCTTGATTGCTTTCTAAGCTTCAACGCGGTGTAATGAAATATGGCTGCTCAAGGAAGGAAGTATGTGATAGCTTTCTTGTCTTTTTTAATGTTACACAGAAACCCTTAAAGCATTTGTTTCTATTCAGCATTATCTTTGTAATGTTATAATTAAAGGGCAAATCCTGAAATCCTGGCCTACATATGGTTTCTACATCACAGTCCCTAATATTCAAAGTGGCACATTCCCCTTTTTACATTTTATTATGTACATTCATTTTTAGGGACAGAATATATCTGTAAATAAATAATATGCATTCCCGGCAACAGCATGATTGGTTCGTTCTGCATTGAAGGGCACATTTGGTCTTGCTTTTTTATTTCTTTTTTTTTTGTTGATGGTTTCTCTGGGTGCAGCAGATAGCACAGGCATGTATGTCATACATATGTGTCCAACTTTCATCCTTTCCCTTTAGTGAATCTGAAAAGAGCATAATGACCCTGATGTTTAAATTGTGGAATGTGTTTATAGCTCAGTATTGTTTGAGGTTTTTCAAATGCAAGCCTGGGGCACACAGAAAGTGAATCGCATGCATCAGGGGTATTGTGACTCACCAAGAGTATGTGCAGAAACCTGCATGAAATTCTCTGAAACTATATAAAAGAAAACCACCTTTATTCAGTAGCAATGTGGCAGTTAAATGAGGTTTGGGGCAGCTTCAAAAATGACTTTTGCTCAAAGCCTTCTACTCATGAAAAAATATAATGCAGTTAGATGACACATATGCATCTTGTGGTCAAACAGTGCAGGATTTTCTAGCAGATCAGGGCACATCCAGTGGACATGTCTACCAAGGTAATAATTCCAGCAAATTAAACTGCAGTTACAATACTGGGTCAACATGCAAATACAAAACAAACAAACAAAAAAACATTACATAAGGATTCAAAAAGAGGAAACCTCTGGGGATCCAAGGGGAAAATTAGCTTTGTTGCAGTATTTATTTATTTTTTTAAGTTACATGTTGACTCAGAAATGCTCCAAAACAAGTGTATTTTCCCTTGTAAATAGCAGGAGAAAACTTTTTTTTTTTTTTTGGATTTACGTACGATTTATAATTGAGTCTTTAACCCTTAGCAGTCCATTTATTCAGCACATCTCAGGCGTGTCAGGTCCAATTTATTTTCACACGCGCAGTTTATTTGAGATGCGCTGTTAAAGTATTTTTTTCACTGTAAAACAGGTTTTAAAGGCACTGCATATCAACAGGACACTCAGTACTGCATTGCCAGCCCCGCCCCACCCCTCCTTTGCTGTTGTTTTTACATACCTCTTCATAGTAGTGCATACCGATAAATCATCTCCTGATCACTCATTTTATCACCAAACTCCTCAATAATGCGATCCAAGTCATTATTTTATTACTATAACGCTAAAAAAAGCTCTGCAAATGTCTGAGAGATTCTTTGAGCGCTGGATGCAGAAGCATCTATCTTGTTTGTTTATGTCCGTGTTATCTATGTGGTGCCGGGGCTATCTGTATTCATGAGATACTCCCCCTTTTTTTTGGCTTCTCTTGGCTCCTATCGGTCTCACTCTGCCATTGAATGGTTTTCTCGACATTTTCCGGAGAGAAAACGACTAGAGACATGTTTTTTACGTCTTTTTGATGATGCCGGACAGGGTCCGACATTGGACCGAAAAGGAAAAATTGCAGAAGAAAAATGAAAGCTAACTTACAAAGGAAGCAATGTATTATCTTTAGCATATGTTCATCCACCACTTTAAACACTCAATTATAAGTCTTACGTCGGTAAAACAATTAAAAAAACAACTGTGTACAACTCTACCCATAAACCATGTTTATTTAGTTTTCATCCCTTCATGTAAAAATTAACCCCAAGCTGATGGGGCTTGGGGTCCTAACCACACCCTCGTCACTGCCCCAGCTTCATTAGGACGTGTCTCTTCAGGAATACGGGTAGGAAAAAAATGACGCCTCCTGGGATCAGAGAGAGGAGCACACCTCTGATCTCAAACCCGAGTGCACTAAGCAGACATCTTGAAAAGACATTTCAGACAGACCTAAACATTTATAATTGCAAAAAATGGTCAGAATGTTAAAATCGAAAAGAAAAATTACAGGTACCTTATTTAAATAGTTGTAGCAACATGAGGGGACGTGTAACACTATATTTTTCAGAGCTATTTACTCTTTAAGCAGTACTGAAAAGACATTATAGCCTGGTAGATGACTCACGGTATGTCACATTTTTGAAAATCGTGTTTCATATAGTATATACACAATTTAGTGCATATAATTTCAGGAATTTTTCTAAATTACAGTATATGAAGTTATCCCCAGTCAACACATTTGACAGTCAACACATAAGAGCAATAACTGAAATGTTTACAAAAGTCAATATGTTACTAAAATAAATACAGTAAATAAACAGAACTCTTTGATTGTGCGAATGTTATTAGCCTTTCTTATATACAAGTCAGTGCTGATCAACATACTGTAAGAAGTCAATGCCTAATCAGTATTTAATGTGCCCATATTTTAAATTGTGTATCTCTTACTGTGGAGAAACATGGTGTACTTAGAGAGAACCAGCAATTAGAGGGAGCTGTCGGTCTCAGGAGTATTTGTACTGGATAAGCTGCAAGTTTCTATGACTAGACTATTGGAGTGTCTGATAATTGGAAAATGTATCTTGTTGGGACTCAAAACAGTTAATGAGAGGCAACTGATAGTCTTGTAATCCAGTGAGTACACTACTTTAATTGTTTTGCTGTTGTGATTTAGGTATATTCAATTACAGTTACATATTATTATTTGGAATTATAGTTTAAACCGCACTGCACTAAACCTGTTATAAGGAAACCTGTAGATGTCTGACTATTATTTCTTCTTTGGTACTTTTTTCTTTTCTGAAAAAAATAGTGCTGATGACAATTTACAAAATCGTTGAGAATCTAGTCCTGTTGGTTGCATATACAATAAGGTCCGCAGATATACACCACAACATTGGCGACTTGTGGCTTGAAAAACTGGTGGGGCACAGCCCCCCCCCCCCCCAAAAAAAAAAAAAAAAAAAATACAAAAAAAAACTAAACTGTGCTCAAACCCGATGCCCGATTTTAACAATTTTTATGTAAACATTGAGCTAGCTTATTAACAATACCAGATCTTTCATCACAAACAGTTCTACGCCAGATTGTGACAAATCAAGAGAGCTGCAAACAACACTTTACAGGCAAGGGTCTCTTATCGACAGGCAGCTGCACCTGCACTAACCTGAGTGTTTGAAATGGAAGGATCGTCACACTCTCGTGCTGTTAATAACATTCTGAACTACAGAAATCAGGTTTGGTTTCTGTTGATGTCTCTGGCGTTGGTGGCTTAGCTTTTTTGTTGTAGAAAAACTCCAAACGTAGCTGTCTTTTTGCCATTTTAACAGGGCTTAAATTCACTCAGTTTTTAGCACATATATTTTCGCTGACTGAAAAAGTGAAAGTCTCACACGAGAACAAATATAACAGTGAAGGGTCTTACACTCTTTGGTTATGTTATTAAGTTTTGAAAGTTTGAAATAAACTGCGCACTTGCGTATTTTTAAATAATAAACCCTGGCAAAAGTGGCGTTGCCAGGATTTTTTTTCGGGAGAGGGTGGGAATGGTAACTTTTTTAAGGTGAGTAGTCACAGTGGTGCAATTGGCAACCTGATTTCTTATTAGTGCATTGACGTTTTATTTTTGAAAAAAAAAAATATATATATATATATATATATATATATATATATATATATATATATATATATATATATATATATATATATATATTAACAGAAGATCCAATACCCAAATATACACTGTTGTGCAAAAAAAAGATTCAGTTTTGAACACTTCCGATTAAAAACAAAAAAGGAAATACAAAGCAAAGGAGTTGAACTTTTCAGATTTCAAGTTCACATTATGATAATAAATAAAAATAACTATATATAATTTCATTTGTACTTATGGTTTTTCATTTTTGTTAACTAACATTTGGTGTTCAAAGCAAAGCAAACCATTTTATTTAATTTCACAAATCCTGACTAATTTAATTACCGTTTGACTGACGCAGGAACTTGTGCACACAGTTGCATTAACTACATTGTATAACTACAGTGCCTTTAAAAATAAAAGAATACAAAAATATTTAAAAAAATGTACGAACAGCTGATCCAACAAAAAACTTTGGCGATTGACAGCAAATCCAGCCACTCGTTTTTATGGTATCACACTGCACTGACATTCGCTAGCCTATCAGGCTTTGTGGAGCTGACAGACGCGCTGTAGCCTAAACAAATAATCAGAATGAAAACGAATAGGCAACCGAACTCAGGAATTGAAACAGTTTTGCCGTTTCTCTCTCGAGGCGAGTGCATTCTACGTAAATACATAGGTTACTATTACATAGCAGATTTCCTCTACCCCATCTATGTGTGTAGTAGCTAGGCTACATAGCATATACAGTAATCATAGCCTATATGTTACATGCATCTGTGTGTGGGGTTGAGCGAGTGCAGCTTGCTTATGTATTCTCATTGGTTGATAGCAACGTGGTAAATAAAAAGTTCACTCTGTGAGCGAAAAGAAAAATCAGCGCTGCCCATGCCACGTCCTCCCCGCGTCCTTTGTGAACACACAGGTAGACTATAATGGGAAGCAAAAAATATAAGAATATTGCAATTTCTTTATTTCTTCCACATGTTTCAGTGTGAACGACCCTAATGTATTGGCTAAGCCACTGCCTGGCAGAAAACTGGGGGGGCACGTGACCAGACGTGCCCCCCCTACGCGTCGCCACTGCACCACAATGATCATTCAGAGAAATCTCAAATTGCATTTTAAGATATCTTGAAATATTTAGAGATATGTAAGTCATTTGCAGATAGCTTTATATCTTTAAATGAATAGGAGATATTTTTATATCTTTAAATGAATGAGCTATCTGTAAATAACCCCTTTTGAACATATCTTAATTTCATTTTGAGATACTAAAAATGAAATAAAGATATCTCAAACTGATTTACAGATGTCTTTAAATAATGGTTTTGCTAGCATGGTACGCCAAACTGTCATTTAGAGATATCTCAAAACAACTTCCCATTCATTTAGAGATATCTCCAAATAATTTATGATTTCCATTACACGAGAGTAGATGTTAAAACTTCATGCTGATTTGAAGTCGGCTCTCGCCAAGATAAGCACCAACTAAGACGTAGCTTTACACAGTAAACTAATGTGATCCATATGTGTCTCCATCCATTTGCGCTTCCTTCCATTTTATGATGTAGATATCCTTCTGTCTGGTGTTAATGGCTAAAGTGTAATGCTGGCTCCAGGGGATCAGCTTATTTTGCCTCCCTGGCGCATCAGCACACACAACGGCTGCGATGCTGGCTCCGGGGATCAACCACATCGCGGCCTCCCCAGCGTATCAGCATGACAATCGTCTGGATTGAGCTAAGTAGGGTACATCTCTAGGGTCTTCAAGTGGGCACCTTCCATCCTCAGTGTTTCGTCGACTAGCCCACGACACCTCAAGAGGGCTCGACGGTGATTCTGGCGTCCCAGCATCACCCCCCTCCGTCCCCCACTCAACTCAGCCCAGCTTACTTACCTGTACATCAGCAGTAGCTAGGCTACATAGCATATACAGTAATCATAGCCTATATGTTACATGCATCTGTGTGTGGGGTTGAGCGAGTGCAGCTTGCTTATGTATTCTCATTGGTTGATAGCAACGTGGTAAATAAAAAGTTCACTCTGTGAGCGAAAAGAAAAATCAGCGCTGCCCATGCCGCGTCCTCCCCGCGACTATAATGGGAAGCAAAAAATATAACAATATTGACTTTGTTCTGCTCTTCTCCATTGCTTCTTCAGCTGTCTCCTTTCTCTAACTAAGCATTCAATCTCCTGCTGCCGTCTAGACTTTCCAGGAATAGTTTGTACTTTTTCTTTCCTTTTTTCAACTCCAAACCTCTTACTTCCATATGCGTAGATGATGTCCCCAAATTTATCCAGCTTCTTTTCAACTGTTCCACTTAATCTTTCCAATGCAAAGCAGAGATCTGTGTTTACTGTGTCCCATGCAGTTTTCTCACAAGCTCTTGGCCATTTAACTCCAGGCTTGTGCCCGTTGAGGTTCTTTTCTCTCTTTTGCTGGTTTGTCTGACCGGGTTCACAAGGATCATTAGGTTCATCACTAACTGTGTCCATGCAAGTCTTCCTCACATCTATGACAGGGGTGCTGATATCCTGCGAACTGTGGTTTGCTTCCTGTCGCTGGATTTCATTCGACTGACTTGAGTGACTTCGTAAGAAGTACATCCAATGCGAGGCCCTTGTCCCTTCTCCCTCAAGCATTTCATTCTCCCTTGATGAATCTTCAAACCCCTGACCGTTGTCGCCTTGCTCCAGCTGCTGACACAAACCTGGAGTTCCATGTCTTTGCTAACTGCATATCTTGAACTAGTCTTTTGTGAAGTACTCTCCATACTCATATCCGTTATCGTTCCTAAGTCGTTAACCGTGTTGTCCAATGTTGAGTCATCTTCCGCCCCCACTCTCGCAGACTCTAGGGGTATTTTTCTCTTTAATTTCTTAGAAGCCTTGGGCGGGTGTCTCCAGCATCCTGTAAACACAGAGCTGGATACTGCCGACAAGGGTAGCTAACCCTTACCAGCCCCAAGCTTGAAATAATGAAATAATAATAGCTTGAAATAACTTCCTGTTCATTTAGAGATATCTCAATCATTTTAAGATATCTCGAAATAACTTCCTGTTCATTGAGTGATATTTCTAAGTCATTTAGAGATATCTCAATATGAACAGGAAGCTATTTCAAGATATCAATCAATCAATCAATATTTATTTTACATAGCGCCTTTCATAGTGGACCACCATCACAAAGTGCTTTACAAGATTGTGAGGAACAATGCATAATACATTAAATACAGTGAAATACAGTGAATAGTACATTAAATACAAAAAGTAAAAATATCTAACTGACTTCCTGTAAAAATGATCTATGTTTTGAATGGATTTGTCTAAATGAACAGGAAGTTATTTAGAGATTTCTCTAAATAAGCAGGAAGTTTTTTCAAGATATGTTTAAATGATTTAGATATCTCTAAATGTTTAAAGATATCTCAAAAACATTCTTATTTAAAGCTCCATTTAAATATATCTGGAAATTGTTTTGCGATATCTCTAAATGTATTTTAGATCTCTTAAAATGATTGAGATATCTTTAAATATTTGAAAATGTCTTCAAATATTTTGAGATATCTGGACATGATTGATATCTTTAAATATTTAGAGATATGTATAAATTAGCTTGAGATATCTCTAAATCATTATTTGGCTTGCCATACACATTTCATATTTTTGTAGTACTGTTGTGTTGCAATAAGAATCCAAAGCACATGTATTTTTGTTGGTTCAGTAACTGATTTTTCATTTACATCGTCTACAAGCTTGCAGGGGCATTGCTGAATATGATAATGTATTTAGCAAGAAATAGCCTGAGAGAAATCTCTCCACACAGTAAACAGTAATTCTTGAATAACACATAATTCAAATTTGTTTAGCTGCTTTAAGGATAATTTAATGCAAGCTATTCTCATTCATTCCCATAACCTAAGTGTTATACTTTGTAATAATTTGATTCCTTTCAAAACAACCAAAATTATCTCCAGGCAAATGAAAAAGTATGATTTTGGTATTCTGATGACAATTTACAATATCTTTGGTTACAAGTAAACTGTATTCTGGCTATGCATGCTGGCACAGAAAATGCAACTTTCTTCTGAATTATTTTGAGGTTCAGTTGATCTTTGTCTCCAATTTGGATTTACTGTGAGATTAACCCCTTTACAGCCAAGCGTTTTGTCATACATGTCATCCCAGATGTCATCCACAATGTCAGTTTTTTACCACAATGTCTTTAAAGTGCTATAAAGATTGTATTTCCAGATTCATGCCAGAATACACGACTACATTTTCACCCTGTCAAAACTTTATTTTATATTCTGCCTCCAGTAGGTATTATTTCAATTTTTTTAATGAAAATTTGAAATCGGCAATTAGACAATTATTTTTTCTCATTTTCTCCCTAATTTGGAAAGCCCAATTCTTTTTTTTTTATTATTTCAACCCGGCTCAACCCTGCCACCCCCGCGCTGACTCGGGAGAGACGAAGACGGATACATGCGTCCTCTGAAATGTGTGCCGTCAGCCGACCGCTTCTTTTCACTCTGCAGGCTCGCCATACAGCCACCTCAGAGCTACAGCGTTGGAGGACCACGCAGCTCCGGGCTCGCCATGCAGCCACCTCAGAGCTACAGCGTTGGAGGATCACGCAGCTCCGGGCTCGCCATGCAGCCACCTCAGAGCTACAGCGTTGGAGGTCCACGCAGCTCCGGGCTCGCCATGCAGCCACCTCAGAGCTACAGCGTTGGAGGACCACGCAGCTCCGGGCTCACCATGCAGCCACCTCAGAGCTACAGTGTTGGAGGACCACGCAGCTCCGGGCTCGCCATGCAGCCACCTCAGAGCTACAGTGTTGGAGGACCACGCAGCTCCGGGCTCGCCATGCAGCCACTTCAGAGCTACAGCGTTGGAGGACCACGCAGCTCTGGGTAGCTTACAGGCAGGCCCGCAGGCGCAGTCCCCTGGGAACTCTCGTCCACTGTTGGCAGTGGAATAGCCTGGACTTGAACTGGCAACCTCCAGGCTATAGGGCGCATCCTGCACTCCACGCAGAGTGCCTTTACTAGATGCGCCACTCGGGAGCCCAACAAGAACCCTTTTTTTTTTTTTTTTTTTTTTTTTTTTTTAAATCAAGACTGAACTGATTCAATTTCTTCAGCAATATCCTTTTTGTAACGAGGTGACCAGAACTGAACACAGTAGTCTAGATGAGGTCTTACTAATGCATTGTAAAGTTTAACATTACTTCCCTTGATTTAAATTCAACACTTTTCACTATATATCCAAGCATCTTGTTGGCCTTTTTTTTAGTTTCTGCACATTGTCTAGATGAAGACATTTCTGAGTCAACATAAACTCCTAGATCTTTTTCATAGATTCCTTCTTCAATTTCAGTATCTCCCATATGGTATTTATAATGTACATTTGTATTGCCTGCGTGCTGTACATTACACTTTTCTGTACTAAAGGTAATTTGCCATGTGTCTGCCCAGTTCTGAATGCTGTCTAGATAATTTTGAATGACCTTTGTTGCTGCAACTGTGTTTGCCACTCCTATTTTTGTGTTGTCTGCAAATTTAAGAAGTTTGTTTACTATACCAGAATCTATGACATTAATGTAGATTAGGAATAGCAGAGGACCTAATACTGATCCCTGTGGTACTCCATTGGTTACCTTGCTCCATTTTGAGGTTTCTCCTCTAATCAGTACTTTCTGTTTTCTACATGTTAACCACTCCCTAATCCATGTGCATGCATTTCCTTGAATCCCTACTGTGTTTAGTTTGAAAATTAATCTTTTAAGCTGGACTTTGTCAAAAGCTTTCTAGAAATCTAAATAAACCATGTTGTATGCTTTGCAATTATCCATGTTCAATGTTGCATCCTCAAAAAAATCAAGCAGATTAGTTAGACACGATCTCCCTTTCCTAAAACCATGCTGACTGTCTCCCAGGATACTGTTACCATATAGGTAATTTTCCATTTTGGATCTCATTATAGTTTCCATAAGTTTACATATAATAGAAGTCAGGCGTATTGGTCTGTAGTTACCTGGTTCGGTTTTGTCTCCCTTTTTGTGGATCGGTATTACGTTTGCAATTCTCCAGTCTGTAGGTACAACCCCTGTGTCAAGAGACTGTTGCATGATCTTAGTTAGCAGTTTATAAATAATTTATTTAATTTCTTTGAGTACTATTGGGAGGATCTCATCCGGCCCAGGGGATTTGTTTATTTTAAGAGCTCCTAGTCCCTTTAACACTTCTGCATCTGTTATGCTAAAGTTATAACTGGATAGGAGCAGGTCGACATATGGGGCATGTTGTCCAGATCCTCCTTTGTGAAAACTTGTGAAAAGTAATAATTGAATATATTTGCTATTTTTTTCTCTTCATCTATGATGTTGCTATTTGTATCTTAGACATTTTACTTCCTTCTTGAATGTTCTTTTGCTGTTATAATATTGGAAAAAGTCTTTTTGGAATTGGTTTTAGCCCCCTTGGAAATGCTTGTTTCTATCTCTCTCTTGGCCTTTCTTTTTACATTTTTAGGGAGCGTGTCTTTGACTTGGAAAGGGAGAGTACAAGAGACTCAGAAAGGAAGATTTTTCAGAAAACTAAAAACTTTAAAAGCCTAGAACTAGTGGGAGAAGACTCAGTGAACGCAGTAGCTAGCTACATTGAGAGTAACAACTCTCAGACTACAATACTATTAAGGCAGGACTAAATAAGACTGTTAAAATGTAAGGCTGTAGTTAATGCATACCCCATAAGATGATGATGTGAGTCTGTGAGAGAGTGACAGCTGCAGCACCAATCAAAGCCAATATATTCAAAGAAAACAGCCAATCAATCAAGCATGTAAGTAAACAGAGACAGGTCTGCAAAGGGCTTGACTGTCTGTTGGTGCAGTTTAACCCTTTCACGACTAGGCATTTTTCAATGGGATGCTCCCCTAGGACCAGGTGTTTTTTTTGGCTGTAGTTGACACTCTTCCTATTGAAATTCTCTAAAAATCTTTTTTTTTTACAGTAGCATCTTGGAAATGGTGTCCTTGTTTCAGAACACTCTGGGGAACATTATAAAGTACTTCAGAAACCATACAAACTTAGCTTTTTTTTTTCAACACAATATTTCTTTTTTTTTTTTTTTAAGTATTTTTTATTATGTATTCTACTTGGAGATACAAATATAAAAACGTGTTATTCTGTGTCCCAAGGGACCTTACAATACTTCCTTAAAGTTTTGTTGAAAAATATTGATGTTTGGGCAAATTACAAGACATTGTTTCACCTGAGTGAGTGCAATGACATAATATACCTTTATTCTCAGGGTCTTTATAAACACACACACACACACACACACACACACACACACACATATATATATATATATGGCAGCTCCAAAAGTGGGGTTAAGTTCAGTCAATCTGCCTGCCGTTTTGGATTTCAGGTCTGATTGGTAGGCTGAATTTTTTCTTCACATTATGCAATTATATATGTCACAATTGCCTGCAGCTTTCGTACATCTAATTATAATGTTTGAGAACCCTCGTTTGCACTGTCTCTGCTCCCTTTTTGCAAATTTATGCAGGAACGCCCATAATTACATATTCCTCTACACTTGAACTGCAAACAGAGACTGCTGCCGCAAAGCATTCCCTAAAAAGTTGCAAATAGCATTGTGCTTGTTTAGTACATTTCACCCATGACTTCCAACTCATTTGTAACTGGTTTGCAACTATTGCAACATGCGCAACTCTTTAGTACAGCTGCCCTTTAGTTTTTACAAAATTACTCAAAACGTATCACACATTCACAACTTAGATGTAAATGCAATGACAACCTCACAACTCTTGACTATACTGGACTAGATGGCACCCAGTTGTACCAATACTTGCATCTACACCCCACACACACACACACATTTCAAAGCACCCACTGGCAGAAACAAAAGCCGACACAAATGACGTTCCCATGTTCTCCCTTTCATTTGATGTATAATATAGCATTTGTTGACCCAAGTTTTTGTGGATGTTCTACAGATTAATTTCATGTCTGAGTGTATAGTTCATTGAGATCCCATACTTGAAGTGTTCAGACCAGGATTATCGAAATTACTCAATTCTTACATTAACTTGGAAGACTGCAAATCAATTGTAGATGATCAAGCATTTCATTTCTATTATATTACCAGCACAATTCATCATCTGCTAATCAATGTTTACAAAAAAAGCTCATTTATTTTTTGTATGAGATAAATGCCCTGGGTTTTACAGAAGGAAAGGTGTTCAATAACATCGAAATACGAGTAAGGGCAAGCATGTTTAATGCTGAATTTCTAGCTCAAAAGTCTGGGGTATAAAACAAAATTCTATAACTCCTTTCTTAAACATAATTAATTACAGTAACAGTCAAAGACATTATTTTGCTGTTTTCAGAATAATACAATTAACCAAATTAGTTTTTTTTTTGATTTCCCATGAATGTATTGATATTGTGAACATAACTAAAATCATCCATGCAAGATTATACATTGTATAAAATTGTGTTTGTTACTTTATTGCGTGCATTTTTTAGAACAGCTTTATAAATGTTGATAACTTAGTATGATTGTGCTACTTTGATAGTAAAATGTGATATTAGAAAACATTCTATGTACTCTCTGTTGTAAACACCCTTTCTATTAAGGCCACATTCTTAATATATGGATCTCACAGTACCACAGAATGCTTTACCTAGATTTACTTTGAACGTGTAATGATTCCTCGGGTACCCTTCCACTAAGAAAACTTTGAGGAAAATAGTCTGGAAAATGATAATAAAAACACACATAATAATAAGAGAAAAAATGAATAATTCTATTAAACAAGTAACTTTTTACTTGTTAGAGTTTCTTATAGATTATCTTACAGATAACTGAATGGAACAATATTACTGAACTGGCTGCATCTCTCTGTGTCGTTGGAAAGACACTGAGCTCCAGTCAAGCTGGCAGACTGTGGATTGGCTGATATGACAGTGGTTGATGCAGGATTGCTTCCATTTGTAGTTATTATTATTATTAATTTCTTAGCAGACACCCTTATCCAGGGCGACTTACAATTGTATAGTTGCACAGCATTGATTGGCTGGTTTTGAGGCACAATACTAATTGAATGATTCAGTGGATAATAAAATACATTTGTACCAAATGTGTCTTTGTTTAGTGTTTGCTATCCATTAGATGTGAACTACATTTTCATTATGGCAAGTCAAAATGAAAAAGCCAGTACATGCGCAGGTTAATTTTAAATTTGATTCACAGCTGCCGATGCCATCTGATAGAAGCCTGTTGATCTGGAAGCTGATTGGGTGTTGGTATTGAATAGTTTTCTAATGTAGAATAGTGTTCATTAACCTTTATACAATTTTGTTGTATGTTTTCATAAGGGCTTCACAAACCATTGGTTGGCAGAACGGACTACACTGAAATTAAATATAGTGTGGGTAATTTAGCTTGTCATTACTTCTATTTGTAGGTGTTCACAGTACACACATAAAGTATTTTGATTTAGTTTTTCAAAGTTTTATTTTGTTTTTCGACAGCACAGATGAAACAGTTGTATTGTCCCCTGAATAAAGGGATTAGTCTTTCTCAATATGACATTCAAAAACCTAAGACATCAATATTGGCTTTCTGCTTGTCAGTTGACCCCGTTGTAATATTTTTCAGGTCTACGAGGCTCATACATTACTGTTAACAGGGATAAAGGAAAGCTAACCACAGGGAGGGTTCAGCTTCAGAGAGTTCCAGGATGCAGGAGTCTGTGCTTGTCATAACTTACGTAATATATAGATGTTTTTTTTTTGTTTCCTGGAAGACATGAGGTATGCACAGGAATTAGTTCAATGACATAGCCAGGCGGGCAGGTGGCAGACAAGCATTTTATTTTAATAAACAGTACACATACTGTATACAGTACGTGTATACAGACAGCTGGATAAATACAGTATGTATACTTTTTCTGTTTCTCTGTCTCAAGAAAAAGGTTGAAAGATTCAAATAAATAAAGCATTTTAGAAGCAATGCTAAAAATGTTTAATCTGGATATTATGAAAACGTCTGAGTATTTGCGTGAAAACATTTGCAGGGCAGACTGCTGTTTCAGCTGCTTAAGCCAGGTGTAGTTACATATTGCCTCCTTTTTTTGTCACTTTGGGCATTTAAAACAATTTCCTGAGCTTCACAATCACATCGGAGATGCAATTGCCTTTAATCTGGTGAACTTTATTTTGCAAACATCTTGACAAGATGTTAAATGGTCATTTAACATCAATTATGTTCTGGTTTTGTCCCCAGTTCTCTGTCCTGAGACGACAACAACAGGATGTACCTTGGGGGAAGGTAAGGCTTTTTAAAATGGACTGGTACCACCAGGCTGTTTGTACATCTAACGCAACAATATAAGCAACAATCTGGTTACCATTGCAATTACCCTTAACTCCTGTTGGAATATTGGCTTCCATAGAAAAGTTAGTCATAGTGCAGTGTAGGATTTAGAGCATTGCAGTGCCAATATGTTTCAATTCTCCTTTCTAGGCTTCATTTTCCATTGCTAATCCAATAAGTCACCTGTCCTGAGGTATGCACTTTTACAAACTATAGCACAGTAATAAAAAAACCTAAAAGTGCAACTTCACTGGGAACAGGGGAATCAGGAGATCTTATCTGGCATGAAGGCCAAGTGAAAAGAGCATTTCCATTTCAGAACCAAGCAGACACTGAGAATCACTACAGTAATACAGTTCACTTTGGCAGGGCAATGTTCTCCTCAGTATATTGGCTCAGGCAAATAGCTGCAAGGAATATTTGCAGAGCTGTTAATTATATTTGCAGTAGACTCCCTTGGAAGACAGTGTTTTTAAAAGAACAATATAGTGCCTGGCAGATGTTTTATAATCAAGGGATTAGCAATATCCTAATATTGTCTTGAAGCGTGTTCCCTGAAGTAAGGTAATTGGTCAGGAGTTAACCTGAAATCCTGAAAGAGTATTATAATTTTACAATTGTATCTATGTATTTTGTTTTATTTATTTAATTTGTGTTTATTTGCCATGGCCTCAAATAGTTTTCATTCAATGGCCATTTGAGTTAAGAGTGTATTTTTTGTTTTTGTAGTATTAGAGTAGTTATAGAGTAGTTTTAAATCTGTAAATACAATTGTTCTGTTGGTTAGCTCCCTAAATTAACACCTTCAGTTAAAGAGAAAATTGAGCGGTTGTTCAAATGGTTTCTTCTTAAAATACATTTGAGAGTGACTCAAGTATCACGAGGAAACTGACCATTTGGATGACCAGATCCAACCTGCCGTTCACCTCATTGCAAAAATAAGAAAGTTAGCATAGTTAGTTATGTGTGGGACACATATGTCCCTTGTACCTTAAAGGGTTAAAACACTAAGAATAGATTCATTGAAGAAATAGTGTCCACATAATTTCACCTTTTACAAAGATACAGTAAATATTTGTTTTAACATGAAATGTTTCATGTCACATGTTTGGAACATGTCCTGCTATGGCTGTAAGTTTTATGATCAGTAGGTCATATATTTTAACAGTATTTAATTATGCTTTGGCAGTGTGATTTTTTTATCATTTTAGAATATTTGGGATTAACAATACAATATGTTATTTTTTTATTTCCATTTCGAAAAATGTTTCTGAATATTTAAATAGTACTAACTATACTTTTGTTTTTCCACTAACTATCACCAGACAGCTAAGCTGTTTACCAGTTTCACAAAACACTTTTAACACACACCAAACTCAAAAAGGTTCACACAGTACCTTTCTGAACCACACAGGTTTGTTCACAGTGACAGCCTTGCTTTTCACAGACTGGAGACTGTCTGGCACACTGCCCTGACTGCAGGGTTTCCACCCCTTTTAAGCAGGGCTTCATTAAATCAATTGGAGCCAGGTGCTCCTCATCCTGGCTCCCTACTTTGGCATTCTGGGGGATGTAGTCCTTTTTCCCCTCTTGTACTACATATTTTCCCCTTCCTCCCTACCACAGTAGCTACACCCCCTCCCTCATCAATGCCCAAGCATCAGTTATCATACCAGTGCTCTAGTTATACAGGGGTTTAAACAGCATACGCTCGTTGAGATCAGCATCGTTCCTACCTCGCATCGAAATGTGTGATTTTTATCCCTATACATTTTAATAATTAGTATAATATAATAACAACTCCATTACCAACATCCCCGGATCTTTCACAGCTTGGACACAACATGGAGTGTTTTGCTATATAACATTAAAAATAATGCTTTTCTAAACAGTGATACATTACAGAAGTGCGATGAAATTGAAAATCATAAATCAGGTCTGGCTATTAAAAGTTGTTTTTAACTTTGTTTCATCAGTAAGTTATCATTAAGGCTACGATTTTGTCACGGAAAATGTGAAAATCGTGAATTTGATAAAAAGTCTGTTTTCTGTAAAGACAGAACAAATGCATCGGAAAACAGAAGTTTACCAACTTAGAGGCTTTCTTTACAACATGCTGTTTGTTTCAGAATCGTAGAAAACTCTGTTAAAGCCTGGTTCATACAGTACTTCTGTTGCAGATGAATGCGATTCATCAGGCGCAGACAACTAAGCTGTGCAGCTTCACTATTTTCTGTACGGGACGCTTCGTGTCGCAGCCCTTTTGACTGCGCAAAGTGGTCGCAGCTGTTGTTCATACTTTAAATACTGACTGCATTCGCGAGATTGGATACATTTACATTTAAGTAGATTTGCTGAGTTTGTACCTCTATATAAGAGGATTAAAAAAAAATCTAAAGCAACGTCATTGGTACATCTGTCCTCTCAACCAACAGAGAACCCGAAAGGGAGAATTTCAAACATAGCAACGGGCTACTGTATGACTATGAAAAGCTTTTTGATAGAAACACATCACATCACATGGGGGTGAAGGTGGGGGCCCCACTACAGATTCTGATGGGATTAAACTGCTTTTCATTATTTATTCAAAAAAATGTTGCACGACTCTCACAATGCTAGAGATCTCGCAAAGATGACACAACAAATATTTAAATTAGTATATTGCGACTCTCTTTATTAACATATTGTCTCTTAATACATACGACAAAATGTATACTTTGCAATTTGTTGCAACAGAAATGCAAATTGCAGTATGTTTGCGCTGCGACTGGCCCATCTTAGTACATCTACCCCTGAGTGTGTAAACATGTTGCACAGTGTGATATAGTGAGGTAGTTTTCCAATAGATTATACTTATTGTAACTGCTTATGTAGATATGGGTGAAGTGAAGAGGCTTTTTTTGTAAACCTTTTTTTCATTTTGAATCTTTTTGGCTACTAAATGTCCAGAGTTTTTCTAAACAAACTATGATGCACACACATTTCTGTATTTAATGGTATTTCCCTTTAAGGGTGTTACAGCCTGTTTTAGTTTATTTAACATTTAACAAATAAACATGTTTAAATATTAATGTATATCTATAAGACATAATGGTGTGCACCATTTACATTTATATGAGAAACACATTGATTAAATAGGAAACAAATAGTATTCATACACAAAATGTTAATCAAGGCACTCAAGGCTACGTTTTGCATATTGCTATTTTTTGTAAATAGTTAACAGTTCAGCACAATTCTAACATTTAAGACTTGGCTAATTACTCAGTAATTCATTATTCATTTAACTTTTATATGAGTGAATGTGGAGCAAACCATCAATCCAAATAAAATAGCTCTGTAATTTATATTTTGTGAAATATTATTTTTTTCCCCCAGATGAACGTTATTTGAATTAGACTTCCAAACGGCATCAACTATTTGAAAAGAACAGCATGCATTATAGAAGATTAAAACCTATCTTTGGATTCTTAAATGCCATAACAAAACACTCCTGAGATTTGTATTTTCAACATGTCTTCTGTGGCTCCTGGGCTGACTTATACTTGGATTTTCAAGACTTTTCCAAGCTCTTCCACTTCTTAACAAAGAGCTCAACACCTCACAGAAAGGGTTTCTCAGCTTGATGCATGATACCGGATTGCCCAGTTCACCCACTTGCCTATTATCACAGCCTTAAGTCAAATCTCCCCACAGACTGTAAAGGGATTTTAACAGTGTTAAGTTGTATGGATTCCAGTTATCTCCAGATCCTCCTCTCTCTTTTTCCTTTAATGCAGTCTTGTTGACTACAGGCTTACTCGACGGTAGTGAATAGTCCTTGATTAGAGTGCACAAAATGTAATTTAAAGATTTCTTGAGAAACAGTCACTGTGTCAGTCTGGAGTCGAGTAAATCGATAATGACGGCAAGATGAAGAATTTAAAGATAAACTTTGTGTTTCTAATTTTAGCTTTCTTTCTGATGCAAATTGAAAATTTCCAAAAAAACATTGTATACAATTATCTGAGCTATAGACAATGAGAAAGATCCACACTGAATACTGTTCTGTAGCTTCTTATCTAGGTGTTGTTAAGCAGAAATAATTTTAAGGAATGTGAGTGTGCTGTTCAGTCTCACAAGAAATTGCCAAATTGATCTTTGACACTAAGCAAACCCATTTCTGAGCTAATAGTTGTGCATTATTTATGCATTCAAACTGCATATGATAACAATCCACTGAGCAGAGCTACTGTAGTAGGCTGCATGCAAATAAGGACAGCATTATGAAATATTACCTGTCATCGGGAATTCTGTGTATGTTTACTGAAAATCACTTGACCTAAGATGCAGCTGAGTATGTAAGATGGATTAGAGTCCCTATAAAAAGCAATTTTGCTAGCAGAAGATATAAAGGGACTTCTTCTGTAGAGCCCTTTATTCTCTGCTACACTACCTGATTGATGTATGTTTAGCCGTTTAATCTCAAATGGGACTTGCACAGGTTTACGACAGTGTTCTCTAAATTGCTATGACATGTTTAAAAAAGCAAAATGCGTAAATGCTGATAGAGTTTATGCTTGGACTGTATTTTAGATATTACATTTAAAATAAAAGTATTGTTTGCATTCATACTGTAAGAAGGACATTAATAAAAGAAAACATTAACTTACAGATGTAAACCTGGTTCCCTGAAAGAGAAGACAACCACCAACAATACTTTGGGGAAATGCCTGCTGAGCATTTTATATTAGAGCTGCCGATAGGCCCCTCTGGGGACTGACGCCCTGAGTCCCACCTCCCGAGGGCCTGACCTAGGGTCCTTACACCATGGCAAACTAAGAGCTGGTCAGACTGATGCAGAGCTCTCGTTCTGCCAACATAACATCTCAATGCCCAAACCGGGTAGAGGGAGTGTAGTCTCCGATACTCCGCCGAAGAAAAAGGAGGGGGATGGAAAGCCTCTAGTTCCACTGACTGGTTTTAAGTGGAAAGCCATAACCACCTTAGGACGGAAAGCGGGGTTTGTATGTAACAAAACCCTGTTTCCGTTGTCCCAAATGCACATACGTGAAATGTGCACCGACAGACCCACTTAGCGGAAGATGGCTAACAAAAAGGCTGTCTTCATAGAGAGGTATTTCAACTCTATGGAATGTATAAGCTCAAACAGGGTCTTAGTGAGAGCCTCCAATACCACGTCTATACTTCATCCGCTCAGGGAGGACGTCCTTTCTAGGAGGATATAACCTCCGAGCTCCCATTAGAAAATGGGTTGCTAGTATATGAATACCTGGGGACACTGAGTCAATGAGGACATGGCATTCCGATATGGCTGCTAGGTACACTTTCAGCATAGACTGGGATCTACCCTCCTCTAGCAATTATTGCATAAACTGTAAAATGATTGCTATAGGGGTCAATAAATGGGGTCATGGCCTCTGGTCATACACCAATCTTGAAAATACCTCAATTTATAGGCATACAACAAGGAGGAGGAGGCCCTCGCATTCTGCAGTGTACCAACGACTGTGTCTGAGAGTCCTAAGGCAGACAGATGGTTCAGTTTAGGGGCCAGACCCATCTTTGGAGTCTGGTTCTGAGAGCCAAAGTGGTGTAGCTGGACCTCCCAGGGATGGCCTTGCAGTAGCTGGCAAAGGGGCAGAAACCTGATTCTCCTGGGCCATCCGGGGGCCACCAGGAAAACTGTTACCTTCTCTCTCCGGACCTTCTCTAAGAAGGCTGGAAGCAACAGTATGCATCCTGGGCTACTCATGGGCTAGGGCGTCGACGCCTAGTGGACCCCTGCAGCGGTGGAGGAACCATAGGGGGCAATGAGTCATCTCCGCCATGGCAAAGAGATCGACTCTGGCCTTCCCGAACTGTTCCCAAATGCCATTCTGACAGGTGAGGACCCTCCCTCAAGAGGAAGTCCACTGCCCAGTGCACCATTCAAGGAAGAGGAACAGGATAGTAGGTTCCGTTGTGCCCATGTCAATAGCCGGAAGGCTAAGTGATGTAACCCGGGGGACCGAAGTCCTCCCTGGCGGTTGACATACGCCACTACCGACATATTGTCTGTCTGGACAAGGACATGTCTCCTCTGGAGCACAAGAAGAAAATGCTGGAGAGTGAGGTTCCAGCGTATTTATGTAAAGGGACATCCAGGGGCCCGACCAGGACCCGCGGACGCCTCTTCTGGTCCAGACTGCTCCCTAACCTGTTGGATACATCTGTCATCACCACCTGATGGCTGTGAATCGCTCCCATTCTTACAACTTTTCACAGGTGAGAGGCTTGCTTCGACCAGCGCAGGGCTTGCCAGCATGCGCAAGACACGGTCAGCCGATGGAGACTGTAATGCTTGGGATGTAACTGGAAGGCATTGAGCCACGCTTGAAGTGGGCATAAATGGAGCAATCCCAGCTGGAGGGCTGATGAAGCCGCGGTCATCAGACCCAGCAACTTCTGATACAACACCAGCGGTACTATCGAACCCTATTGAAGCAGGGATAGACAATTCTATACGTGATTACTCTGTCTTCTGACAGGTAGGCTCAAGTTGTAAGGAAGTCCAGCCGGTTTCCCAAGTAAACCGTACTTTGCACTGGAATTAATTGCCTTTTGGCATCGTTGAGGGTGAGACCCAGCCCTGACCGATGCTTCGTCACGATCACCATGTGGGCCACTGTCATCCAGGTAGTTCAACACCCTGATCCCTTGCAACAGCAAGGGGGCCAGGATGGCATCCACACACTTTGAAAACGTGCAGGGTGCTAAGGAAAGGCCGAATGGCAGCATGGAAAACCCGACGCTTCCTTGAAAGGCAAAGCAGAGATACTTCCTGTGCATGGGGCGAATAGGAATGTGAAAATACACTTCCTTTAAGTCCACAGTAGTAAACCAGTCGCCCGGCCAGACAAACTGGAGAATGTGACGGTGTGTGACCATTTGGAACCTCCTCTCCCTCAAGAACCCGTTGAGGTGTCGCAGGCATCAAAAGATATCTTGCGTAGAACCCCTCCTCTTAGGGGGTGGGTTCTACGAGGCGGATGGTTTGTTTGAGAAGTAATATGGCTTTTTCTTGCATGAGGGCCAAGACCTGGAGAGTGTCGCTCACGGATGTAACCGTGATTCCTTGAAAAGGAAGAGGACCTGCATGGAATTGAAGCGTGTAACCCGGTGTGTACGGTGGCGAGCACACAATTGTCTGAGGTGCAAGTGCACCAATACTGTAGCTGGGGCGGAGCCCGCTGCAGGGGCTGCCTGGGGGAGCACTGTTGCAATGGGATCCCATGTCCGGCGTCCTCCCGTTGTTGTGGGTGGGCCCAGCTGTTAGCTGCCAAGGGAGCCTGAAGGCGGTGCCTCAGGTCGTCACATGGGGATCGGGACTGTCCGAGTCACTTTGTGTGTCATGGGTGGACACCAGCGTTTTGTTCTCTCCCGTACCGGAATACGGGAAGGGAACATTGAGGCTATCTGCCAAGACACCTTGAGTTCTCGGTGGGAGCGTTGCAGTATTATCTCCACAGCTGGCCCAAAGGTCAAGCAATGCAGACATGTCCTCTTTAGGTAATCTTGGGACAGTCAAAGCTGTCTGCAAGCCACTACAAGGCTTGCCAGGCTCAGGCCCAGGTCTTGTCCTTGGAAGCCGGAGATCTGGAGTAGCGTGCTTGAAACCAGGTGCAGCTCTGAGGGCACTGGCTCAGGGAGGGTTGCAGACTACAGTATGCTGTTTAAGTACACTGCCAAGAGGCCAGCCGTGTTGGCCAGACGCTTGACTTGTGCTTTTGCTGTATAGGCCTTTTTAATTGGGTCTCAGTTACTAATGGTCCTAATGGTCAATGCAGGGTCTTTAGGTAAACCACCTACTGGAGGGGCTTGCATCAGGTCGAGTCCACTGGTGGGAATTCTGCCAAGCCCAGCACCCCCACGCCTTCGAAGGAAGCCAGCAGGGCTGCCCGTTTTAGTACACTTGCCGCTGAGGCCGGGCGGTTCCAAGTGGACCGTACTTCTTCCAAGAAGTCAGGGAATGCTGGGAAGGGTCTCCTGTGTAGAACCCTCGACTGGAACACTGCACAAATATCACAGAACATCTCATCTCCAAGGGCAGAGGAGGCGTGCTGCATGCCCAGGCCGAAGCACCAAGGGAGCGAGAGCAGCAAGTGCAACGAGGTTCTGAGGCTCCGAAAGGTGCCGAAGCACCGAGGAACATCTGGGAATAGAGCACTGGTGCACCGAAACATCGAGGGCACTGAATGCACAGAGGCACCGAGGTCGATGAGCACCGAAAACATCCACACTCTGGAGCGTCTAAGCTCTGAGGCACCGAGAACACCAAGGGCGTAAGCACTGAGGGTACTGGGCAGGCGCTTAGCCTTAACCGCGTGCAGTCACACAACCCGGGGTAGCACATAGCATACGCAGCTGTGGATACACAGGCTCAAGTGGCTGCAGTTAGGCACAGGAGAGCAGTACAGAAAAGCACAGTGTTGCCCCAAGGTGCAGCACGGGCTATATGATTTGGACTGCGTGCAATCACACACAAACGGGGCAGTGCATAAGGTAAGCCGGGGTGGAGCACAGGCTGAAGAGCTGCGATAGAGTTGAGAGAATGTACTGCTTGTGACTTTTTTATTTGTTTACTTTTTTTTAACTGCAAGAGCAGTAAGAAAAAACACCCACAGACAACAGCAAAGTTGTGGTAGAACAGTTATTTATTTATTCATTTTTTTGGCCAAGTGCACTGAGCAGACGGGCCGAGACAATCCGGTAGAGTCGACTCAGCAGCGGGATGCGGCAGAGCCAGGTCCCAGTGGCGGAAATCACACGTCTTTTTTTTTTTTTTTTTAGCTGCAATAGCAGGAGAAAAAACACACACAACAGCAGATGCTGTGGGGTGAGAAAGCAATCTGCAACGCAGTGCAATGTGCAGACTGGTGAAAGAAAGATTTAATGAAGCGCAGTTGCACAGCGTTTATAGTTCCGTTCACAGAAGCAGAGTTTTTGATTCCAGGGAAGTAGCAAGCCGCCTTCCAGCAATATAAATATTGCAGGGGAACTCCAGAAAACTTGAGTGAGAGCTGTTTCATACAGACTCAATCACAGCAACTGGACAGGTTAGTACCTTACCTTACCGCAGTGAACAGCAAAAGAGGAAGTGAGCTCCGTGGAGTGACTGTTTGTTCCCTCGGGAGGCGGGGCCAAGGACATCACTCCTCGGAGGGGCCTATCGGAAGCTCTGATATAAAATGCTCAGCGAATACCTACCAGTGGCAGGCATTTGCCAAAAGTATTGTTGATGGTCGTCTTTGAATTGAAAGGGAACTTGGTTTGTGCAATTCCCCTTTTAAACCTCCTGCTCCTGGTTATTCTGTCAAATTTAGAATGTTAGTTGAAGGTATTGTAAATCCAAGTTAACTCCAACTCAAACTTAGACTATTTAGTCACTGTACATATTTTAATTGTAAACCTTAACCCCCCCCTAATGTTATGCTTTTATGAAATGAATGCAACACTCGTCCACAGTACTCTCGGTTAACGTTCTGATGGAATGTAATGTATAGTTCTATACAGGCTAACCTCCAAAGGCCGCTACAATTTTAACACCTTTCTGAACTGCCTTAGCCATGAGTCTTGTCAAGACCTATTTTAATGGGACACTGTCACAGGCAGAGGGAGAAGACCGTAAGAATTCATGGCATGTGACCTCCTAGAGCTGTCGGACAGCAATGATAAGCTAATTAGAGAGCCATCACTTAAGATTGAAAGAGCATTACCCCTATATCAGATGAGCAGCTGCTGGAAAGGCTTTGATTTAATCATGGGGTGTTTTTCGACAGTCTAATTGTTCTGATTTACAGTTATCACCAATATTTCATAGGTGCTCGCAAGCAGCACTAATTAAAGGATTATTTTCAACTACACAGACTTTAACTGCCCTGCTGATGTCATTGACTTTGGATGCAGCATGGCTTTATTCAGCAAATTGGGGCACTGCTGCTATGACCTTACACTGCCTTCTTTAGCTTGTATCAAGCCAGCCAAGATTGCAACTTTATTCACATTAAACTGCAAAAAAAAAAATTATTTCTTTTTTTTTGCATTTTTTGGGTGTTTGAATTAAATTAGTTACTTGGAGCACATTTATAAATGTGCTGTTTCTTTTTGTTATGTAAACTGAAAAGTCAGAGATATAGAACCACTGGTGGTTTTGAAGGGATAGCACTCTCAAGGACAATACATTAAACTGGACCTAAGCCCACAAAGAACTAAGATGAAATGGTATGTCAAAACGTGAAATCTTTTGACCCCTGGTTCTCAGGTTTGATGTCACCTAAAGCTATCACGATACAGCACCTTCACTTTGAGTACTGCAATCGGAATTCTTCATAAGCTTTTACAAATCCTGTGCTGCACTGAGCCTCAATACAATTCTGTGCAACAATATGATTATTTTGTGTTTTACTACTTCTGTGGTTTAGCCTTCCTCATCAGACAGGCCTCTTTTACATTGAAATGTAGTTTTAGCCTCAGGGACACATTACTATATTACTAATATAGCAGTGGAATGTCTGGTCACCTCGTAATTATCTTGCAGCCTAGGAAGTAGAGATACTGTATTTTCACTATTGGCTCAGAAGACCACAACCTTCTATAATATGTATATAATACATGTGTTTAAACCATATGGAACAATAATCCCACAACAAACAGAAAAATGAAAACTGAAAGCAATCCAGATTTATTCTATTATTTTTTATTGCAAATGTTACGATGATGTTGAAGTTAAAGTCCTTTGAATTAGTCCTACCACTGTTTGGGAGCTCCTTTGCAGAGATAGGGGCTGTTTACAACTACAGGCAATCAATACTTGCAAGGAGCTTAAAGCTAGGATAGTAATCCTAATAACAAACCCTGAAATTAGAGATACTTCTTACTACTTATTATAACGGCACGATAGTGGACCTAAGCCCATTTCAAAACAGATCAGGACAGCATTTCATATGCTCCGTGTCCATGTGTCAAATTAGTCAGTTTTTTTTTTTTTTTTTTTTGCGATTTAAAATAACTCAAAGACGGCTGCGTGTTTAAACACCATAGCTGGCAGGCGGATAGTACTCATTAACTAGTTGTGCCTTTTTTTGGAACCGAAAAAATGTATAAAGTATTTAGCGAGTTATTCATTTTTCTTCATGCATGCAACTCATAAGTTACGCATGCGCAGTCAGCCTCCACCACTAAGAGTTAGTGCGTATTTGTCAGTTTAATCATTTTCTGTGGGTAATTTAATTTGAATTCCTTAGGTCACTTACTGTATGTCTTGTGGTTTTTGTGGATCCTGCCTTCATCCATTTCATTTTTTAGGACTTATTTAAAAAAATTTTTAATGCTTCTGACCTTAACTCAGTCTGTGAAGCTAAACCCCAGATGAAGTACCATGATTGACAGCGCTATCACCAGTGGGAACTCTAGAAGTTGATGTTTCAACTAATGAAACTGTACCTCTTTTAAATATTTACAGCCAAGATATTAGTCAGTATATATTTAGTTTATATGCATTATATATGAGCATAAAAGATCTATATTCGTAATACTAATATATTGTGTATGGTAACATATTACAAACAATATAATGTGCATGATAATTAATATCACCACATTTTTGAGGGTTTGTTTCGAAACACAAAAATCACATCATAAATTGCTCACAAACAATTATGGATCTGCAGCATTTGACTGATCCTTTGTTCAGAACCTTCCTTCCGTGTGAACTGTGACGCACGATACATACAGTATAATGAATACACTAGGGGAGCTGCAGTTGAACAAAAAAAAAAGTAAAGGCAGCACTTCAGTGGTTTTCTATTTTTCTATTGTTCTTTTTTGTATGTGATTTACCCCAGCGTTTTGTTTACATGTTGAAATCCCTAGTTAACAGTTACAAGTATCTAGGAGATCCTGTTGTTCATGATTATTAGGCTATTATCTTGTTTATATTAAGTGATAAAATGGTTAAATCGATTTATTAATAACACCATTTGAATCAATGTACATTTTTAAACAAGGTATAAATATAAATAGTTATAAATATATTCATGTTGTTATTAATAATCAGGTAGCTAGCGTAATGTAAATGTAACTAAAATATTCACATTTAAAAAAAAATTAAATGTAATATCCTAATAATAATAGCTTGTTTTACGTATGAGAAGTATATGTGTATGTGTATAAGGTATCTAAAATGTGGTCCCACTTGGGAATGTTTGTTAAAAGTTGCACCACAAATAAATAAAAAAAATAGCAAACCAAAAACCTCCTTTAAGATCTACAGAGGACTACAATGTAAATGTAGTCCTCTAAAAACACTTTCCATTGCATATAAATATCTTTTTTTTTAAATCAGCCTTCCAGTGAAAAAAGAATGGATGTTAAACACAAAAAGCTACGTTATATACTTGGCGGTAAGAGTTGACAATTCCGAAAAAGACGCCACTGTGCCCTTACCTAACCCATGTTCTGACAAGGCTTTCCAGCACACACTGCTTAACTGGTACAGTAGGTGGGTTCACTTCAGACAACATGTGTAGTCACCAGTAGGTTGCTGGGGATTCAAAAGGTATCTGAAGCAGCCTAATAGATATCCTTTAGAAGTTTAGAAGAGTCACTGTCATAAATGGATAAGAAAGATCTATAACCTTCATGGATTGATTGGTTGGAAAATGCCTGTGTAGTATATTATTTGTCTCCTTTTCAATGATCTCATTACTACAGAACCCCTAAAGGGACATGGTGTAAATTTAAAAAGGGTACTGTACCAGTTAAGCAGTGTGTGTTGGAAAGGCCTTGTCAGAACATGGGTCAGGTAAGGGCGCAGTGGCGGCCTTCCCTGACAATTTCCTGTCTTTTTCGGAATTGTCAGCTCCTACCGTCAAGTAAAATGTATTTTTTTTGTGTGTTTAATAGTTACATAAGAACCAAACAATTTACATGTTAGGTTTAAGAGAGCTCTGCCACACTCGAAGACATTATTATTTATTATATTTTATTTATTTTTTTGGTGCATTTCTTAATGCAGTGGTTTTGTAGTCAAAATCAAACTAGTTTTCATCATACTGGTACTGACACGACTGTGACTTTGTGCACAATATATCTGTCTTACTGGACAGTGTGGAGGAATATCACGGATGAATAAACAAAGTATAAATAATATAAGAATACATTTGAAGACAATTGAATTAAAACCGCTTAGTAGAAGTGCCTGGAATCTTATGTGTTATCAGATTTATGCCACCCCACTATGATAATTAATTACACTCTACGGAAAATAGCACCAGCACCAGTGTGATGAAAACTAGTTTGATTTTTACATATTGCATTTAATAGTGTGGATGGGTAGAACATTGTAGCAGTCAAGGTGGAATTACACAAAGACATGGTCTAGAATTACTGCATAAGCAGAAAAGAGGTAGTCTAGCTAAGAATAAGTATTTATCATTAGATGCAAATGTAATAAATAAAAATAAAATAAAATAAGAGAATACGTTTTACCTGCCAATGTTTTAGTGTCAAAACACATTTGTGATTTATTTTAGCAGTATAATAAATTCTTGATTATGGACATGTGAGAATCTACACCTGTGGGAGTGAGGACAGGGTGTCAGCATCAACATCAGTAAGCTGCCATCCTTGACAGCAGAAGGGTGTTGACTCAGTTATTGCTCTGTTATGTGTGAAAATTGAAATACAGCTTATTGATGCTGGTTTTGAGCCACTACACTTAAATCACAGGCTATAAATGAACACATCAGTTGTGACACGAGTGTCACAATGTAAAACTGGCTTCCAAATGCTAACAGGTTTTCAACATACTTTTAAGATGTGGGTGCATTTTCACATCCATTCACTATAAGAAATCAATTTGAGAATAAATTTGTGTTGACATTGTAACTAAGCACTAAAGATGTTGATAGCCCTTAAAAAAAAACACATAAAAAATAAGTATCATATACTTTAAAAGATTAAATAAATGTCAAAAAATGATTAGAAACTAACTGCTCTAAAGGTAAATCCTCTAAGGTATTGTGGGTAGCTGAGGGATTTTAGGTAAATTGTTTTCAAACGGTCTTTGATCCAGTATAGAAATATGTTATTTATGCAATTTTAACCTCTGTTTCATTATTATACGCAAGTTTATAATACCCTAGCTACATCAAAAAAAAGGGAATTGAAAAGATTTTAAATTAAGGGCTGCTTATAATGCACCACATGGAGAAAATTATGGCTCTTGATATGCAGAAGAGTACATCATTTAAGATACACCCCTGTCTTATTTACTGATTCATCCAAATCAAATGCGCCATGCATATTCATATTGTAATTCTACATTATTTGCATATTCTCATGTTAAAATCTATAACAAAATATGTTATCACCTTTGATTTATACTTGCATTTACTCTTGTAATTAAGATGTTCTTTCTTTATATTGTACAAAGTCTGTGCAAACCTTTCCTGATATCCCACACACTTGCAATTATGGAAATAAACAGTTAGTTATTCTACTAAAATGATTGGTAAAGAATATGATGTTAAATAATAGAAATTGAATTGTTTGTAGTGGATAAGGTAATCCAGCAGTGGGTTAATGTTTCACTCATTAATCTCTGGAGGCATAAGATTAATTCCACTTGAGGTCACAAGGTAAATTAATTTGGTGTTCCCAATTTAGCTGTTTGTGGGTAATCGACCACATCATCACAAAATCTGAACACAATTCTGCACAGCTGACAAATTCAGAGGCCCAGGGCTGACTAGCAGGGCTTTTCACTTTTTACAGTGGAGCTGCATAAGCAGAACTTTGTGGGAGAGCTCTGATAGGCCCTGCAATCTGAGCCACCTTTACCTTGTATGTGTGCTGAACTCATAAACAGCAATATGTATGCTGATTGTTGTTCTTACTGAAACAGATTTACAGTGCATACAGGATCATAACAAATGCAACAAGTTTGATCCTATGTTAACTTTAATCAGTATTTGTATTACTTTTTAAAAATATGCAGCCATTCATATATAAGGACTTAGGTTTTAATATCCGTAAACCTTGTAAAATGTTTTTCTTTTAAAAACAGACTGGCCATTTAATCTATTAAAAGGCATACGTGTCTTATTAGCATTTAGTTGAATATAGTTCACATCACAAAAAACTCTACAACAATTGATAGTTACAGAGGAGCCAAGATTGGATTGAGGGCCCCTTACCCAAGTTTCAATTGACATACATTGGGTGAGCATTTTGGGTAAGCTAACAATTATCCTTCGTCGTCTTACCTGACCAAAGCCATCTTTATCTTTCCTGTCCCTATAATTCATGCTGTTTTTTTTTCAACTGAGCTAGATTTACCACTCTTCTGATAGGCTGCCTTTCAATACAAAATGCTCAGCATAGTCAATGTGCTGAATCAACCACAGCTGGGGATAAATATTAAGGACATCTGCATCCAGTGGCACCTATGCTTAACTCCAAGGATGTTGATTCAGTAAAATGGGGCATTGCAGCTTTAGCTCGCAAAAAAAAAGTTTACTTACACCTAGTGAGCTGAACATGTCCAATAAAGGGCGGTCTTTCAAAGCTGTTTGTCATACCGCTCGTTGAACCTTTGTGTTCTATAAGAAACTCTAAACATCTGCTAAATGTTGGCTTAACTAAAATATATGAAGATTTTTTTTTTTATTTATTTATTTTTTTTATTATTATTATGATTATTATGTTCTTTTTAAAGGGCTTTGGACTTTCCAGAATTGTAAAGTGGATAGCTAAATTAAAAATGATATAACAATAGAGAGTAAATGAATGCAACCCTTCCTTGTTTAATGTTGTCTTCTGAAAGTTTGCTTTTATACCAAGTCAATACCGTTGCGCAGAAAGCTAATTACACTATGTAACACAATTTTTGTTCCTGGGTAGTAAGTGTTATTTCCTAATTGCTTATGCCTCAAAAGTATAGAAAATGGCTATTATTCCCCACAAACTTTGCTTTTGTGACCAGGACAGTGATATTTTGAAATTTACCTATTTCCAATGAGAAAACGGGCGAATTTGTGTCTTTTCGTTCACATAAAGTCAGAAAAAAACAACATATGAATCCAAATTAACATGTATTTATACTAAAGTAATACAAAAATGACTACAAAAGATTTAGAAGTGAGTAGTTTTTCGAGATTTACGATTATACTGTAAATCACTTTCACGAATCAGCCCCCAAATGTAGTCTCCCATCATGTTCTCGTTATACTGTCCTTGGTAGCGGCGTTCAAAGTCCAGTATATCCTGGTGGAAGCGCTCGCCTTGCTCCTCGAGTACGCTCCCATGTTCTCCTTGAATTTATCAAGATGAGCATCAAGGATATGGACTTTGAGGGACATCCTACAGCCCATTGTGCCGTAGTTCTTCACCAGAGTCTCAACCAGCTCCACATAGTTTTCGGCCTTGTGATTGCCCAGGAAGCCCCGAACCACTGCGACAAAGCTGTTCCAAGCCGCTTTCTCCTTACTAGTGAGCTTCTTGGGGAATTCATTGCACTTCAGGATCTTCTTCTTTATCTGTGGTCCGACAAAGACACCGGCTTTGACCTTTGCCTCAGACAGCTTAGGGAAGAAGTCTTGAAGGTACTTGAAGGCTGCCGACTCCTTATCTAGAGCTCTGACAAATTGTTTCATAAGGCCCAATTTGATGTGCAGTGGTGGCATCAGCACCTTCCGGGGGTCCCAGCCATACTCATCATACTTCAAGGCGTCCAGCAAGGTCTTGATGCTGTTGTAATCCTCTTTGAGGTGCACCAAGTGAGCCAGGGAAAGAGACGGGTACTTGTTACCATTATGGAGCAGCACGGCTTTGAGGCTCCTGGATGAGCTGTCAATGAAGGACAGTATAACGAGAACATGATGGGAGACTACATTTGGGGGCTGATTCGTGAAAGTGATTTACAGTATAATCGTAAATCTTTTGTAGTCATTTTTGTATTACTTTAGTATAAATACATGTTAATTTGGATTCATATGTTGTTTTTTCTGACTTTATGTGAACGAAAAGACACAAATTCGCCCGCTTTCTCATTGGAAATAGATCAATTTCAAAATATCACTCCTGATCACAAAAGCAAAGTTTGTGGGGAATAATAGCCATTTTCTATACTTTTGAGGCATAAGCAATTAGGAAATAACTCTTACTACCCAGGAACAAAAATTGTGTTACATAGTGTAATTAACACGAGAAACCCCATTGACACTTGCGTATAAAAAGGCCAGTATTATTAATAAAAATCAATAATAATTAGAAGAAGAAGAAGTTGTATTGAACTGTCCAATCAGAGAGATCGATGCAGTTATTGGGTGGAACATGAATGACCAGCTGATTCACGTTTGACAGTGTTTATGACCAGCAGCTGGAGAGTGTACTCAGTGACTCAGAGTGACTGAGAGTGTAAGTTTCGGGGTTTGCCCATAACATATACATTCCATTCACAAACATTATTCATTTTCTATATGTTTTACTCAATATCAGTTTCTAGATGTTTATAGAAGTTGATCAGCACAATGTATGCCAGTTCATCCAACACAGTAAAATCCAGTACGTGGATCTCAATGAAACACAGTACTCAATAATATTACTGAATATGGTAAGCCAAATTTATTTATTTATTTATTTATTTATTTATTGCATTTATTGGCGCTTTTTATACAAAAGTATCGCAAAGCACTGTACAGTACATAGCACAAAAAAAGAAGACACTAATACATTTGTATAACATGTCACACATACAACTGCCATATTCAGACCATTTAAATAACAGTATACACAATACAAAAGCAGCAATTTTAAAGTTACATTAAAACCCACTAAGATAAGAAAGCCATTTTATAAAAGTGCGTTTTTAGTCTTGACTTGAAAACTGTAAAGCTGCATCCACACTGGACGCTCGCGAATAATTTAGAAGTCACTGCAGTCAAATGGGAGTAACCACACTGGCAGCGAGCGACGCGAGCAACATCGCTTTGAGAAAATGTTGCATCATTACAATAGAACCTATTTTTTTTTTTTTTTTCGTTGCGCGACACGAATGAAACTGACCAATCAGAAGCAAGGTTAACACCCTTGACACACGTCAAACACACGCCTCTAAACACATCACGCCTCAAAACGGAAAAGTTAACTTATGAGATGCAGCAGTATCCATTATTATATGATTGCAAACTGAACAACAAAGTCATCCAGAAGAAAGACAATGCCTGGGTGGCTTGCAGGCGGTGCATTTAGCAGCACCGAGACATTTTCTTAACGATTATGCAAGTTGCATAAAAATACGTTTATTAATAAGCAAAAATAAACCGGAGCATACATGCAGTCTACGTATCCAGCATTTAAATGAAAAATGTACACTTTTGCTGGCTTTTAAAAATGACACAAAAAGGTCCCACATTCACACAACTTGACCTAATTTTAAGATATGACTTTTTTTTTTTTTTGGTTTGTTTGTTTGTTTTTATGGTAAATAACGTTTTGTTCAATACATTTTTATGGTAAATAACATTTTGTTCACTAAATTGTTCTGTGCAACAAATACGCATACACCGAAGTTTTGTGGAGATTCACCAAACAAACATATTATTGAAGTCCCACTATTCTGTACGTTGTAAATTAAAGCCAGCAATACGTTTGTATTCTGTCTGACACATCCCAACATTACCAACCTCATACATAGTTTTGAAGATTATGAGCCATATTTATAAAGCATTTTCTGTCAAGTTCACTGGACTGTTTTAAAAGGAAAAACTAAATACAAGTAAATAATAATACAAGATAAGTGGTGACCTGTGCATAATAACACAGATTATTATAATAATAATAATAATAATAATAATAATAATAATAATAATAATAATAATAATAATAATAATAATAATAATAATGTTGCACTTCAAAATACTAAAAGTTAATGAAAAAGATTAAAGGAAGGAAGGAGGCCAAAACAGGGTTAATATGTTCACTTTTTCTGGTTTTAGTCACAATTCTAGCAGCGGTATTCTGAACATGCTGCAAGCGGGAAACCACACGTTTTGGGACACCAGAAAAAAAGTGCATTACAGTAATCAATTCTAGATGAAACAAAGGCATGCATTAGTCTCTCTGCATCAGATACAGATATAATTGGTCTAAGTTTGGCTATATTTCTCAAATGGTAAAAAGATACTTTAGTAACTTCCCTAATATTCAAGTTACAGTACTCATCATTGTGTGTTATATGGTTTGGTTGGCTTGACCGCTTTGGCATTGTGAAAATTGAAGCACTGGTATATTTTTTTATACAAGGCTATTCTATGTAAGCTACCTCCATATATAAATGAATACTTTACAGTCGCTTGTAGTAACTACATTCTTAGATCACACTCATTTTTGTATTTTACGGTTCCTAAAGTGCGTTCTGAAGTTGCTGAAAGATCATTAGCTTATTTTGCTCCATGGTCTTGGAATGAATTAGTCTAAACTTAAGTTGCAGTCCCAAATAACTTTAGTACAATTCAAGAGTAAGCTGCATGATTATCTAATTGAGATTGTGCTTGTTTTAAGTAGTTGATTACACCTGTCACTAATTGATTGTCACAAACTGATTGTTTATTGTATTGAGTTGGACTTGTCTGTGTTTTAAAAGTATTTTATTTTTGTATTTGTATGTTTGTATTGTAATATGTTTTATTGTACTGCTGCTACCTTTCTTGGCTAGGTCTCACTTGAAAAATAGGTTTTAATATCAATGTGATTTCCTAGTATAATAAAGGGTTAATAATAAATATGAGTCTCAAATGAGAGATCAGGAAAAAAGATGACCCCCAAACTCTTAATTTCTAGTTTAAGTTTTGATGAGAGACTACAAGGGTCAAGTAATCCTGCATTTCCTTTTAGTTGGTTCTGTGAACCTCTATTTTATCTGAATTCAACATTAGAAAATTCTGTGACATCCAATGCTTAATGTCTGTAAGGCAAGCAGATACTAACACCCAGGCATAAGAAATTCCTGGCTTTGGGGACAGTTATAGCTGGGTATCATCAGCACAGCAATGGAGGTTCACTCCGTGTCTGCGGATAATGTTACCTTTTCCCTAGAGATGAACAGCTGCATCCTGCCAAGGTACTCGCCCAGCATCCGAGAAATAGTGCAAGAATTTGTTTCGAATTCGTTGTGCTTCGGCTGCAGGGTGGTTGCCACGGAGTTTGGGCATGACGCAGCCCAGTTACAGCGTCTTCTTCATTTTCTACATGACCAGGGTGTTCGTCATTGGGTAGTGTTAGCAAGTTCTGAAGCACCACAGTTGCTTTTATCGCATTGTCTGCATTCTCTGGTGCAAGATGAATCCTCCTCTCGTATATTCGGAACCTGTCAGTGAGAATTCCGAAAGCATTTTACAAAACCCTTCTGGCTGTGCTTACACGGTAATTATATATTCTTTGCTCCCTGCTCAGCCCCTGCCTTTTCGATCCAGGGAAGGGTCTTAGTAAATTTTTCCTCAGCGGGAAAGCTTTTTTGTCAACAAGTACATGTGTACATAAACTCCCTGAGCATGCAGTTCAGAAAGCTCCATTTGATTCTAAAGTCCTCCGCTATTATGCTCCACGTATCTGCATCAGGCAAAGCCATATAGCTAGGTATGAGGCAGGACCATAATGCTTCACATGTTTCTAAAACTATGCCACGCACAGCTGAGATACCTTTTCTATAACTGTATGCTACTGTTGTGAAGGAGTCACAGGTATCTGAATAAATAAATAAATAAATAAATAAATAAATAAAAACAAAAACACTAAAACAATTGCTTTTGGTAGTATGTCTGTACTTCTAATTTTGATTTTGTTGGCAAGAACATTTTAGATACTGTGTTGCCAGCAACTCGGTTTGAGTGCTTGTGTGCATACATACCAATAGCCAACAAATACTTACGTTAGCTAATAAGCAACAACAGAAGGAAATCAATGTACATTAATAAACCTAGCAGTGCCTACATTGTGCTTCGTGAAATAAAGCAACAGAATGTTTTACATAAAATCCAATAATTAAAATAGAAGTAAAACAAACCATAGTAAAAAATCAAAACACAACATATAGAAAATCGTTTTTTGACACCTACTCAATTAATTAAAACTATTTTACCTCAGACACATTGCCATTCGTTCTTCAGGATCGATGGATTTCTGAAGACAAGTGTTTTGCTTGGAGTTGACTGGTCACACGACGTTGATCAAGTAAGCAAACTGAGATTTGGACATTCTGAAGAAGGTAAAAAACCTACTCCCGTCCAATTTCAGCTCTTGTACGTGTCAGTGGTACTCCCCTAGGGTTTCCTGTTGCAGATTTATTGAGTGAACCCATATTCTTCTTGTTTTCTCTCCTTCTTCGGAACAATACAATTGTGGCAGCCTGTACACGATCCATATTGCCTCAAAATGTAGGACACTGGAAAACGCAGTGTTTTTCGTCCAGAAATCAAACCTGTTTCGATTTTTTTTTGCCGCCTTTCTCACAGAGATTATGCTCAAGTGTGAAAGGTTACATTCAATTCCAGAGGTTCGATTTCTCACTAAGAAAAATGCTGCAACTAAACACTGTAGTGTGACTAGCCCTTTATAGAGCTTTTTTCTCACCAGTAGGGGTCAGAATCCAGAAAGGCAGTGCATCATATAACACTGCCTGTTACAACTGTATAAATGTATACTTTTATTCTTTCTTACAGTACAATGTTAAACTCTAAGGTGCCATTTGAGAGTAAACAAGTCAATGCTAACTTGCTGTTTTTCAGTGTTAAATCAGACTGCCCTTTTGGGACCCAAAGCAATTATCACATGCAGCTGTTTCTCACACTACATTAGTTACTTCTCTGTTCCTATACTACATCTGCATCTGATGCATCTCACCTCAGGCTGCAAAAATGCAAAGAGCTTAAAAGTCTGCCAGGTTTATTATTATTATTATTATTATTATTATTAGTATTATTATTAGTATTATTATTATTATTATTATTATTATTATTATTATTATTAACTTTTTATCAGTTTGCTAGGTAATCATTTTTTTCCCATGGAAATGTGAATGTGTGTTTTCATCTTCAGCAGAATTAGTTAAACGCCTGTGATCAGTATTTTTTTTAAAACTTTATTATGATAGACAATTACTACTAGGCTTGGCTGGTAAGCTGTTTATTTCATCATATTGCAAAATTCCCTGAAAATAATGTGCCCTCTGTCAGAGAATGTGAGGATAAATCATTAAGACGTAATTAAAAATATTTTGCCTCAAGGAGGAATCAGGTTTATTTGGCTGAGCCACAATCCCATAAATTAAGACTTTTCAATTAATAGTGTGTGTGTGTGTGTGTGTATATGTATAGCAACTAGAGGCTGGTGTGCTAAAGTAATCCATGACTTTATTATAGACTTCCTTTCAGGTAGTTACTTACTTACTTAATTAATCCAGTTGTAAAATGTTAAGGATGGTTGCACTTTCCTGCTTCACAAGCTTCAGTGACTTGCAAAATAAATGATTTGATTGAACAGAAAATCGTGATATAATTTACTTTCTTGTTGTTAAAGAGTTTTATATAATTGTTTGTTTGTAATGGTAATTAATTTGACAGGCCTGATTATTGGAATGGGCTGAAGACAAAATACATTTGGCGCTTTGAAAAGTCAATGTTAAAAAAAAGTTTTGGTCCATGTTTTTTTTTTTTTATATCAGTTTTATTATTTGTTTATGCAATGTCTTCAATCATTTACCGGAAGCAAATTAAACCAGCTGCCAGGTTCCTAAATGCAGTGTAACAGGTAGATAAGGCAAACATTTGCTGTATTTATTGATAAAACATGTATATATTACCCCATATATAGGGTCCTCCGTTTTACACGACCTGTTTTTTTTTCAATTGTAATTAAATTGCTATCCCTGAGATGTCCCTGCAGCCAATCCAGTTATAGTAATCAAAATCACAATTAAGAAATCAACACATTACACTTTGACTAATTAGAAAAATAAAAGCTAATTATGAAGAGTATAAATGGTAATTGAATAAATTGATGTGTTAAAAGAAAAATCGAGAGACCTAAACATGGAGTCAAAGACATCGCAATCAAAAAGCATTTCATTGAGTGAACGCACGCAACAATATCCACCTGGTGTTCTGTACACCGATGGGTATAATTTATTTTGCACAACTTGCAATTTATCTTTGGACCACGCTTTAAAGTCAACAAGATGAAAATTGAACTGGTAGATGTCTGACAGCGTATCTATACTTACTGACGAGTATGAGTCTGGAGTCTGAAGCCCATATCCCATATAGGGCAACAGTGTGAAGTAGTGGTTAGGGCTCTGGACTCTTGACTGGAGGGTTGTGGGTTCAATTCCAGGTGGGGGACACTGATGCTGTACCCTTCAGTAAGGTACTTTACCTAGATTGCTCCAGTAAAAACCCAACTGTATAAATGGGTAATTGTATGTAAAAATAATGTGTAAAAAATAATGTAATTGTATGTAAAGATAATGTGATATATTGTAACAATTGTAAGTCGCCCTGGATAAGGGCGTCTGCTAAGAAATAAATAATAATATTATATAATTGGAAACAATTACTTTCTGTGGATATATTGGGTTTTAATTTTTGATTTAAGGTTGCCAACTACAAGTGCTAATACACAACGTGGTCGTATTAATGTCCGTAAATGGTCATTCTATTTAGGCAGGAAAGGGTTAAACGTCACTTCATCTCACCAACAGCGGTCAGGATCCATAACGCCAGTGCATCACATAACACTGCCTGCTACATGTATACATTCTTATAGAAGCAAACACAACTCCTACTTTTCCAGGGACTCAAGTGTTTTGAGTGTCTCTTGATTTTGTTCATGTGACTTCTTGAAGTGGGAAAGCTGGGTACACAGATGGGCAGCAGTGAAAAGTATGTACAAGGAGCACTCAGTACAATTTTCAGAATTGTTGCTAAAAAAAAATAAACAAAAAATGCATGTTTACTATAATGTGTGCATCTTTCTACAAAGTGATTGAAATTATTTAATTCACTCTATATGCTTTAAAGGAGTGAGAACCACAATTTAGACCTTTGCAAAATTGCTGAGCTGTTAAACCTTTTCTTAAGCTTGACATACTGTACATGTTGTAGCAGATGAGACCTTGCTGTGTGCATTACTCCTAGACTGTGCCAAAGCGATGGTGCATTAACACATTCAATATTCGTTTATCATGTACAAAAACAATATGTCAATGTGGCTTTTAAGTGGGAACTAACCAATACAGCTGATTTTTAAACTATATATTTACATTAACTATTTTTATAACTGCACATCATTAACATAAATATATGAACTACAAAGTTGAAACTGGAATTCTATATTACTTGCTTGACTAATAGAGATGCTATAGATTTTGACGTAAACCAAATATTTGTAAATGATGTGATGGAGGGAGTATGCTGTAGTTTTTAAGTCTGTGTTGGAGCACATTGATTTTTTCACTAATGCACACTTTTATTATTGTATTGTATGTTATTCATTGTAGCTATGATTATACAGGGTGATTAGAAAGTAAGTTTACCACATGAGATAAGGTGCGTTGATGTGGTAAACTTACTTTCTAATCACCCTGTATATAGTTTAATATAGACGCATAGCTTTTGTATACTGATGTACAGTAATAGTTTGTTTATTTTTCTCTCTGCAGGTCTCAGGGTAGAGAATGTTCCACTGATTTTCAAACCTGCAAACTCAGGGTAAAGTAAATGTTTGCTTGTTTTTTCTTTCTCTCTCGCCTTGGTCTTGTGCTGGAATAATTGTTAAATTACATTTGAAAACAGTTAATTTTTCAACTGGTATTCAAATGTTTTGGTTCTTGAAATAAATTTCAGTGTATGACGAAAAGAGTTGCTCTTTGCTATTGAAAATCAGACTCATGAAGCCTCGCTGTGTTTTATCCTGAAATAACTGCCTGTTCTGATGTTTAGGCACTTATGGTTTGCAGAACTCTAGTTGTTATTCGTGTTAAATGTTGGTATGTGAGGGCTGTAAAGTAATGAAAAGCTAGTCCAATTTTAGCTCATGGCTTAAAGGATACATCAGCACTACTTGAAAAATAAAACCTAAACTATCCCACCTTGCTGTTCTGAATGTATTTGGTAATTGTATAACTGTCCCAAGCGAGGGTCCCGGACGAGGACAAAGCAGTGTTGCTGGATGCACCAATATCCCTCCGGCCATACCATTTTTTATTTCTATTACTATTAGATGTTAAATGTCTGAGCCCCCATCGGGAAAAACATTAAATGGTCCTGCACACGATCTCAGCAAAACCACTGGGGGCTGAAAAGATTAGATGAAGTGCGTGGAGTGTGGGGTTGAAGATACTGATTGAACACTTGTGCTTGATTTTATACTCTGTTGAGTCTCACTTACATCCTGCAAATTCTGATAAATTGTTACTCTGTAAAGCCAAGGAAGAAGAATCAGCACACCTGCATTGCTTTATTAGTACTGTACTGCATGTGCTGTTTTCTATATCATTTTTTTCCAATTGAGAAGAAAAAGGCAGTCAATTTTTTTTGTATTGTTTGTTTTTTGTTTTGGGTGGGGTGGGGTTATCTTACATCAGTGTGGTCATTGTTTCAATTTAAACACACACAAAAAATAAATATATAAAAACAAGATTATGGTTGTTTTGTACTAAAGAAAAAGTAATGAATATGTGAAATAAGTTACAAAAACAATTTTTAATCTGCACTTATTTATTGAATCGACTTCCTAATCCAAGATTACTTTAAGGTGAATCCTACACTGAATGGATATGCAAGTGTCCTAGGAAATCCAGGGAATATTTTTTTTTTTTAACAGATTTAATAAATTTAACCTAAAATCACTGAAGTGTTGCTTTTTTTTAAGAATTAGAAAATGCCAGAGGTTCAGCTGAGGGAGTCAAGGACAAATAATGATATATTGTATTTAATTAGGCTTAAGCCCCATTAGATATTTGAGTGTTGGCCCAGACCACTCAAACAGTCTTCAGATGACTCTCTAGAAACACCCTCTACTTAATGCAACATATCTCCAAAATGAAGATAGAAAAATACTCAATCATGTCTTTCAATTTTTTAAAATGGTGCTGTTATTGTGTCTAATACATATACACGTTGCATTGCCAACATGCTTGTTTATTTAATTATCTAGGGCATTTTGAGCTACGAAAACATGGTTACATTTAAGGAGGCTGTGTGGTCCAGTGGTTAAAGAAAAGGGCTTGTAACCAGGAGGTCCCTGGTTCAAATCCCTCCTCAGCCACTGACTCATTGGGTGACCCTGAGCAAGTCACTTAACCTCCTTGTGCTCTGTGTTTTGGGTGAGGTGTAATTGTAAGCGACTCTGCAGCTGATGCATAGTTCACACACCCTAGTCTCTGTAAGTCGCCTTGGATAAAGGCGTCTGCTAAATAAACAAATAATAATAATATGTCTGCAGAATGCCTCAGGTTAGAGAAATGAAAATGGTTTGAATTAGACACATAAGAGCCTGATAAGCCTAGGACTCCATAGTCTGATTAAACCAACATTTAAGATTTGACAGCAATATGTGTTATATAGTGACCAAGATGTTATGATAAGTTATGTTTTTTGGCCATGAAGTAATGTGACTCTCTGAAACTGAAAGGGTTAATAGTAAGATTTTTTTATTTTATTTTATTTTTATCTGTTTATTATTTTTAATCTTGCACAAAAAAATTAAAAACCTTTTACATTATTGCGAATCAAGCGGTTCCATTGAAATTGTGGGAATCATATAAAAGGGCAGATGGTTTTATTATCAGTTGTTACCAGATGTTTTTCAGCAGACTCATAAAGAGATGTGTATAATGTGTATTGGGCATAATCTTAAAGCATTAACTTTGCTTGTCTAAATCTTGTACATCCATATTTTTAGGACTCCAGGATGCACTTTCTTTCTATATTGGCCTAGTATGCTTTTGAAAAGCAAATGTGCTAAGAAACCAAAATGTTTCTGTTCCTTTCAATAATGGTAACTGTCCATCATTTTACTGGTTTAAATCTGTTTTACAGATGAACAATAAATAAATAAATAACATTCTTATAGACAGCACTGCTGCACACCTGTCAATTTGGTGTTTGCAGCCCTATGAGACAAGTGTCCTCTTATATTAAAGAGTAAGTAGCGGGGTTCTGAAAATCATAGCATTACACATCCCCACGTGTTGCTATAACTGTTTAATATTTTTCTTTTCATTGTTAACATCCTGACAACTTTTTACACATAACTTTTTAAAGTCTGTTTCAAAGCTCTTTTCAAAATGGCCGCTCTAGTGCACTGATAGTGTAAGGGTTATTGCCCACATTGTCAAACAGGTACCACAGCAATAACGATCCATGATGTGGTACGGAACAGAAAAGCCAGAGCACTTGTTATGTTTTCTTTTTTTTTTAATCATTTTTCCTGCAGTGATTTAGAGGACACATCTAAAAAAAAAAACCAAAAAAAAAAACCAGTGCACTGGAGTGGACATTTTGAAAAGAGCTTTGAAACACTTCAAAGTTATAAGTGTAAAACGGTGTCAGGATGTTAACAGTGAAAAGAAAAATTACAGGTACGTTATTTAAACAGTTGTAGAAACCACAGCTTTAACAAGTCACCAAAATTGGGACTCGAGTCGAGTCTTTGACATGCCAAGTTCGAGTTGAGTCGAGTCACCAATCTGGCTCGAGTCACTTCGCGTCATTAGCTCTGACCAGTGCTTAATTTGTAAAGAAAGAGGTGCCAGGGCGCAAGCAATGACAATAATACCGTCCTTAAAAACTGCACATTCAAAATCATAACCCGTTTATTTGAAAGAATATTGTACGTACTAGTGTTAGATGTTTACATTCATGTTTTCTACATGATAGTCGTACGTTCAGAAAAATTAATTAAAGGCAAAGGCAAGAGAGAACCAGGTCGTTATTATTTTTTATTGTTTTGGTTTAATGTAATATAGCAGGCTAATGTTCCTATTGAAGTAGGCTACAATATATATATATATTGTACTACTCATTTAATCAAACCAAGTAGTGTAAGAAGTTGCTTGTATCGTTCATGGCGTTTTTCTAATAAAGTAAACTTATTTGTGTATAAAAAACGACAATACTATGTTCCCTCTAAGACTTTCATTTAATTATCCACTGTTGCTAAAGTAACTTAACATTTTTTAGCCACACTGGAAAAACTTAAGCCACTTAACAATACTATAAACAAAAGTTATAAAAAAAAGACGTTTATTTTATTTGAAAACACGTAGATATTTAAATGCCAGACCTTCATTACAATACACATAAATATTATATTTAAATTGCACTATAACTGATTACCATTTAGTAAATGCCAAACATGCAATTACAGATGTCCTAAATTCTGAATAGGCAGAGATATTTATAATAAACCGGCGTAACAGCGCATTCACTGCACCATTCTGTGGCCTGACATCACCACACAATCTAAGACAGAATACAGTCTATAGACGGAAAATTCCCATCCCTGTGTACAATATGCAAGGATTTGTGCAACTGACTCCTGAAGATGCATGATGCAAGTGCATTTTCTTGGTGATAAAAATATGATGAGAGCAAAGCAAAACAAATGACTCCAGTCTGTATACCAACAGGAACAGCCTCCCAACATTGATTATGCTCAAGTTACCAAACAGAAGCACTGAAGAGAGAAATGGCATATCCGAGTCCCTGCTAGAATCCATTTATCTTAAAAATATGGGTGAGATTTGACTTTCCAGTTGAAGTCAAGGGCTGTTACCGAGAGATATATTTCATGTTTTTTGCAACTTGACCTTCTTGGCTGTGACAAGTAGTAAATGCTGGGCTCTTGACATATCAAAAGAAATGCATGGTGTGGTTCCACAGACCTCAGGTGTTTTCTTTAGGAAAAAAATAACAGCCTGATATTTTTCTTTATTATTTTTATACCGACAAAAAAAGTATTTCATTCTGTTCACTCAAGCTTTTATGGGGAATATCTTTCATTGTCCTTAATATACTGTATGAAAAATACACAATGCTGTCATTCTTTAATGGAAGGCACATGTTATAAATCATGAATTCACAGTTGCTTATTAGACAAAAAAAGTGTAGATATACATTTGGTTTGGCAGTATAGGAAGAGTAACGGAAATCCTGTGCAGAAATGCCTGCATTAATTAATAGAGTATTATGAAATAATTAATGATTATATTAATAAATGCATTAATAAATAAATACCCAGTTAGTTTCAAAATAACCTAAACTCTGCATCTGAAGTTGGCCACCTTTTCAAAATCAAAAACGGGACACCTGTCATTTCTTATGCTGGGGTATATTTACTTTTTTTTTTTTAACTTTTTTTTTTTACTGTTTCCCCCGAAGAGCGGCGCGTGGAGCAATGATTGGTTGTAGTGATTGTGAGAGTAAAATGATTAGATATGGAACCAGGATAACAGATTTGTGTGCTAGTTTTCCTTTAAGTCTGTTCTTCAAATATGTTTATTTGTAGCTTTTATTGTTGTGGACTATTTGGCTGTCACTGCAGTTGCTGTTCGGTGTCGATGGCAGTGCGCTGTGTTTATTCATTTTGAAAAAGGGAAACTCAGGAAAGAACAGAAATGCAGCACTCTGACTGAAACACTACAGCATGTTGATGCAGAGTCGTTATCGGCATGAGATGAGATATCGGTGTGATTCTGTTGTGTGTACCATGTGAAAGAATTCTGGGCATCGCGCCTGGATATATATATATAATTTTTTTTCTATTGTTTTAACTGGCGAGCAAGGCAATGCAAAATAATACGGCAGGGGCGGTGCTATGATGCGCTATAAACAGATATGCTATGGTTTGACTGTTGTGCTAAACTGTAAGATTGCACTGTTTCTACAAATTCAGGACAAATGCTGTCCGGGAGACATTAAGGCCGGGACCGGGACTTGCTCTTTCGGGACTGTCCCGCCCAATTAGGGACGGGGTGATCACCCTCGTGCAATGAGTAGCGGAATAGTAAATTATATGTTTAAATATAGTGCTCAATAGGACCGTGAAGGACAGATGCGATGGAGCCGCATCACAATAAGGGTTTGTCTGTGTAAATTGGTGTTTATGTTGAGGAGTATTTTAAATACTTTAAAATGATAATTACTATACAGTACATTGCCATATTGTTTTGTTTTTTGTTTCCATAGTATTTCGTTTTTAAATAAAAAGGGCATTTTACAATTTACTATAATTTATTCAGTTTTAAAAAGCCTATATATATATAAACATATGCAGCAGATTTTAACTTTTATTTCAATTGCCATATTCTCTTGAATGTAAATGTGACACAGCATCTATTTCTTTCTCATACTGCTTGCAATGACTACATGCACATTTTGGTTTACTGTGTTCTCATGAATTTATAAACTGCAAATAATTTGGTGCATAGATAAAAAAAAAAAAAGAATAACCTACTTTGAACTAATCTGTTCTAAAAAGCTGCACCTCAGTGGATGGGTCCCTTTTAATATAGTTCTACAGTATTTCTAGAAACCTGAATGCTTTTGTATGCAAGATAAATTATTACCCTTATCATGATTAATGCAAAAATGTGAAAAAATAAATTCTGGGATGTGACTCCATCTGCCCAGGAATCTTGCACTAGCATAAACATTATTCCCAAGGTTTTATCAATCGGCATTCTGACCCTGAGATGATTTATACTAGGAAACAGACTCAAATACATACATAATTACTTTCATTAAAAGTGTACTCTAAATATTTATCTTGTAGTTCTAAAACAAAACAATATGTGATATAGAATATCTAATGAGTGTTTAAAATTAAATTAGAAGTATAAATATATTTAGCTGCAGGAACTGGCATTCAAGCTATCATAAGTAGTAATCTTTAAAATAAGCAAAATAACACCTTTCAAATCCTGTTATCAACGTGCTGGTTTCCAAGCCTTAACAAGTATGTTAATCACAGATGTTGTTTCTTCTCATTTGATTCCATCTCAAAAATACAATTACAACAGTAGCCCATTGGTTGATTGTATTTCAGTGAGCAATTTTGCTTAATGTTTTATGGTTTTGTTTGATCGTGTGAGATATATATATATATATATATATATATATATATATATATACACATAATAATAATAATAATAATAATAATAATAATAATAATAATAATAATAATACTAATAATAAAATGATGATTTTACTAAATACTTTTTTTATATTAAGTGGCTTAAGTAAGTTAAAGCGATTTTAAATGAAAACCCACAGGAATGCATTGGCATTCCTCATTGTGGGAGAAATTGTATACCTTGCAGCACATTTGGTTATATTGATAATGTTTCAGAGTCTATACAAAAGGATGCTGTCACTCCTAAGCCAACAGATAGCTTGCTTGTTTTCTTGCAAATATTTTGTGTGTTATGTGATCCATTGGTAAGTGATAGGTATGTGCTACTAGTAGTGACGGTTATTGCTTCCCACAGAGGACTTAGAATAGGGCACAAAAGCAATTAAGCAATTAAGCTTCTGTGAAACAAATTTCCCACAGTGTTACTGATGGCAAACGCAGACAACACATTGTTCTTGAGCTAGCCAGTCAAAACACAATTGTCAGTAGATGAATTATAAATTATATGAAAATAATAGATATATAGATATGCAAATGGAATGATTTAAAAAAAAAATAAAACTTCAAATTTAGGAAGTTGTGCAGCAGTGTATCAGTAATGTTGTTGAAGCTGACACCGTGGGATCCTTCAAGAAGCTGCTTGATGAGATTCTGGGATCAATAAGCTACTAACATCCAAACGAGCAAGATGGGCCGAATGGCCTCCTCTCATTCGTAACCTTTCTTATGTTTCTTATGTTTTCACTTTCACTTTTGGGTGCTGCAATAGCAGCCTAGAATAGGTTAATAAATATCAAAATCATAAAAACAAACTTTTAAAAAAGCAGTCTTTTTAAATAACTCATTAGTTAACAATATAAATTAAAGATAAAGAGCAAAGATAACTTTTAGCGTAAGGCCTTGACAGACTTTCAGAAACCACACAGTAGCTTCAAAATAGCAGAACACGATGTCTGAGGCTGGACACCCATTTTATTAGGTAACATGATTAAATAGTCATTAGTTTCTGCGAATATTGGATTCACAATTTCTTAAACAAGCATGACCAGTTAAATAAATAAATAAAAAAAATCACATGCATGCAGCATTTTCTGAGCTGCTGAGACATACATATATATATATATATATATATATATATATATATATATATATATATGGCGTGCATTCTTGCACTGTGTGTGTGTGGTGGGCAAGCATAAAATGAGACAAAAAATATCTCTGCCTGACAGTCAAAGCATGTTCTCTTTTATGTTTGTGAACATAGTCCTACATTTATGGAGTTGAACAAAACCCAGTTTTCATCTCAGCATCTACACAGTTCATTGTTAACAATCACTTTAATATATTGGGTTAGTCTATGTCCTCTGCTGCTACAAGAAGACAGATGTAAAGGCACAATGTCATTAAATGGCAACCATGGTTTCAGTACATATAAACCAGAAAGAAATCGAATTGGATCTGACAAATTGCACTGAATTAAAATCATTTAAAGACCAAAGAATATTTTTATCTTGTGGCCATTCCACACTTTGACAACCATTTAGGAATCTCAGAGTAACTTTCTGATAGAAAAGCAGGTGATCTACCACTCCGCACAAAATTAAACACTGAAGACAGACTGGCGCTCCATAAAGGAAAAGCCTAACGTGTGCATCATTCATATAATAGGGCTTTTTCAAGTCATTTCTCTCTCCATTCAAAGTAGGTGAAATGGACAATATTATGAACTACAGGAGATTGTAATCAGATACCTGCTATTCATGATACAGGGAAGGCAGAAGTAAAAGAAGCCACAGTATCATCAACTTGGAACTATTTCAATGGTGAATGGGGAGCTCACATGTGTAGTTTGTGATCTGAGATACACAGCTCAAAGAAAAAAGACATCGCACATCCGTTTACTATACAAAAGGCACTAGCATTCTCTAACATAGGACAGTGACTTATGGTTGCTAGTGTATTGCAAATGAATGATAATACAGGTCAAGTGAATGTATGCTTTTTGAATAATTTGTCTATGAAACTATTTTCAAGGTCATATATTGTACTGGTATGTGCCTGCTGGCTGAATAGATAGAAATGTCATGACATTTGTGCTGTTAGGCTCCATATCCTTTATCATTCTTTGAATCATTCTGGAGGGTTTATTCACACAATGAGATTTGAGGGTATTTAAAAAAAAAAAGGATATACAGATAATTATATCAACAGTCACCAATGTAGTAAGAGTCAGGAGCGATAGAAATGTATTCATGTATTATTTGATACATATTAGGCATTTATGGAAGGAAGTTGACTTATGTAACATTATTTGTATTATTGCAGGTGTATTTTCTTATGGGACATACATAACCATGTAATAACATGGCAGTAACTGGGTGTTTTCTGCTCTACCAAGGTAGACTAGTGTGTAATTATATGGAAATTGACACTGCACACTGAATATTGACTTATTGTAGATGAAGATATCATTAGTATCTGTATCAATGCCCCCTTAGGGTGGTTGACTTTTTATATTCATCCAAAAAAAAAAGATGAATTCTGTATTTCCACCATACTTGCTCTAGTCCAAAAAGGTAGCACTTGAAGTCCATTGCCTCCATCTTACATGGAACATTGGCTTCTCACTTTATACGCCTTATTTACGCAGCGGCCATGTTTGGTTGATAACAAGGCTTGGTGTGCAAGCAACTGTCATGGCCGCCACAGCTACTAATAATATCACTATGTGGACGAAATCTTGAATATGTGTTCCTCAAATTAAAGTTGGAAGAAATTGATAATTGGGCAGATAATAATGCGAGGATTCCAAAAAATCCGAAAGGGTACAGCAATTGGATCGAGGGTTATATTCATGAAGTAGAAGGTAAATTAGCAAGTGTACGTATTTGTGATCGGAAAAATGAGTAAGCTACTAGCCTATACTAGATTCATAAAATATGTTTAGATCTTGCAGTTTTAGTTAGAGAACATTTACTTTAATTAATATTGATGTTGATATTAAGCCTCTGTATTGTTTCACGTTTATTGGTTTGGTATAAACATGTGTTAATTGTTTTCTAAATACAGTTAAGAGGCAGGAGAATGGATGTAGCGTTACGGCTAAGGCGTCCTGGTCAATGAAAAAGAATGAGTCACCTTACAGGGTTCAGGTAACACCATATCCAAAAACCTAGGCTTTGTTTGTTTCTCCAAGCTTAGTTCTGTTCAGTTATTAATCCCATTATTAAGACTCTATTCAGTTGTATACTAATCCGCTGTACCATTAGCACATTCAATGTTTTGCGTGTAGAACAAGTGTAAGTATAATAATAAGAAGGTAAGTAAAGACATTTTAAAAACAAGAATCAAACACCCCTCTTTATGTTATTCCTGTACAGTTTATTTGGAGTTAATGTAACGTTAAGGATCTCCTTTCTGACCAAGTATTGTGTAACTCAAGCATATTTTTTGTTAACTCGCGTTACTAAACGTTTTTGTAATTTTGTTCAGTTGTGCTTAATAAAGACTCTTTTAGTACACTCGGTGTGTCATATACGTTTTTTTTTAATACAAACTGGGCATTGCATCCCACAAGACACATTCCCTTTAGTATCCATGCATAATCTCAAGCTTCTACATCTTACTTATCTATTGATTAGGACTGATTGGAAATGCTCAATTGGCTCCCAGACAGTATAAATGAAATGTAATCAAATTTGTGACTATAATGAAGAATATGTACATTCACACAGAAATGAAAGTTGAGATTTCTCTTCAGAAAAAAAAAAAAAAATATATATATATATGTATATATATATATATATATATATATATATATATATATATATATATATATATATATATATATATATATATATAATACATGTACAGAATTTGGAGTTTTAAAATCTAAAAAGGGCAATGTGCACTGGGTTATTTCTTAAATCAGAACCACAAAACGCAACGCAACAGTGCAACACCATAATGTCTCTCCACTGCAATTGGAGACATCAGCGACCAGAAGCTAGCAGCTGCACTCCAAGCCTCGTTTTGAGTCTGGCGTGAATAAGGTATATTGGCAGACTGTGTCATTTAGACTGTCATTATCAGGGTTTCATGACTGTTCTCATCTTTTATGACCACCTTTGAATTGTGCTTGGAACACGGAAACAGTGGGAATGTCCAAAAGCCATTAGAAAATCACTCTTAAGGTGGTGAGAAAGGTTGTGATATTCAGAGCCATAGTGAATACAAGCCTGTGCACGATTTGATTATGCCAGGATGGTGTTATACCCATTTAAAATTACTGAATAAACCTGATAACCCATGGCTGCCAAAGATTAAACCGCCAATAACATCCTGTTTAATTAATTAATCCACTGCTTGTATATAGGGACACCAACTAGGACAGGCATGACTTTATCTAATGTGAGTCTGAGTTCCAGATTCCCTGCCAAGAGGACCCTAACTGTGCTTCCCATTGCAGGAAAAGACAGCCCCGGGGTTTGTATCATTATAAGCATTTCATTCTCCTCAGGAAATTACTCAAAAGTGCAAAGGAACGAATGACACACTATGATACAGTGGTTAAGTTTATTGATGATAATTGCTTGAAAAAGAAGATAAGACATGGCAACCCAGACATTTAGTTTTAACACTTCAAAACTATTGTCGACATCCTTCCTAAGCTTATGATGCAATGTGATTGCAAACTGTGATAATGATGAAAAAACATCAAGATAATGTACTAGTAAAGGGCTAAATGAGTTTGAATAAAACACAATGTCAGTGGCTAGCAGTTTGAGAATTGTGGACTGAAATACATTTAAAAGTCAATTTTGCTTTTCATTACAATGCACTCATATAGAATGGTTGCCCTTTATTTTCAAATCATTGCCACTGTTTTATTAGGCTCTTCATTCTGGTAATCAAGTTTATAATAGCGTGGCACAGAAAAGAAGCATGGTTAATTCAACTGTTTGTTAAAGTCCTTCACAAAACATTGTCCACCGAAATTCAGTTCTCGAGTATAAAAAATTAAAAAAATATATATATATATGCACATGCTGCTCTTTGATGCACCAGTGTAAAGGCATGATGACCCTGTATTTAATAGGTAGAAAAAAAGAGCATTTTTCTTTCCATATTTATACTGGAGGTGCTGGGGGTGTGCAACCCAATAGGACCTCAGAAGCTTGTTTAACGCCTTTGATGTCAATGTCAATGCAATTGCCTGACAAAAGATATGAATTCCAGTGAACGGTGGGATTGTTTTAAAGATTAAGAGTGAACCTGTTCTATTTTGACTGCCCTAGTGAAACGTTGTTGTATCTCTGTAGAAAGGGGAAAAAAGATTAGAGAAACCTGTTTCCAGAAATCGTACTTATCTTTGTTCTGCCAGAAGATTTTTTTAGGTCACATACTGCCATGTTCCCATTTATTTTAATACTGTAATTACCATACAGGTTGAATCATCCATGGTAATTGTGTCTGTGAAGCCTACTTCAGCAGCTCTGATAATGGGATTCTCTTGCACTGGATCTATCCTTTAACCTAGACAGAATTGTTATATATTCTCTCAAATCTGCCACTAAAGATTTGCTTTAATTATTTAAGAGTATGCCAAAAACAGTAGATTCTCTAGCGTCTTACCTCATATCTATATATCATATTGTAACATTGCCAGGAGCCCTGTACATGAAAAAATATATTGTTTATTTTTAGAACGGAGTCTCCCCCTCCACCCCTGTGCAGGTTATTGTTTGGTATTTGTTTTTTTTATTATTATTATTATTATTATTATTATTATTTCTATTATTATCGTTGTGTATTTAGGTGTAAATATGACGGCAAAAGCCGTGTTATTGTTTATTTGTATTTATTTATAAATGACGGTGGAGCCGTGTTTTGTTATTGTTTTGTTTTTATTTAAAATGTGTTCTAGCAGAGGCAAGGTTGGTAGCTTGTCCTCTGCCAGGAGTAATTAAAAACCTTGTGCAGAAGGTGGCCATCTCCCGAATTAAGTAAGTGATTAATTTGTTGCTAAATCGGGAGATGGTCACCTGCATATAAACCTGCAGCGCTCTCGGTTCCAGGTGGGTGTTCAGAGGAGGAATGAGAGCGAGAGAAATTTATTTAAAACAAAGATTCGATCCACAGTGACAGCAACTGCCCACCCTGTCCTGGGATCGTAATATTATTTTGTGTTCGTGATTTGGTTTTGTTTACATTTATTTCGCTCTGTGAGCAAAGTGTTTTTGTTTAAACCTTTTATTTATTTTTGTGTTTGAAAATAAATGGCGCACGCCGCGTCTTTCTTACCTACAGTACTGCCTTTGTTTTTTTCTGTTTCTGCATCTGGCCTGACGTCACCACAACGTCATCTTGCCACACATATGTTTTCCTCATTTTTTTTTATTAAATAAAAATAATTGCTAATTGTTGGTAATAAATCAACAAAACAACAAAACTGTGACGCTAATAAACAAATGCCATTGTACTCATAAAGGTTTACACAAGGATTACAAAAAATTACACACACCTAAAAGCAATTCACACTTCTAAGAAATATGCAAATAAATACCACACACACACAGAAAAGTGGCACACTTTTCAAAGAGCAAATGCTAGTATTATATGCTAGTGGGAGGAGAGCTAAATGCTATGCCAATCTAGGTTATGTCTCTGCCTTGGTATAATTACTTTAGAAAAATTATGTAACTTGGTTATTCATTTTCCTTGGCAGAAGATTTTTCTTATGAAACAGACAGATAATTGACTTCCCTAAGCATTTGCTTGACCTTCCAGGACTGGTTGGATAGTAAACGTTGTCAAGTCAATATGGCAATGGAGGGGTTATGAAAACAATGGTGCTTCAAAATCATGCTGGATTTATGGTACACACCATTGATTATTTGTATTCTACAGTACCTGCAGCATGCCATTCAGTTAATAAGATTATGTATGGATATTTAGGCCATCTAAAATCCATGTTTAGCTTTTCAGGGGTTTTTTCTTATGTGGTTGGGCAGGCTTGTACCTGTGTTTTGCATTCAGCTTTCCTGCTTCTGGAATTCAGTTTTCACTGGAAGGTAATTACAACTGAGTCTCACATTTATATTAAAATGTAAAGTAAAATATATGTTCTTTAGTTCTAACTAACCAAGCTACTGTAAAGAAAATATGCAAGCCCCCCCACACACACATATCCAGTGGTATTTACAATATACAGTACAGTAATGTTATTGGATTTATTATAATTTATTCTTGCTCTGTAATAATGATTCCATTTTGCTATATGCAGATTTGTACTCAAATTGATATGCAACACATACATTACAGTATTCTACCATGACATATCAGATTACAGTTATAACATTATTATGAGATAATTAACATTAAATAATAATAGACCATCACTCAATGTGTAAGGTAGTAGTTCATGCCTTTTTATTACCAAAAATTTATATTATGGAGCACTCTCGTTTTCACTCCTGCTTTATAGTGGCACTTGGGTGTGGTCTGTGTTTCACATTCCTCTCTCTACACAGCGTCTTTGCCCACATATGGTCATATCAGCTTACACAGAATCACCTCTCTTCCTCCAGGAGTAAACAAATTGTTCAGAACATAGGACCCCACCCAAATGAGTTGTGCAAAGCAAGGTTTTACCAATTAATGATTGTAACAATGTATTTTCAAACACACACATTATACAAATGTTATTATAAAAATATAGAAAATTAAGTGTATTCCAATACTCAAACACACACACAAACACACACACACACACAGATTATACAAAGTAAATGCCAATATTAAAATATAGAAAATTAAGCTTATCCCAACAATGTAGTTGATGATAACAGTAAAAAGGTTATTCCAATTATCCACACTTATTCACACTGAATAGGGGAATAATTGACTAGTAGAATTGATAGTCACAGTCAACCTCAGAATCTGGCAGTTGACTAACCGTTACTTTATTTTAGGACAAGGATATAGGTAACTGCAAATTTACTGACAAACCCACAGTCATTCTTGTGATTGCATGACAATGATAAGATTACTCCTTTTAATCTTTAATGCAAAAGCATTTCCAACCCTATGATTGAACAACTGGGTGATAGGTACGTCTACAGTTGGGTACACTGAAATGTTTGTTTAGGCAAGTAAAACTCAATACAATACAATCATGTAAACTAAGTAGGGATACAGACGCAGTATTTCTGATTACTGTTATGGATGAATATAACCATATGTGAAATTAAATGCTGCTCTGGATGGAGTAGGTGATAGTAAGTGTCTGGGCATTTTACAGCAGTAGACGAATACAGTACCTCAAAAGCCTAAGTGGTACCTGTTAAATAATCAGAATAAATTCCAGGAGACAAAACATACAGTATGCATTGGTAACATTAGTTAGTATGATTGTTAAATGACATTGCACAAAGAAGGTCAAATTTGTGGCAATAGATCATGATAATTTATCTACAGGGAACATGGGCATCCGCAGATGTGGGGCGGGAGGCTAGGTTTTGAAAACTAGTCAGGGTAACGTGGTTTTCTATCACATAATAATTATTACACTACTAAACCTCATTTACATTTACAACTCAAACTTAAGCTAGCATAGGTCCGGATGGCAGCAGAGATCCTTATCATTTTAAGGTTGTGTTTACACTTATCTATCTTTATTTAATTCAAGAGCACAGACTGTGGAATTTAAGAATACATGTTAGCTACTGTCTCCACATCTATAGAATTATTTAACCACACAGGAACGTGTAGGAATAAAAGTTGAAAAAAGCAGTCATAAAATGTGCTTTAGCAACATAATTAAAACAATTATAAATAGACTTTGCAAAGAACAACCAAGTAGAGCAGGAAGTGTAAACTACAATACAAAATAATTCACCTACTGACATATTGCAGTAACGAAGTGCATGATAAACACACTGCTCCAACCTAACTGAAGTATTTAAAACAAACAAATACAAACTTAAACAGCATGACACTATGATAGTCATCACGCATAGGTCTGTGTGGCTCCAGAGCTGAAGCACTAACACACCTAACTACAGGTACAGTATTACAATCTTGTAAATGGCCAGCAGTAGGCTATTTTATTATACTCAGTCTAAACTTAATAGCATAACTTAGTGAGTTGGGTGAAAAGTATAAAAATGATTTTATTGTAGAAGACATGAAAACAAGTTTCCTGATTTAAACATGTTATTTATAATGAATAACTATATTAGCAGTATATAATAATAATATTATTTATTTATTTAGCAGACACCTTTATCCAAGACAGCTTATGGAGGCTAAGCTGTGAACTATGTAACAACAATCACTGTTGCAGGGTCACTTAAATTAGGACCTCGGTGACTTGCTCAAGGTCACAGAGTGAGTCAGTGGCTGAGCTGAGATTTAAAGCCAGGAACCTTCTGATTCCAAAATGTTTCTTTAACCACGGGACCACACAGCCTCCACAGAATATAACTATTAATAGAAAAAAAACTGTTCTAAAAACATTTTCAACTCATGTGGTCGGCACCATCACACATAAAACAAAGCAAGAAAAAGATATTCACAGTTAGTTATTCACATTGTAAGAAATTGGATTTAATACACTGTGTGGAAGGGTGTGGGTATTCACTGACACGGGAGACAGAAGTGTATTTGACAACACCGCACAGGTGCCCAGTTTTATTTATTGTTTGCAAGTGCTTTAGTTTAACCCACAGAGGGCGCTGTTGTCCACCAGCGCCCTCTGAATACCAGCGATGGTAGACAGGACCACGGAAATACCCACAGGTAAACAGTCCTGCTGATGCACTTGCAGGTGCTCTCAAATAATAATAATAACAAGGCAAAATCAAAAACAGAAAATAAAACACAGTAATAAAACTACAAAATAAAGGTGCTGCTTATGTGGCCAAGGTTCCCCTTCTATTTATACACGTTCCCTCGGAAACGTAAGAATTTATTTTGTAGATTATTTTGTTTCACTAGGCTGGCTGTCTTCCTCAGCCGTGCTTGCCTGTTTTGGTCGCTCGCTCCCACCACTGGCGTTCCTGCCTGGTCTATGTTTACACTGGCCTTCTCGGCCAGCGTCTCTGTGTATTCCCAATCATGGCCACCCGAATGCATAACCAAGTGCAGTACTTATGGGCTGAGCAACCCCCCAAGGCCTGCCTCTCAACCACTCAGAGAGAGGGAAAGCCAACACACCTTCCTCCCAACCTCTCTGTGTCATTGCCATGATTGACAGGCAGATCTTATGAGGCTGCTGCCCCCTTCTTGCAGAACCACGCATGTGCCAGATAGTCAGCACAGACCTCCCCTGTTACACACTGCTTCAAGCAAATGCTTTTCAAATTTGATGATTTAAATGCAGTGCACAAATAATTTTGGTAAAGGTACAGAAAGTACAACATGAATACAAATGTATTTGTCTTTGTATATGTTGCCCTTTGTGATAGAAATAATGCTTTTAAGTTGCTTGCAGATCCATAGAAGAATAATAAACACAAGTACAAAATAGTCCCTCTTATTAATGCATGATGTCATAAGTTTCTGTAAATGCACTTTAGCTAGAGCAATCTGATTTTCAAGAAAAACACCACCAGTATTCACAAAAATCCTAGTTTCTTGTTGTATAATTAATAATAATAATATAAAAAATTAAAAGATTAATTATTTCACATACAGAATAAAATCTGTGCTTTATAAACTGGGAGATGTAAGATGTTTCTACACCAAATTTCCTGAAAAGCTGTGAGCTGTGAACTCTTGAGAGCTTGCATTGTTTAAGACTCCCACAGAATGTCATGCTAAAACTCCAAACTTTCTCAGCGCTAGGGCTGGGACCAAATCAAAACTTTGACAACCTGCTAATCACACATAACAAAACTGTATTTAATAGCATTTTCTTTTTATGAGTAGAAGAAATAAGATACTTACAAAAAAAAAGAAAACGCTATTAAATGCAGTTTTGTTAAGTGCGATTTGCGGGTTGTCAAAGTTTTGATTTGGTCCCAGCCTAGGCCTCTTCAAAAAATAAACAAACAAAAAAAATGATCTCAAAAACTGCACATCTGACTTGAACGAATTCGGCCATGTCAAGAGACATTTACCCTACAAGACCATCCGTGCAAAATGTCGTACCAGTCCATGTAACAGGGTCGAAATCATTAAAGTGCAAAAATTGGTGTTTAACAATAAAGCCTACACAGTCCTAACTGTGGTGCTACTGCGCCACTATAATTAACAGTTCAATTTATACTGTAATACCCGACACACTCAGTTGTATAGAGTAGCATTTAATCTGTGAGTAGAAGCACAGCAAGTCAAAGTTTACATTTTTATAAATGCAGCAGCAAGGTAAAGCACATACTGTATATGTGCAAAAAAACAGCTAAAACAACATCTGATGAAACCCAATACTGTAAATGTGCCTCCATATTAACTCCAATTATCAAATTCATACAAATGAACGTCAACAAATACAGAGTAAGATTATTTTATCTAATAAACAGGGATCCTAGGAATCCATGTGCTGCAGAATAGTGCTTTAAATTTACATAAATATACTTGTTCAATAAAAATGCTTCTGGTGTACAGAGGTCAAGGTTGAACGAGGCACACTGTCATTGTCACATTCATGCTGAAATGTAGCTGCTGTTTACTTCAGTATCCAGTGCATTGTTACTACTGAACAAGCAGTTTAAAGATGCCGAAAACGATACCAAACATCAGGTCAAAGACTTTGGCAATAGCCACCCGGATAACAACGACTAACTTGGAGATAAACTAATATGAATTGTAGTTTTGTATTATTACTACACATAAGTATTTGTAATGTTTAAAGTAAAATGGTAAGTTTGTTTATATTATTGTTTGATGGCACTGGTGAGCTTGTAACTTCCTTAGAATTTAAAAGTGTACCAATAAATACTTTCTGTGTTAACTGTTTGCCTTTTATTTTAATTGTGGAATAACGCAGATTTTTATTGTTTTTTTATCAGAGAATTTATTGGTTCTTTAATGCGGAAAACTAGGATCCCTGCTAATAAGGTACCTTACTGGTCCGGATTTCTTTGTGCTCCTGGTTGTCTGAATTTGCAAGTTCTTAATGTCGCACTGGCTTTCTGTCCCTGTGGTCCCTGTAGTCTGCACTACTGAACATAGCGAAAAAAATAAAAAAAAGGCTGTGTACAAGAATCCCTGGACAGTCTGCCCCGCCTTTGAGCAGGACAGCCAGCTTGTTATCTTTTTGATCAGCTTGGTGTGCTTTCCAATAGCTTTCAAAAACATTGGGGCGGACGCCCATGACGGAGCAATCATGCCATTTATTTTCTTTCGTTATTTCTTGATGTTTGCAGTCACCTTATGTGTACACTAATAGATTGGGCTCGTTCTCAGGTTTACTGAATAGATTCTCCATGATGTCAGTAGGTCAAAGCATGTGAATGATGCAACTGTAAGTAACTGTTATCAGAATGAAAATGTGCATTTGAACAAAGACATTGTTGCACTCCTGTGTCCAATACAAAAGGCAAAGTAATTAGTTGAAACTGGGTCTGCTGTGAATTCCAAGCTATGTGCCTTCAAATCATTCTGTACAGCTTTAATGAACAACATGTTATGTGAAAGCTGTGTATGAACAATGCTTTTTTGTGCTAATGCCTTTCACTGGGATAATTTTTTTTGTATCCTATACACAGGCTTGACAGCTGGATTTTATTTCAATGGTTAAAGTTAGTCAGAGCTGTAGCACTGGAACGTAATATTTCTTGTTTCCATTGGCTCATACAATTAGAATTTATAAACGCCTTTCAATATGTTTTGTGTTTTACAGTTGCTAATACAGTATTTAGTGGGGTTTTAATGGGTTTTTTTTACATTTATACTGACTTATTCTTCATAAAATGTAAATAGGAGGGCATTTGTTTTTGTGATCGTGGTGAAACTAAGCTTGATATATTTTAAACGAGTTTGAAAACAATAATCCTTTGTATAATATGACGGGAAGCATTAGGCTTAACACAAAATGGCAAACCAGATTGCAAAGTACAGTATTTAGGGAATAAACTACTTCTAGAAATATGCAAAAACATGCTTCCGCAAAATCATTAAAGATTAAATCATATAAAATCAGCAAACAATTTAATTCCCTGATTAGGGCAGTAATTAAAAGAGGTGTAGCAATGTAACCATAGATTATTAGGAAAAGAAATCAGGAAATATCATAACTACACTTAACCTAAACTGATGTTGCTTGGTAGTAGTGTTCCTTTCAAGTTAAACCTTTATTACACTTGGGGCCCCATTTTGATCGGAAGACAAGGCACTAACACTAAGGCCAAAGGTCATTATGGCCTGGCTGCAACCAGACAAGTAACGTAAGTAAAAAAAAAAGGTGTATCATTAAAAAAATCTTTGTCAATTGTATGATGAAAAAAAAAGTTATCCCCTTTGTTAAATAGCTGAATGTAGTTTTAATTGTAAAATAATAATAGAACATTTCACTGCAATATTGAAATTGCATTTCTGATGTAACACATACATGCACTGCAATACAGAGCCTGTAAACTGACAATGAAAATAAGAGGAAAATCCGCTTACAATCGGCTTTTAAAGCAATCACTGCAGACATTAATTACCATTGATTGGTACTTGGTTATAAATGAGAGGAAAGATAGTTTCTTGTTTTAAAAGGCAATTATGAGTAACAGCCCCAATGTTTAAAAATGAAAACAAATGGAACTTCTCATCGCTTTAAATCATTTATTTTGAATAAATGTAATATCACAGAATCCCAGATGCAGTTAGCTGCATGTACATCATACTTGGAAAGATGTCATTGAAGTCTACCTAGAGTGCTATACAATTATTAATTCTATCTAATAAAGTCTGGCAATATGAAATCAAAACAAACATAGTACCCGCGCACTTATATATTATGTTCCAAAGTGGTTATATTGTATTATACCCAAGCTCAACGTTTCAATCTGCAAGAGATCTTCATCAGGACAAAGAACATAACAAACACCACAGTATATATACAATTGGTTAAATAATTATAGTCAGTAACCAACAGGTGAGTAAAAGATAATAGCATCAATTCACAAATTCCTCACAAAAAGCCAATTACATCGTAGCCAATTATGTAAAACATAAAATGAAGTATCTAAATTAGCAAATCATCTCCACATACATCAAACATATTATGTGAAGACATTATAACAAGCATATATGTTTAAAAAATACATCTACACAATTATACTTATATAGCAACAATTGTTACAAAGTAAAGAAATATAAAACAGCATATACACAATCCAAAAATTGTTAAGTACAGGATGAATGTTAATTATTATTCTGGGTTAAAAGATTGTTTTTTATTTATTTATTTTTTTTATTTTTCTAAAAAGAAAATCAACATAGGACTCACTATATAATGGAACAAAGAACTGATTAAAATCATAAAAAAGGTTTAATGTCGAACTCCTCATTAAGACCCCTAGGTGACATTGTATCCAGTGTATAAATCCAAGATGTTTCCCTTTGAAGTAACAATGTGTCGACATTTCCTCCTCTACGAGGGAAATGTCCTCTTTCAATACCAATATACTTTAGAGAGGATATGTTATGGTTTTCTCTTAAAACCAGATTTTTCATATCCTTTGTCCTGATACTACTCTTATGTTCACTAATTCTGGTCTTTAAACATCTCCTTGTTTTCCCAACGTACACTAAACCACATGGACATTTAAGCATATAGATGACATTTACTGTTGTACAAGTAATAATACCTTTAATTGGATGATGTTCCTACCAGTAACCGGATGGCTAAAGAAGTTACATTTGTAAGTAAAATTACACTGTGCACATTGACCACATTTATAATTACCATCAGGGGCTTCATTAAGGAATTTCTGTGTGCAATGGGAGGTAAATCTGACTTAACTAAAATGTATTTTAAAGACCAAACAACGTGGTTCCTTAAACACTTTACTTAGCGTTGTATCAGAACTAACGATGTACCAATATTTTTTGATTATATTATCAAAGTGATGACCTAGTGGAGAATATCGAGTGAAACACTGTATCCGTTGCTCAGTAGGACATTTCTTCATTAATTGCAAACAATCTGATTGTGAAACATTTTTTTAATCTTCCTGAAGTGTTCCATATCCAATCCTCAGTGTAACCCCTCTCCCTAAACGGATGTGTTAAAGTCTCCTACAAATTCTCAGTAGTCTACTAAATTGACAAATAGACAGACTTTTCTTGAGCGGAACAGGATGAAAACTATCTGCTCTCAAAAATGAATTTCTGTTCCAGGTGGCTGCTCTAGCCCTTAGCGGTCCATTTATTCAGCACGTCTCAGGCGCGTCGGGTCCAATTTATTTTCACATGCGCAGTTTATTTTAGACGCCCTGTTTAAAAGTATTTTTCACAGTAAACAGGTTTAAAAGGCACTGTATATCAACAGGACACTCAATACTGCATCTCCAGCCCTGCCCCACCCCTTGTTCGCTGTATTTTTCACATACCTCTTCATAGTAGTGCATACCGATAAATCATCTCCTGATCACTCATTTTATCACCAAACTCGGCCATTGAATGGTTTTCTCGGCTTTTTCCGGAGAAGAAACAACCATCTTTTTGATGATGTCGGACAATAACTAACAACTACAAACACAAATGACACTTCATACTAAAATACATAAAAAAGTAGATGTCGAAATAGGAAAATAAATTCCAACCAAGCCTACATAGATGGCTTACCGCCCCCTAGACAGGAAGTGATGTTCATCACCTGCGATGAATGTTATTTTAATATGCCCTTGTATTCATTAGGCTATTAATATATATTTTTTGTTTACTAAACAAACATAAATAGATTGAAAATATGCAAATACATATATAGTACTTTAATTATATATGTCCTGCTCAGGAGACAGCGGTGCTTCCGGCACACCAGGTCCCCGTGCACTTTCCACCCATCTCTGGAACATGAGCTCTATCTCTGTAGGCTCCGGATCCGGGAGCCCCCTCTCTGCTCTCCACTTCCTGTTGCTCTCTTGCATAGCAGCAGTATTCCTACTGATCTGTTCGATCAATGCCTTTAAATCATTATCCATTTCTGGGTCTCTAGGGGTGCCCACACACGCTGCCACCATATGTAATAGATTCACAACTCACTTGGGTTCGTTGCCCCTTTGTAAATAGACCCAACACACAGAAATGGATTTTGACAGCCGCGTTGGCGCTAAATTTAATAAACACAAATCAAAACACACAAAACTAAATAAACACCTAGCTCTTATCGAGCACTAACTACACACGCAGGAACCTAACTAACACAGGACGGCTAAGACGTTTCCCTGCCCCAAAACTTAATTAAACCACACAGGTTTGCACTATACCTTTTTCACCCGACTGCGCAGAAGCAGAGCACCAATCCTGCTTCCTTCTACTCAGCAGCCATGAGCAGACTAGCTGCCTCTCTTAAATACCCTGCACCTGGTACTAATTTAACAATGGCTACCAGGTGCAGGGGATAATTAATACTAAAACAATTAACAAATTCAATTAAACAATAAAGCAAAACAATTAAATTACACAAATGTGCATTCCGCACATGTTTTTTCTTCAGGGAGGCTTTAACCCCCTCCCTGCTGTCTTACAATATATATATATATATGCAATGTGATAAGTGAAAAAACTTAAATTTATTTCTACATTAATTAGTTAAAGTAATATATAAATGTATTTGTATGTTTTCAATCGATTTATGTTTGTTTAGTAAAAAATATATATATATATATATATATATATATATAAATATATATATATTATTAAGAGCCTAATAAATATGAGGGCATTAAAATAACTTTAATGTTTTTTGTGCACATTACATTATGTAAAAATATAGATTGTGTGACAAAGTGCATGGCATTGTCATCGAAGGAAGATATATAGGGCCGCGTATAAGGCACAGCCTGTATCCTATGTAAAAAAAATTGTGGAAGGAAAATGTAGTCCTGATGGTCTAAGCCGACCAGCCGATCTACATTTCCCAGAATACCTGGACTAGAATGGGCCAGTCTGCAATTACCCAGGGTTGAGTAATTGGTTTCACCTGTATTAAAAGGTTGATATTTAAGCAGGGCTAAAAACCCTGTTCAGGTCTCTCTCGTTGGGTGCTAGACAGAAGCTGAGGTGTTGAAAGGTCCTCCTGGAAATGTCTATAAAGGTAACCATTATATATTGAATCCATATAAGAGTTTTTTTTTGTTGTTTTGAAGAAGCCGGTAAGCAGCTTAGCTGCCCGGTTGTTAGATAGTGAACCATCACAGTTTAGTTAGTAACTCCAAGACGGAGCTAGGCTTTTGTTTTGTTTGTTTGCTGTTTTGTTAAAGTTTTGTGAATAAAGATACAGGCACCGACCTGTTTAAACAACAGATACTACGATTGACATCTTCTTTTACACTAGAGGACGGGGCTAAAAGTCCTGAATAAGACTGACACTGTCCAACAGCGCCAGAGTTGTCACAATATGTACAATAGGCTTAAACAGTACAGTACATTTTTGTTAGTCTATCCTACATGTAATACAGTATAAAACAAACCATGCTGATGCGTTTTAAGCTTCACATTGTTGTAGGATGCATAGCTAATAAAATATTATTTTAAATTGAAACTAAATTATTTCAGCATATTTTCTTTTATATCTCTCTCTCATATTTTTTTTATCCCTGCAAGCTCCTTCACTGGTTGTCAACAGGATTTTTTTATTTCTAATTAGTTGGTAAATAGGGCGTGAGACTTTGGGAAGTACCCAGCGCAGTCATCTCAATTTTCCGCTGCTTAGTCAATGAGGCCCTAAGTGGTTAAAAATGACATCTTCAAGCACTGTTGCAGTACAGGAAACAAACGCAATTGTGTTTTGTTATACTTAGAAATACTAACATAAAACGCAACAAATTAAATGACAAACATTTTCACTATACGTTTCTGTATCTTCATTAATGGATTTAGAAAGATGATACTTTCAGCATGGGCTTTTAAAGTAACAACACAGTTATCTGTCAGATACGGTAAGCTTCATACCTCCCAAAACAGCCTTCCTAATCGCTTTCAACAAGTTTCCGACCCCTCTGTATGTGAGATTGTCCCTGTTGCACTAAAAAACTACAAAAATACCGTCACACAGCTTTCATGAAATGTTAATATGTTGGCATATACATTATAGCACCATTACATACAGTAATTGAAACACTTGTGAGTAGTGCGTCACTTTTACATATGCAGTGCTTAAACTGCTTCAAGCAGTGTTTCCCAGATAGATGCAGTTCTTTCCCTAATTGGTCTGTGTCTGTGCACACGTGAAAGTACAGTTACTGCGGTTTGAGCTTTCTAATAATTTGATATTTTTAATAAGCTAATTGACCCATGTCTTCTTGTAAAACATTAAATGAAAGGAAGATCTTAGACCATCATCGGGATGCTAATAATTATTATTATAATTATTATTACAGTACTGCATATGGTTGCTTAATTAAAGTATTTTTTCACTTAGTTATCACTGCAATATATATATATATATATATATATATATATATATATATATATATATATATATATATATCATATAAGAATCAAGCTAATTTGTTAATGATAGGGGTGGATGTTTATTATTTTAAATATATTTAGCATCATATATGATTTGTAGCATCAAATATGATTTGAATGGAATGAGAACGTCTTTTCAGTACTATCCATTAGGATCTGAAAGGAAGGTAAATGCAGATATAGAGAACAATGAGAACAGCTACAGAATCCAGAACCACTCAGAACAACTGCAAACAGCTCATAGAAGTAAGGTATTGTGATGCTACCTAATATTTAAATGCAGTTTAAAAAAAAAAAAAAAAAAAAAAAAAAAAATTAATGTAACATAATGCGAAAAAAAAATCATTTTGCTATGTATTCTTTCATATTATTTTGTGTGCAAAGACTTAAATGAAAGAGAAAGAAAGAAAGAAAATAACAACTGTATATCTTATGAAAGAAACATTCAACAATCAAGATGAAGTAGAGCTTTGATATGGTAATTCCTCGCTCGTGTAACTATTTTAAAGTCACATACAGGTAAACACATCCCCGTTGGTACTCATGAAATGATGAATCACTGCAAGAGAGTTAGAATGAATCTAATAAGTATGTTGAAGATGTCACCTGAGGTTTGGTTATTTAAAATATCCACTTCTATTCTGAAGTGTTTTTTTAAGATTGAAGTCACTTGCTCTTCAAATCCTTTTTGCTGCAATATAATAGAATAACTCATTCAACTGTGTGTTTTAAAAAAAAGAAATCCACCCCACTGTTGTAATAGTATGACAAACAATCTAAAGCAAAGTCTAGGAGATCTGAAGTTGGCAGTCGTCTCAGGGGAAGCCATCTTTCATTAATTATCCGGAACCCAATTATCTCAAACACTCAGATGTTTCAAAGGATTTTGTGTTGTGTTGTCTACTTAAGTGATACTGCCCGTCATTGAAGGCTATACTGTGTGTAGTAGTTGACCATAAGTGGAGTTATGTGTTCACAGAAGAAAGGCAAGGCTGCTAATGAAAGCCAGGGTCAACTACCACATGATAGACCCTTCATCAAAAGGGCACTATCACTATTAACAAAAATCTCATTATTTCCTTTTTTTTTAAATTAAAGCACTTTAAATTTAGATTTACCTTGAACTTGTAATGATTTGTCGGGAAATAGTCCTGAAAATGTTCAGAAAGGACCACGTACACAATTAGAGAAAAAATACTTTCGTAATCAAATGACATGAAAGGTGTCTGTCTGCACTGTTTTCCCACCATGGTACAGCGAAAGGCAGTTTGTCTAAGCTTCCTGCTTAATTTCACACATTTTATTTCTATTTTCAATGAATTTCCTTACGTTCTGGACAATTCTTTGTTTAAATTCTTCTTCTTAAGGGGTCTATCATTTTGTCTAGCAACGGCAAATACATATATGTCGTGCATAATTCCATTGGTCAAAATCTGTACATCTAATTTATCATTTACATTTTTAGTAGAATTAATAACTAACTCTATTCCTAATTCTGTACAATAACTACTGATCTGCTGCTCCCGCTTACTATTCTCTGTCAGAATGCTGGTGTTGGACTCGAATCTCTCTCTGCCGCTCATCTCCGTATCACAGTCAACTGTTCGAAAATGACAAGCTTGTCACCAAGCACGTTTAATGTTAACACCCTAATATCTAAAATGTCGACCATGATTGGCTCTTGGTTTAAAAGACATTATATTATAGACACATTCAACAACTAATAGTGTAAATCTTAGCTTGGCCCTGATTGGTTTAGGTTTTGAAATCTTCGAGTAAAGGAAATAAAATGAAAAAAACACCCTTCTTTATGTCATATGTCTAAGGGTCTACACTGACAGAAAGCTTATGCTGTCTACTTTTATTTTATTATACAAACATGAATCAAAGTCGACAAGAACTCATCAACATTGAGTTTGAAAAAGTGTAAAAAAATAAAACTCGATGCCGCGGACCTGCGGGAAACACCTATTTTGCACTGTCATCAAAACACGTTTGAAGGGTGACATATTGTGTGTAGTTATGTCTTTAAATGATTTCTCATCCATTTAGTGTTGCGTTTGGAATTAATGAACTCAATACCATTTATTTTTAAACAGCGGCTTTTAGGGGAAGTATCATAGTAATTACAAATGTTTTGAATTTGTTGTAGGAGTGAAGATGGAATGGAGTGAACCACTGTTGTATTATGTGTGTTAGCTATTTCTTTTTTAATGAGTAATTCCCATCTAAAATATCTCTCACAAAAACAATATTTGAGTCAAACCACTCCCTTAGAATATTGATTTATTTTTTACAGTTATACTTCTATTATTCCAAATAATTGTGTGGTGTGGTGTAAAATGATGTGAAAATATTAGTTTTTAATATTAATATTAGTTAGAAAATATTTCCAATACATCAATGCTTCTTTGTGAAAATTGGCCAATTTAATAGGAATTTTAGACACCATAAAATCGCAGCATAATAAAAATGTCAGTCCTCCCAAGACTTTAAATATAGTTGGGAATGTGAAATCATATTTATTCACTATTGATTAGGCATTGTTTTAACTAGTTTAATTTAAGAGTTCAATTTAAGCATTGAAGTCAGTAACATTTGCTACCCCCTCCTCCAAAGAAGAAATCATTATAGTTTTCTTAATGTAATGAACTTTGTTTCGCCAAAAAAATAAAAATCGCTTGATTGATCCTCTTTAGTGTTTTGTTAGAAATGCAGAGTGATTTAGCTGAGTACATAAGTCTAGAAATACCTTCCAGTTTGCCATAAGTTGAATTTTTGTTTAATAGAACATTCTAATAACTTGCTCTTCAATACCAGTTTTAATAAAAATGGTCAAAAGTTATTGAAGCTATCAATAATAAAAGTGGGAAGATAAAGAAATAGAGCCATTTCAATTTTAATAATACATTTAGATCCAAATCCAAACGATTCAGAGCTTTAATTAAGAATGAATGTTAAATGGTATCGAACACTATAAAAACTAAGGAATAGGATAAAGCTGTCATCTTACACAAATTGATTATAATCTAATATGTCCTTTGATGAATCCTAATTGTGTTTCACTTATAACCTGATCTAGTCCTGATTTAAGTTCATTGGCATAAGCTGCCGTTAATGCTTTATAATCTGTATTTAATAACGTTATCGGCCACCAATTATCTTTCAATTTAAAGTCTTTTGGAATTAAGGTAATTAACCCCTGTTTTATGGTGCTGGACAAAAAGTCTTGAAGGCATTCTCTGAATGCAGAAAATAATACATCTTTAATATTTTCCCCGAAAAAGTTATACAATTCCACAGGAATTCCATCAGGGCCTGGAGATTTGCCTTTAGCCATTTTCTTCACAACTGTTTCTGTTTCTTTAAGTTGTAAATCAGCTTCTGCTAACGATTTGAACCCATCATCGATTTTGGGAATTTTCTCATTTATAAGAGAAAAAATGGTTGGATTCAGTAGGAACACTGTGTTTCATAAATACAAATAAATATAAAACTGAAAAACTGTTTTAGAGATTTCAGAAGGGTTGTTAATAAGGGCTTTGTTGACGAAAAGAGTGTTTAACAGGTTTTTTGTTTGATTATGTTTTTGTAATAAAAAAATAAGAATTACTTTCTCCTTCCTCAATCCACTTGGCTCTAGAGTGAATATAAGCACATTTTGCTCTTTCAATATATATTGTATCTAGCAGTATTTCATCAACTCCATTTTAAATGCGTCCGACAAAACTGATTTATTGCAAATTGTACTCATATGCAAAATGATAGACATTTATTTCTGTTTGGATAATTTTGCTAATTGTTTTCCAAACTTGGAAGAAAATTCTCTTATCTCATATTTTTAAAATTCTCATTTTTGTGTATGAGTCATAAACTAATAACATGAATGAATGTTCTCTATCAGTTCACATATTTTCTTGCAGTATGAGGAATTATTTAACAGACTGACATTTAATTTTCAATAAGCTTTAGAGGTTGAACGAAAACTATTGGAAGGTTTTAGTAAAAGGGAAACAGCGCAATGATCCGATAGAGGAGAGGGGGAAATGCTACATCTGTTAGTTCAAGAGATTAGAGTTGTCAAAATTAGCCAGTAGTCAATTTGTGATCTTGCTGAAGCATTTGACGAAAACAAGAAAACTGTTGCAAGTTAGGGTGTGTATAACGCCATATGTCAGTTAAAGATTTGTCATTGCAGCACTCATTAATATAGGAGTTGTAGTGATATGAAGTGAACTTAGGGGATCTATCCATCCACTTATAAGGAGCAGCATTAAAATCACCACCAACCATGATGTTCACAGATGGATAACGTGACTTTAATCTGTTCAATAGGTCTGTTATGTCATTAAGTATTTTTTATTCCCATTACTATTATTATAGCCATATATGTTAATAAGTATAAAAACATATTATTGATTTTATACTACTGCAATCCAATGCCCGTTGATATCTAATTCGAGGTGTATAACATTTTCAGCACACTTCTCATTCTGCTGACTGAGATGATACATGGGCGAACAGAATTGTATCCCCCCATTGTGTGCCCCAAATCTTAACATATGAATCACATGAATGAGTTTCTTGAATGAAAATACAATCCAATTTTTGTTCAAAACAAAAAAAAGGCTTTCCTTTTGATTCACGTATGCCCCTGACATTTATAGTAAGAAGTGATAAAGGAACATTAAAATTAAACATGTGTCTAAAAGGAACAATAGACAGTTAACAAGTAAAAGAGAATTAAAGATCTTTCCTTTTTTCTTTTTTTTTCTCTTCAGTTATCAAACCCTGGAATACCACTAACCTCTTGTAAGCGTTTCTTCTGAAGTATTGTACTACCTTAATAGAAATCAAGTCATGTAAATAATATAAAATTCTTGTAAAATAATTAACATGCAGTTAAGCATTCAAATACGTAGATAAAACAGGTACCTCACATGTTCTTGGCAGACCACAAACTGTATAACCGGTACATTATTTGGCTTGGCCTATTCTAATAATTGCATAAGAACTCAACATCTCTGTACTTGTCTGTCTCTAATACCTAATTGATACCAGGACCATATTCCACTCTGTGTGAAAATTAAACATTACAAGTTGTATATGATCTTTTTTTAGACTCTTTGTACAGTATCTCCAGAGACCTCCAATTGTTAAATTGCTAGATGCACCAAGAAACCTCTGAAACAGACATTTATCAAAATTACCATTTAACTATTTATAATAAATATATAGTAAATATAAGCTTAATGCAATTTTAAAAGCTATTTAATTAATATGAAGTAATCTTCTGTCCATGAGGAAATTTACATTAATTAAAACAAACTCCGGGCTCAGAGAGAGGAGAGTTAAGGAGATAAGAGCAAGAGCGAATGCTACCAGCCAGCGAACAAAGGTACTCGTTTTTGATCATTTATTATTGTGTGTGTTATTTTACTTTGGCCAATGTGCCCTTCTGTTTTTGTGTGTTTTGTTTAAATTTATTATTTTTGTATTTAATTAAAATACGAGCACAGCCGTTTTGCCCCGTACCATCCTGTGTTTATGTTTCATTTCCCTAGTCTGACATCACCACTGCAGCCCTCACTGTGACAATATTATATTATTGCCCGTATATCTATCTATCTATCTATTGATGTTGCCATGAAGATAAAAACATTTAACAAGAGAAATGAATTCACGTGTTGTCACGCACATTCTGAATTACGTCACGCATTAGCTGCAGGTAGTATACTCAAATATAAAATCAGGTACATTATATGTCTACACAAATGTAAATAAAATTAAAGCAAAGTTAATATCTGTTATGATCCAGACCATTTAAGTGGAATAAGATTAGACATATTTGATGTAGATGTCGTTTGGCAGTTTGTATAGTTTAGAAAAATGAAACAAATGGGAAAGCGGAGACCTTGTCGTTAAGTGATGGAACCAGTCAATATAGGTCAGAAGAATACATGAGCTCATAATCTTTTTTTGTTTTTAAACTGATATTTCAAAGCATCCCGTTAATAAGCTTAAAGTTGCACAACAGCTGCTCCCACTCGTCAAAAACATTCACATAAATGAACGACAAGAACATTAATGGAAAATCAATTGCAATTTTTCCTGTTTGGTTCCATTCCAGAGCATGACAAATCTTAACCCGAGAGGAAGGAAGGTTTGTAGGAGACTGCAAGTGAATTGACTTACTCTATTAATTTCTTGTGCATTTGAGCATTTAGATACTTGTATTGCTTTTCATTTGTGTTAAATCAAGGCCTTTTGAACTACTCAAGGCGTGTTTTCACTTTGAGCACCTCAGGAGTGAGTACAGTGCTTTCTGTTCATAAAAACACAGCATGAACAAAAACATTAAGTACTGAGCATGAGTGCAGTCAAAGCCCTCAACAGCGATGCATTTTCTTTCAGCCACCTTCTGCCTTGAGTGGAACAGGAATCACTTCCAAGTGAAAAAGGATTCTGTTTGAACACAAGGTTTAACATCCCTTTGTCTTTTCATTCTATCCTAACACAAAAACAACTGCCTACTCCTGTGGTATAGGATATCAATAAGGTGTCACAAGGGCAAGCACAACTCTCAGCAATAATCAAAGTAGAGCAATTCGTACACAACAGGCAATACCCCAGTATCAATAAAGGTATTATTTATTTGCTTTTAAAGGCAAAAGTTAACGTCATTCAAGGTCATATGAAGATTGCAAGAGTTAAGGGTTAATTAAGTTTTCCATCTGAGAGAGTTATTATTATTATTATTATTATTATTATTATTATTATTATTATTTATTAGCAGACGCCCTTATCTAGGGCGACTTACAATTGTTACAAAGTATCACAGTAAAAAGTATAGCATTATAAAATATCACATTACAAGTTATCACATAAAATATCACATCACAAAATATCATAATACAGGTAAGAGCAGTTATGAAAGTACAGTAAGATCACATTCCAGTAAGAGCAAAATAAAGAATACAGTAAATTATAAGAGGGACTCTGACTAAGCGCAGTTAAAACTTATAGTAAATATTTGCTTATATGAGTAAGGTCGTAACAAGTAGTAAGTATGATAGGCGGATGAGAATTATTTCAAATAAAAGCAATTACAAAAACCTTGAGTATGGTTACCTATAAGAGTAAAATCAAATACAAGATATGGTAAGTAGGTATAGTTCAGAGCAGTAGTTGAATGTGGCAAGGTATGGAGCAGTTCAGTGCAAGTACAAGATGATGCAAGTACTGGTACACGTGGAGAGTTGTAGTGTTTACAGTTGCTGTCTGAACAGGTGTCTTGAGAAGGCGCCGGAAGGTGGTCAGGGACTGAGCAGTCCTGATAACTGTCGGTAGGTTATTCCACCACTGAGGGGCAGGGGTGGAGAAGGAGCAGGCTCTGGAGGCAGGGGAATGGAGGGGGGGTACAGCTCTGGCAGACTCCACCTGAAATGATAGTTTGGAGATAGGAGGGAGTAGAAAGGTCAAGACAGCGATAGGCAAGTACAAGATATAAGATACCAGCTGAGTACCGACTGCTTTTTTGCTAGGTTTGCATTGTCAGCCCTGCTATTTATGTATTTAGTTATGTCTTGTATGTACTGTATTTATTTATTTACTTAGTATTAGTAAGTAAATATTTTAGGTAAAATTTCAGTGGCATGATTGATGCATTTTGTATAACAGCGGCTTATAGTATTAGGTTTTGTCACTAAGTCTCAAATTAAAAACTTTTTATATGTTTACACCTGTAACATTATAAATAAATCTAATCTAAACTGCCATTTATTCATTTGAATAAATATTGTGAAAGATGGAAATCACATAGAATATGCACGTATTGAAAGTAAACATTTTTTAAACACTTTAATTTTAGTAAATAAAATAAATTGTAAAAACTAAACAGACGTTTTTATCAAACGTTTAAATTTGAGCATTTTAGAAATGCAGTTATTTTTCTTGATCATCAAACAAGAAAGTCCATGTATCTTATTATTCCCATTCATAATACCTCAACAGGAATCACTTTTGAGTAAAACCAGTACAACATGCACAAAAACATAACTCTTAGATGCTAATTTCTAAACACTGTGTAACTAGAAAGTCCAGACGTTACCTCTCACGCTGAACTGTCATGCACAAAAAAGAAGAATGCGCACAATACTGAAGGAAACGAGAGCCTTGCATAAGTTACTTTTTTCACCACTACTCTGTACAACCAAATAAAACTTGCAAAATCACATTCAGTTGGCTTGCAACACCCCCCCCCCCCCCCCCCCCCCAAAAAGCGCAGCCAAAAAACGTTTTTTTTATTGCTATTATTTTCCAACAAAACATATCCTAGCGTTATTTTAAGACGACTGTGAACGAGCCAGTAATCAATAAAATAGCAGTATATCCAAAATCAATTACTGGTATGTAACACGATTTATCAGTTTGATTAATAACTTGATTTAGTTAATCAAAGTACTCAATATGTTAAATGTTAACAGCTAATTAGTCACAAAAATGTATTCATCATATATGCATCAATTGAATTTTTAAATGAATGTTATCAAGTACAAAAGTGTAAAAACATTACTACAAAATAAAAAACCCATTCCAGCACCTCAAAACTGAGCCCACGGTACAAATGCATTCAAACTCCTGTAGCTGCCTTTTTTATTCTGTATCCTTTGCAAAACGTATTCTTTGGTAGCAGATTCAACATATTGTAATTTTATTAATACTAAACACAATTTTTTACATCTGCCAGCAGAGCTATCACATGACCTTAATACTGCCCTATTGTCAGAGCTCTCGCTCTTCATCCTGTCAACAAGTAGGCAATCTGTTAGCTTTGATTTGTGAATTTCTGCTTTGATTGACAGTCCGCCAATACTGCCTTGCTAGGCTTTATTTTTCTACAGTTACAGCGGACGCTGGGACCTGCTTTTCGCTATTACAGTAATAGAAAAAAAGATATAGAATGGCCCACCTGGAGGCCGCAAACCACAGTGTATGCAGGTTAGGAGTGCTCTGGGCACAGATACCATCTGTGCCACCAACATCTGTTTTTACTGGACCAGCATCTGAAACTGAGAACTTACCTGGGATATCAGCGTTCTCGGTTATATTTTTAAACATATTGCCAACTGTATTTAAATTAGTAATCACAAATTATTATTATTATTATTATTATTATTATTATTATTATTATTATTATTATTACAAGTCATGTGTCCTAAGTCAACTGGGCAATGCATTTCTCAACATTTACTCGGGAGGGTTCATTGGGAGAAAAAAAAAAAAAGAAAACTCGTCCAATGTCTGCGGTGTATCCAGATCATGCTCCCTCCAGCAACAGTGGTGCATTTCTGTTCTCACAGTACCCCGCTTATTTCAATCAGAGCACTAGCATTGTTGCAGGAGGGAGAATGAACTGAATACACTGTGATGTTTAGAAGAAAAAATATCTTACTCCTGGTGAACATTCTCAGGCAGAGTTGAAAAAAAAAGAATGTCATAGTTGATTTATTATTATTATTTATTATTATTTATTTCTTAGCAGACGCCCTTATCCAGGGCGACTTACAATCATAAGCAAAAACATTTCAAGCGTTACAATACAAGTAATACAATAAGAGCAAGAAATACAATAACTTTTGTTCAAGCAAAGTACAAGTTTGACAAACCACAATTCAATAATACAGCAGGTAATAGTGATAGTTACATCAGGATATGATTAAATAGTGATAGTTACATCAGGATGTGATTAAATACAAAGTACTACAAGTTAAAAACTTGGCAGATTACAGTATTCTGAAGTACAGGATTAAATGCAGTAAAATAGGGGGCTGATAAGAGCAAAATAAAGCACATTTACATGAAGGGTGATAGTGTCCCAGGATACAAACAGAGGAGTTCTACAGGTGCTCTTTGAAGAGGTGAGTCTTAAGGAGGCGCAGGAATGTGGTCAGGGACTGGGCAGTCCTGACATCTGTAGGAAGGTCATTCCACCACTGCGGAGCAAGGGTGGAGAAGGAGCGGGCTTTGGAGGCAGGGGAGCGTAGCGGTGGTAGAGCTAGTCTTCTAGTGCAGGCGGAGCGGAGAGGTTGAGTGGGGGTGTAGGGAGAGATGAGGGTCTGGAGGTAGCTGGGTGCAGACTGGTCAAGGCATCTGTAGGCTAGTACAAGAGTCTTGAACTGGATGCGAGCGGTGATCGGGAGCCAGTGGAGCGAGCGGAGTAGTGGAGTAGCGTGGGCGAAGCGAGGCAGAGAGAACACCAGGCAGGCAGCAGAGTTCTGGATGAGCTGGAGCGGACGGGTGGCGGACGCAGGGAGGCCAGCCAGGAGGGAGTTGCAGTAGTCTAGGCAGGAGAGTACCAGTGCCTTGACCAGGAGCTGGGTAGCATAGTTGGTGAGGAAGGGTCGGTCAGTTGCTCAGGAAGAATCGGCAAGTGCGTGCCAGAGTGGAGATGTGCTGGGAATAAGAGAGGCAGGGGTCCAGGGTGACTCCAAGGTTCTTAGCGGAGGAAGAGGGAGAGAGTGTGGTAGATTCCAGAGGAACAGAGATAGAGAGATTAGAGGAGGGGGAGGAGGAGGGAAAGAAAAGGAGGTCAGATTTAGAGAGGTTGAGTTTGAGGTGATGCGAGTGCATCCAGGAGGAAATAGCAGACAGACAGGTAGAGATACGGGAGGAGATGGTGGAGTCAGAGGTGGGGAAGGAGAGGAAAATCTGAGCATCATCAGCATAGAAATGGTATGAGAAACCATAGGATGCGATGAGGGGGCCCAGGGAGCGGGTGTAGAGAGAGAACAGGAGAGGACCCAAGACTGACCCTTGGGGGACTCCAGTTAAGAGAGGGTGAGGTGTGGAGGTTGCTCCACGCCAGGTTACCTGGTAAGTGCGGTTGGAGAGGTAGGAGGAGAACCAGGCCAGAGCAGTGCCAGAGATCCCCAGGTCAGCAAGAGATGATAGTAGAATAGAGTGATCAACAGTGTCAAAGGCAGCAGAGAGGTCGAGGAGAATTAGGACAGAGGAGAGAGAGGCAGCTCGGGCACATTTAAGTGAGTTGGTGACAGACAGGAGGGCGGTTTCAGTGGAGTGAGCAGAGCGGAAGCCAGATTGGAGAGGGTCAAGCAGAGAGTGGTTGGACAGGAAAGCAGAGAGCGGGCGGTGTACAGTCCGCTCGAGGGTTTTGGAGAGGAAGGGTAGGAGGGAGACAGGACGGTAGCTCTGGAGGGAGGTGGGGTCGAGGGTAGGTTTTTTGAGAAGGGGAGTGATAGAGGCTTTTTTGAAGGCAGAGGGGAAGATACCAGAAAGTAGAGAGGTGTTGAGGAGGGAGGAGATGAAGGGGATTAGAGCAGGAGCAGCAGCTTGAAAGAGGTGAGTGGGGAGGGGGTCCAAGGCACACGTGGTGGGTTTGTGTCCCTGGAGCAGGGAGGAGAGGTCAGAGTCTGAGAGGGGCAAGAAGGTGGAGAAGGAGGGTGAGTTAGTAGGGGTTGCAGTGGGTGTAGGAGTTGGAGCGGGAGGGGGTGCGAGGGAGGGAGAGGTGTTAAAGAGTTTGCGGATATCTGAAATTTTAGAAGAGAAGAAGGAGGCAAAGTCATCAGGGGAGATAGAGGAGGGAGGAGGATGTGTGAATAAAAACATCCAAACAACTGGAAATATGTTGGGGGAGAAAAAAATGTTGTGTTATGGACAACACAAGACCCAGTCAATGTGATGTGTTTCTTGTAAACACTGCAAAAGGTTCTGTAACACTTGAATAAGCAATAAAAGTGCATTTTGTATACGTTTATTTTACCTGGAAGTTACTTGAGGTATTATTATTATTATTATTATTATTATTATTATTATTATTATTATTATTATTATTATTATTATTTTTATTATTATTATACTAGGAAGACCTGGCAAATCATCATCAGATTTCAAACACATCATCCATTTTTAAATATTACAGTATCAGAGTCACTGCCAAATTCACAAAAAATCTCAGCTAACACTTTACAATAAGTGTATTTAATTACTGTGTATGTACATAGATTCCATTGCATGAGAGTAGATGTTAAAACTTCATGCTTCAGCTCTCATCAAGATAGGCACCAACTAAGACATAGCTTCTTTTACTGTAAACTAATGTGATCCATGATGATGTAGATATCCTTCTGCCTGGTGTTGATGGCTGAAGTGTAATGATGGCTTCAGGGATCAGCCTATTTTGCCTCCCTGGCGCATCAGCACACACAACGGCTGCGATGCCGGTGTGTGTATTTACATTACTTAATAAATACATGTGTACTTACACATGTTTACAATCATATTATGCATGGGGTTTAAGGTTAAGGTTAGGGTGAGGGTTATATCGTGCAAAAATATATACACATTAAGTACATTGTAACTATACATAATAACATTGTAATTATCTATAAGTACACATGTATTTACTAAGTACTATGTAAATACACAGGAATTGGAGACACGGTGTAAAGTGTTACCAAATCACAAAGCTATTTATTCCAAATTGTCATTAGCACAATTTTGAGGTGTTAGTATTTATATTCACCTCTGTTTAGATCACTCAGACAGTTATTGCTGTGTTACCTGTTTGACAATGTGGGCAATAATCCTTATACTATCACTGCACTAGGGAGGATATTTTGAAAAGAGCTTTGAAATAGACTTTAAAGTTATACATGTAAAAAGTTGTCAGGATGTTAACAATGAAAAGAAAAAGTACAGTTATGTTATTTAAACAGTTGTAGCAACACATGGAGACGTGTAACTGTATATTTTTCGGAACCCTGCTACTTACTCTTTCAAACATATTGCTAAATTGAACTAAATAATTGAACATATTATTTAAAGGATAGAAAAATTCATAAACAACGTATATGTAACCAGAAAATATGGAAAAAAAACAAATGATTGCAATAATAATAATAATAATAATAATAATGTCTCTTTTGTTTCACATATTAGGCCTATAATATATTTTTGTTATAAGGTGGTTCTGTTATTTTCATATACTATAATAATAATGATAATGATAGTACTACAATTATATAAACAGTGGATTGAGTACTGCTGTATTTTTGGCAAAAAACAGACACATGCACATGACTGGTGAGTAGCTAAACACTAAGAGGAACCAACATGTAAGCTTTGATGCATCCTTTTGTACAGATCAGACGTATGGGTACTGTATAAGCAACATCTTGTGGTCCTAGAGCAAGTGTAGCTTCTGGGCAGGTATTACACAACTAAAGCATGCACACTGTTTCAATGAGAAATCCAATTGATTTAACAGCACATACTACCTTCTAATTTGCAACTTCTGTTAGCCCACAGAAGATCTGATATGTTCTCCAGTCACACATGACCTATAGATATTTCTGTAATGTTTCACTTGCAGTTCTAAGTACAAAAACAATGATTGTTGTAATGACAAATCAATTACCTTTTAACACTTTGTCCCAATGGAGCAATAAAATAAGTTAATTAATTCTAATGACCCGGGGAGGGAATTTTTAGTATAACCCTTTGATCAAATGGCCAATGTTTCATCATATCCTTAGCATATAACTGTTCTGCACTAAACTCTACTTGTGCCCCCAGTAGGGATGGGTATACCGGGCTTATAATTTACTATTAAATTAAAATAATCACAAAACCGTCTACCAGTCATTAAAATAAAACAAGAAAAACAACCCTGTAGGGCTTGTGCTTACCTTGAATGGACATTAATCAATGCACAGATTTAGGAACAACTGAAGAAGCCATTTTTTAACAATTATAGATTAACATATGATTCGTTCTTTTCATGTTATATTTTTCCTGCAGTTGTATTAATGGTACAAATCTGCAATATATACTATTCCTCTGTGCACAGCTGGTTTGGAAGTTCAAATGCAATAACATGCATATGCAGGCAAGTCAATTTAAAGAAGCAAACCTTGAGGAGTGTTGGTTATTTGTTTTAAACTGTTTCCATTGTTGTCTGCTGAACACAGAAGACTCGTGTGGAATAATTATTACAGTTAATAAGATCTCCAGTGTCTCATAACTGTTCAAAGCATTCATACCTCTTCTCCGGACTTTAAGTTTAAATTACTGGATCATTTTTATTATACCGTATGGCAGAACATGAAAAAGTGAAACTAATCTCATGTTCAAAATGGAATTCTGCAGAAATGCAATCACTTCTAACACAGACATATTAAAATGACAAGTTACCTGTCATTTCATGACATTTTTTTCTGCAATGTGACAGAGCAATAAGGGACATTATTCATACTAAGTAAGTATTGTAATATATATATATATATATATATATATATATATATATATATATATATATATATATATATATACAGAGAGAGAGAGATATCTACCATATGTGCAGTTCAGAAATACACCCTTGAAATATTAAGGCAGTTTACTACTCAAGAATAGATGTTATAGATGCTGTATAGATGGAAAGATTTAACTTCATTGGGGTTATTTTGTGGGTGAGCTTGATGTGGAGTACACCACCCACTCGATATATCATGGGTGTCGGGGTCCAGTATAAATCCGCTATATATCGAGGGCCGCGATATAGCAAGAGACCCATAGAAAAACAAACAGGCTAACAAATACTGTACAAACACGCCTTCGTTTTATCGGGGGCGTCAGAGTCCAGTATAAATCCTCGACGCAACCTGCTTTTTCTCATTTTTCGTGTAAAAAGCAGCACACCGTTTTAATTCATACAGCAGAGGGAATTTGCTTCTCATCAACTTCAATCTCCAATAGTCTTCTTCTCCTTTCTCAAATGCACAAACCCGCTTCATTGAAAGAATCAATTCACAACATAGGAGGCTTGTTGCTGGGGAGCTGACGTCACTGCCTTGTGACTTTTGCTAGTGCATTGCTGCCACACGTGAACACCTCGTTGGCTAAAATAAAAACCGCTTCAACAAGTAGATATTTAATTAGCTTTGTGTTATTGTGCAATGCATGTGTATATGATAACAGTACAATATTAATGCTTTGTTTTTAATTGTTTTGTATATTGTTGTTTGTGATGTGCAGTGCGAAATAAAATGAACAGTAATTCTAAATGCCTATGTATATTGCAGCTAAGGCAGTTGTACAGTAAAAATGGGGAGTCAACTCCAGGACCGCGATATATCCGAATCCACAGTATAATGAGGGGTGATATAACGAGGGGTGGGTGTATATCATATTAGTTTTTAAAAGACCCACCACCTATACACACTGCACAAATAAGAAAAAAAAAAAGATATAAAAAAACATTTTAAAAACTCAAACATTTAAGTCATTAGGCATTGGAAACTGTAAAGACTATCTAAAAAATACATACATCAACTACTCTGCCCAATCATATTTATGTGTATTGAAAGATTTAAACATTTCTGAACAGAAAAATAAATCTTTACTTTGTAAGAGTTGTTGTAGGGAAGACACTTAGCTATAGCAGTAAAACACTGTTTAAATGTGATGACAGATACGATGGACCTCTGGGGTCAACCATTAGTGTTCTGGTCAAATAACTCTCCCATGAGTCAACTGCTTGCCAAGATACTGTCAAGAGCACTCTTAGTCATCTTTCACCTTGTAAAACATTACAGTTCTACCAACCAGCATGAAGCTTTATTAGTAACAGGTATTTAATACTGTTAACAGTATCTGGGTATATCTGTCTCTCTGTATGTTTGTTTTATATTAATAATGGTCAGTGGTGACTGTGAATCCTTGGTTATTCAGATCTAAAATATTCTCATCTACCAAGCCACAGAGGGAGGGTGGGAGTGGCTACATTTTGTTTGTTGCCATGGACAATTTTATAACAGCAGTCACTGAGAAGCGAGCTTTGATTCCCCTACATTAATATGTTGGCAGGGGGAGGCAGACTTGGATGTGGTTGTGAGGTTCAGCACAACTAAACCACTTCTGACACCCTTTGCATTGGAATTTGAGAGTTGTTACCTTATAAAAATACCTTATAAAAAGAGCATCTACCCATACTTTTTTGTATGCACAATTGGTAGTTTGTAATGTTAGGGGATAAAGATAGCATTGGCATACTACTACATAATGGTGATGTACAGTATAGTAACTATAATAAGTACTATTTATATTACATTTGCATCTATATTACATTTTTCAAGATAATGCAGAGTGGTTCATGTTTTGTCTGTTGGACAACTCAGTAAATTATAAGGATACAGCTCTTGTTTTTTAAGACTCCAGTGACCAATTCCTGTTCAAAGCAATAGGAGCAACAACTATTAATAACCCAGCTTTTTTCCTGACCTTCTGATTACAAAACATCAGGGGGCTGTCAGACCAGATAGTAAATAGTAAGATAGATAAGGCCCTTAATCCACTGAATTCCTGCAGAGTGCGGTCAGCTTGAGATAACTCAGTCATGTTAAGATACGACTAATGGCACAGGTCTGCAAATGAATCAAAACACCCTTACTACCATTCTTGCTTTGTGGAGTGATGCAGTGTAGTTCTTAAACTGGTAGGCAGCCTAAGCCTAAGAGAGTGTATGTGTGTTTTATTGGACCCGGACAGTTAAAAAAAAAAAATTCAGATGTCTCTTCATGTAATGTCTCTTCATGATAGCATGAATGGGATGGTAGTTTGATGGCCAAATGTAATGAAACGTTATACCATTGTTGTCATTGCTGATAATGCTGTGGTTTCAATGCCAAAAATATAATAAGAATGGAAACCAATTACAAAATATATGATCCCAAAATTGGTCCCTTAACCCTGTAGCAAATACAATCAATTATTATTATTATTATTATTATTATTATTATTATTATTATTATTATTATTATTATTATTATTAATAATAATACTACGACTACTACGACTACTAATAATAATAATAATAATAATAATAATATAAACCCAACTGTGCATAATAAACCAAAGGTAATTCTATCAAGGGTGTCTGGTGACTTATTAATGAGTGATTTATTAATGTCACCAGAATCCCAAGATTACAGATTACAGTTTTTGTTATTATTATTTATTTATTAGCAGACACCCTTATCCAGGGTGACTTACAATTGTTACAAAGTATCACAGTACAAAGTATCACAATAAAAGTATCGCGTTATAAAATATCACATTACAAGTTATCACATTCTAAAATATCACATTATAGAATATCATAATACAGATAAGAGCAGTTATGAAAGTACAATAAGATCACATTCTAGTAAGAGCAAAATAAAGAATACAGTAAATTATAAGAGCAAGTTCAACTAAGAGCAGTTAAAACTTATAGTAAATATTTGCTTATATGAGTAAAGTCCAGTAAGAGCAGGTAGTAAGTATGATAAATGGATGAGAATGATTTCAAATAACAGCAATTACAAAAAAACGTGAGTACAGTAACCTATAAGAGTAAAATCAGATACAAGATATGGTAATTAGTTATAGTTAGGCGCAGTAGTTGAATGCAGCAAGGTATGGAGCAGTGCAAGTACAAGCTGATGCAAGTAGTGGTACAATTGGATGCCGTATAGTCCAGTATGGTTGAGATAATATACATGGTAATATAACAGACAGAGATTGTAGAACTAGCCGTGATTATTTTTAACCACTGAAGACATGTTGAGAATAACATTGTAAAACCAAATTTTAAAAAAAAAAAAATCATAAAACATGATTACTTTTTAATAATTAATTTTAAACTTCAGTATTTTTAAAATTTTATTAAAATAAATTTGGGGGCGGGGTATGGCGCGGATTTGGAGGGTGGAGTTTGATAATTTTCTTTTCACTCAAGAGCCTCTGCTTTCTGAAGGTCATCAGTCTAAATTGCGTACCATCCCACGGGAGGTCATTTTTCACTAAATGTATTATAAGAACATAAGAAAGTTTACAAATGAGAGGAGGCCATTCAGCCCATCTTGCTTGTATGGTTGTTAGTAGCTTATTGATCCCAGAATCTCATCAAGCAGCTTCTTGAAGGATCCCAGGGTGTCAGCTTCAACAACATTACTGGAGAGTTGGTTCTTGACTCCCACAATTCTCTGTAAAAAAAGTGCCTTCTATTTTCTGTTCTGAATGCCCCTTTATCTAATCTCCATTTGTGACCCCTGGTCCTTGTTTCTTTTATCAGGTCAAAAAAGTCCCTTGGGTCGACATTGTCAATATCTTTCTGAATTTTAAATGCTTGAATCATATTGCCGCGTAGTCGTCTTTGTTCAAGACTGAATAGATGTGATTCTTTTTGTCTGCATATGACATGCCCTTTAAATACAGATGTAATTCTGGTCGCTCTTCTTTGCCCTCTTTCTAGAGCAGCAATATCCTTTTTGTAGCGAGGTGACCAGAACTGAACACAATATTCTAGATGAGGTCTTACTATATGCTTATTGTGTCCCATACCATCCTCTTATCTTATTTAATATGGGTTTCGTGCCACCACCATGTATAATAAGACTGTAAATCACCAAAGTTTATTGCAAAATTATCATTCACCATGTATAATAATAATAATAATAATAATAATAATAATAATAATAATAATAATAATAATAATCTAAGTCAGTCTTCTTCAGGTAATCTTCAATCAAAACAGTTTAATTCTGGAACAAAGCAAATCAAAAAGATAGTACAGAACGTAATCACATGCATAAGCTGCAAGAAAGATCTTGAACATACAATACTACAAGTCAAAACCTACGGGACTCTATCGATGGAAATACATTGAGTGAGGTTGTTTGTGACTCATTCATACAGATACATACAGGCATAAATATATTTTTGGGACAATACAGATGTGGCTGTCTTGCTTGAGAAAAGGACTGGCCCTTTGAAATAGGAGTGGCACCATTATGTGGTGGGCAGCAATGTCAATGAGAGAGGAGGAATGCCTGGTAATATGCTGATTGGAACTACGCAATCTATAGTCTCCCGTGAAAAACGCGATCGCGGATCGTGGTGTGATTTCACAGAATGCACCCTGGGTTGCAGAATTATTGATTTTCCATGGCAACAAGCCTAACTAATATTCATAAGAACAAATGCAAGTTTTTTAAACATTCCACAAGGTGTCGCAGTGAGATTTTATAATACCTATGCTTTGTTTATCTTGCTCAACCCACTCTTAGGAAAAGCAAACCACTCATTTTAGACACTGACGTGCTGTGGCTATTAAAATCCTGAGCTAACATGGATAAATCTGTTAAGAGCAAACATGTGTCTGGAGACAAAAGCCACTTTGGAAATAAAACAGCCGCTGGTCGTGCTGGGGAATACCCAAGACTCTTGTATGAGGACGGGGGTAAACTGTTTTGCAGACCGTGCAATGTCGTTTCTGAAGAAACTATCAGAGCCCTCTGTTTCCTCTACTTCAATAGGGAAGCAGGACTTTATAAACACCTGACACACAGTCCTGAGAAAATGGAGAACATTTTTTAAATTTATTTGTATTTTTCTTTCAGTACGTTTTATTCAGAATCAACACTATTTGAAGGAATTTGACATTTGAGGGAATTGATCAAAATACTTTCAGTATTGTTTCTAGTTGCAGTTAAGTCAGTATTGTTTCTAGTTGCAGTCAAAGTATTTTTGCCTCATAGCAGTAAAGGTTTAAAACTGCAAAATGCCAGTATTTACGTGATAATTTATTTGACTTTTCTACCTGCTGTCAGTGGCCTCACAATTTTGTTTTTGGAATTAATAAAAGTTATTAACGTTTCAATAAATGTTTTTGTGGTTTCAAACAGCCCTAAATAAAAAAAGAAATTAACAAAGAACCGGGTGGTTTTAACTTTTAAAAGGCTGCCGCAGAATTCAAGAATTTCTGTTGCAGGGGCTCCCAAGTGGCGCATTCAGTAAAAGCACTCGCTAGAGACGGCACACGCCTCGGAGGACAGCGTGTGTTCATCTTCGCCCCTCCCGAGTCAATGCAGGGGTGTTAGCGGTGAGCTGAGCCTAAAAATAATTGGGCATTTCAAATTGGGGAGAAAATAATAAAAACTAATTGGCAACAACTACATTTTTAAAAATTAAAAAAAAAAAAAAAAAAAAAAAAGTGGGCTTCAAGTGGGCACCTTCTGTCCTCGGTGTTTCGTCGACAGTGATTCTGGCATCCCAGTTTCAACCACCTTCGTCCCCCACTCAACTCAGCCCAGCTTACTTACCCATACATCAGCGCTGCTTTCTTTCTGTTGTGCTTGAGATCCCCAGCCAGAATCTTCCTGTCTCAACACAGCCAGTTGCTGCTCCTTTCTGCTGCTTCAGTTAACTTCTTCACTGTGCAACACAACTCTTGGCCACTGAATCCGACATCTCTGAGAAACCGGGTTGTAGAGTGTGCCACAAATCCTTGACAACCCACCTCCACTGGGGTAAACCTGGACTCTCCATCCTCGCTGTTCCGCTTCAGCAGCTAGTTGAGCATACCAAAGTTTCTTCCTCTCATACGCCTCATCCACAGCATCTTCCCATGGCACTGTTAACTCTACCAGATGAACAAGGCGTGCTGATCCAGACCACAAGACAATGTTAATAGTATTTATTTATTTAGCAGACGCTTACAGAGACTGGGGCGTGTGAACTATGCATCAGCTGCAGAGTCACTTACAATTACGTCTCACCCGAAAGACAGAGCACAAGGAGGTTAAGTGACTTGCTCAGGGTCACACAATGAGTCAGTGGCTGAGCTGGGATTTGAACCGGGGACCTCCTGGTTACAAGCCCCTTTCTTTAACCACTGGACCACACAGCCTCCTATAATCTGGTCCTATGAATGTCTGGTCAAAGGTTAGTGGTCGCAATATCAGGTGGAAAAATAAGCTGTTGACCAACATCTGCCAGCATTTTCCTGTCTCTAGCAGCTCCAGTCCTGGGCGAGGCTTGGTTTTAATACCTTTTCTTGGTGGTTGCTCTGGATAGAGGAATATTCTCTTTTGTGTGTAATGCTGTGATGGAACTGGTGGCTACTTATTGGTCATGTTAGCTTGTCTTCCAATGCTAAGGCCAAACATCGCAGCACCTGGTCATGGCGCCAAGTAAACCGTCCTTGGCTAAGACCCACCTTACATCCTGTCAAAATGTGCCTTAATGTTGCAGGTGATGAACACAAAGGACACGAGGGATCCTCTCCTACCCAGAGGTTTAGGTTCTGTGGTGATGGTAGAACATCATATGTTGACCTGATGAGGAAACTGATCCTGCTCTGTTCCATTGACCATAGGTCTTGCCAGACGATCTTGCATTGTTCCACACTCTCCCATCTCATCCATTCTCCCTGCTTGGCCTGGGAAATGGCCTTTACACACCTCATCCTCTCCTCCTGCTTTTGTACCTCGTTGACTACCAGCTTCCTCCATTGAGCTGGGGTTGCCTTGTGCCATTTAGGAGGAGCTGAACTGAGACCAAGACCCCCTCTTCCATGCTGAACTTGCCCCATAATATCACCGATTCGAAGGGCAGCCTTTGCATCTTCCATGGCTTTCTTTGCCACCCACTTTCTTCCAGTTTTCAACACAGGTGCTGCCTCCCTTACGCATTTGTTGCATGAATCTACTAATGGCATTTCCAGTCGGACTTTGGCACACTTAAACTCCTCGGTTAGAGCAGACTGGTAGTTGCAGTATTCCTTTACCGTAAAGACCCACTCTGCTGAGGCAGTGTTGAACTCCTAAACATTTCCTGACGTATGAACTGATTTAAAGCTTCCAGCTTCTCAACTGTTGTGTGGCAATGTGCCCCACCCCTGTGTGTATTTGTGTGTTATATGTTGTATGTTGCGTGTGTTAATGTTGGTGTATTGTAGTTGGTACACGAGATATAATGTGGGTAATGAGCACAAGTGTTTAAAATGTATAATTGTATTTAGGCACAGGGATTGTACTTCACTTCACGTGCATTTAAAGTATGTAATATGTAAGCACGGGGATGCATAGAATTAGTTCACGTGCTGGGATTCAAGTGAATAATTAATTAGTAATTGAATCCCGGCACAACAGTATATATAGATGCACAAAGCAACTGCTATGAGTGCTGGAGGCACCAGCACCGTACTTGTTTTGTGTTTAGTGTTCGTCCCTGTTTGTTAGTGTCTGTTCATTTTTTTTGTCTATTTTATTTTGACCTCAAGTGCCGTGTTCTGTTTTGTTCAACATTTTATTTTCTGTGAGTTGATAAAACACTGATGCAGCAGCGTCTCAGATTCACTCACCACTACTGTCTGTCTGTGAACTCCTTTCTGGTCTGACGTCATCACTGAAGCCAGCCTGTCACAGTTGTCACAGAAACCTTGTACACAGTTAGTGGCCACAGCAGCCTTGGCAGTAGACCAAACTGAAAGCAACTGAGTTTCAGTTAGCCCGGTAGAGCGCTGCTGTCTATGCTCTTCAACCCTTCCACTGCTTGTTGTCTAACTTCTCCCACACAAACTGTGTCCTTTAGATCCCCGTCGTACCATCTCCCAAGACTCTTCACTGGCTTCTCAGACACTGTTGGTATTGCCTCACCATTAATGTAGAACCTTTTATCTGCTACTTTACTTTTAATTATAGAGAAGCTCCTTGATTTAGTGGGCTTGAATTGCATTCGTGCCCATTCAATGTTATTGGTTAATTTGCCTAATAACTGATTAGTGCAGGCTACTGTTGTTGTCATGGTTGTCATGTCATCCATGTATCCTCAAATTGGTGGTAGTCGCATTCCAGAAGCCAAGCACTCTCCTCCCACTACCCATTTTTATTCCCTAATAATTACTTCCATTGCCATAGTAGAAGTCAGTGGAGAAATGGTGCATCCTGCCATTATTCCAACTTCTAGGCATTGCCATGTAGTGCTGAATTCTGAAGTTGAAAAACAAAATTGCAAATCTCCAAAGTAGTTTTTCACTAAATTTGTTATTGTCATCGGTACACTGAAAAAATCAAATGCTGCCCAAAGAAGTTCATGTGGCACTGAACCATATGCATTAGCCAAATCCAGGAATGTCACATGGAGCTCCTTCCTCTCCTTTTTAGCTGATTGAATTTGTTGCCAGATCACGCTGATGTGTTCTAAGCATCCTGGGAAACCAGGAATGCCCGCTTTTTATACTGCAGTGTCAATGAAGCAGTTTTTTAATAGTTAAGTTGACAATCTCTGAGCAATAATGCTGAAGAAAATCTTGCCTTCTACGTTTAATGGCGAAATAGGTTGAAACTGACTGATGCTTGTAGAATCTTTTTCTTTTGGTATAAAGACTCCACTTGCTCCGCGCCATGCTCTTGATACAACCTGTTTTTCCCATGAAACTTTCATCAATTTCCACAGGATTTGTAGAACTCCAGAATATACTCTGTACGGAACTCCATTAGGCCCTGGAGATGATAAAGCCCTTGCTTTTTTCACAGCTTACTCTACTTCTTTCCACTTAGGTGCACAGTCCTCCATTTGGTATTATGGTGGATTGATTGGTGGGATGTCTGAAGGAATTGACATAGGGTCCTGCCTTTTTGAATCTGTATGTGTTTCCTCCAAATATCTCTCCAGCTCAAACTTAGATGATTTTAGTGTGCCATTTTTCTCACTGGTGAATAACTTCTTTACAAATTTGAATGGGTCTTTATAAAAGTTAGCTCTCGCACGCTCCTTCTTTTTATAGCGTTTCCGTAGGCGCTCAGCTCTGCGCAATGTTGCAAGCTTATCTTTTATGACCCTTTGTAACAGATTGAGTACCTCCTTCTGTCTTTGTTCTGCTTTTCTCCATTGCTTCCTCAGCTGCCTCCTTTCTCTAACTAAGCGTTCAATCTCCTGCTGCTGTCTAGACTTTCCAGGAATAGTTTGTACTTTTTCCTTCCTTTTTTCAACTCCAAACCTCTCGCTTCCATATGCGTCGATATTGTCCCCAAATTTACCCAGCTTCTTTTCAACTGTTCCACTTATCCTTTCCAACACAAAACAGAGATCCGTGTTTATTATTATTATTATTATTATTATTATTATTATTATTATTATTATTATTAATAATAATAATAATAATAATAATAATAATAATAATAATAATAGCGATCAAACATGTATGTTTGGCAAACATTTTAGCATTAATCTTCATTGATTTATTACTGTGTCAAATTTGAAAACTGCAAGCTTTTGTAGACACAGAGGAAATGGTAAAATTAATTTCCAGCTTAAAACTTCATATTCACTGCTGTGCAAAAGTCTTAGACATGTTGCATTTTTCTACTCTGATGCATTATGAGCATCAACAATTTACTCAAAGCCCCTAGTGTTTTTTTACTATTATAACAACCTTGACTTGCATAAAGAAGGAAAAACATTGAGTGAAATAGCTCGCATCGCTTGATTTTCAAGGTGTGGTATCTGAAGCATAATCAACAAGTACAGAGAAACATCATCTGTAATTGACAAACCCAGGACTGAAAGACACAAAAAGCTGTATAACAAGGATGAGCAATTGTGGCGGGGTGTATTTTGTGTTATATGTTGTATGTGGTGTGTTATTGTTGGTGTAGGTATTGGTACACAGAGTGTGGGTTATGTAGCACAGGTGATGTAAAGTGTATAATTGTATATAGGCACGGGGATTGCACAACCACTCCATGTGCAGATTAAAGTGGGTATTAGTATGGAAGCACGGGGAGCACAATTAGTTCACGTGCAGATGTACCGAGATTCCAATTGAACGATTGATTAGCAATCGAGTCTCGGTACAGCTGCATAAAAAGAGTCTGTTTTCACTCACGTGGGGTTGTGTGTTCAGTGTGGAGAGAACAGGAGAGAGCAAGAGGAGAAATAATTTAATAATATAAACAATTGCTATTCGTGTTGGAAGCACCAGCACGGTACTTGTTTGTTTAGTATTCATCCACTGTGTTTGTCTGTTTGTTTTGGCCACCACGCCATTTTGTTTGTACAGTTTTTTTGCGTTTGTTAAACCTTTTTATTTTGTATATTTAATAAAAGAGCTGAGCACAATTGCCTCGGTTTCGCCCGCAGTTGCTGTGTGTCTTGCTTTCATTTCCTGGCCTGATGTCACCCATACAGCCAGCCTGTTCACAGCAATACTTGAAGATAATATCCTTAAGGAATAGGAAGAAGACAAGCATTGAATTGACAACAGAACCGGCAGAAGGCACAGGTGTTGTTGTCCATCAAATCAACAGTACGAAGGTCACTCTTGAAATCAGGACTTAAAGGATGTGTTGCAGGAAGAATACCTCTGTTAAGAAAGGGGAACAAGACTAACTTTTTGGGTCTTCCAGTCCTGGGTTTGTTAATTACGGATGGTGTTTCTCTGTACTTGTTGATTATGCTTTGGATACCACACCTTGAAAATGAAGTGATGCGAGCTCAATGTTTTCCCTTCTTTATGCAAGTCAAGTTTGTTACAATAGTAGAAAACACTAGTGGAGGCTTTGAGTACACTGGTGATGCTCATAATGCATCTGAGTAGAAAAATGCAACATGTGTAAGACTTTTGCCTAGCAGTGTACATACAAATGTTTTAGATCTCAACATTGGGGATTGTATAAAAAGCGAAAGTGCATACACCATGTTACACTGGTTTACATAGACATAATTCCCTGTAAGCAGTTTAATAAAAAGTGTAATCATATCTTCATTTTAATGTAGCATAAAAAGACGTCTAATGAAGAAACGTGTCATCTTTCAAATTGTGAAATCTCTTTATTGGTCTTCTGGGAAAGTTAAACATGAAGTTAGTAACGTGTGTAATTAAATCATGCAAGTGCACATTTTTCATGTATATGATTGTGTTTATAGAATGACAATAGCATGATTATAGTGTAGATATACTCAATATAAATAGCAAATCATTAGTCAGAAAGCTATAGTGGTATCAGGTCACATTCACAAAGCTTTAACAGGTTGGTTTCTCGAACAACAGTCTTTAAGTTTAATGCATACAAAACTTAACACATTAAAATATTTTTAAATAATTGATTAGACAAAGCCTCAGGCTTTTGATGTAGCAGTATTACATGAAGCTGGCATCTGCCAAATAATAAACTGATATTTAAATATAGATAAATTGTACCCTTTACAAATCTTAAATTCCAAGTCATGCCCTGATTCTACAGAAATGTGCCAGCATCTTCATGTTTTTAATTTGCCAGTTAAAGATATCCAGTTTTTAAAAGTTTGTGTTAATTTGTTAGTTGAAGCTTCCTTTTTAATATTTAATGCGATTGTCACATGAGATGGTCACCCTTCTGCCTTTTTTACATACAGTGCTTTTGGATGCAACATCGACAATGGATAGTTGCAAAGCATACGACATGGTTTATTTAGATTTCCAGAAAGCTTTTGACAAAGTCCTGCATAAAAGACTAATTCTCAAACTGAACGCAGTAGGGATTCAAGGAAATGCATGCACATGGATTAGGGAGTGGTTAACATGTAGAAAACAGAAAGTACTGATTAGAGGAGAAACCTCAAAATGGAGCGAGGTAACCAGTGGTGTACCACAGTGATCAGTATTAGGTCCTCTGCTATTCCTAATCTACATTAATGATTTAGATTCTGGTATAGTAAACAAACTTTTTAAATTTGCGGACGGCACAAAAATAGGAGGAGTGGCAAACACTGTTGCAGCAGCAAAGGTCATTCAAAATGATCTAGACAGCATTCAGAACTGGGCAGACACATGGCAAATGACATTTAATAAAGAAAAGTGTAAAGTACTGCACGCAGGCAATAAAACTGTGCATTATAAATATCATATGGGAGATACTGAAATTGAAGAAGGAATCTATGAAAAAGACCTAGGAGTTTAGAGACAATGTGGGGAAGCTATAAAAAAAGCCAACAAGATGCTTGGATATATTTTGAGAAGTGTTGAATTTAAATCAAGGGAAGTCATGTTAAAACTTTACAATGTATTAGAAAGACCTCACCTAGAATATTGTGTTCAGTTCTGGTCACCTCGTTACAGAAAGGATATTGCTGCTCTGGAAAGAGTGCAAAGAAGAGCGACCAGAATTATCCTGGGTTTAAAAGGCATGTCGTATGCAGACAGGCTAAAAGAATTGAATCTATTCAGTCTTGAACAAAGAAGACTACGCAGTGACCTGATTCAAGCATTCAAAATCCTAAAAGGTATAGACAATGTCGACCCAGGGGACTTTTTTTTTTACACAGAGAATTGTGAGGGTATGGAACCAACTCCCCAATAATGTTGTTGAAGCTGACACCCTGGGATCCTTCAAGAAGCTGCTTGATGAGATTCTGGGATCAATAAGCTACTAACAACCAAACTAGCAAGATGGGCTGAATGGCCTCCTCTCGTTTGTAAACTTTCTTATGTTCTTCTTATGTTCTTAAAAAAAACAACAAAAAAAAAACAAAAAGGGTGAACTTGAGAAAAGCGTGGGTTACTTTCAAAGGGTCAGGAACAACATGCTTCTTTAGGGATGACCACAGATCCCTTACGTATCTCAGATGTCAACATTGTCAATGAAACATTCGAGATTGTGGCTTGGGGTTTGGTAGGGTTCATTTCTCAAAAAACATAGATTTGTCCCTGATGTAAAGAAACACATTTCTAGTTTCAAGTCTATATGGCCAGTGAACAAATGTGTATCTCTCTCAGCAGGCCATTGTTGGGCCCACAGCTTTTCAATAACACAAAGTGTAAGATAAACTTGACATATACACTTTTTGATAGTCTCAGAACCTATAACCAACCACTCCATAATCTGATAATCCTCAACTGAAACATTATGGATGGGGAACCATTCTGGTAGTGTCACTCTTGCTTAAAAGGCCAAACAGTCTTTCAAGCAGGTTGCATGTATCTTCTAGATATCCAACTTCAATGCCTTTCACTTCAATGCCTGTAAGCCTAAGCAACTGTAAATTACCCTGTTTTGTGTTAACCTTTGATACTTTCTATGGGAACACTTCACCAATGTATCCTTTTGAAACAGAGACAACCAAAGTAGACACATCAGTGTTGCATTTGCTTTATGGACTGAGACCACCTCAAAAAAATCAAGCAGGTTAGTTAGACACGATCTGCCTTTCCTAAAACCATGCTGACTGTCTCCCAAGATATTGTTACCATATAGATTTTAGATCTTATTATAGTTTCCATAAGTTTACATATAATAGAAGTCAGGCTTATTGGTCTGTAGTTACCTGGTTCGGGTTTGTCTCCCTTTTTGTGGATCGGTATTGCGTTTGCAATTTTCTAGTCTGTCGGTACAACCCCTGTGTCAAGAGACTTTTGCATGATCTTGGTTAGCGGTTTGTAAATAACTTCTTTCATTTCTTTGAGTACTATTGGGAGGATCTCATCCGGCCCAGTGGATTTGTTTATTTTAAGAGCTCCGAGTCCCTTTAACACTTCTGCCTCTGTTATGCTAAAGTTATTTAAAACTGGATGTTGTCCGTGTCCACCTTTGTAAAAGTAATCATTTAATATATTTGCTATTTTTTTTTCTTCGTCTATGATTTTGCCATTTGTGTCTCTTAGACATTTAACCTCCTCTTTGAATGTTCTCTTGCTGTTATAATATTGGAAAAACATTTTGGAATTGGTTTTAGTCCCCTTAGCAATATTGATTTCTATCTCTCTCTTGGCCTTTCTAACTTCCTTTTTGACTTGTGTTTGCAGTTCCAAGTACTTTTTCTGTGTACTTTGTTTTTGGTCCCTTTTAAATGCTCTGTAAAGTGCCTTTTTTCACTGAATATTTTTTTTTAATTGATCTATCAAACCATTTTGGCCATTTTGTTTTAGATTTGTTTTAGATTTAGATTTGTTTACTTTTGGGATGTATTTGTTTTGCGCCTCTAGTACTACATTTTTAAAAAACAGCCATCCTTTTTCTGTGGATGTTTTCTCTATTTTACTCCAATCTACTTCTTTTAGTCTCTGTTTCATACCTTCATAGTTTGCTTTTCTAAAATTGTAAACCTTAGCTTTAGTCATTACTTCTGGGGTTTTAAAAAAACACTTAAAATGAGACCATGTTGTGGTCTGAGTTTGCCAATGGCTCTCTGACCTCTGTTTCAGTTATTCAGTCTTCATTATTTGAAAAGACTAAATCAAGGCATGCCTCCCCTCTAGTCGGTGCCTTGACAAATTGCGTTTTATTGAGAGGGAGACAAAAAATACATGAGTCATTACAAACGTGGGTTTTATTTGAGCCTCATGTGTTGAACATCTGGCTTCTACACATATAGCAATATACTGCAGTCACGTTTTTAACGTCAGAAAGCCTAAAGGTCACAGGTGGAACTTCGGTTGCAGTTTACTCTTTTTGCAGTGATTGTAGAATTGTGTCTCAGGAGGCAGGAGTTACTAGCACTGTTCAGGGACAGAATGCTGCTAATTACTGAGTTAAACAAAAAAAAAAAACTTGGTACAGATGAGACACTTTCAAGCCTTTGGTTTTTGAATGCTGGTCAAGATTTCCTTTTCATAACTCTATATATGATAACTAAACTTTTACATTATGTGACATTTAGGTTAGGGCAACAAAAGATTATTTTCTTATGCTACTGTTGGTGCAGCATTTCACTAGGGAAAACAATAGCATAGGGAAAACACATTAGGCCTCATTCACTAAACAGCGGTAACTTGTTTTGCACACAGTAAGCATCTTTGCTGCATGCTTTGTACACCTGCTATATTCACTAACCAGTGGCAGGCAACCTAGCGTGTGGAAAAAGTACCAAGTCATTTAAATATAATGAATAATGTTAATGGATGGAAATGTATGTAAATTATATCACATAATACCACGAGGGAGGTATTTGATATACGCAAACCATCACTTAAGGGCGCTAACTTAAAAGTTAAAAGTACCGCTTATTGAAACCAGGCGGTGTCACAGAACCAGCAGAAGAGCTGCACAGGAGAGCGAGAAGAAAAGTCAGGGAGAGAGTGTTTTGGACAAGGCAAACGTTACTAGGGCTATGTGAGGAGGAGGTAATAACTAGATACAGATTGAGCACAGATCATACTAGCCAATCATTAATTTCACAGAAATCGTGTATTTGACTGCCTACTGTGAAAAAATATTAATTTTATTTTCCTTACAGTATTTTACATTACTCTTCACCTCCCGTTCATGTCATTATCCAGCAGAAGCAGCACTATAGTAGCTGTACATGGTCTGGCGTCAATGACGTGCATTTGGTTACTAAGGCAACGGGGTCAAACAAATACTAGCTTCGTGACTGGTGAATTCGGGAAGTTTAAAATGGTTGTTTAGCTATAAGTTGCTGATAATCAAGGCAACTGTGTTTTGTACATTATTTTCATCCAACAGAGCTTAACAACTGATAATTCAGAGGAACTTACTGCTTACTTAGTAGATGCATCTTGACTGTAACCACACAACAGTAGTAGGTCAGGATATCATTAATATGCTTGTGAAGAATGGCATTGAACTGTGTGTCTGTCTTTGTAGTAATACGACAATGTAACAGAGCGAGAAACACTAGCTGTTTACGTTTATGCTTAGTCGTCTAAGTTATTATTATTATTATTATTATTATTATTATTATTATAGACTCCAGTGGCATATATGATGTTATATAATTTACTAATAATTTGACGGTATCTGTGGTTTTAAAACTTCATAAAAAATTATTTCTACATATGACTAAAAATGTACAGTGTGTATAAAAACACAAAAGCTTCGGTTTTGTCATTTCAGGTTTGCAGTTAATGTTTCTACCGAGTTTAATATTTTAGAATTAAAGGCAGCAAAATAGGCTATGCGAATTACACAGTCATTGTAATTAATGTGTCAACATATGTTTTAAAGGTTTTTAAATGTTGCTGAATATGTCATTCAAGGTTGTTTTAAAAAAATCTATTTTGTCTGCTTGTTACTTTTTTTTGCAGCCAACACAGACCATTTTAAACGACTCTTGTTTCCAGCAGAAGTTTGTTTCATTCTTAAAGATTGTTTCAATGTCGACTCGAGTTCCAATGTTACAATGTACTCGTACATCCTCAGACAGTCCGGGATATATGAAGATTACGAGGCAGGTGCATATGCAACAAATTCAGCTATGTTAATATTTTTCTATAGATATTTTAGGCTATGCTTAAAATAGCTTTAATATATACAAAGGAAAATTTTGTAAACCTTAAAGGTCCAATAAATTAATGTACAGAGTGAAAGTTGAGGTGCAGTCATAAATACAAGCAATCAAACGACACCACTTTTTTAACATTAAAAAAGTGATGATTCGCCAAACAGTTTTTGAAGTGTAAATAGTGACGTTTTAATTGACTGAGCAAGTGCTTCGTTGACTTTTGAACAAAGTTGAACAAACAAATATTTATTTGATTTGCAGAGTTAAACATAAATGTTCCATTAACAATTACTTTCTCCGCTTTGACTGCCTCGCAGGATGGTGAGAGTCTTTGGGTCAAGCAAGATCCCCTCCCCCTCCCTCTCCCTTTCCCTCTCCCCCTCCTCCCTCTCCCTTTCCCCCTCCCTCTCCCTTTCCCTCTCCCTCTCCCTCTCCCTCCTCTCCTCCTATGCTCATTGTGACAAACTCAGAACCGTACTTATCTTTCTTTTGAGCGTCCTTATACACTATAATAATAAAGAGATAACGCTGGTTCATTTTTGTGCGCGGTGTGGCTTCCCCCAGCCCCGTGGTAATTCTGGTCATTTACCACCATTTAGTGAATGAGGCCCATTGTATTTTACAGTATTTTAGTTAAATTGAAACCACATTATGTAATCATTATCCCAGCATTATGCAGAAGCTAAGCAATTGTGAAACTTAAAACTTAAACTACTAATATACTCATTTAATTTGAAACAAAGTGAGGAGTTATCTTTGAAACTGCAGCAGAATATTATCATGTTTTTTTGTGCAGAGGTGCAAATGGAGAATTTCTGCAAGAAAAAATAAATAAAAAAAATCTCATCTTCATTCCTATAATGTCTCTGTGTTCATGATCGGCCATGAGTGTCATTAGATACTGCTGATGTTTTTTGCCGTGCATCCTTAGAGCACTTTTCCTTGGGTGTTGGTTATAATTTAAAATTGGAATTTAACATTCTTACTCAGTTCCTCCAGGAATACAATGTATTATTTAACCCAAAGAGGAATCAGTCCAGGTCATAAAATTACAGGCAGTGTTTGAGGTAGTTTCATTCTTGATTCATTTGTGAAATGTATTTTAGTTTGAGAAATAACACAAGCCAAAAAGCCCTTTTCTCCCAAGCTCCAGAGGAAGCACCATTAGCTCTGTGAAATACGATTATTCCAACAATAACACAAGTGTATTTATTGCATGTGAGAGAATCCGTCTTTGGGTAACCAAAATTTAAGAGGCAAGACCTTAAGGTAGTTTCATTCATGACTGCTTTTAAATATCATTTTATCTACAGGAACCTTCATCATTTCTTGTTTATTGTTATGAAGTAGTTTCTTGTGCCATTTTTTTTTCTTTCATCACATGCTACATCATTTAATTAATGCAATCTGTGGCTAGTTTATTTATTGATAAATAATGCTTCTATAAAAAGTAATCCTATTGCAACTCAAAATACATGTTTCAAGTGCTTCAAAGCTTTATTATCCCATCTACATTCACAAACATGTCTTTATGCAAATGTAAAACAGCAACCTGTAACATCTGTTGACCAAACCCCCATTTGAAAAAAAACAGCTTTATTTAAAAAGCCTTGCATGATAACATAATGAAATAATTTCCATTAAACAACTATAACGTTATCATTAGCTGAATAAATAAACCAAAGTATTTACAGCATTTGGTTTTAGATCTAAATAGTAAACCTACTTTAGGATTATATTTTAATTATGGCACAGCTATGCTTTAAAAAAAAGGCTAAATAACACAAACTATGGATAGCATCACTATAATAAATTGTAATGTAGGGTTAAGGTTAACACATAACAACATCTACGGTCCATGCGGTTCAGGGGACAGGAGCAAGTGCTCGTCCTCCTTCTAATTTTCAGTCAGCTTGCTATTTAAACCCCTAGTCAAGCCCCTTATATTTTTCTTTTGCATTTTTGTTTCCTCACCATTCCATCTCCACCTCTGCAACTGCATCTCCCTCTGGCAGGCAAGCGAAGCACGCCAGTCTGTAGTGGAGGCTGAGCTCCTCAACTAGATGGAGGGTAACCGCCTATGAAGAACATTGTTCCTCGTTGGAGGTTAAACATGGTGTTTAATGCACTCATGAAGCCTCCATTTGAGCCCATGCATTCAGCTGAGCTGAAATATTTATCCCTCAAAGTGGCTTCCTTGCTTGCTATCACCTCCGCAAACCATTGCGAAAGCCTGCTTAATTTTTACAGAGGTTACGCTCTATACCAATCCTACCTTTTTGCCGAAGACGTTCTTAGTATTCCATGTTAGCCAGTCTGTGGAATTCGAAGCTTTCCATCCACCTCCATTCCAGTCTGACCGGGAGTGACAGTTCCATACACTATGTCCAGTGCGGTCCCTAGCGTACTACGTTGACAGGACAAAAAGTTGGAGGCAGTCCGAACAATTTTTTGGCTGCTATGAGGCTAAATCCCATGGTCAAAACAGGGTCTGCCCAAATGGGTAGCAGACACAGTCAGGACTGCCTATGAGATGGCCAACTTGCTCCCTCCAGAAAAGCTCACTGCCCATTCCACCAGGGGCATGGCAACTTCGTGTGCTTTATCCAGCGTGCATCTGCCAAGGGCATTTGGAATGCAGCGGTGTGGGCTACTCCCCATATCTTTACTTGTTTCTACTGACTTAGACTGGGACCAAATCAAAACTTTGACAACCCGCCTTGTAACATTCCAGTCGTTCTGCAATATTATTATTATTATTATTATTATTATTATTATTATTATTATTATTATTATTATTATTATTATTATTATTTATTAGCACACACCCTTATCTAATTGTTACAAGATATCACATTATTTTTACATACAATTACATTATTCTTTACACATTAGTTTTACATACAATGACCCATTTATACAGTTGGGTTTTTACTGGAGCAATCTAGGTAAAGTACCTTGCTCAAGGATACAGCAGCAGTGTCCCCCACCTGGGATTGAACCCACGACTCTCCGGTCCAGAGTCCTAATCACTTCTCCACACTGCTGCCCAATATTGCCCTTGCAATGGCTTTGGTGCACTTACCCATACAGTAATGATTACATTTCATATTTGATGTGGTTCCCTGAAATAGAATTGTAACCATTAACCTCCAAGGTCGCTGCGTCCATGATTGCAGCAGGCTAGAAGGAAAAATGACGTTGAGGTCTGTGACCAAAGTGTTTTTATGTCCTTGGGGGTGGGCCATGACTGCGTCACAGGCTTGTCAAGCAGCTAATATATCTTATTCAGGTTTCAGGTCATATGGAACTGATTATTTTTTGTCAAAAAAATAAAATGATAAAGGATGGGTAAGGGCGTCTGCTAAGCAATTAATACTATTTATAATAATAATAATAATAATAATAATAATAATAATAATAATAATAATAATAATAATAATAACACCGTGTAACAAATTATTATTGTTTTTTGGTTCCTGGGTAGTAAGTGTTATTTCCTAATTGCTTATGCCTCAAAAGTATAGAAAATGGCTATTATTCCCCACAAACTTTGCTTTTATGACCAGGACAGTGACATTTTGAAATGTACCTATTTCTAATGAGAAAACGGGCGAATTTGTGTCTTTTCATTCACATAAAGTCAGAAAAAAACAACATATGAATCCAAATTAACATGTATTTATACTAAAATAATACAAAAATGACTACAAAAGATTTATAAGTGAGTAGTTTTTCGAGATTTACGATTATACTGTAAATCACTTTCACGAATCAGCCCCCAAATGTAGTCTCCCATCATGTTCTCGTTATACTGTCCTTGGTAGCGGCGTTCAAAGTCCAGTATATCCTGGTGGAAGCGCTCACCTTGCTCCTCCGAGTACGCTCCCATGTTCTCCTTGAATTTATCAAGATGAGCATCAAGGATATGGACTTAAAGGGACATCCTACAGCCCATTGTGCCGTAGTTCTTCACCAGAGTCTCAACCAGCTCCACATAGTTTTCGGCCTTGTGATTGCCCAGGAAGCCCCGAACCACTGCGACAAAGCTGTTCCAAGCCACTTTCTCCTTACTAGTGAGCTTCTTGGGGAATTCATTGCACTCCAGGATCTTCTTTATCTGTGGTCCGATGAAGACACCGGCTTTGACCTTTGCCTCAGACAGCTTAGGGAAGAAGTCTTGAAGGTACTTGAAGGCTGCCGACTCCTTATCTAGAGCTCTGACAAATTGTTTCATAAGGCCCAATTTGATGTGCAGTGGTGGCATCAGCACCTACCGGGGGTCCCAGCCATACTCATCATACTTCAAGGCGTCCAGCAAGGTCTTGATGCTGTTGTAATCCTCTTTGAGGTGCACCAAGTGAGCCAGGGGAAGAGACGGGTACTTGTTACCATTATGGAGCAGCAGGGCTTTGAGGCTCCTGGATGAGCTGTCAATGAAGGACAGTATAACGAGAACATGATGAGACTACATTTGGGGGCTGATTCGTGAAAGTGATTTACAGTATAATTGTAAATCTTTTGTAGTCATTTTTGTATTACTTTAGTATAAATACATGTTAATTTGGATTCATATGTTGTTTTTTCTGACTTTAACGAAAAGACACAAATTCGCCCGTTTTCTCATTGGAAATAGGTAAATTTCAAAATATCACTCCTGGTCACAAAAGCAAAGTTTGTGGGGAATAATAGCCATTTTCTATACTTTTGAGGCATAAGCAATTAGGAAATAACACTTACTACCCAGGAACAAAAATTGTGTTACAAAGTGTAATAAAACATAGTAATAATAATAATAATAATAATAATAATAATAATAATAATAATAATAATAATTATTATTATTATTATTATTAATAAAAACATATATCATAATTAACAATAATAACAATAAAGCAAGCTGCATTTGAATTTATTGGGGGCCATAATATAAATTCTGCTGAATAGTTCAATTTGGACAATCGATTCAAGAAAAAGGTAGAATGCTGCTTTTGAGCACACACATTCTAACCCCTTTCATGAAAGCACACGTTACTAGTTAAAAAACAGAACTACTGTGTTTCGATTACTAGTGTTCTCTCCAACTCGTTTCATAACGCATGTCATAGCTACTAGCTCCTTGTGTAAGAATTTGAACAAAATTAATTATTATTTACTTATTGTGTTCATATTTAGCCTGGGTGTTTCAGAGGAATAACCCAGCAATGGTCATTGAAGTGTTCATATAAATTAGCAATTTATATACGCTGAAGACCCAAAAAGGAGTTATAATGCGTATTGCATGTTGTATTTAAAAAAATTGCAATTTTAAGCATAGAATCAGATCTCCTTATACCACACATGATCATAGAATATACTTGTGTAATGTGATATACGATAGGTGATTTTTACTAAGCTGTAAATTAAAATATATACAGTATATATATTTGAAGGATATTCACAAATCCATGTACAGATCAATTTACGTCATTTAGTATAATGTGGTCCTATGGAATGTTCTGATTTATATATACTGTGGTAATTTGCTCTATTCATTAAAATTAAAATTGTATTTTTTTAAATGTACAGTATAAATAAACGGCTACTGGACCAAATTCATACTACTTAAACATCTGAGAGGGGACTGGGAGGGGGTGAGATTTGTCAGTGAAATAGCGGTTATTATTATTATTATTATTTGATGTTAGTATTGGGGGATGAGTTGTTGTACACCCATTTCCTACCTGAACATCACATCAATTCTGGAACACTTAGCTGCTGCTTTAGCCAGCTCTTCTTCTTCCTTCTTTCTTTTAATTCACTACTGGTTTGGCATTGCTCACGGTCGGGAAAAACCACACAACTGCAGTTACCCTGCCAGACAACAACTCTGTGACTGCAATCCCTGGAATTTAAAAAAACCACACGACTGCTGTGACCCTGCCAGACAACAACTCTGTGACTGCAATCCCTGGAACTTAAAAAAACCACACGACTGCTGTGACCCTGCCAGACAACAACTCTGTGACTGCAATCCCTGGAATTTAAAAAAACCACACGACTGCTGTGACCCTGCCAGACAACAACTCTGTGACTGCAATCCCTGGAATTTAAAAAAACCACACGACTGCTGTGACCCTGCCAGACAACAACTCTGTGACTGCAATCCCTGGAATTTAAAAAAACCACACGACTGCTGTGACCCTGCCAGACAACAACTCTGTGACTGCAATCCCTGGAATTTAAAAAAAAAACCACACGACTGCTGTTACCCTGCCAGACAACAACTCTGTGACTGCAATCCCTGGAACTTAAAAAAACCACACGACTGCTGTGACCCTGCCAGACAACAACTCTGTGACTGCAATCCCTGGAATTTAAAAAAAACCACACGACTGCTGTGACCCTGCCAGACAACAACTCTGTGACTGCAATCCCTGGAACTTAAAAAAACCACACGACTGCTGTGACCCTGCCAGACAACAACTCTGTGACTGCAATCCCTGGAATTTAAGCACGGTCAGATTCAGTTAGCCCTATATTAACCAATGATACATCCTTCGCATGGCTTAATGCTGGGAGGTGTATAGTAAAAAGAATGGCAACAATAATACATCATAATTTTCTCACATGACGAGATTAGACGAGAAGAATTGAACTGTGACAGAACGGGCCAGCTGACGTTGAGCAAGTTAGTGAATGGGTTGTAGATCAGATGTGCTGGTGACGGACATCGGCGGCAATGACAGCGGGCACAGAGGCAGCTTTTACCGCAAGTTTTTTAAATTTGGAGAGGCATTGCAGCAAAACGGGTTGGGCAGCACGGCAATTGTCGGCGGTTATTTGCACACCCTGTAAACTTGATACCTTGCTCATACCAACCTAGATCTTAATCACTTGTATGAGGAGCAGTTGCACTGCTCTTGTGCGCTGCTTCAGTTATATCACAGGGGTCAGGGCTCCCTGGTTTTTTCACTTTATGAAAATGTTTGTAATTAATATCATTCAGATACTTCAGATCATACAGACCTCTATTTTTTTTGTATGGCACTTGCAATTCTAAGCTATTCAGCATGACACTCAAAACTCGTCAAATCAAACCCTGCCTCTCAAAATGTAATGTCCTGAGTAAATACCAAGCGGCAAATGAAAGTGTAATTTCCCATTACAATAATTGAGAGAAACGGTAGCTCGTCGCGCCAAGTTATCAGCGAAGTGTGAAAACTGCCAGACTATCTATACAGCAAGGATAATTTACATTTTTTCAGGGTATTGGCGCAGCAAAAGTAAGTCAGCCAAAAGCACCATTTCACATTTAATTTGTTGTTTTGCAGATTTTTGCAGACACCAGGCACTTTTATCCACGCATATGTATATTACAGGACATCCAAGTTTAATGACAATTAACTTGTTTTGTCAACATGGAAATATACTAGGGAACGCACTTATTGTGACGGCTATATCATTTATATTAAATGATTTATTTATGTTTTAAAATGAAACATTTGCCTGCAAATTTTTTTTTTTTATAATCTGAATATAAAAAAGGTCTGGCATGCATGGGATTTGAAACTATAACCTTCAGTTTGTGTTGTGTTATAATACTGTCAGTGCTGCACGATTAGTTGAGAAAACAAGCAGTATTTTGAAAGATGAAGTCAGCCAGCTGAGAATTCTCGGGACTTATTTTTAACTTACATTTTTCGAGTCATCATCATCACCATCATTCTAAGAATCTGATCTTGATCTCTGAAAAATGTTGGTTTCCTATCAGTGTAACACTCATTAAGGTCCCTATTGGCGCAAGGAAGTACGGTTCCTCCTCTTGATACAGGTTGATGAGAGTAACGGTATTTGTGGTGCCCACTGGACAAAAAGTAATGTTAATTTCTGAGAATTTGCTATGCTGAAGGATAGCCTATATATTTGGTAAAAGTAAAACATAAATAAATAAATACATTAATGCATATTGAAATAAATCAATACATAAATCAGTATATAGACATGTCTTTCTTTCTTTATCTATCTTGATATTTATTTTTTTGTTTTCACTATCAGATATAAACACTGCCATTTAATACTGTATGAAACGAAAATAAATAGTCAGCAGTTCTTGTTCATTTGCATATTAGTGAAGATTTTTGTACATAAAGGTCTTGCTTTCATATATTTTTACTTTCAAATAAAAAAAATAAATTGTGGCTCCCGATTAAAGGCACTCTGCATGGAGTGCAGGACGCACCCTATAACCTGGAGGTCGCTGGTTCGAGTCCAGGCTATTCCACTGCCAACCGTGGACGGGAGTTCCCAGGGGGGCGGCGCACAATTGGCCGAGCGCTGCCCGGGTGGGCAGGGCTTAGGTCGGCCAGGGTGTCCTCAGCTTACCACGCACCAGTGACCCCTGTAGACTGGCCGGGTGCCTGCAGGCCTGCCTGTAAGTTGCCGGAGCTGCGTTGTCCTCCGACACTGTAGAACTGAGGTGGCTGCATGGCAGGCCTGCAGAGTGAAAAAAAGTGGATGGCTGATGGCACACGTTTCGGAAGAACGCGTGTGTCAGTCGGGTTGAAATAAAATAATTGGGCTTTCCAAATTGGGGAGAAAATGAGAAAAATATAATTGGCGATTCCAAATGTAAAAAATAAATAAATAAATAAATAAATAATAATATATTATAACAACCTGGACAATTGCTTTGTTGCATGACTTGTTGTATGATCAGTTTGTCTCGTCTGTCTTTTATGTTACATGTATTGTAAGGGGAACGGGTCACGCCGTTACTTAGCATGGGAAGGGGGAGTGAGTGAATGAGTGGGGAGAATGTGTGTTGCTGTTTTCGGGGGTTGCACAGCATGGTTATATAAGGGGGTGCATGAACCTGGCGACTGAAGACAGTCCAGCGCTGAACTTGAATGAGAAACTGTGGGTGCGACTGAGTGAGCGTGTGAGCTGTGACCTGAGAAAATATGCAGTGAAAGTGCCAAGACTAAAACATAGGGTTATTATTTTGGTATCGTGAATTCCGGCCCCTGGCAAGAATTCTCTGTTGTTTCAAATAAAACACTGAGCGCACACCGAAGTACCAAGGGCTGAGCGTGCACCTAGGTACCGAAGCACCAGGGGGCAGCGGTGCCTACCCTAACTATCTGCGCATAGCGTATACCAGGGGACACACAGGCCGAAGCTGCAGCAGGCGAATCTGTGGATGGAGTAAAACACAATAATACAATTACAACAATATTACTGGGGAGCACACTGCTGCTGTTGTTGATTTTTCGAAAGGCCCGACACACCGAGGTGGGCGGGCCGGGGCAGCCGGCAAGGTCTACTCTATAGCGGGTCTGGAAAAATACAGCCCGTGGAGGACCTGCTGTTTTTTTTTTTACCTAGCTGCTGCACAACACAGGCAAGCGGGATACCGTGTGCGCACTGCAGATGTACCAGCAAGGGTATTTAGTCAACAACAATAACAATATATATAGCAGGGGTGTGGCAGAGCCTAGCCCCAATTGGAGGACGTGCTCCCGAGTGACGGCTGGAAAAGACAACAACACTCACTCCTTTAAATCAATACTGCACAGGCAGTTGACTCACGTACCACAGATAGAAAGCAGCAGCCTACAACGCGAGCGAACGCAGATTGCTGGAAGAAGAAAAAGGCTGAATCAGGAGTCACTGATTCTGTGAAAGTGGCAAGCCAGCTTTCAGCCTAAAAGGCAAGGGAACTGCAGTAGACTCAAAGCTCTTTTTCACAATACGCTCAGATACCAGCACAGAGAGTCTTACCTTACTGTCTTGGAAGGCAAAAAGAGAAATGGCTTCCTCAGTATGAAGGTTTTAATCCCTTGGTAGGCAGGAGCAAGGGCGTCATCCAGGAAGGGACCTATCGGCAGCTCTGGTAAAGAGAGCTCAGAAAATACCTACCAATAGGCAGGCATATCCCATACGTAAAGTTGTTGGTGGTCGTCTTCGAATTGAAAGGGAATCATTATTTACAAAATCTTGTTTGTTACTTGTTAAACTGTAACTTTACTGCTATACTACTTGCTGTATTGTTGTAAAATGGAAGGACAAACTAGACAAACTTATGGAAGGATAAAAAGTATTAAGCATGGCGTACTGAATGGTGCATTATTTTGAGATGTGTTTTGATGTTTTAAAAGTAGATCTCATATATAAATTATTTAAGCCGATTTTCCTGTTTATTATGGGTTTTTTGTGTGTGTGTGTTGTTTGTTTTTAGGTGTGTATCCCTTCAAAAAAAGTCCTGTTTCTTAAATAGTTGATGGGCGCACTATAAAAATAAATAAACCTCTCAGGACGGGCAAGAACGGGTTTTAAGCTCCCAGGAATGGGAAGGAACGGGGCTACTCTGCCACCAAAGGGACAGCAGCTGTCCGCGGAGAATCAGCGTCTTGGCAACATGGAATAGTTAATAAAAACCCTTATGTTTAACATAGATTGATACTTAAAATATTTAATATTACCCATAATTGTATAGTTATGTCAGTCCTTTTAGTTAAGAATATTGATACATGAATTATTGATACTAGCAGAATAACCGAACGCCGTGGATTGCTACTGGCATGTATTTAACATATTTCTCTCTATATACATATGTACAGTATATTAAGGATATGCAAATCATAATGCAGAGATGTCAAAGGCTACGATTTGGCCGTAGAGGCTACTATTTTTTGGAGGTACTGCTTAGGGGCCGAAGGTGTATGTATTAATACTACGATTTTTAATAAATAAATACATGATGGATACTCCCTGAACGTTTATGAAATATTATATATTATTAAAATACAATGTTTTTTTTTTTTCTTTTTTTAATGAATTAATGGTTTGTAAATTTCACTGACAGTTTATTGTAGCATTGTCATAAATTATCTGAGCCGGGTTGCTTAGTAACCGATTTAGAAACTGAAACTGCCGCACAAAACTCTAAACAGTCGTTTTTATATTACCGAATTTATATATTACATCATGATATTGCACATTATGCTTATAAAGACTCTGTGCTTGCACTGTATTTTTTTCTGAAAAAACTAAAACTAAAAACAAATTACTAGTAGTATACCGGTAGTGTTTAATGCAAAACCCTATAAACCCTAATTTTATACATGAATACGAAAATATCTGTACCTCCAAATAATAGTTGATCTCAGTTTATCATGGGATGGGATGGGACGGGATTTTTTTTGGACAGGATGGGGCTGGAATAAAAAAAAAAAAAAAAAAAAAAAAGTTATGGGACAGGACAAGATGGGAAAAATTTGGATAAGGCAGGATTTGAGCCCTAACTAGTCATACTTTCACTCCAACTACATAACTGCTATGCTACACAGATTCACATCTTAACCCTTTCAACAGACTAGGCTACTATTTACATTTACCTTATCCAAATGGCAACTTGGCTTGCATCAAAAACACAAGCCAAGTTAGTAGAAACAATTGCGACAACCTTGACCCCCACCGCTTTTACAGTTGTGCCTATTTGCTTTGTGTTAGGCAAGGTTGTCCCAATGGTTTCTTTAAACTTGGCTTGAGTTTTTGATAACGTTGAGTTTTTTCACATTTACAATGTGTTTTTGTTTCAAATAAAATAGCCATCTTCTACACTTTTGTATTAGATTAATGTGTTTTGGACCTAGACATACTGAATCTGAAATGGAATTATGGATGGACACAGATAAGTGGTTTACTGCTAATTTATCAGCTCATTAACTTAGGCCAAACATGAATCAACCTAAATCATCAAGCCCCAGCCTTGAATTACATTCAAATGACCTTCCAAAGATAGTAGAAGGATGTTCCACAGCTTTACCTTTCAACTAAAGGCAGTTCAGTTGAAGGCCAAATTATGCAGCATAATTATGACTATAAATCCATTTATTTTATCTGTTTCTTGTATTATGGTATATATAATACAAATAATGCCAACTATTGTTTCCCACTAAAAGTATCAATTAATATTGATCTGCCTTTTTGTTTTGGATAGAACAGGTTATAGTAGCTTGGCAAACACAAAGATGCAGTTTCCTTAGTATCTATATTATTATTGTTATATGGGATCAAATAATATTTGCAATCAACTGAAGCATACATAATTTTTCCATTTGAAAGCCAGTTTTAATTGTCCTGCCTAGGACCTTAGATTTTTGAAAATACATAATGTGATGGAAGTGCCAAGAGAAACAGTCCTCTGAAAGCTCTTGCTGCAAGCCTTGTGTTAAATGCGAATTGTCATCCTCTTGAGACAGAAATACAGTTCTTTATCTCCTGTAATCCCATTGTAAGTCTTGTATTAAGAAATGCTTATCAGTCATTAGTGCTTCTCCACGATTGTCAAAAGTACATTCTCAGGAATTTCAAAACATCCATTTCTAAATAATGTCAAAACAAGTTAATCTGTTTATACTCTACATTTTGTAAACATAATAAATTATAAATGCAATATGCAAGTTGCTATAAGTATAATCCTGCTTTAAAAAAAAATACACAATACTTCTTATAATAATTACAGTAACCTTGCTTTGAAAAATGCATTGTTTTGAAGTTAAAAATCGAACATCTTTTACCTGAGACATTGTTATGAAGTTCATGTTACAGTGTACGATTCTGATAGGCGCAATGCTGAGAAACAAAAAAAAAGCACCATATTAAGTTTTTGTTTTTTTTAAAAGAGTACATAATCTGCTTGGAGTAACCCATTACAATATACCAACCAATATAATTTAACACAAATTATTATAAAATTCAGTGTGTCATTAATTGCTATCTTACCAGATGAAAGCATGTGTTTTGCTGTGGGCTCCTCAATGATGTCTTGCAATAGCATTTATATCTTCTTTTAATGTATTATGTTATCATTGTGATGGAAATTGGATTTAACTGGAAAAATGCTGCAACTAACGTTGATAAATAGTTATTATTAAAACTTGTGAAACTATATTGGGTAGGTTGATCTGTTCTCATAAGTGGTCATTTTAATTTCAGACAAGAATTATAAGCACCTACCGCTACTCCCAGTACCTCTTTCCCATTCAATTCAGGATTTCTCATTTGATTTTGGAAGGTTTGTTTTTTAGAACTCAGATTTAATAGTATGTAGTAATGTTAAGGATGTTATTGTTATAGTGTTCTTACTGTATGGGAGCTTCACAATTCAACAATCGTTTAGAGGATCTTTAGTAAAGTGGTTTCATCGACCCATTCCAGAATGACAGATTTTTTATTTGTTAGCAACATATATGACCATATGACAGCTTATTGGGTGTTATTCATATGCATAAGCGGGTTAAATGTCTTTGGAGATTCTGAGTTTACTTGCATGATTTTACAGGATTTGTTTTGTATCAAATGCAACATTTCTCCCATTTAAAATATAAATAAAATGTTTAGTCTAGGTGATACATTATTTTGCATTATGTGTGTGTGTGTGTGTGTGTGTGTTATTGGGATCACCTATATATTTCACAAAATGCTGGCACAATGTTTAATGTTATCCGGTTTGCATGACTTTGGTTTTCCATTGCTGTCATTACTAGCAATGGAGTTGCGTGAGGCAGAAATATTGCATTGTCCTACTGGCAGCTATGTCTGTGAGAAATGGCTGACAGGAGGTAGGAAGACGAAAATAAATAGGATACAATCTGTATGAAAAGAAAATTTTGTGACAATAGCAAAATCCAATATTACTTAGCAAATCAAAATGCTTTTTATTCAGCTCAGCTCTAAAATAGTAATCACAAATGATCACTTTATAAATAATACAAAAGTCATGGGTGTTTCAGATAAATTACATTTCCATGATTGGGATAATATGACAAAACAAACATTATAAAAATGAAGTGCATAAACCTCAGCAAGATGGATCTGTTGACTCTTGGTTTTGCATATCTCTATTTAATGATATTATATTTCATTTCCTGTGCAAAGCAAACACCCATTACCCAAAGCAGCCATTCGTAAACAGCCATTCTGAAACAGATTTCTTCCTCCTTGGTGGTATTGTAATTGAAATACATTTACCCATATAGTGTGAAAGAAATGCCTTATTTCTCAACTTCAGCCCTTGTTTCTTTTGTGACTGTTGCCCAGATATACATTTAGTTTCCTGGGGGGGTTGATGGCAGAATGAATTGCAATGGTTTGAGGCAAGCCTAATCAAGGAATGGGATCTAATTAGATGGCTGTTCAAAAGCTGGGATGATTACACTGGTTTTGAATCCAACTATGAGGTTGTTGTTATCTGTATAGAAAAATCAAGACTTACAAAAAAAGCTGGTCCCGAGTTCTCCACCTGCACAATAGAAGCTCTTTTCATTTCTGTCCAAGCAGGCGTCCGGACACAGAAAGCAAGATCTTTCATCCCCAGTAAAGTGTGCCAGCACAGATAGTTTCCAAGCTCCAGTTTCATGTAGTTGAGTACACAGAGCTACATCTGTTTGTCACAAAAACGTAATGAATGCACTCTTTGTTGGGTTTAAAATCAAATAGTACTCAGCAGAGCACTGAAGGGCTTGCCACATATGCATTGTTTTGTTATGGGGTACAGCATTCTATAATCAGGTTCAAGTACTGTTGGTGTTTCTGTTTCAGTGCTGCCTATAAAACAACCCTGAAACTCAAGGGTCCAGTCTGACATGCTGTCTAAGTTGATACATTAAAAAAGAATGCCTGTGACACATTTTTTTCCCCTGACAGTACATAAATAAATACATTGCATAACCCATTATAAAATGGCTCACAATGAAGCGGTTTGTAACTCAACAGTATGTAGTGAAACCACCATGACTGTCGAGATTCAAAGCTTTATGTATTACCCTATGGGGCGATGTTTTCACATCTTACAAATGAGAAGGCTCAGAAATGCAGGTAAAGCCAACTCATTTAGTCTAATTTCACATTTGTCTCTCAAAAAAAATTAAAATAAAAAAAAAAATAATACAGGTGAGTTCAAACAAATTGTATTCCCTAGAGCTTGTCAATCATGTTGACTTCCATGAGGATCTTGGATCTTTTACATTAGCTGCCATGGTTGATTTGACCAACAATATGGCAGTGTAAGCCTGCTGGGGTCATGTGACTGCACTTGTCTGTCAATGTCAATGTAAGCCCAACAGGAATAGCAGCTCATCTCCGGTTTGAATGACAGGCTGTAGAAGTCAAACAAATGGATGCAGACTGATTACTTAAACTTTATGAACACATTGTGAACAAGTTACTGAACAAACAGCACAATCAGCACTAACACACATGTAGTCTACTAGATATTTGTAAACATCTCAGATCTCACAATGCATCAAGTGAGTGGTGCTAGGGAATGCTCACATGTGTTGAGCACAGTACAGCATGAATTCAAGCAAAAAGAAAGTCTACAGTTTAAAAAGAAATGTTAGTGTTGTATAGACAATGCTTGGCAGTAAATTTAGTGAGCGCATTTTTGTTTGAAATGTGAACTGGAAATATACAGGTATGTCTAGGCTCGCTTTTGTGTTACAACTTTAGTTACTACATACTCCAAAGTTTGGTGGACTGGATTTTCTGTAAGCGATTTACTGTAAAACATTTTTACTTATACATGCATATTTAAAATTGCCATTAAAAAATAATGTTACTTATTTCACGGTTCTGCCATTTCAGATCGGTATTTAGGAAATAGGAAAATGAAATGCTGTATGGCTTTTTAATTACCTTAATAATTATGGTACTAGAACGACATGTCAGCGATTTTTCATGTTTTGGCCGCAATTGTGTTGCATTTTTTAAAGATCTTGCCTCAATTTAGTTAGGGGTTTTATTATTTTCAATATTAAGGTGGGCACACTGAAAATCATACTGAGGAAGGTCCCCGCCCCACCTATGAAGGAAGTACAAGGGGAAAATGCAACCTTTAAATGCATTGTTCTAAAAAGTGAAAGCTCCATACATGTCCCACTGTGTTTTCCAGCATGTTAGCTAATTTTTTTTTTTTTTGTTTGATAACTGTACTGGTGATATTTTGCTTCACAGACAACACATGGAAAACTAGAGGCCATTGTTATTGTTATTGGTAACCCTGTGTAACAGGATTAGTATCTGTTGAGTAAATGGAAAATATAAGCATATTTTTCTTCATTCACCTTTATTTGAATGCTTAATAGTGACTAGGTTTTAAATAACAAGGAATGCTTGTTGGTTAAATCCGTAAGTGAAAAAAACCCCTCTTCTCTGGTGCTGTGTTTGTTAAAAAAAAGTCTTTCTTCAGAACTGATCAAATGTTAATAATGATATGTCTTACATGGGGAAGCAAAGAAGCAATTTATCACAGTGACAGGCACAAGCACTGTTGCATTGCTGTTCTTCCAGTTCCAGCAAATACACCTGCAGACGTGGCTGGGACTTAATTGATTAATTAACGATAAGCCCAGCTACAGGTGTATATAAGGAGCAGGCTCTCCATTTGTGAGAGATGAACCCAGGGCAAGGAGCAGAGCACAAGCAGAGAAAGGACTACAATTCTCCAGTTATTTCATGGCCTGAATGCAGGTAGCAACCTCCAGAACAGCCAAGGTTGATTACCTGCCAGCCCAGCCTTTACAGCTGTGCCTTTTTACAAGCATCCAACTTGTTTATTATCTTGCTCTACCTGGGAGGTTGTGTAAATAGTTGTTACCATATTTAAATAATCAGCCAACTTACCAAGCTGCAGGTGGAACTCCAATCAGAAAATACAGCAGACCAAGAAGAGAGGATTAAAGAACTGAAGCAGCCTTAAACAAAACAGCCTTTCCCGAATACAGCAAGCGATACCTGCCATTTCGACAGCGGAGTGTTTTATAGGTATAATGAATCAGGCAATAATTAATCAATAATCAAATTAGTTAAGGCTAAACCACCTCCCCAGGGTCGTGATGTCACACCTGCTACATTCACATCTCTGCCTGCTATTTGTGTAGCCATTCAGACCTGCACCACACCGCTGCCCTCCAACAATCACCATATACATTTTTAGGCTATTGCCATGTGTCAGGACTCAGGAGGTGAGTGGTGGGGGTGAAGAATGCAATGTCCATAGAATATTTCTCCCTGGCTCCTACTCCTCCGAAACAACAAAAACAAACAGCACTCCGGCTTGTAAATCACGTTTCAGCATAAGGGGCCTGTGGCAGAACAGCTTGGTGGTGACGTCCCCAGACCAGGAAGTTGACAGAGACAGGCACTGCGAGTTGATGCGCTGGTGCGTGTATTTATTCAAAAATATATTTTAAAAAAAAGGTACACAAAACAACACTCACAGAGCCAAAAGTCTCAAAACACAGGGCCGTACTCATGTAGCTGCATCCCCTTTGTACTGCCAAACTCCTCCCTGTGATCCGCCTGGCGCCACAGGCTATCCAATCGCTGCCTGCCCCGCACTTGGACTTGGACTTGTTTAGCAAACTCGCACCTACAAGCCTCCTCCAAAATGGCCGACTTCCAGTTACCACCTACCATCGAGTCATCCCGTCTATGGGAAAGCATACCACCAACCTTACACAGCGCCCTTTCTGGTCGGGAGGGAGATTTGCAGCTCAGATTCCTTCTCTCTCTGTCACACCATGTTGTAATTTAGTTAAAATCCAGCCTTAATTACCCTAGATACAAAGGAAGCTAAAGTAGGAGAGTTTTCCTGTTTCATTACAGCACTAGCTGTTAAACAAACAGTCCATTATCTTTTTTCCACCTGTTTTTGATAAATGACTGTGTGAAATTTGAATGTGCACTGCACTTGTCCTTTTTAATACAGAGCTCAAAATGCATTAGCAGAAATTTCACAAAAGAGAACAGTTTGAATATAAAGCCTGATTTTTTTCTGAAGCTATGCATCAGAACAAATTCAGCCTTTTTTTTAGTCCGATTACATCAGGCAGATATGAAATGCCGTTTGTTTTGCATTTGCTTTTGGAAGCTGAGCGTTGAATCCTTCACAGATCTCTGCTGGACCTTGTCAGAGAACAAACTTGCTGGAGGGCAATGGCAACACTGATCACTCAACAGGAAAAAGAACAGCTGTGTTCTTGACAGCTGGAGCAGTCATGACATCTTGTCACCAAATATCAGGCGCATCTTAGAGTGCTATTCACATCAGGGGGCCTACAACCTGGTAGGATATGGATTGCTTCATTCCTGATGAGTGTCAGCAGACATCCTTTTTCAAATCCAACATCAAAATGTATTTCTACTGCTGTCGCCCATCTGTTTTCAGATATTTCCAAATGTCTTTGTTTATAATCCTGTCAAGATTATGGATTTGTATATTTATCACAAGAACAAAAACAAAGGAAGTGTTTGCAACACATTTATTAAACGTGGCAGGTTTTTATATGTAAGTAATAAACGCTCCACAAGTACTGCACAACATAAGCTACAAGACAAACCATGGAGTGAAGAGCTGTTTTCAGAGAATCAGTGTGCAGTGCATTATTGAAAGACGAATCCTTACATGTTAAAATAAAACTACATAATATGGAAAATAGAACCAAATGCAATATATTTTAAAACAAAAAAATAATATAGGTTACTTGCTTTCATTCCAGTTTTTCTATTTAAAAGAAAAAATAAATAATAATTTGAATTATATGTATACGTATCAACTTCAAACCTATTTTTCTTGGAAGTGGGAGGAGATGCCTCTCTTTTCAGGGGAGAGTCTACATTGAGGTGGAAAGGTTAGTTTAGTGTGTACTTCCCTTTTAATTCACACATTAATGGAGAAGGAGCAAATCCTTATAATTGACATGCTGTATACAAATGAGGTGCATCTTCTTAATTATATTATACCCACAAATCCATTGAAACGTAGACTACATTTGTGAAGGAAAATTTAAATGTTATTGGATTAATTTGACAAGCAGCGCTTCATTTTTTTTTGCTTAATTAGGAAACATATTACTCTGTTATGGAGGCATGCTACAAACAAACTTTAACTATACCGTCTAGAATTGCAGATTATGAGGGCAGATTGTTGTGTTTGTAAATTAAGTGTTGTATTTAGAATCTAGAAAATGCGGTGACTTTAGCCGCTATTCATAAAAGTACGTTCAGATTGTCTTAGTAAATCACATTTTGTTAACAGTCACAATACTGATATGCATAAAGTAATGTGGGTTAACGAATGACTGACACTGTGATTTATGAATGGGGATTACTGCGCTCATTAATGAAATCCCTCCCATTCTGATGACATCACCAACTACCATTAGCTGTCAAAAAGTTGATGACATTTTCATTTCCTTTTGATTGAACTGTATTTTGTGCATTTGCTGTTTTGCAGTACTCATTTATTATTACCAGGTTGCCATTATTACACAATGGAGTATCTGATTTATCTCATGTTATTTAAAATATACCTTTAACAGAGCTTTCGGAAACTTCAGAATGCCATGTCTCAGCTTTTCAGCTTATTTACCTGTTAGAAGCTAAGGTACACAAATAAAAATGTACCTCTATTCTGCAGTAAAATCACTTTAAAGCGATATCTTCCATGGATCTGAAATACAACTTCAGTTTCCCTCATTTACAGTTCTTATTTTGTTTAGGGCCATATGTTTTATTATTTTGCTAGTGACCTGGTTTGGGACTTACATTTTATCTTGTCCTTTAATCACATGGATGTAGTGATTTGTACAAATGATAGTGAATGTTTGTTGGACTTGTTTTGAGAAAGAGAAGGTGTACAAAATTAAAACATTTCATAGGTCTATAGTGTTTAACTCTCACTAAAAACAAGCTCTCAAACCTATGTGTAGAGCAGAAAGATACACAAGTACTATATTATTTAAAATGCACTTTTTAAACCAATCTTCTCAAAAATGGCCTGCCCAAATACACAAACAGCAACGGGACCCACTGGCAATTGAAGGGGTCCATTGTAGTTATCCACCGGAGTGGACGCTGTCCTCCTTGATATAAACAAAGCAATCTTTCGCTCAGTGTCTGCCTGTGTAGCTATGGCTGTGGTGCTGTAGTCTCGAACTGGCACTGCTGCATTCTTAAACAGGGGTAGGCTCCCCGGGCCCGCCCCCCAGCCAATCAGGACCCCCTAATCAGCTCAGCTCCAGGCAAGCCTTCCTGTTTACCACAGCAGCAGCACAGCTGAACTAGCGACATTGGCTTCTTTAGGAATTCATAGAGCTTGTACAATTTCAGCATTTACCACAGTTCACAAAAAGGGAGAAAAACGTGTGAGTAATCACAGCTGGAAATGAGCTCATAACTGTAATGCTCTGTGTGACAGCAGACGGCTGCAAACAGCCTCCATACGTCGTTTTTTTATATGAGTAAATGCATCTTTCTGAATGCATCTTTATTTGATTTTTTTTTCCTCCCTCAAGTTGAGGGTGGGAAATGTGATCTGCATCTTAAATTCGAAGGAATACGGCAGTATGTATGTGACTATGTTAGTGTACTGGAAGTAAAGGAAGGATTACCGTCCGCTGTCTAAGTTGCATTTTAATCACATGCAAATTAATCATTAATATTAAAGAGCAAGAATTTAAGACTGGCCATCCAAATCGCTTCAACCTTTCTGTTTACCCCATTCAATTGCAGTTTCACTTCATACTTCTTTAAAACTACAGTAGTCGTCATGTTGATTTTATCTTAGAAATGGTGCAGCACATTTCTGGATACAGTTCAGGGATAGTTCCTGGAAAGCCAATAATGGTATTCAATTGGATTTAATGAAAATTAAATATTTTTTCATTGCTACTAATGTTTACATTGACTCTGCGAAGCTGGTATTGGCATTGGAATGGACTGTATGGCCGAGACCATAGGACTCACAAATTGCCTTCAGAATGAGAGAAATCGCTGAACCATGTCACCCCTTAACATGGGGATGGCTGGCATTGTGCATGTTTAATCAGCTTTTGTACACGTCTGTGATTTCTTCATACAGCTTGTTTGGGAAAGGTACACACCCTGTCAAGTTGAATCCATCTCGTAATAAATAGACACGGAACAGTTAGTTGTGCCCTGCTTAACAGTGGCTAAAATAATTTTGCCGCAGGGGATCTTTCCTGCACTTTTGTGTTAAAAGCATTTTTATAACTACATGGCAACTGTTTGAACTTAAAGGGTACAAAACCTCACAGCTTTAACCGAGGCTGTGTGGTCCAGTGGTTAAAGAAAAGGGCTTGTCACCAGAAGGTCCCCGGTTCAAATCCCACCTCAGCCATTGACTCATTGTGTGACCCTGAGCAAGTCACTTAACCTCCTTGAGCACCGTCTTTCGGGTGAGACGTAGTTGTAAGTGACTCTGCAGCTGATGCATAGTTCACACACCCTAGTCTCTGTAAGTCGCCTTGGATAAAGGCGTCTGCTAAATAAACAAATAATTAAATCAGCATTGTGCTGTTTGTCTTATAACCATGACCATTAGTAGCTATAGCAGTGTATAAGTGAAAGCTGATTAATATTTAAGCAATAATACACAATAGTGGTGATATGTCATGATAACTCACAGACCCTGGAGTGTATTATTGCTATTATTAAATGGGCCTATGAGTGTGTTGTTGTTGGTAAATAAAGAAGACTTTATTTTAATAATTTGTATTTGTGTAACCTTCCACTGAGAGAAAAAGTAGTTCCACAGTAACTAAAATTGTTATCTTAACAATAAAACATTTGATTTTAAGCCGTTTTGTATAATATGTTCTTTTTCGGGGTATTCAATAGTAGTTTATTGTTTAGGCTTTGCAGATATTGGACTGGATGTTGCCATTCATTGTTTCAACATGTATGTATGGTTTTTGTCCAGTAGACGGAGCTTAATTTTTGTAGTTAATCTCAGGGATTGCTGTCATAGACTGACTCGAGTGCTTTTATTTACCAACGTGTACAGCTGCAGTTGGCGTATTGATTTTGTTTACTCTGATGAGGCCGCTTGGGAGAAAGAAGTTCCGCACTGTTATGTTATCACCAGATATCTAATGGCTGGAATCTAGTATTTTTGCCAATTGTTTCTACCCATTTAATAATGTGTGATATTCTTTAATTTAAAACATATGTTGGTTCTGATGTTGTTCAAAGAAGGAGTTATACATGTATTGGCCAATGAAGACTGGCTCTGATATTTACTTTGTGTAGTATAAGGAGGGAAATGTGTAATTAATAAAAGAAACACACTTTGATGTACTTTGTTCTCATATTGAAACAGTTTGTTTGTGGACTGTGTTTCATTTAAATCAAAAAGCTACTTTTGAAAAATACTGATTCAGTATGTTTTAGTTTTGATGTACTCTATAAAGCAAAGCTAGTAAAGTATTATCAATTAAATAGTACTTACAAAAAGTTTAAAAATAAAATGATATGTTAACACTTTTCTTTTTCATGTCAACTTCTAAACAAGGACTTTCATTTTGTCATTGGTAATGCATCACAATTGTGCCACATCTTGCAAAAATAATACAATCAGGGTTCTCAGAATATATATATATGAGTTTGTACATTGTGAAGATTGAGTGGTGTTTCCTAGCTGAAGGAACACATGTTTCAGCTCAGCTTGTGAGGTCTCAGATGTTTGTTAACAGTTGATTTCCTCAAGTTGCAGTTCTTTCACTGTTTTATTGTGCTAATTATTTCTTTGAAATTACACTTGGGTTGCTTTTCATTATGATTTGGTCAGCGCTCCCTGATTTCCAGAATTATATAATAATTACTCTGAAAAGTGTCTAAAAATATATCAGCCTAGCTGTGTGACACATTGATAAGTAAATATTGTTAGATATTTTTAAAATAAGTTATGAGCAAAAGTTCACAGGGCTGAATATGCAGTTTCATTATTGTCAAACAGGTGTTCCATTAAAATATTTTATTTGTGTATTGCAATAGAGTACAATGAATACTTGAAGGGCCTCCGAGGGCACAATGTTCCCCTTATTCATTCTAATACTACAAGTGTATGTTTGGTTGCTGTTCTAATTTACAGTGTCCTTAGCATTGCACTTTCTGCAATACAACAGAAACATATATGTTATACTGATTCTGTAATGGAGTTTATCTTGTACGTACAATACAACTCTTTGGCTGAAGATGACAACATTAAAATGTCCGATTAATGTTTTGTAACACAAAGGATTCAAACAGCAGTGTGTAGATTTACCACAAAGCCTCTGATGCATTGATTGAGATATGGAAACCCTTCATACTCATTCAGTAGTACATCAGGTAAGGAGGATTTCTTCCTGTCAGAGTTTAGCGGGCAACATTGAGTGCAATAGTAAGTCAAAACAAAATTGACAAAAACAACCTTATTGAGTAGGTGGTGGCTCTCGAACTCCCTACTTTGAAGGGGTTGGAAAATGTTTTCAGTGATGCTCTCAGTTCCTTTCCCAACTCATACATTCACCCAGCACCATGCTATATCTGCATTATCTAACAGCATATATTAACTAGCACTCTCTTGGAGCATAAACAAACCTTGCTATAACTGCAGATTTAATTATTAAATGGATGAGCAAAATCTGCAGTTGTCCCAAACTTTTTTAAAAAAATGTAATTAATTTAGTAATGTTGGATCAGGATTACTTAAGTGTCTTTTGGGAAAATAGATTTGATTAAATATTATTGAATGAACCTGTCAGAATATTTTACCACCATGATTAAAATCCTAATGGATTCTGTAGCTATCCTCTAAAGAACTTTGGGAATGTTGTAGTGTTGGCTTTTGCATACATGGTTTTTGTTGATAAGTACTGGTATGTACCATTGTCATTCAGATTAAATAAAACAATTGACTATGTTTTTATACAGGAGATCAGGAAAGTTCCTAATGGGCTGCTGCCTTGTTGTATGAGGGCTATTTAAATACAAAATACAATAAATACAAAATAAATGAACATAAACTCCCAACAGCTACAATTCAACTAAACCTACTAGGTACAAAAAAAAACCAACAGGTACAACTTCTATTTGAAAGATCAACTCACCCAGCCCCCAGGTCTGCCCCACTCCTCTCTGACTCACTCAACAACCAGTTAACTAAGGTTTAAAACTATAACTTGGCATTTAGCCTTCTGCTTAAACCTGCAATTTTATTTTATTTTTTTTTATTTTTTTAATTAATAAAACAGTAATATAGTTCTGAAATAAAAGTACATTTGAAATAGCTTTTTTCACTGTCGTTTTGCGCTGATGTTGACTTGGCAGTCCATTCAATTAATACAATTATTCTACAAAATAGTGGTTTCACAATCAGATCTGTATGTTTCTTTTTCATGAAAAAAAAATCATGAAGTGTATATTTTTTATACAGAACATGCCTCTAAGAATGCACCAGGTCACTCAATTTATAAGCACGTTTAACAGAAAAATTCTGAATGGTCACTTTTGACACTGCTAACAGGTATTTTTAAGATGAACAATTGCTTTGGCGTATAAATAAGGCACTGTGACTATAGTATTCAAATCCTGCAACAAGTATTACAACATTTTAAAACAGAGGAGTTGATTCCAAGATTTGATGAAAGGTGATTATGAGGTTAAAGATACAAATAAAAAGGTGGAATTCATTAGTGAATAAATAAAAAAGATGACATTTCCAATTTCTGAGAGATACTGAATTAGAAAACGGTTCAGTACCATAAGCCAATCAGCTTCCAGCTCTAGTGCCAGTTATTTCATTTTGACTTGCCGTAAAGAAAGCTGAGTTCACATCGATTAGACAGCAAATACTAAACTTAGACACAAATGTATTTTAATATCCACCAAAAGCAGCCAATCAATACTTTGCACTGACGAAAGCAACCAGTCCTGTACCCGCAACTGCCAAATCTGGAGCTCGGCATCTTTCAACAACAACAAACCGAGAACCGGACAGTTCAGTAAAACTGCTCAATTAAACAACTCTAGCACTGTCCAGATAACATATAAGCAGCTCTTACAAGTAAAAAGTTTAAAGAGAATAATGAGAATGTTTTCTAATAGTGACAGTGCCTTATCGACAGTGCTTACCGTGTGGTAGTTAACCATGACTTTCATTAGCCACCTTGCTTTCGGTTCGGGACTTATAACTCCATTTGCATTCAACTACCACCAGCTTTCACGAGGCACGGTGGCTTAAACGTTATATTAGAGGTAGGCATGGGTAAAAATCCAGAACCGGGTAAATGCCATGGCATGAGAAAGTTTTTGAAAAAAAAAAAAATACAAAAATACAAATTTGGGATCTACACATTAAATAAAGTAAATGAACTGCACACTTCACAGTTTCTAATCCTAGGAGTAACCTCAAGACATGCAACAGGTAAATATAAGAAACTTATTATTTTTAGTATCTGTTTATCAGAACCTTCATTATTTAGTCATAACCATCAACTAGATATATTCACCCTTATTACATCTTACTGTAATATTTTAGTTGTTTGATTATTTTAAATGTTCTATATACATTACTACAGTCACTTAAATGCATAATAGCCAACTAGGACAATAATTAAGTGGCCTATACATTGGTCAACAAATATGAACAGGAATTCCACAAAGAAATGGATATTTAATTCACTAAATATAGATGACACATGCAGCTTATCATTTAGGACTTGTTTAGTGTATTAAAAAGTGGTATGAGCAGAGTCAACTCTAAAATATACCATTCTGGACTCCATTAGCCTCTTCAGCCCACTGCTTTACACAGTACATTTCTTCTGCATGCTGTTTATACATTTCTAATTACATCTGCTTTAGGTTCATACACCACAGTTAATACTTTGTTTTATTTGCTGAAATGCATAGTCTGCACCACAAAGATATTACAATTTAAGCCATTACCACAACTTAACTTGGCTCAGAGGCTATTTGTCAAACGATTTCTACTCTTGCACAAAAATACCACTTTGAAGCTTTGAAGACTGAAATTTATAATAAAACCTTGAAAGACAAAACAAAAACTCATACAGTTTATTCCAACATAAACAGGAGGCAGTTTGACTGCTGGGTTTTCACTTCATTCTTAACATGTTGTAATAACCATGCAAAACTAAAGTCCAAATAAAACAGATGGTTTAAAATAAAGCTATTGATGTGCTTGCTTTAAATACCTAAACAGATGCATATTTACACAAAGAAATACTACTTGAAAAACAAATGGTAAAATGTCAGAAGAACAAGGTTGTATGTTTCCTAGACATTAGTCACAGAAAATAACATTTTAGCTAATGTACTGAGATGAGATCCAGCCACAGCATGTTACATCAATCTGGTGGGGTTTGTGTTTATACCAGTAATGCTGTGAAGTACAGATTCCTGTGTTAGCAGTTCCCTTCGTCTCATTAAAGGTGTTGTAGGGGCTGAAGAGTGCTGAAGCTGGAAGACCAGGCCTTGGCCTTTGGCCATCCCGCCTGATCCTCCATTGAATGAATCAACACCATCAAGTGGAACAGAGCATGGAACTAACTTTATTGGCTGTTAGTCTCACTTTCTGACAATGAATAGCTGTAGTAGCATACACAAACAGGCTGACAAAATGTTTCAAAATATTTTTTTTTATCAACCACTGGGGCCATAGTGGTGTTTTGTTCATACATATGAGTCTTTCTTAGTACATAGTATGCTAGTAAGCTAGTAAGCCAGCAGCAATGTGGTTCTTTCACTTTTAGCAGAGACCATATGACAAAAGGGGAATTATATATATATATATATATATATATATATATATATATATATATATATATATATATACTGTCATCCGCCATTTAATTTAAACATTGTATTTTCTGTGTGCTTTCTGTCTGCATAATAACTTTCTTAAATGTCTCAGAAAATAGAGCTTTCTGTCAAGCTTTCTGATTGCCATATGTCCAATAAACTATTAGCCAGTTGAATGGAAGCCCATCGCTTTTCATTTGCTCAAAGCCTCCTGAATGATTATTGGACAGTACTGTAGGAAGCCTCTGTGATGCACTTTATGCTGAATGTTTATATCAATATTCTGTCAGTAAAGTCATTGTAAAAATCACATGTATATAATCACATAAATTATGGATGTTTTAAATAGGATAAGTGATGATAGGCTGTATTTTATTTAATTGTATCTTAGTGATAATATGTGTGACCTTTTTTTATACAGATACCTGCAATTTGCATACATAAATACATTTGATAAGTCCCCATATCTTTCAGGATATGTAATTTATTTCATATTTGATTCCAAATTATTATTAATTTATTTTTTTACAGAAGACCTATTAATCTGACAACTCATCATGTCAAAAGAAGCCGTGGCTTGAGTGTAATCATTCTAAATGTTTTATAAGTGTATTGAATTCTAAAATGTGCATCCCCCTAGTCCAAAACAACCCCACTGAGAATGAGTCTTAATGTACCATAAATGCTTCCCATATTTGACTAATCCCAAGTCAATGCACATCCTGACCAAATGCCATACTCTTACACCTACTATACAGCTATGTATTGAGCTGAGACCCAATGCGTGTAAACTCTTTGTATGAATTTGAAGCAATAGGGAATTGCAAAGACATGGAGCACAACTGGCAAATACCCTTTCAATAAGAGATTTGAGCCTAGTCTTAGGTAATTATCTTAGTTTGTTAATGACAAATAATCGTCCGTAACCTTGGGGCTTTCCCAGATAGTGTGTGGCCATGGTGTTTTACATAGTTTTTAGTGGCTGTAGCGACTAAGCAGATTAAAATGTTTTTTTTTGACATATTGTGCTGGTGGTGTATAGTTTAGATTACAGCCTTTGTATGATTTCAGATCAGATTAAAGTTCAGTTCTAATCAGCAGTTGTGCGGATAAAATCTAAGCCTACTTGGAACAGTAGACATTTCTAAAGTGCAGGGAAATTGAGATTATTGCTAACATACACCAGGAAGGATCAGATGTGATTTTCTTAGACAGATTCTGCCTTGATCTGTCTGTCTGCATGTATGTCAAACATGCACTTTTACATGTGCAAACCGTAAATGTATTGTAGGTCATGATGATTTACTTTTTCATGATACTGCTGTAGGGGGGATGTATGTCACGTACATACTTGTTTTAGCTGTCTTACCCATCTCTGTCTATTTTTTTTAGAAATATAAACTTTGGACAAACAATAGAAACATACAGTTAGCATATGTATCTATTCCTGCTGGTGGAAATCTGCTGGTGATTATATGATTTAGAATCAGTACAGTGTATCTTACCAGAAGCAGATAATTGGATCTATTCAGATACCAATTATATGAATGATAAGCCATACAGCTAAATAATCTTAGGTGTGCATATTGTTAAAAAAATGAATTGCATGGCTTCGCTACCTTGAAATATTTTCCCAGAGTTGTGTAGCCCTAGTGACAGATCAAAATGAGAAAATAAGTGTAGGTGAAATGCATGTTGAATATCAGCTGTTGCACATAAATTTATATTATTTTATCAGTGCAGAGCTACTTACAAAATGCTCTGAATTGTCATTAAGGGGTATTTTACATCACTTCAGTGTATCTCCAGATTTACAGATATTGCTTCATGTCTCCCATTTGACACAACAAATGAAGCATTGCACATTTATTGAAACTTTATGTATGTGTCACAGGGGTGCATTTAGAATTGTTTCAGAATGTGATGACTAGCAGCACATCATTGTAAGATGTTGCAGAAGTATTAGGAAATCAATCCCTCGCCTTATAAAGGATATGTATCTAGACACTTGCTACGATCCAGTGCCAAAATTATGTGAACAGAAAAATTAAACAGTTTTCTTCAAAGCCGCAGCCCTGTTTGTCAGCTTTCCTACATGGGATGATTGTTGCTTAATCCTCACCATTAATACCTAAGCATGTTCCAGCTTTGAGGATCTATTCCATAAGGACCCGGTCACACAAGCAACTTTTCTTGAGGGCCACTAGACAGAGACTGTTGTTGCCCGCTTGTCGCCTTGTAAATACTGTGGTCAAGACATAAGCTTGCTGTTAATAAGGTGTAAACAATCTGGCAACAAAATAATGTAAACCAATCATTATTTGTTTTATATGTCACATGAATAAAACTTACCATGTCAAAGCAGGGCCGTAGTCGCAGTCATGAAAAATCACTGAGGCACTTACCGTAAAACTTTAAATAAACGCCCCATTGTTTATTTACAATATTTGCCAGTAGTCCCGGCGCCTATTAGAGACCGTCAACTATTTGAGACTTTGTGTTTATTATGTAAGATTACTAACATCTGCAAATACTTCAGATGCAACCAAGAAAAAGCTGCCTGCACACAACCTTATAGAAACGACATAAGTAAATTACAACATTCCAGCAACGTCATTAAAGGTTGTGTCAGTGGGTAATAACATTTTGTATTGTACACCCCCAAGTATAAATGAAAGTGTATATATATATACCTATTTTTTTGTATATATTGGTAAACAAGGATATGCAAAACATTGGAAAATGAACAAGCAGAAGAACAAATCTGTATTGCAAAGCTCAATTGCATCTACCACTGTTAATAATAATAATAATAATAATAATAATAATAATAATAATAATAATAATAATAATAATAATAATAATAATAACAACAGTAAAACCCACTAAAAACAGCCCTGTAAATATCAGAACACAAGCGTGTATTAAGGTAGGCTTGCAGCACAATAAGAAAAAATAAAAAAACATGGTTTTAAAATGAATAAAAGCAATAAGTATCATCTTTATTAACACATATTATATGTATTGTTCACCCTCAAAACGTGTACATTGGTAAGCATGGACAATCTATGAAAAATTAACCAGCAACGAATCATCATAGTTAATTGCAAAACAACCGCATGAAATACTGTGTTAATACAACAAAAATGCAACCCTGTAAATATCGAAAAATAATAAGTTCATACTGTTGGCCCACGACACACTCAAAAATGCTTCAAACTGTTTTTAAGATAAACAATACAATCAGTACAAGTACCAGTTTTATCACAAAAACAAAGCAAAAGTGACTAATTTGTTTTTATAACGTGTACATTGATAAATGAGAACGCCGGAAAAGGAGCAAAATACGAATATTCATTGCAAGACTCAAATGCACGAAATACTGTTAATATATAAAAAATAAAAACACGCAACATGCAACATTCTACTATAACTGAAGGCCGTACAAGTCTTTATTAACAACAACAGATATCTGCTGGAAATAGCCCTGGCAAGTTTCTTTCATCAAATAGGAAAAAAATAAGCATACAGTAAGATAAAATGGTAGTGCTTTATAGTTGTAGCCCTTTGCAATAACTAACTAAACACAGAAATATATATCTTTATCCTTTACACTTTTGTTATCTACGTGTTTGGTCATTGGTTAGCTGATTGCTTTAAGCCTAGTCTTTTCTGTCCTTTAGCAATAGGATGCAAGGCAAGGCGTGGGCATATTTCATGGGACCCGCACGGACCATAGTGGTTTATGCCTGTACAATTCTCCTAATAGTGATCAAAACACTGTACAGCATGGCATTCTGTAGCATTTTTGTAAAGTACATGGGTTGTTGAACCATTTGTACCAGATTGGTGAATCACCTGATAATAATAAGTATTGAAAATCATAAATTATATTTAATTGTTTTATTCATCCAGGTGATTCATATTGACATTGTTAAAAAATAATATAGGGCCTAAATGTTAAACTGAAGAAAGTGACTTACTTCAATGCTAGAAATTCCATTTGCACTGCATACAGTAGACTGCTTCCAAAAGATGATGCTAGCACTGAAATACTGGACTGATTAAAAATGCACTTTTTAAATGTGTTTTTAGATATTAAATCTCACTGAACAAAAGCTATAATTAAAGGGCAGATGGAAGCACATAACCTTTTTTTATCCTAGCTAGTTTTTAATTCTTTACTTTTTTTTTCCATTTCAAGAATCACTGACATTTTGCAAAGGATTATTTTATTAAGAAAATCCGTTGAATGTAAGCAGAATTTATCTTCAGTAAAACAACAGAAAAAAACATTATTTTTTCTCTGAGAATGAAAGGCATATTTAAGGATAAAACAGGTCACTTTAGGCAACCGGAAATTTCAGTATGTTCAGAATGATTTAAGCTCAGGCTGTACAGAAACAAATGGACATCTGTTGGCAGTTGTCCATAGACACATCTGGATTATTATTATTATTATTATTATTATTATTATTATTATTATTATTATTATTATTATTATTATTATTATAAGGCTTCCAAGCCAGAATGGCTGGGAAGCCTATTGTTACGATTTTTCTTCTTATTATTATTCTTCTTCCATCAAATTCAAACTGCTCCTGTTCGCACACGGTGTAACCAATCAACATGAAACTTGGCAGGTCTCATCCCGTGTAGATTACAGTTCAGATACCAAAAAATTGCACTCCTGCATCTACCAAGATGGCAGCCTGACGCATGTTTTGGAAAAACCTTTCAAAATCTTATTCTTGGGAACTGGTATGTCATCAGCAACCAAACATGCTTCAAGTTCAGAAGTTCAATATAGTTTCCAGCTTTGTTGCAACATAAAATGATTTTCGTTTCAGAGGCAGTTACACAGCACGCTTCTTATTAAGACAAAAGAATTGAATTCACTGCAGTGGTGCATACAGACTGGGATGTTGACAGTGTGTGTATATTGTAACAAAAATCCTTAACGCTATAAGAATCAGCCTTCAGTTGATTTCAGGGCCAAACTCAATATTTATTACACTAATAAATGATCAAAGACAATCTGCCAATTGTTAACTAACAATTAACAGGTCGCTGTGGGCCACGACCTACGCCACTAAAACTAATACGTTTTTAAAAGGAATCTCAGGGTGGAACTATTCTGTCTCTGTTTATTTACTCTCCCTGCGTCACAACAACAACAACAAACACTCTCCCTGTCACTGGTCTTTAGACCCAGTTAGTCCCGCCTCATCCCACTGCACAGCCAATCACCAGCAGCTCCTTTGGTCTGTGCCTGTCCCCCATATGTTGTTCGACCGATGTGAAACACAGCCCCTCCTACTCCAAGTTTTCCTGCACTTTACAGACCTCACATACCCTACAATATCATTTTTTTAGTTTTTTTTTTATTTTGGGTCCAGGGGCCAGGTTTGAAGGTTTGTTATAATGAAGGACATTATAGCGAGGGTGTACTGTATCTCAAATTAATTTATAGATATCTCTAAATATTGTAAGATATCTCTAAATCATTTCATGATATCTAAAATAAATGTATAGATATCTCAAAATCATTTTCAGATATACATGGAGCTTTAAATGAGATATCTAAAATACATTTCAGATATCTCGAAATCATTTAGAGATATCTCTAAATAATTTCCTGCTCATTTGAGATATCTAAATTATTTTAAGATATCTTGAAATAACTTCCTGTTCATTTAGAGATATCTCAAAATGGACAGGAAGTCATTTAGAGATATCTGTAAATGATTTTGAGATATCTGAAATGTATTTTCACATTAAGTTATTTTGAGATATCTTAAATTGATTTAGAGATATCTCTAAATAACAGCTTGGCGTACCATGCTAGCAAAACATTATTTAAAGATATCTGTAAATCAATTTGAGATATCTCTATTTCATTTTTAGATATCTCAAAATGAAATTAAGATATTTACAGATATCTCATATTCATTTAAATACATCTGCAAATGATTTACAGATATCTCTAAATATAAATATATAAACGATCATTTGGCTTGCCATATATATTAAGCTTAACTTAGCATATCTTGTACTTTAAATGTAATCAACTATTAGAACACTTTTCTGAAAGCATTCATATTTCTATGTAGTTGTTCTTAAGAAAAGGAACATAATTCACACTGAATTGCTTTTTGTATCATTATTCTCACTGAAGTCACATTGCAAAAAGCTGTTTTTGCAGATTTTACACATATCTAATGACCTGACACTTTTTCCACTCTCTTTTTTATTTAATTTTTTTACATAAAATATTTCTCTGGGCCTCATCATTTGGTGCTTACTTGCTAAAGGAATGAACAATGTTTTTTTTTTTTTTTTGTATAGGATTTCATAGCAGTCTGAAAGGCAGAATTAGTGCAGTTTTATAAGCTTAGTGAGGCAGAACATAGATTGGAGGCACTGAGGAAATAATGTGTCAATCAAAACAAAAACTCACAATCAACTGCGACTATAACACTAGTATGCTCTGACCCAGAACTGTGGTCATGTGGTAAGCTTTTAGCTTTAATCAATAGTAGTGGTACTAGTAATTTAGTGAAGGTAAAAGGGCACCAGTTATTTTGACAATGCATTCAGAAACTATGACCCTTGAAGCAGATCAAGTTAATGTAGTGTCACTATACTCTGCAGCTGTAAACTCTAAATCCATGACATAAAAAAGCAATGTATACTTAAGAAATTGATATAAAATATACATGCCCAAAAAATCCAAATCAAAAACTGGTTGTACATTATACTTACTGTACTGCCCATTTTGATAAGCCAACAAAGACACTTTCATGTAGAACAAGTCACTAAGAGCAGCAATGTTTTCCAGATCTGTGTTTTACTGCCGGGTTGTCAAATTCATGTTTCCTCTGCTTGTTCCACTGAAGCCCTATTAAACACAATTTTTGCTACACTCTTTTTTTCTCCATTTTGCTTCATAAATTATAGTATTGTATAACTACAATACTATAATTTATGGTTATTGTTATAGGTTATTGTTAATTCTTAAAATAAATCAAATATTTTCATTTGGGCCATGGCATAGTCCCTAAATATATACCCTATACAATGGCCACACTAAATATTACATATTTTATTTATTTTGACCTTGTAAAGTTACAAACATGGAATGTTAGATTTATACAAGGCTACCATTAAGCAAGGGAGAGAGAAAGGATTTGACTGAAAATGTAGTAAAGGTATGTGTGGACTTTATCCACACATACCTGAATAGCAATTTAGACAACAGCTAATAACAGATATCAGGCTTAAAGAACATTGAAAGCAAGAGAGAACAAGTGGGTCTTGAGAGTTGATTTGAAGCGAGCGACTGTGGGAGCTGCATGCACTAAGGCTGGGAGAGAGTTCCAGAGAGTCGGGGCCATGAAGCTAAAAGAGCACTGTCCGAGTGTGGTGCACTTTTGCTTGGGTATAACAAGCAAGCCTGAGTCAGAGGACCTCAACTTGCGAGCAGGGACATAGCAGGTCAGCAGATTGGAGAGATACTCTGGACCTGTGTGATGAAGGGCCTTGTAGGCAAGCAGGGGAATTTTGAAAGTAATCCTGAACTTTACAGATAGCCAGTGCAGCTAGGCAAGACAGGGGGTAATGTGATCATGTTTTTTTACATCTGGCCGGTTATAAGAGTAAATTCCATTAAAAGCAAGTAGTAAGTACAATAAATGGATCAGAACGATTTAAAAAAACGTGAATACGGTTACCTTTAAGAGTAAAATCAAGTACAAGATACATCAAGTATAATTATGATTGAGAGCAGTGGTATAATACATGATGCAAGTACTGATATAGTTGGGTGCCATATAGACCAGTATAGTCGAGAGTCATAAGGTTTACAGATGCTGTCTGAACAGGTGTATCTTGAGGAGGTGCCGAAAGGTGGTCAGAGACTGTGTAGTCCTGATATCCGTGGATAGGTCGTTCCACCACTGAGGGGCAAGAGTGGAGAAGGAGCGAGCTCTGGACTCGGAGGAGCGGAGGGAGGGTACAACTAAACTGCCAGTGGCAGAGGAGCGGAGAAGGTGTAGGGAGAAATAGTAGTCTGGAGGTAGGAGGGTGCAGAAAGGTCAAGACAGCAATAGACAAGAACAAGAGTTTTGAATTGGATGCGAGCCAGTGGAGGGAGCGTAGCATGGGAGAAACAATGAAGGGAAAAGACAAGGCAAGCAGCAGAGTTTTCGATGAGCTGGAGCGGACGGATAGCAGAAGCAGGGAGGCTGGCCAGGAGGGAGTTGTAGTAGTCAAGGTGGGACAGTACCAGGGCCTGAACTAGGAGTTGCGTGGAGTAGTCTGTGAGCAAGTGGCGAATTCTGCATATGTTGCTGGGGAAGAAGCTACAGGAACGTGCCAGAATAGAGATGTGCTGAGAGTAGAGGGTGGGATCGAGGGTGAAACCGAGATTCTTGGTGGATGAGGGGGGAGAGAGGGTGGTGGATTCAAGAGGAATAGAGATAGAGAGATCAGTGGTGGGGAAGGAAGAGGGGGGAAGAAAAGGTCTGATTTGGAGAGGTTGAGTTTAAGATGATGAGAGTGTATTCAGGATGAGATGGCCAAGAGACAGGTAGAGATAAGGGAGATGTGGGAGTCAGAGGGGGGAAAGGAGAGGGAGATCTGGCCATCGTCAGCATAGAGATGATATGAGAAGCCATGGGAGGAGATGAGGTGACCCAGGTAGCGGGTGTAGAAAGAAAACAGGAGGGGTCCCAGGACTGAGCCTTGGGAGACGCCTGTAGAAAGAGACCAAGAGGCAGAGGGTGAACTACAGTAAAGGGGTGTTTAGATTAATACAATTTGCATTTAAATCTGCATGACCAGTGCTAGATAAGGTTTAAACATAATAGTTATTGTTTGGTTTTTTTGGACACATAAACATGAGCACTTACTGGTATCACAACAATATCAATACTGTCCTATTTATAAATGGCTGTTTGCAATTAATGCACCTAAAATACTTTACAGATAGTTTAATTATAATGTATGCCATTAATCTTTTATCTTGCCTCAGGAGAACCTTCATACTATTAATTTTAATAAAAACAACATTCTGCATTCATAGCATTCATAGGTGATTTATTAAGAGAAAATGTCTTTATGAATTTGAATCCTTATATATTATACAACACATGGATATACATATAAATACTGTATATTTTGCTTAGATTATTCTTAAATTAGTCAAGTACTATTTCAGGCAGCAGGGCTTTTCACTTTTCTATTGGCGCCCTAGTTTCTTCAAGCTCATGAAATGGAAGATGAATTTTATCACTTTCTTCCTCTCTCCAGGACTAGTAGTATATCAGCAGCATAAGGGATATTGATTTCACCCTATTTGTGGCCTGGAGTGGGAACTTGCCATGTTCCTGATTGTGAGGGAGAACCTCCATTCATACCTGATTATTGGTTATAAATCTTAGATGAAGTTTGGAATGACTGGTTAACAAGTGCCTCTGATCACTGGACCGTAACTATTAGTCACATCTGTAATTCCCACTGGCATTTCACATCAGTGCCACAGCATGCTGTATTTAACAGAAAATGGGTCACACTGATAAAGAAGTCCTCCTTCCTTAAAGTCAACACCACAGCCGCAAAGTAACTTCTTATTACATTATTATGAAGGCTAGGGATTACAGCTAAACATGGACAGATGGTAAGTAACAATGGAAGTGTTATTTCCAAACTTACTTTTATTGCATCTGGTGCCATTTTCTGTGTCTGTTTGTTAATTCATGTAAATATATGACCTGGGGGTGTAACATGTTTATTTATATTTGGGTACCATTTTTTTTTTAATCAGAAACTGACAATGGAACAGTTTTAAAAATGTATTTGACAGGGTGGTCCCAGAGTGGCTCATCCAGTTAATATGCTGCCACTGGGAGTGCAGGATGAGACACACAGCTTGGACGGTGCCGGTTTGTATCCGGGCTGTGCAAAGAGGCCGAACTTTGCTGGGGACTCTGAAGGGGGCGTCACATTGGCTCTGATACCCCTGGGGTGGGGGATGGGAAACCGGCAGGGACGTTTTCTCCTCATCACACAACAGCGAACCCTAATGGCCAGATACTGAGCACATTCAGAGTGGATAAAAAGCAGGGCTGATCTCTGTTCTCCGGGATCAGTAGCCTGCCCACCTCTGCTCTGGATTGCTTGGCATAAAAGCAATTCTGGCTTTAGGATTGTGAGATCAGAGGACGCTCACACACCCTCAGAATGTCTGTGCTGTGAGGGGACTCGCTGCGGTGAGGTTTAAAAACATAATTGGACATTCCAAATCGGGGGAAAAATAAATAAAAAATAATAATTGGTCACTCTAAATTTTTAAAAAAATGGTATCTAACTTCCACGTGGTATATATACATTTGTGCAGCAGTTAAGTGTTTTACAGAGTCTTGTTTAAAAATGCAATGTGGATCAGTTGACTGGTGTTGTAATTCCTGCCTTGTGCAGGTTGTTCAGTATTTCCAGCACTCTGACACAGTATATAACATAAGCTGATATAAGCGTGATACTTTCCGTTTATCCTTACATAAGTTGCATTTATGTTTGTTTTAATTTGGTTTTAAAATGTGACTATGTTACAAAGACATTCTCCTAACAACAAAACTGTAATTTTAATGGTAATGGTCATTTTTATGATGATCAAAGCCATTTACTGTGATTAAATTGTTTTACAAATCAGTTGTTTCCATTTAGCAGATCGGTGGCTTCTAAGTAGCGAGACAGATACTGTAATCCCGATTTATAGTATAAAATCGGAATTGTTGTTAACACTGTTAAACACATGAGGCAGAATTCTCAAAGCGTTTTACTCCAAATTGTTATTAGCTCAATTTTCTACGCATTTTTTTTTTCTTCTTTTGGCTGAGAAAGGTCTCAAGCTGGTCTTTAGCATTGGACAAACATCCTAACAGTTCTGTCACAAGTCAGAAATGTTTTTAATAGAACATATTCTTAAATTATGAAAATATGTTGAGAGCAAAAACAATCAGTTAGTAAGGAAAGCTGTTTCTTCTACATGTCACCCTTGAAGATAATTGTGTTTGTTAAAGCACCCCTTGTGACACATGATGGTTGTAAGGTTTTATTTCTCTGTGACTACCACCAAATCAGTTTTCTTCGCTTATATACATGTCAATCAAATGTTCAGTCATCGAAGGACACATCCCAAAACCACATTACATTAAAGAATAAAAGACTTGTACAGTAGACTCTCGCTAATCTGAACTACTTGAGGCTGGACCCAATTCAGATAAGCGATTTGTTCAGATTACTGATTGTAACCTGTATCATGCTACAAATGCCATCTCTAGTCTTTGAGTCCTGTTTTTTCATACTTACATTTCATTAAAAAATATGAAAAAACAATCCTTTGAATACAAATAGACTGCTGTAAATGTTAAACACTTATCATATAATTCTGATATTGAAGTTTTAAAAAAATGTTCAACTGGTTTGGGTTGTTGGTCAGTTTAGACTAGAGTCTATTGTATTTCAATTCAAGGAGTCATTCATTTTTTAACACTGTACTGTATAAGATGCACCTCTAAAACGTTTGATTGAATGCTACCTTAAAACAAGACAATAGTGCAGGTCCTGTGTTTTTTTATGGTGGGAAAGTATAATAATCTGTATCATAAATGTCTTTCAGCTCCTGAATTCTCAAAGCAGTGTTTGGGGTTCATAAAGGTAAGTGTTACATGAATGTATAATACAATACTTTTATTTTTAGGGGAAATATGTATGTTTTTGTTTGGGATAGACTGTATAATAAGATGGCAATGCATTTGAAGAAAATGTGCTGTATTGTATAGACGTTCTAGTCTCTAAAAACTGCAATGGAACTAATAACCTATGTCAGTAAATGTGAAAGTACATTGTGCAAAAAACCATCATCATACCCTAAAGTTTGAAAACATTGAAATATTTTTAATTAGGATTGTTATGGGGCGCCAAGGATTTAAATTAAACCCCCAAATGTTTCCTATATTTAACCAAAAAAAAATAAAATACTTTTTTCCCAGCTTAATACATAAAACAAAAACATACTTAAAAGTTTTGAAATGTGTACTTTCAGATATAATTTATAAATATTGAAAACATTTACACAAATTCAACATTTAAAAATCAATATAACAATTAAACCTAGAAAAAAATTCTTCAGTCTTTTAATTTTTTTTTTCTTTTTACACTTGGCAAGTCAACATTTAGCTGACATGTTAAATCTGGGAATCTAAAAAAATATATGGAACACATGGAACTTATATATATATATATATATTTTTACACTTGGCATCAACATTTAGAAAACAGATAAATCTGGAATACATGATCTTTCAACATTTTAAAGTAAGTTAAATCGTTGTCGTTAGCAATTAAATCAATAGGATCTATGTTGTTGTTATGGTTTACGCTAGTGCATGTTTTTGTTGTTGTTGTCACATTCAGAATGTATGACATTTACTGTAGTTACATGGAGTGCCTGAATTCTGTTTTTGTGGTTTCTTCTAAGTCCTGGACAGACTTAAAGAGAAAAAAAAAACAGCAATCTGTTTTTTTCCCCCTCCAGTTGCCAGGTTCTACCCAGCCAATAAGAACTTAAGCTCATCCACAACTGACAGTGATTAATGGTTGCCCAGCAGACTTGTTCTCTGATTATCCCCGTTAGGAAAGAAACTGGGTTAGTTGGAAACGCATAGACTTGTGTTACTTGGAATAGGCTGCTCGCCAATTAAACTATTTTAATTATAGGGGTAGGATGAGGTAAGGTTCTGGTGATGTTGCATCAGGAGATCCTCTGTTCCATCATATCTGTAAATCAAGCGGTATACCTACGTTAACCCTTTGAATCATTTATATTCAAAATATCCAGTGGATCTAGGCACTATGTAACCTTGAACTTTACCTTGGCTCCATAAGTCTATCTAGTTTGTCAGAATCCTGTGTACTATCTTGGGTAATCAGGTATCCTTCAAACTATAGCTAGCACTGTGCATGTTAATCAGAACCATCCCTGAGAAATATGGAGGAAGTACAACAGTCACTTAAAAGAGCGAGTCATTGAATCACAGAACTACATACCGTATTACATACCTGAATTGTTTGAATACATCTGTAAAGTGTAGGATGATTGCCATCATCATCTGCTTGGCTGTTGCTTTTCTGTTTTGCCATTACCTTCAGGGTTCAGTGGTCTCAAGAAATGGCTGTTTTACAGTGTGTTTATAATTTTGGATAATTTTATTCGTGATATTTTAGCAATGTGATTTATATGCTGCGTTTACGTAATCAGTTCTGTATGGGATTATATTTTAAATCTGATTTTTTCCCCCTGAAATATATATATATATATATATATATATATATATATAAACGCAATTGTCTAACTGAATCACATTTTATACCATTGATAATACAAACACATTGTGTTTTTTTGTATTCAAAATGTAATGGGATTGACTAGATCAATAATCTAATCCAGTTTGCATTTCCTAACCTTGTTTTATAAATTCTCCAAATTCAAAAACCAGTTTTCAAATTACGAATTAATGTTGCGCTCATTTATTTGATTTTAACCGTATTTTGTATGTGGGGGCAATTTTTTAATCAACCTTTCAATTCGCTTTTTTGTTTTTAAATATATAAATCTGAATCATCTGGACAAAGTAATTTTCTGTAAAGATAAAGTAGTCATTTTACCTGATTACATGCTTGATTTTATGTATCCTTAACGTAAATGTGTTCATATGCCTTGGGAAATGCTGATTGTCCATATTTAAATATTTAAAAAGTAGAATGTCTATATTACAGTATAAAGGTAGATGTCAAGGTTAATTCTTTTTGTATAAAAAATATATTTCAAAAGGCACGTTAACATTTTAACCTGGAGCATTTCAGTGTTTCAATTATTTTGAACAGAATTGATTTCATACTAATCAGTTACGAAGTAAGTCATACATATTTTTTTAACCATACGTGGTGTGCCTTGCATATACCGTACATCTTAAAAACTGCAATGCAACATACTGTATATTGTTTTATGTGTGACATATTGTCCATCCACCAAAAAAACATACCATGCACTTCTGCTTATTCCATTAAGGTTACCTTTAAACTACATCATGTAGACAAACATTTATGCTTCCTAGAAACAGTTTCTTAAAGTAACAGTAAACCTCTAAATTAATGGATGAATAGAAGATGTAATTTAAAAAAAAAAAAAAAAAATCATGAGCATGTTCTATTTCTGCATAGTGATTGCCAGGACTGGTATTAGGTTCAATATCACAACACTTTTTTGAATAAAATGAAGAACAAATATCCCACTGTGATGATCTATAAAACATCTGCAACCTCAATTTATTTCAATGCCTTTCTGTCAAGGCCTGGTTTTTTTTTGTTTCTGACACATAAAACCTAAAAACAGCTACATTGGTTTTCGAATCTGACCCACAAGTAAACTGTGAGCAAAAAACTGGTCGTCACCTAAGCCAACCTGCACATTTTGTGTTCAGTAGGGGCGTCCAGTACATATTATTCCCACTCACTCTGAAATCCAGTGAAGCTGAACATTATAGTGTGGGTTCTTTGTTTTACGGCTTTGTTTTTGAGGGAGTCATAGTACATCACACACATAACTTAGGTGCAGTCTGGCATCATAAAAGTCCAAGCCCTAGCGTTAGAGATAGTTATAACATTCTGACACCAAAACTGCTTAAACCACTTTAAAGGAGATAATCATTACAGGGGAAAAAACTGGACTAGAAGCAAACAACTTATGTTGACTAGCATACTATAAACCAGGCATCAGGGGTGTTTTCAGAAGACATACTTTTCCCCATCTTATATGAACAGACAACGGATGTGTGTGGGTAATGCCGGCTTACTGAATGCTTGTGGTTTAATGGGCCATCAACTGTTATTGTGAATTTAGAAATCTCAAAAATGAGTTCATAGGGAAACAAGCAGAGAACCCTGTATTAGACAGTATGTACTGTTCATTCAGAAAAAAAGTGCTTGAAAATTTTCAGAATATACTGTATTTAATATTTGCTCATTTTAATAGTTATTTCAACAAGTAGTTGACATTTTTAATTCAACTCAAAGAGACTTTTTTCTTGGTATTGGTTAAAATTGGACTCCATTTAGCAATTTCAGTGAATGTGACAGCGTGTGTTCCAGGAAACATATGTTTTAAGGGGTTGAATAATGAAAGTATTCAAACCTTAAATAAATTGAAATGCTGTAAAAACAATGACAAGAGTACTTTATAAATTATGCAGAGCATTTGCCAATACGTTGATGATTTATTGAACTGTCCACAAATCCTTTTAAATCAATCCCACATAATGTTTAGCCAGTCAAGTAAGCCAGTTGCAAGGTATTACCTACTCATATTATTAAATGGGCATTTTACATTCACATTGCTTTTTAAAATTGTGTAAATCTCTTTAAAGAACAATCTACAATTGTCCATTCTAACTTCTCAATAAGTAAAAGAGAAAATGAATCTAAAGCAAAATGTGAGAAATAATCTAGTCCACCCCTGATACCCCCAATACTATACTTACATTTTGTTTAAAATACAAATGACACTCTGGTAAGTTGTGGATAATGCATACTTGTGAAAAAGATATTATTATTATTTAAGTCATTAATCTAACATAACTACCCAAATCACTTACAGTGTCAAGATACATCTGTTTCATTTTTGATATTATATAAAACAAAGTCTGGATGATATAATCTTTTTTTTATTTATTAATATCAGAAAAATCAAAGAATTTTACAACCTTGCACATCGTTTTTTACACCCTTGTGGCATACTTAAAATTACAACTCTGGCCAAAAGTTTAGCATCACCCTATATAATTAACTAATTAACTAACATATTGAATTACAGTACATACCACTTTATAGTTTTTCATATACTTAAAAAACTGAAAAAATAATTATGGCTTCAGGTAGACTTTTACAATATAATTTTGTAGTTTCTTTGATGGGGTAACGTTAAATAAAAAAAGGCTAAATTATGTTAAATTAGTATGTCTCAATCCTAAGATTCTAGGTGATGCAAGACATTTGGCCATATCTGTATAGTTTGTCTCAATCAGTCTTAAGAAGATTAAAACAAGTGAAGTAGGAAAATAACTGAGATTACATATTATTTTTAATTTAAGCACAGATTAATATCTGAGGCCTACATACAGTACTGGTGTGTCACTAAAATCTGAGTTCATAATCAACTCATTAACTGACACAACTACCTTGTAACAATTGTAAGTCGCCCTGGATAAGGGCGTCTGCTAAGAAATAAATAATAATAAAAGATGGGCCTCAAAGAAAAACAGTAGATGAGGATTATCTATTGAGCTGCTTGCGTGTGGCATTGGCATTGGAATGTTGTTTGAGAGATTTGAAGAATGACATTCCTTTAACAAGTTCTTGGCCTACTATTTTTTCCCTTATAAAGCCAAGGTCTAGCACACCCCACAATTTTATTCAATTCCCCATGAATATGTTGTCATTGTTATTACAGAATTAAAAATGTACAATGTAAAAGGATTGTTTGACCACAGAGATTATGAATAAAATGGGGTCTATTTTAATAATCCAGTGATTTCTTCTCTCCTAAAACAAGGAGTTTGTTAAAGATGAAGAACATCTCTTACAAACTTGACCATTCAGGGGGAAGAAATTATTGGTGCACAGTGCTCACACCTAGTGGTCATTTTTAGACTAGCCTCTCTACAAAATGTCCATGTAGTTCAGGGTTGCTCAGAGATTGCCCCAAGGGTAAAATATGCTGGTGACTTTATTAAAGTAGCTTTAAAATAGTACTAGACACTTATTTGCTACTTTTTAAATTATTGTTCAAAATAACAAAATGCTGTTTTAGTAGAAATGAGTGGATATTAATATTTTTTTCCAGTGTATGCTTCAAAATAAGCACTTTGGTACTGGTTCATAGTTTTAGTAGTGAATTCTGATTATAATGTGTGTGGTTCCATGTAGCAAAAAAAATGCAAATTACAGAAAATGATGTGTCAAATGACTTTATGTGTTTACAAATGATTATTTTTTTGCAGTTAGCCTCTATATTTGCCTTTACATTGTTAAAAATAATGTGTTTCTGTTCTCTGAGTAGAGGTGGAAGCCGATGACACAGAGCTAATGCCTTGTCACACTGGCTGACAGCAGATTAGTCAGTGGATTACAGTGTAACCATTAGATGTGAAGAAGGCAGAATGGCATAAGCAGAGAAATGGATGGCTCAGGAGTGAGGAGAATGCATTAGTAAGACAGCAGTTTACTTTGGCATTAAAAAACGAGTACCCTTTTGTTTGTCTGTTTGCTTTGTCCGTAAATGGCTGTATTCAAAATGTGTACATTTCCACTTTCCGATATTTACTGTGTGTATCAGGTGCCGAGTGATTGTGAGGCTTCAGCAAAATGATTAAATTTGATCAAGTTGTTGAAACCATAGCTAGAGCAGGAGTTTATATACTGTAACCTGACCCACGGCCCTTTTGATCTTACTACTGGATGGAGGAGGCATGTCTGGTCCGCAGCAGGAATAAATGAAGACAACAGGTTGTAGTTCAAAGCAGTTAAAACCGCTGTTTTTATTTAACTGGAGCGGCAGGCAAAAGGATAAAGCTCAGATAGGCAATGCCAACAACACACCCACAATACCACCAAAGCCCCGCGCAGGCAGCTCCTAAGTAGGGATTCCCCCGAGCCCTATTGGCTCAAACACAGGGCACATTTACATACACACGGACCAATTGCTCAGACCCTCGGTCCCACGCAAACAGCTTACTGGCAGAACCGAACACAAATCACAGTGCAGCCGAAACAGACCCCTCTCTCATGCAGCTGCACTGTGCACGTGACAACCTAGGCAGCCCGCCAGCACTGCCTAGACACGAAACACGCTTCCACTCACAGACTCACGCAGGGTGACACACACAAATGGCAGGGAAGACAGCACACACACACTGTACAGAAATACACAGAAATACACTATTTACAAGAGAAGCAATAGTCCCAGTCCCCCTGAAAGTTCAGTGCAGCACACAAAAAGTCCCACTTGGCGGTACTGCGAGACCTGACGCTACAATATAAAGCATTTTGGTCATAAAATTGATGGCCACAAAAATGTTGTTTTAAAAAGGCCATCATAGAGGGTGCATGACTATTGTAGAAACTGGATTCCAGGTCAGATGCCACTGGTAACAGATGGAGGAAACATTAGTCTCTATGTGATTAGAACATGTGCAGGGTTAGAATGCAGCTACTGAGAAAACCACTGACATTTTATGTATTTTATGTGGATGTTTACTGTGGAGCAAAACTACCCCAGCCTGTTAGTGCCAATGTAAATTGCAATGGGCCCGTTAGTGCCAATGTAAATTGCTCTTAACAGAGTAATCCACTTAGACAGTAGATACTGTATATATTTGTATTTCTTATATATATACTGTATACAGTGAAACATCTCTTAACATAAAAGTTGACCACATGCATTTCCATTTTCTTGTCAATAATAAAATGAGAATTCAGTATCCTGCTCTTCTGAAAATCAGAGAGTTTCTTACCCTTGACACTATTGTAGACATCAACAGTTTTTTTCCTATGGGTACCATAGTTCTTGCTGTTGTCATGTCAAGTGACTGATCAAAGTGAATGTGGTTCAAAGAAAGAAAACTACTGACCCATTCCTGATTTATAGCCCAAAGGTAATATGTCATATTCTTCTTCTTCTTCTTCTTCTTCTTATGAATTTTTGGTGGTATCATTACGAAATGGCAGTTCATATACATGCTGATAACATTAGTCCCATCATACAGACACATTAAGTCATGGACCCCACAAACCAGCCTTGCAACTCATAATGCCGGTTGAATACTGTGACAGGCTGACTCGAGTGGTGACGTACCCAGACGAGGAAGCTGACACAGAGGCAAGTACTTGCGAGGTTGAAAGTGCTGGTACGTGTATATTTATTTAAACAAAAATAAACCAATAATTTTCACAAAAAAAACACTGCTCACAGAGCCAAATAAATGGTCAAACAAAAACAAATCTTGAACACAAAACTGACACCAACAAGTACTGTGCTGATGATTCCAGTTAGCTTAGCAATTAGATTATTTTCGTTTTTATTTTCTGTTTCGTTTTAAATTTCAATTTGCAGCATTTCTCTTGTTCTTCTTTCCAAAACACACACACGATCAGCAAATGCTGCAGGTTTTTATACATGTGACCATCTCCAGATTAGTAATACCGGTACATTAGTCATCTGGAGATGGTCCTATTCTGCAAAACTTTTTAATATCTGCATGGTCAACAGCAACTCTTAATTAATTCGCTGCCGACCATGCATTCTCACGAGATATCTGACATCACCTCTGCCAGACCACATCCAAACCAAACAATAATACATTTAAATTCAAACAGCCATTTAAATAAATCCCACACAATACATTTAAAGCCTGTACTTGTACTTTGCTTGAACAAAAGTTATTGTATTTCTTGCTCTTATTGTATTACTTGTATTGTAACACTTGAAATGTATTTGCTTACGATTGTAAGTCGCCCCGGATAAGGGCGTCTGCTAAGAAATAAATAATAATAATAATAATAATAATAATAATAATAATAATAAAAGCCTAATACACTACACAGTGATTATACAGGCCCCTTTTCCCTGTGTTTTTAACTAAACACTAATACAAATCCCCATTCTTAAATAAACATAAACAATACATTTTATCAGCAGGGCTAATTACCTGCAGGGCTCTCATCTGCTCTGCTACAAATACCCTTGGACTTGTGTATATAAAAAAAAAATACATGATGAATATAGAATTATTTATGTTACACCAAATTGATGTATGTATTATTAAGATGATATGGTAACTGAATATGTTCTGGAGTGACAGTTCAATGGTGGCTTAATAACTTTATGTCAAGAACACGTATGAATCAATGAGTGGTTGTGATTGTTTGTCCGATCAAGGCACATGCCTTGCTATCCTTGGCAGCATCTTACTGTTTGTTGAACAATATCACCTCCACTATAAAAAAAGTGTCTCCAAAAAAGTGACAGCATTTTATTCCTAACCCTAAGCCAAATCATCCAGTACCTTACCCAAACAGGTCATTACTGTATTGCTTGCTTAAAAAATATCCACTATGAGAACTACAACATCTATGACAACAAAACTCTGTCAGCCAATCACCTTTTAGGTTTTACAGTAGGTAAGGATTTACAATGATCTTTAGATTTGAACCTAAAGCATATAAGTACATCCCTTTCAAGGGCCAACAGAAATCTTATACAGCCTTTAAAAAAAAAAAAAAAAAAAAAAAAAGTTGAGAATTTAAGAATTTGCACTGGCTCACTGATAAGTGAAAAAGGAGCGAGAGGGAGGCGTGGGTGGGGCTGCACCCTGATACTCTATTCATTGGAAAGCTTCATTCAAAACAGCATTGCAAGGCTTTTTGGTAAATCCTAAAGAGGGAAATACTTTTTACTTAGCTGAGTCATTGGTTTTATGTGAGCCAAGTGGTCAGCAGCTTTTTCTTTTAGGTAAATCCTCAAAGGTTTGAAGAGCATTGCAGACTCTTTGGTTTTAATATATTTACCATTTTCCAAGTATTTGGAAGCTACTGGAAAACATGATTTGCCACATAGTACCATGACCTCACAAAGCAACAATGTATTTGCTTGAACATTTCCAAGATCTTTTAAGAAAGGAAACATTTGGTTCTTTAATGACACGTTTACATCATGATTAAGTCATCTTAAATGGTTTCAGTACCATAGCATTGAAACATATGGTAAATATTATTTTCTTTATGACTGTAACCTTCATTTGTTTCTCTATTAGACACATCCCTCGAATGATATATATATATTTAATCACCGTTTTAGACACAAAAATAGTCAGCTTTAAGTGTAGTTAATTCAGATAATTTATTTGTATGTGTAAATAACTCATTCAGTATGTAATGTGTTAAAAGAGCTAATGTAATATGTTTACCACCCACATACATAGAGAAAACAAGAAATAACATTTACCTTTACATATTATAAACTATAGATTGCAAGTTTACCTGAACTGAAATGTATGCATTTGCATGTTTAGTGGCATCAGTACTATTGGAGGTTGCTGTTTCTTCTCCTCCTTCTAATTTATTGTGAAATGTGGCTTGTAGAAATTTAAATAAATAAAAGTAAAAACAAATATGACTTTCTTTATGTTGCTATTTGGAATTCTCCTCGTGTCTGCCAGGATCATTTTATTAATGCCCTCTTCTGGCTGCCTGCTGGTAAACCCAGGAAAGACAAATCAAGCTAGCCCACAGAGACATAGCTGAAGTTCATTATAAAATTATCGCACATCATGTCTCTATAGATGGGCAAAGAACCACAGGTTAGAAATGTTAATTGGGTAGTAAAATCATTTCCAGTGAGGGTGGTTTCAGCTTGATGATAATGATTATGATGGGGTTGGAGATGGGGAGTTTTCGTGGCCCAACTCTGTGGGACATAAATTGTATTATTGCTGCAAAACAACAAAGTTACATTTACAGGGTTGGGAAAAAAGTTGCTTAGGATATATACATACTTTGATGCATGCAAAGTGATTTGTGGCTGCAAAACACCCATATTGCTGCCAAAATCTGCGTTTGCACGTGCAATGGTTTTCACTGTTCTGCACCTATTATCAAATTAGCACTTTGCCACCATTAATCAATTTAAATGGTATTGAAATGCATTCAAATGAAGAAAAGAGCACAGAATTGGGTGGGGATCTGGAATACCAAGCGGGCGCAAATATTCTAATGTGATATAAGGATTTTGCCTTGCACTTGGGCAATTGCTGACCCTCCAAAAACTTTGCACCTCCTCTGACAAGGTGCAAACCATTGTAGAAGCGAGTAATTAAGAGCTGTATAAAACCACACACCTTCAGAGACCTTTCATTGGCCTCAGGATGGCTGCTGTGGTACACTTCCTGATGCAGCGACGCTTGGCTCTTGTTGAGGAGAGGCAGGAAAACCTTCAGAGGAGAAGGACAAGACAGAGAAGACCCTGCATATTCAAACCCAGGGTCACTTTGTTTGGGCATTATCGTCTTACCCCGCAGGTCATCCTAGACCTAATAGCTGAATTTCACCTGTTCATCACCTGGTTGACTGTCCTCCTGGTAACACCGACAGCATTGACTTTCTCCATTATAGAGGACCATATGGCCTCCAAATAACAATTTCATGCTGAGTGACCTCAGCCATAAGAACTCTCAGCTCCTCCTCAGAAAACTTGTATTTTCTTTTCTGTGCACCAAGGGGACTTTGCTGCCCTTCCTCTGACATATTTTTAGTTTGGTTTGATTTTTGTGCTCCACAAATCTCATACAGCACCTACTGCTTTCTGTACTCCTAACTCACCTCACCTCTGGGCTGTAACTGCAGCCGCTAAATACCCCGATGCACAGGGGGCACTCATTGCAACCCTCATTATCATGATTGCAGCTCATTATTTGTGCATGTTGATTAATTTGCATTGCCCTTAAGCTTACATAAGCCACAGTGCAAAATAATTGCCTGGCTGCTAGGCAATTTGGATTTTGCAGCCGTAATTGTTTGCACTACACCTATCCTTACATCAGCCCCATAATGTGTTGTACTGGCACAGAACATTCTCCTAAGGAAGGTGCTTTTGATTGTGTTTCCCATGGATTGTTCTAGCTTGTTTTAGCACTCTGCATCCTCAAGATAAGCCAAAGTATATCTGGGCATACTGTAAACCAAGTGACTTCTTATGCCAGCCTTGCATAACTTTTCTAGGCAAGAAGTGATCTTTTTTTTTTCTCCACTAAATTGTACATTTTAGTTAAAGATTGGTGATAACATTATACACCTGCAGCCTATGTCATCACATCTCAGCTACAAAGCAGAATTGGTCTTAGATAATATTTGTAAAGGAGACCTCAGATAGGAATACTACTCCATGATATCATAACTTAACCCATTTCAGAGTTCCTGACTTCCAGGTCCTTTTCCAGAAAGACTAGATAATAAATCCTTGTATCCTGTAATTCCAATACAAATTCTACCTAATTTGAGTCTTCACTTTCTTGCTAAAATATACATATGTCAGGACTAGTCATCCCTTTAATTGAGATGCTGCCTCTTTGCACAATGCATTCTTCAAAAAATAACAATTATTACAAATATTTTGAATAATTATGCTGACCTGCACATATGACAGCTCTGCAGATAAACACATTGTATGTTACAGGGGAGTGGGGTTTTGTTGCAGCAGTTTAGCTTAAATGTGTTCAACTACAAAAAACTACAAAAAAAGAAAAAGAGCAGTAGCATAAATTGTCAGCCACTCAAAATACAGTCAGATAAGGTGACTGGGCTGATTGTTTCAAAAGTCACAGTTAAGGTACAGTTAAGAATAAACACTACGCTTGGTGGATCATCACAGAATAAATATTGCTTCTGTCTGTGTTTATCAATCAGCAAAACAATTATTATCTTGTATGATCGGTAATGAAAGTGGAATAAGAGCTGCAAAAAAAGATCCCTGCTGTGGGCAAGTGGAATAGTGGATTGCCCCATCGTTACAGTATGTGTGAGCAAAATATGATAAGTATGAAAAAAAGTTAATGGCCATGACGTATATCAAGAGTTTGTACAGAATAGTATAGAATACGGAATGGCAATACATTATTAAATGTTTCATTAGATAAGAGGTATTTGTATTGTAGTAAAATGTCTTGTGTTCTTAAGATAAGTTTGACATACAGACAGACACATCCATATATCCCAACAATCTGATATTCCCAATAACTTTTTGCTAAATAATATTCAATACAATTTAACAAGCAGTTTTCCAGATATATGCAAAAATGTACAGTGAGTTTGACATACAGATGGACAAATGTACATACATATAGACACCTCCATATCTCCCCAGAATAGAATACTCATAAGCTAAAAAAATGTTATTGCCAGTGTTAATTGGATAAGCGGTTTCCCAGATACAGTAATCTGTCTCGTATCCGCCCGTCACATATCCGCCCTAACCGTTTATCCGCCATGATCAATCTCTTCAGCAACGTTAGTTTATTATTGGACAGTGAAGATTAGTTCAGAGATTGTAGATCCTACCAAAGTTTTCGTACATTGTGTTGTCACGTGAGCTGTTCAGTGTCTTGATATGTAAATAAATCCTGTTTGCCTGCGGGGGGTATCAACTTCAACCTCCGTCTCGATCTCCTGTCTGTCACTCAGCAGTGAATGCACACATCCACACGTCATACGGCTACCCTGTCACAAGCATTAATACCCTGTATCTTTTTAAACAGGGGATTTAGGGGAGCTCCTTAATAAAATTGTGTAAATATAGTAATTGTTACAGCTGTGTATAATAGTATCTAAAACAGTTAATCTGACTTTTTACATATCTGCCCTTACCCTGGTCCCACCGCAGTCGGATATGCGATGGATTACTGTATATGGAGAAAATGTAAAGTGTGATGTATGGCCATACAACCACCTCCACTATATCCCCATCGCCAAGGATTTCATCTCCAGCAGGGTATAATTAACAAACATTACTTAATACTTATTTTTGGGCAGCAATGAGATCAGAATTTGGTATGTTATTTTAGATTCAATTTACAAAAATCCCTGTTTACGTGACTAGAAAGACTAACCTGGGTGCTGTAGATATTACCAGTATTAATGAGAAAAAATTGTGAAAATAGTGGGTTTGCATACGTGGCAAGCTCCAGCCAAAATAATTATATACGCATGCGCACAATCATATAGATAAAAAATATACAGTAGTTAATTTAATATTATTTACCTGGTACAGTATATGATCAGAAATGAAATGGGACAATATGATTGTTGAATTTGTGTATTATTTTATCTGACCAAGAACTCGAGAAATGAAATAACGAATGTGGAGAAACCATATGTGCATGCGTCATTTCATGTGTCACGATGTATGGTGAATTGTGCAAAAAATATGGCTAAAGCAGAAAATGCATTATTGATTAATTAACACAGCACTAATGATAGTGGCCTAACAGTTAGCAATAGCAAAATCCAGACCTAACATCTTGACCTGATTTATTTTCAATAGGAAAACCACTGTGAGATTAATCAAATATGTATGCTCTGTTAATAAGACCAGTAACCTGGACAGTACAACATTCAAAACCTGAATTTTCAATGACCCGAAAAAGGGTGACTGGAGAACTAAAAGGATGTTGTGGATTTCCATTTTACCAACACTGCACAGAATTTGTGATCGAGGCTTTGACATCAAAACTACCAATATTGAACATGCCGTACAGTATGTTTATTTTGTTTGCTTTGTTTTACACAATCAGCTTTTCTTCCCCATTTAAATTAACTTTAAGAATACGAGTTGCTTTAAAGAGACCAATAAAAAAAAAAAAGATGTCCAGATAAGAATGAATGAATAAATAAATAAATATCTACTTTATTTCAACAGCGATGTAATCATCTAAAATGCATTCTTGACCATTTTCTTACATGCTTTCCCTCCAGGGGATGTCAAAATATTGCTGAGTGACTGTGTATAAAAGCCATCAAATGGATACATTTTCAGAGAGATTGTGTCCAGTAAAGCATGTGAAACATGAAACAAATGGAAAAGAAATGTGCCATGGAATTTGAGGCATTATGATGTAGGTACAGAAGATCTAACAAGATGCTGTTTCTTTACCGCAAAAACACAAATAAACTACAGAGGGCAGCAAACATTAACTAGCTGACAAGTAAAGGCAGACGTAAAAACATCATCCCATTCCCATTCTCACCAGCACCTTGTCTTCTGAGCATTGTCATGTTTGTTGTGTGCTGGGTTGGTTATTTTATTTACCCTTTAGTCGCTTGCAGCTGCATTTCTTCACCATGCTGGGCAAATTTGCTAAGACTTCAGTAGGAATATCATAAATTCAAACTAGTTGTATGTGCTGACAGTATCTTGCTGTGATATGCCGCAGGAAACTACAAAACTGCAGAGAAAAATCTATTTCAAGGATTAGAGATTCTTTGACAAATCAAATAAAGGCAGTTATATCATTTTGCTTTCCTTTTTCTCTCCTTAGCCTAGCAATGAATTAAACTGGTCTTGTCCTCACTTCATAAAATGTATAACAGCACTTGAAATACCTTGGCAAATGAAATACATTTTATGAAATCAAGGAATTTATAGCTGTGCAATTATTATCCAGACCACGTCAGCATTATCTACGTCAGTTATTATCCGAAACACATGACTGGAGGTTAGTGCACACCTCACCTTGGACTTAGGAAAGTCTTGTTTTATTTATTTATTTATTTTGTTTTGCTTTTAATACTTTACACAAAGACTGTCATACAGTAACTGAACAGACACATGTCATAAGTAAATATTATAGATGGGAATGTCTATTTAGAAGCAGTATATACTTAAGGGTGTAATAGGTCAGTCCTACAGTATAAACATATTTAAAACCACATTAAAAATCATACATTTTAGCATTTTATTACTCATTGATTTCTATGAGAATTAATATCTGCCCTATTCAGCAGAACAATCATTCAACAGAGCATGTGTACATTCCTTTAAATGCTTTAAATGCTGAAGCCTCTGTGCGACTAGGGCTAGGGCTTAAAACTGCCTGAGAACTTTCTTATGACTACAACATCTGTTTGACTTAGTTTTGAAATTAGTGGTAGAGAGAATCTGACAATACTCGTACTTTTGTAGCGAAGTGTGGTCCCAGACTCTTATTATACTCTTTCACAGCATTTTTTTTTTTTTTTTTTTGTAGATTGTGAAATTATTTTAGGTTTTCTTCATTTCTGAGCTTAGCCCTTATGGAAAAAAACATATATTTTTAATATGTGCTAAAAAAGTATGATCCTTATATTTTTCATATATAGAAATTGGCCCCTTTTTTTATATATTTAAAATATATTTTAGTGTGTAATCCATATATTTATTTTATATGGTGTACCATATATTTTCATTTGTCTGTAATCCATATAAAATAAATATATGGATTACAGACTATATTCCATATATTTTAAACATATAAAAAGGGGCCAATTTCTATATATGAAAAATATAAAGATCATACTTTTCTACCATATATTAAAAATATGTGTTTGTTCCATAAGGGCTATACTATAAAATCATTCAACTTTGCATGCCAGAACATTTCATAAAAATAACAATAATAAGTAAGTAAACAAACCAAATAATAAATAACATTTCTTAGATTTCATGTGTACACTAATGTCTGTAAAGAAACAAATTATAATACCTCACATTGCTCAGTGTAATTACAAAAGATACAGTATGATGTTCCTTTTGATACTGGACACCTTGGACAATGCTACAAATACCTACTTATGAGTGGGTTAATTGTTCACTGGAGTCAATTATCAAAGGCTGTTAACCGTATGTATGCTTTTAAAGCATGCCAAGCTACAGAAGTCCTTGTGTCCTTGTTATTTCCAGGTTGTAGGTCAGATATCCAGGAAACCAGTTACCCAGGCAGCTTACAGCTTAGCTATTAGTTCAGTCACTAGTACCGGAACTAAAATACCTAATCAGTTGCTTCACTTCTGCAACATAATTCAGGTAAATAAATAACTACAGTATATAATGCATTAGTGTACTCTTGTTCTGAGAACAATAGTACTATGATATAATACAGCAATTCCGTTTTTTTGTACTTCTCAATAAACAAGGTCAATTTCCCAATCAGAGAGAATGCTCTCTAGCAGCCAAAGCTAAAAAGCAATACAATACTGCAGCTGTAAGCATTGTTTCCAGTAAACGTGGCAGAATGCACTAGTCATTGGATCCATTTTAGATTATGTCTTAAGCTGCTAGAGTTGATTAATTACAAAACCGTGGCAATACGGTGCAGGTTGAACTTCTCTGGTTTCTGAGAAGGATGTTGGCATGTCCCCAGATTTAAGTATTTGACTCCTTCAGCAGTTATGTTTCACTGTTGATGTAAAATTGTTCATGTTAGGTTATTTTGTGACTCTATGATTTTTTCTTGCACACAAAAGCAAAGTAAAATGTTGTTGCCCTTTTGATTTTGTTTTAGCAAGTTGTCAGATCTTTAAAAAAAAGTAGACAGTGTTTATCTTTTTTTATTATTATTATTTATTTCTTAGCAGACGTCCTTATCCAGGGCGACTTACAATTGTTACAAGATATCACATTATTTTTTATATACAATTACCCATTTATACAGTTGGGCTTTTACTGGAGCAATCTTGCTCAAGGGTACAGCAGCAGTGTCCCCTATCAGGGATTGAACCCACAACCCTCCGGTCAAGAGCCCAAAGCCCTAACCACTACTCCACACTGCCGCCCCAAATTATTGGGAAATGATTTAACTTTCATGTACTGTAGTTGTCCTGTAATGGACTTTGAACCTTTCACTATTTTACTGTTGCAACTGACTCTCTACAGTGCTTGACCAACTGTAAATGGAAATTGTCATTTTGGTCAGGCTATACTGGAAAAAGAAAAAGTGAACTACTCTTTTATCCCCAGTCCATCGCTGTTGTGGCATGATGATATGGAGCAAGGCATAATCAAATTCTAGTTAATAATTAATTATTTTTGTAATTATTTTTGTGCAGTATTTTTTCCCAGCAGCCAGCATCTTTTACCAGACAAGTCACGCATTACAGTAGAGGAAATGCCAAATGTAACTTGTAACTCCCAAACACTAAACTGACTACACACAAAGCAATCCCTTTTCATTTCACTGGGTAAGAAACTGTTTTAATGTCTTAGAATAAAGTCTGTAAATGTGAATTACACCCAAGAGTATTTACAATAATGGCTAATGCAGTCCAACAAAACTGACAAACAGTGTAAACTTTTATTGATTACCAAACAACTAAACTTGCACAATATATCAGTACACTACTGCAGTGACATTTTGCTTGTTCATCAAGTTTCCTTGCCAAGTGCTTGACAGGGAAATGTGTGTTTCCATTCATTTCTATGGAAGCAGGTGATCACAGTATTTTGGGGACCAGTTTAGCATCAGCAAATAGATTTATTTTCACATTAAAAATCTTCTTGCACAAAAATATATAGATACATGAGGCACAAAGACATATAATTGTAAAGGTAAAGAAACAACTGGTGGATGATACTGTTTTATAAAGTAAGCAATGAGTAAATAAAACATGGGTTTAATTAGGTTGATTTCAGAAAACTAGTGTGTGTATATACACACACTTTACAGATATTCCAGATCTTAGATTTGGTTTAGATTGAAAAAGGCATATGTTGCTACTGCATATACAAAACAATTCAGTGTAAATATGAAAATAAAATATTGTACAATACAAATCTACAGTATACCAACCAGAAATGGTTTGTTTGCAACTACTGGAACATTCCAAATATACAACTTTCTTCGGAGCGCAAGTTCTTGGACAGATGCAACGATGAAATAATTCACAGATGTCCCATGTGATTGTCTTCATCTAGGCTCCAGTTTTGGCTGCAAATGTACATTTTATATTGAAGACCTTTCCAGATCCTGTAGTCAAGGGCTTTCATGTCAGCAGTGCTGATGACCTGTCATGAATTGAAAAAAGCTAGATCATGCTTCCTTAGTAAGCATTGCAGTCCTATGCATTTACTACCATGGTAATACAGTACTTGTTTAGCCCTGTTGAAAAGCCACCATGTAAAGGTAGTGGGCAGCCCCTGTCAGCTACAGTCATTTGGCTCATTCATATTGCATTTATGCAATTGTTCTTTAAATGTTTGATTTGCTTTATAAACAACCAGTTCTACCATTTTCTGTCATAGCAACCTTTCCCTATAAGCTTTGTAATTATGACTGCATAGAGACAGTCCAAATCTGTGGAAAAATCAGCAAAAATCTCCTGAAACTTTAAATAGATATTTGTAGAGAAAATTAGAAATACTGCAGATTATTTTTCTGATTAATATTCATAGTTGTGGCTAATAAAAATGTAAATGAAGTGGACAAATAACCATATCAAACAATTTATGGGTAAAATATTTCCAATTTAATGTATCAAACTTTTTTTGTCATAATTATTTTTTTAAAACAAACAAAAAATGTAAGCAGTACATCAGTACATCACATATGATATGACACATTCAAGTCTTATTGGGTCATATTTTTAAGCATTTAATCTGGTCTTTAATTAACTCCTATTTTTTAACGAAAAACGCATCTTTTAATTTTAGAAAACTAGAGCAAAGCAAGGTGTATATTTCATGTCCTTTTGAGCACTCTCAATGTTTTGTTCTTCATTTTGTAACATTGAAAAGTTCTATCACCTAAATATGATTGAAAGACAATACCAAGTAAAAAGAGAGAAATGTGTATTTTTGTACCTTCTATAAATTATGTAAACATTTTAAGTTCAATGGTAATAATATAGTAGAACTTGTTAGACCAGCTAAACAGTACAAGGTGAATGAAATTCAACGTGAATATTAATAACATGCAAAATATTTTAAAAAGCTAAAATTCATGAGGCAGGGTGGTGCTTAAATTTGAATCAGAACTACAGTATCCACCATATATAGCCCCTTTCACACTGGCATGCTTGGAAACTACCCGGTCAGGACCCGGTGTCATTACTGATTTCACACTTCTTTTGATAACTGGGTGACAGAAGCAAATACAAAATGCGTGTATCAATGCCCCGGAAGCAGCTTGTTACAGATGCTTCCATCCAAGCTCCTCTGGATTGAACCGTCGGCCCAAATGTTGATTAGCTCAAACGTTTCTTCATCCCTGCTGAAATCTGGCTTATGGTGTGCCTCAAGCCAAAAAAATATGGCTAAACAGAATAAACAGAAACATTCCTTGCGGAACGAAACGGCTTAGTTGTCTGGTTTTATAGTTTAGGGATTTAAAGAAAAGTTTAGTTTAGCACTCATTGTGGTAGTTAGGTTTTTGTTTGTTTATTTTTATTTCTGTAAATAATAAAAGTGCATGTAAGTGCTTTAAAAAATACTGCTCTGTGTCTGGGTCTGCTGATTTTAAAGGGGTTGTAACAGGGGAGATCTGGACTGACTATCTGGCACATGCATGGTACTGCAGGTAGAGGGCAGCAGTCTGGTAGGATCCGCCTATCAGTCATGGCGATGACACGGAGAGGTGGGGAAGAGGGTGTGTGTGCTTTCCCTCTCTCTGAGTGGCTGAGAGGCGGGCCTTGGGAGATTGCTCGGCCCATAAGAACTGCGCTTGGTTGTGCATTCGGGTGGCCGTGTTTGGAAATATACAGTGATACTGGCAAAAGACACCAGTGTAAAACAAGGACCAGGCAAACCCAGCTGAGGGAGACAGCCTGCCTTAAAATCATTTACAAAGTAAAATAAATAATTACATACCCGAGGGGACGTGTATAGGTATACGGGGAACTCTGGCCACCCTAGTGTATAGAAATAGCTGAGCGTAGGTCGGAGGCCCGTACTGACCGGCTTAGCGGCAGTGGGGGCAATGCGTAAGCAGCATCTTTATTTTGTAGTTTTATTACTGTGTTTTATTTTCCCTTTTCATTTAGCCTTTTGTTTTCATTATTATTTTGAGCACCTATGAGTGCACAAGGATTTCTCCGGTTTACCAGTATTGGTATTCCTATGGTCCTGTGTACCATTGTCGTTACTCAGGCCACGGAAAACAGCGCCCTCTGCGGGCTAAAAGACAAAACAGCCAAAATAATAAAACTGGCCACCAGTGCGGTGGTCTCAAATGAAACTTCTGTCTCCCGTGTGTGTCAGTGAATTGCCCACCACCCTTCCACAGGGGCAAACGAATCTGAGCCGGAAAGCTGTGTTACAATATGTACAGAACATGTTCATCTTCATAACATGACCTGCAATGCTATGTTGAGAATGTTAAGTTTCCTAATGTGCTGTGTTTCTTTTGCTTTCCTAGTAATTAAGATACTGGAATTGTTTAACCATTTTAGATTTACCATGACTGTCACAGGTAAAACTCATTGAAAACAGTTATTGTTTTAAATTTAATTCCTTGTTAAAATAATACACTGCACACTTAGGGTACTTGAGGACCAGGGTTGATAGCCACTGATGCGAAGGTTAATCATCTGTGGGCAAAAGCTTGACATTTTGTAGAGCAACATTACTGTATCTGTCCAAATGTATGGCAAATAACATTACCTTTTTTTCATGCCAAACAATTTCCACATGTAGATCTTGGAATTTACTGCCACTGCATTGAGTATTAAGTACAATAAATGGATAAGAACAATTTAAAATAAGAGCAATTACAAAAAAAGTGAATATGGTTACCTTTAAGAGTAAATCAAGTACAAGATACGGAAAATATAATTATGCTTGAGAGCAGTCATAGAATACAACAATGTGAGGAGCAGTTGAGTGCAAGTACAAGATGATGCAAGTACTGATACAATTGTAAAAGAGTATCTTCCTAGTGATGTGTCCAGAATTTTGATAGCCAGTAATGGCCCATTTTGGTTAAAGCGAGACTAATGACATCTTGCATTGTTTTCTAAATGGGTCTATATATTTTAGCAAGATGTGCACTGACAAGAAACAGAATGAATATGGAGGACTTTCTTTTGTTGGGTATAGAACTGATATTGGTGGAATATTGGCATTACATACACACATGTGTTTTCACTTGTGCTGTATGCGTACAAATCTGAAAAAAAAACTGGTGGCATCTTCGAGATATGTATATTCTAGAACAAAGTGGATAGCTATATCAAGGCCGTAGCCAGCTGTGAGGCACGGGCCTCAGTTAAAATCATACTAATCATTATTTATTTAGGCTCTTTTACACGTTGCTTTGCCGCAAAATAAAATGCATTCCATCCCTCGTTATATGCATACATTATAGCCTCTGTGCTCTTCAAAATCTTTTACCGTCATTGCAGACTACAGCGCCTCAGTTCATACCACCAGAGCTGTTAGTTGAATGGCTTCGAAACAACCAAGGATTATTAGCGACTTGTTTACAAGTTATTATTAATATTCCAATTCTGAACCGCTAGTGGAAGAAGCTTGTAAACTGCAGTTTAGCGGACCCAGTTTATGCACATTTTAACAGATCTATACAATAGTTTACAGGACCCAGGTTGTGAATATTATTACGTCATTTTGGGTAGGGGTTTGAGAGCTTACCGCCGATAGACACTGTAACTTACTATTGTAAGTGCCTCTGTGAATTTTCCCTGGATATATAGATAGGGGAATGCTACACCATTGTATATACTTATTGTGCTGACATTGCATATGCATTTAAATCAGTTTTCAAAATTGTAACCCTTTTTTTCATTTGAAACATGTGTGCGTTTAAAGATTTTTGAAAAGTCAAACCATTTGATATAACAGAAATATGGAAAAATATAGATGATATAGAAGTGGCTTTGTGTGCACTTTGTTTCTTTTGCCTTTTGCCTTTTAAAGTCTGACCACAGAACATGCCTCACCACCACTTATATGTATTTCATTCCATGAGATTGTTCTGATCTATGTACTGTATATATCAATTAACTTCAACTTAATGAATCATTTTATGTTTGTACTAGTGCCAAAGACAAATCATAAAAATGTCAGTAAAGACAACTGGCAAACGTCCAGGTATCGAGGGGATGTTACAGTTATCCTGTAAAATTATTAAGCTGACCATTACCAAGGGGAAATACAGACACATGTATTTATAGTGGCTTTTAAAATAACTGCAGTGGCTCACATAAGAATAATGTTTTAACTTCAGAAGGACTGCTTCTTACATTGTATTTCCTTGTTCTTCTTCTTTCAGACTCTTGCATAATTCCTAAATAACCTGTCCCTGTTGTCAAATAATTAAAACAGGTATTATCCAAAGTTACATATATTTGTTTCTGATTAAGGGTTGACTCAAACAGTATATTGGGATTTCTGTCAAAAAACCTCCTAAACTTAAGTGGCAGTTATGAATTTGAGTAATATAGTATCTGGGAAACTTAATAGAATTCAGCTTTAAGATTGCAACTGCAAGTTTCAGTAGAGAACAGGGACTGCTTTCAGTAGTTTACAGAGATTTTATAATGTCGAGTACTGTATGTCTTTGATCCAAACATTTCACCAAATCAGTCAAATGTGTGGGTATAAATATAACTGTTCTCATGAGGAAATTATGCAGTTTCCAATGATTTTAAACATGTCATGCGAGAAAACCAAAACAATGATCTACAGTATGAATGGTATTTTGTCTGAGGATGTATTAGGTATTAAAATACAGATACAGTAAATTAATGTTTGTGTTTCCTATGCTATTTATGTACACTGAAAGTCAGATTGCAACCCAATTGGCATGGTTTGTGTAATGTGTAGTTCCTGACCACCAACCAATACTTTTGGAATATGCCTACCTTAGGTAGGCATTCGCCGAGCATTTTATGTCAGAGCTGTCTCTCACTATGGTAAGGTAAGCTATCTGTGTCACTAACCTGAGTGTGTTTTGTAAGAACTCCTCTGAGTCGACTGCAGTTCTCTTGTATTCGTGCTAAGAGCTGGCTTGCCGCTCTTGTGGAATCAGTGGCTCCATTTGAGTTGTCTTTTTTTTTCTCGCGGCCTGCGCCTTTTCTTGACTGTCCGTCGTATGAGTGTGACTGCCTGTGCAGTATTGGTGTGTGCGTGTCTTGTCTTTCAACCTACACCTTCAGGGAGTACATCGTTCCTCCGCCGGGGCTCGGCTTGCAGCCCCGTCGCTGAGTGACTCTGCTGGCTGTCGTTCGCGCAGCTTGGACAAAAAAAACCAAAAAAAACCAAGAGTTAGTCAGCCATGTGTTCCTCCATCGGGGCTGTGCTTACCTTGCCCCGCTGTTGAGTAGACCTCGCCAGCTGCCTTGGCCCGCCCACCTCGGTGCGTTGGGCCTTCAGAAAAAAAAAAAGTGTGTTCTCCCTTCTGCTCTGTTCTTTTTCAACTAACTGAGCTCTCGCCCACCGCAGCTTCGGCCTGTGTGTCTCCCCTTGTGCATCCTGCACACTGACCAGGTGGCTGACGCACGGTTGGGTAGGCACCACTGCATTAGCTGCCCCCCGGTGCTTCGGTACCTCGGTGCACGCGGTGCGCACAGTGCTTGGTGCACGCGGTGCTTTGATGCCTCGGTGCGCATAACGCCTCGGTGCACGCGGTGCTCAGTACACTTGGTGTGCAAGGTACTTTACCTAGATTGCTCCAGTTAAAACCCAACTATATAAATGGGTAATTATATGTAAAAATAATGTGATATATTGTAACAATTGGATAAGGGTGTCTGCTAAGAAATAAATAATAATAATAATAAATTACTGATGAAAGCCATCCTTCAAAAAGAATATTACCACTTCATAACATTTATTTGGGACATACAAAAATAGAAAACAAAAAGTGTCACAATGGGTTAAATGGATACAAAATATCAGGAAGGACACTGCAACCCATTTTTAGAAAAAGTCTAAAGTTGTGTTAACACAAACAGTGAAAACTTTCCTTATTTAATGCATATGGTAACACTTTAAAATAAGTGTCTGTTCATGATTATTTCACTGTGTATTAAGAGAAATGTTATGAAGTCATGAAAAGTATGTCATGAACTCAAGCTTGTGACTTTTGAATTCAATAGAAATTTCATTTGAAATCAGTAGGAAATCATGTGTTAGTTACATTGGAATTACAGACACTTATTTTAAAGTGTTACCGATCTGTCATTTTGAAAGTTGTGGTGAATTTGTGAAGTGGTAAATATACATACATTAAGTTATGTTGGGAATAATAGCTAGGCAACAATGTGTAATTTTAACAATTTGTGATTTAGCAGTGTGGAGCAGTGGCAGCAGTGTGGAGTAGTGGTTAGGGCTCTGGACTCTTGACCGGAGGGTTGTGGGTTCAATCCCTGGTTGGGGACACTGCTGCTGTACCCTTGAGCAAGGTACTTTACCTAGATTGCTCCAGTAAAAAACCCAGCTGTATAAATGGGTAATTGTATGTAAAAATAATGTGTAAAAAATAATGTAATTGTATGTAAAAAATAATGTGATATCTTGTAACAATTGTAAGTCGCCCTGGATAAGGGCGTCTGCTAAGAAATAAATAATATATAATAATTTATCACTTAATGATCTAATGTGTCTTCAAATACTGGCCACCATACCCATGGGCAGAGTTTGAAGGAAATATTTAACTTTATTTTCCATTTATTGCGATGAGTCAATAATAAAGCTAAATCATTATGAGCAGTTTATTTAATTTTAAGATTATAAACTTTCACGTACATATTTAGGATTTTTAGGATTATAATGCATGGATTAAATAAGACAACCAATTTAAATGTAGTTATGTCCTATAAAAAGTTGTCCGTGCTCTGTATGATATGTTAAGACACATAAAAAATGACTAACCATGTCCTAAATCTAGTTGACTATATTGTCATCCCTGTAAAATCAATCTTAACAACAGTCGGTTTATTGAATGTGGCCTATGATCCTATAACAAAGATCCTTGCTTGATAAATGCAAGTGGTAGTGATAAATATCACCCTCACAACCATGTGTCATCAGTTTCTGTTCTATTATACTACTGGTTGTCAATGATAAGGACTTATCAACATAACCTGTACCACAAAATTAAATGGTCAATGTTTTACCCATCTGTATTCTAAGAATACAGTCAGGAGATGCCCACTAATATGCCAAACTTTTACCTCACTAAGGACAGTTCCAGAAAGTAATATTAACAGTACTTTACTATGATAAATAACACATAGTTATTTATGACACATGTTCAGTTTGTAGACTGAAGAAACACAACTGCTACAAAAAGTAACACAGCTAGACAGGACATACTGCATTACAATACAAAACAATATGCAGTACAGTAAAGAGCACTTTAGATCTTCATAGCCTTTCTTGAGCAACATTTACATCAGACTAACAGCACAGCATTTCAAAAACCATTCTGGTCAATTCAAAACCATTCCTGTATTTATTAAGAGTTAAGTAGTGTAAACTACATACGTAATGTAAAAGACTAGTGTTTCTTTACTTGATCTTGCCAACTGACAGGTGGCAGAATTCAAGGTTCAATTTCAGCGCTTTCCATAGACTAATAAATAATCAGAAAGTTTAAAAAAAAGATTAATCACAGAAGATGTGGTATTTTTTAAACACAAAATGAAAATCTCCAAATGAATGCTGAACTTTGTTTGCTGTTGGCATGAGGCTAAAACCTTGTGCTTCATGCAGTTTCTCTTCTGTGAATGAGAGTCCACTGGCAGTATCTGACCGTTGTTTCTTTAGTCTAAGTAAACCATGAATAGACTTTCCAAAGTAAGACACTCTGACCATCTTCGCTCTTGGAGCACTTTTCTGGCTAGATTTTCAATGTGGTTCTCTCCTCCTGTGTTATTTATTGAACTAACATCTAACATTTATAATATGCTTATAGATATTTCACAATTTAACACATTTAAATAAAATCCAAACTAAAATGGTCTGAATACAAATATGTATTTAATATTCCCGAGTGCAGCAGGTGATTAATACATTCATGGAATAATAAACCGATATGATAGAGGCGTTGTACAAATTCAAAGGGTAACAATTATTCCTTTAAAGGAGTCCTGCTAAACAGAATATTTAAAATATTTTGACATAACAGTTGTACTTTCTTTAACATTGATTTAATAAATCTGTATGATGGCATTAGCTACTTCATGTTCATCACTGCATTGGAGGCCTGCCACAGTTTGTTCACCACCCCCACTCTCATTTACATAGTACTTAATGAGGATTATTTCAGTTGATTAAGTCATTGAGTTATAAGGCAAACACATCAATATGTGTCAGTTATTTTCTTAAGGTCAAGTCATTGTAATGATTCCATGCACATCAAGCTAGTTATGTACATAGACAGTATTTTGTGTCACATGCAAATGTTGTGATGTGTAAATGGGAGATACAGTACTGCAGTATCAAAAACTGTGAATTTAAACATTTTTGTGAAGAATCGTAGCTAACCATCATTCACAGTTACTGTAAAAATAACTGCAGTACAGTACTACCTCAGGATTTAGAAACCTCAGAGGCATAGACAGGCAACCATGGGTGATGGGCTTGACAAACATTCCAAATAGAAAAGCAGTGCATGCTTTGAGACCTAAAAATAAGAAGGAAGTGGGACGTGTAATGTGACAGTCTTTGAGGAGCCAGGGGAAAGGGAAGGAGCTTAGCTGTTGCTTTTATTTATTTGGCATTTATTCCATCTGGTTTGACATGATTGGTTTAGATTGAAAACAGCTCATTAATATTTTATGTTAAGGAGTGTTAAACATACAGTAGGTTAAAATGAGCACCCTATACATAAAGACAAGGAATGATCAACTGTGAAAACAAAAGAAAGCAGGGCTGGAATTTGTAATTGGAACTGTAATGCACAGAATTTTTTGGATTGAGACAAATTAAAAAGAAAAAATATGGACATAATTTAGATTTTCTATTTAACATGTAACCAAAGAAACAACAAAATCACAAAAGTCTACTGGAAGCCATAATAGTTGTACAGTATTTCATGTTAAATTTTTCAGTTGTTGTCCGTTTTTCGTTAATGATATGGAAAACTATAAAGCTATATGTAATTCAATATGTTAACGTAACATTATTCAGCAGGCTTAATTCGACTTTATGAAGCAAAATACGGTAATTCTATAGGGTGAAAAAAAGCATTTCAAATTGAAAATAGAATTATTCGTATCATAGTGCACTTCATGTATTCAGAAAGCTGGCATTCTGTCAATGTTTTTAGTGTTGATAAACAGGTTTTTTGGCTTTTGAAAAAAAAAAAAAAAACATACCCTGGAGTTGTGAATCTGCTCTTGGGATCAGACTTTTTTTTTTTTTTTTTTCTTTGGAGGCTGTAGTAGAAGAACAACGATGGCAAATCTGTGCTATTTCTGTACATTTACCGATGCACCTTATTGACATAGTTCTTCCTTCCCAGTGGCATACTTTCAACACGTGCAGATCCAAGGCTAAATTTGTAGAATTCCTTATCACAAAATGCTCTTTCAAATGGCTTTTAAAATAGTTTTGAGAGGTGTTGTACTTTTTAACCATTTGCGAATAGCCTACGGTAGTATAACACAAAAAAAAAAACAAAAAAAAAAACAGGTATGTCATGTCTCCATGACCATTTCCAATGTATTTCGACAGATCCCTTTAAAAATGGACAGATCTGAGTGTAATTTTTTTTTTGGTCGAATAGATTTTTAAAGTGTGAGGGCTGAGTTGATTCCAGGGAGTTGATCCCATTTTGTGACGTCACTCTCCCAGCCCCTCTCTGCTTCACTGCCTACTTCTCAGTCTGTGTTTGAGTCTCAACAGCAAGGACCGAGTTCTAGTTACGTTGAACTACACATTTACAGCACATTTGGTTATGAGAGAAAAAAAAACATCTCACACACAGGAAATACCTATTATGTTCATCTCTAAATAACAGCTCCAGGGTTCACTCCTGCTTTATTTTGGTTCAGTCTTTGTTCAAAGAAAGACATTGCTTCAAGAGATAAGAAAAAGACAAATAAAGAGACTGTTGTTTAGATGGTGGATTATTTCACTCCTGCTGTACTGCTCTGGATGTAACTCGCAACGATTCTGAAATTGACAAGAACAGGAGAAATACAGGTTTCATATTTAAAGATCCAGCATGCTCTTATTAAGGTAAATATCTGTCATGTCATCGTTATACCTATCGCCGGGGCTCTATTTTAATGTTTAAACAGCTTGATGGATACTAGTGTTACAGTGTTATGAAGGGGATAGTTCTATGTGTGTATTGCATTATTGCCGTAACTGGAAATTTGTCATTTTTGTGTGTTTTTTTTTATTTTTATTTTTTTTTTGTACATATGATGTGTTAGCCTATATCGTGTTTGGATAACGGTAAAACACATCTTGTTCAATAATATTGCTATTTAGAAGCACTTTTTCAACTTGTCCTGTGTGGAAGAATGTTTGGTTAGGTCTGTCTGTGGTGAATAGAATCCGCTGAACCTTTTATTTTTCTTTCCTGTGATGTACCGTGAATTGTATTACAGTAGGGTTTACTAAAGAATTAAAAATACAAATCACAAATGCGGTTAAAAAAAAAAAAAAAAAGTTATCATAATGGGCCGTTTGTTATGAGTAAGATGGCACGGTAGGAATATTTTTATTTGTCATGGCTTAGTTTTACAACCATATACCTAAATTAAATCCTGGAGTATAATATCACTAAAAGTGAAAGAATTCTTGATTGCTGGATGTTGTTTTAATACAGTTACAATGTAATGTAGATGATAATAATAATAATAATAATAATAATAATAATAATAATAATTAACACCTTCGACAAAGTTGTAGAGACAACGTTATATAAATCACACACATTGTGTGTGATTTATATAACGGTGTCTCGAGTTGCAGGCTCTCTCTCTCTCTCTCTCTCTCTCTCTCTCTCTCTCTCTCTCTCTCTATATACATGTAGATGGTTCTTAAAACGTGTTTTCTTTTTATTTAGGCAATTGAGTTTAAGATTCAGATTTGACAGGGTCTGCTAATGCAGATGCAGATTGTATTTGATATATCTGAATTATTAAACTTATGGGATTATTTCCTAAAGTAGCTTTGTTTTAGAATCACTTCTGAGATGGAACATGGGCTAATTATATGCCAAGCTTGTAAAGGGGTATATAAATAAAGCATATACATGTACAAATAGTGCTTACATTACTTTCATTCAAACAGAGTAGAATTTTTGCCTTATAGTTCTTGGAAATGAGCCAGGCATTTATAAAAATCTAGTATTATGTCAGTAAATTGTGGTATCTTTTATTGTTTAAATGTTTTTTAAAGTTAGTCATAATATTGCAGTCCCTCAAACTGAACTGAATCTACTATAAAGCATCAAGTGCTGTAAGCACTATTGTAAACTCCTTCCAAAATGGCAAGTGTACTTACTTTGGTAAATTAATTAAAGCCTTAAAAGTACCTAATTTCTATGTCCGAACATATTAAAATGAAATTATCGGGCTCAGAAAAGGAAATCCACTTAAAAAAGTAGGCCTATCCCCTGCATTTTGATAATTGATGGTAATTGTAATTTAATACAGTCCATTTGTGATCAACCAAGAAGAGAATCCATATTTATGTGTTGACTGGCTTTGAAATTGTATTGGGGGGTGGGGGGTGGGGGGTGGATGGTGGGGGGTCGGGGTCAGGTGGGGACTAGCCGTAGGGCTGGATATCAGGGCTTCCCTGGGTGGTGTTGTCCTTGTTGAACCACTAGGGGTCTGCAAACACTGCACAGGGTAGTCCAACTTGTACAACAAACACCAGGGCAATGCCACAGTGCATTCCCTTACACTGAGAGAAAATGCATACAGTACTGATCAGTTCATTAGGACTGCTTAATCAGGTCATTAGCATGAAGACTGCCACTGAAGAAGTATTTTGTAATTTCAGTAAACACACATAAAATTGGACATTTGCTGTTAGTTTAAATATGAGGTCGTCAGACACTTTCTAATTATTATTATTATTATTATTATTATTATTATTATTATTATTATTATTATTATTATTATTATTATTGTTGTTATTAGTAGTAGTAGTCGTAGTAGTCATAGTAGTAGTAATAATAATACATACTAATAACAATATGACTACTACGACTACTACTAATAATAGTAATAATAATAATATCAGTACTGCGACTCTGACTACTACGACAACTACGACTACTAATAATATTAATAATAATGATAATAATAACAATAATAATTTGCACATTGATTTTGGAGGAATAACGCTTACAGGTTTGCTTAGCCTTTGCACATTTATTTTCTGCAGCTTCAATTGCAACATCTCAGTTCACAAAAGGGGCTCATAATAAGCCATTGTAAAAAGGATGTCTGTAATTCAACACTGCCAATTCTGTTAACCTTATGTAAATATTAAAGGTATAGCGAGTTATTGAATTACTCTTTTGAGCAAGGATAAAGTGTACCTAGGTAATAGATCTACCATCAACATATCTATTTCAATTGCAATGGTATTAAAAAGTTTTTTGTTGTTCATTGTATTTATGCCCCAACTAGACCACTTTTACATGCATTTATTACACATAAACAAGACTATTTGATTGTAAAATTATGCAGAACATTTTATTTATTTATTTATTTTTTTTTTTTTACACCATCAGTATGTGCACAGGTGCTATGGATTAAGTAAACTACTTGCAGTTTCTCCATGAGTTCTTAATTATTATGCATAATTGTAGCCATTTGCATTGCATTACATTGAGTGACAATGTTATTAAAAGGTTAAAAAAGTGCAATAAAGGCTGTTATGGAGTGTGTGGGGTGGAAGGCTACATTTTGACAATAGTCAGCACTCTTAACATCCACACTAAGGCAGCAAAACAGGCTTTTTTGTAGGTTTCACACATTCTGGTTCCATTAAGTAGCAGTTTTCCCAGTTTGACATGGAGCAATTAGGGCCAGATCACTTGTGCTATTCCGCTTCGATTTCCAATTTTTCAATCCTGTCAGGCCGGGTAATTTAAAACAGACAAAAACAAAAAACATGCATAGGTCTTGAAGATGGTTTTTTTTTTTTTTTTTTTTAAATTGCGTGTGCTACATATTGTTTTGTTTGTACCACATCAGTTATGTAGATTGGAACACAGCAGTGACACAGGTATTGCAAAATCAGGTTCCAAGCTGAATGTTGTGGGTGTTCAGTAAGGATTTTCAGATCTGAGAGACTGCTATATTATTAGCTAATAATAGCTGGTGAGCAATTATTTTCAATGGGCTCATCCACTTGATATTTCCCATAATAACTCTGGGTTTATGTAGCACCTCCCCCCCCCCCCATGCATTATTCTCTATGTAGTGGAGAGGGAGGGGGTAGTTACTGAAAAGGGAATTCCTTCTAGATACTGTATAAATGCAGACTGATACTTGTTACAATTTTTATTTTTTACCATGTTAGCACTGTGCTGTAATTTTGGTATAAATGAACAAGAACACTCTAAAAATGTTAATGAATAAGATTACATTTGGTGCACAAATGAAGGACAGGTGTTTTTGTACTATACTGGTGTATAATCCCCTTTATAAGCTAAAAGGTAACACCTTTATTTTAAAATAGTCTTCTCAAGGGTTAATACATTGCTGATACCCTGCCATTCACTGTTGGCTCATTCTCAGTCTAAAATTAAAAGCAGCACTTCCTGATGAAAACAGCAGTTAGTGTTGGGTGGCAAATTGTGGCAATATATTTAATTTATAATCATGGAAAATCTAGCAGATTATTCTTTTTTTTTCTACTTCTGGGACTGTGAAGTCAGTGTTTAAAAATATTCCTTCATAAATTATCAATGATTTACCAGGCAGGAAAGGAGCAGAATAATTATTTCACCCTTGGATTGCTGCACTAAAAGCTTCTATAGTACATTATTTCAGAGAAATCGGATGATGTAGGAAAGATTACTTACATTGAAAGCTGTGTCTCATTTTATGCTTTTATTTTATTTTGTCCCCCGCAGTAGGCTATATTATAAAAAAAAATAGTGTTTTGCATCACAATTACACTAAAGATGAGCAACATGGTATGCATGGTAATATTTAAAAAAAAATGCATTTTCCTTTTCTGAAATAATATACATTTGTAGTTATTAATGATAAAAATAGCCATCTGTGTGGGCTTTCCATATGAAAACGTATACAGAAAGCGATTCTGTTTTATTGGTTAGTGAAAGATTCATAATTTGTAATAGGCATTTGAGAAAGTATACTGAATATTTAATCAAATTGGTGTACATAATTTGAAACCAGGAATTATGTTCATGGCCACGTAAACAGGTAACATTTACTGTACACGGGTGTGCAATTAAAAAAAAACAAAAAAAAAACAACTCTTGCCCAAGGGCAAAATGCTGGAAAAAGCTTAAAAATCTACTTGCCCCCTCACCCTCCTACAAAACACACACAGAAATAAAATATAACTTTTAGGATTTTGCTTTTATTAAACAATGAACACAATCAATTAGTGATTAATAATAATTTTTGCTTCGTAAAATCAAATAAAGAAAATGTAATTCAGTACAAACATACTTGCCAGAAATCTTTTTTGTGCATGACACACGGCAAAACAATAATAATAATTAAACTAAAAAGATTCAAACTACGTCAGACTTCATGCACCAGCAAAAAGTCCTTTTATTATGAGGTGCAGCATTTTAGTATCAGGTTTTGGTTTTGATTACCGTATATACCATGATTTTAAAGTGCAGCATTACCGGCATATTAAATTGTTTACATAACCAAGAATGCTTACTGACCCCACATCATTTTTAGTTTTATTTTTTTTACAGAACATGTTGATGAGTTAACAGCTCAATCTGATGGCGAACTTCTTCAAATTACACACCCGTCAAACAATATGGTGTAAAATGAAAACCAGACACGATATTTATAAAATTATTTCTGATCATACTTCCTGACAGTTGTGGCTACCACTGATATGTTTACAGTTTTTAGGTAGGAGATGACTAAATTACACTATGGAGACATTTGTAAAGAAAAATTAATTTGAGTACATTTTAAAACTTATTTTTTACATTCAAACTAGGTAATCGTAGGGTATAAAAATGTTATTCTCTTAATAATCTTCAGATTCTCAGCTGTTTAGAAAGGTATAATACGGTAAACTTGGTGGATATTTGTCCTGATACACAAGCCCGTCAGTCACGTTATGTCAGTAAGACCTCAAACAGGTAGAATGTTCACCAGAGAGGAAAGGTTAAACTTTAAAGGACTGGTTTCTAAACTACATTACCTAGACACTTGTTTCATACGTTTTGGTTTCCTATATTGCCATTGGAAAAAGAGGAATAATTGGGTGTTGCGCTGTCGGTTGTATTAAAAAGCTTTACATACCTACTGCGAACCACTGATTTAAGTACCATATTATAAAATAAATACATTGCTAAACCTTTACTTATAAAATAGTTTAAAGGTTTTTGTAATTTTTATTATGTTAAATATTCTTCCTACAGCTAGCGGTCAAACTTTACTGGGCTCCTACTGTAGACAAAGGCATTGTAATAGTATTGTTGCATTAATTTGAATACATTTGTTACTGTGTGTGACTGAGGGTTTGTGAATTAAAAAGATATTTGTATTTGTGGACTTCCACAGTTTTCAGAATCTTGCGTGTCTCCCTAGAAATCTGTAGGAGTTTTTCTAGCAACAGTACGTTGTGAAGAAGTATAACGGTAAACGTGTTGTCCCTCATACAAATCATGTCATCCCGGGCGTCGGGCTATATGAATTGCACACCCCTGCTGTACAGTGTTGCTCTCCATAATCTCTCCGTATGATCTACCTAATTTCAGCCGTAGCCAAACTACTGACTCTCAGCAAAAGCTGTTTGACCGTTGAGGTCATGGGAACAGCCGGCTAATGAATCCAATGCAGGTCAGGAGCTGTGCCAGATAAGCATGAATGTGACAAATGGTAAACTTGTCTAGTATTTGAAGAATGCTGCACATTCCTGCAATAAACTAACACTTCTCTTCATGACTTTCAATTGGGTCTGATTCCTCTGTCTTTAATCATCCCCACCCCTTACTCAAGTCTGACCTTTGCTGTGCCTGATACTCATTGTTTAAATTCACTGACTGGAAATGCAGCTTCAAAGTATCGACTTGTTTCTAGAGTAATGCTTTTTTGTTGTTTCAGTAATCCGTTTACTTGAAAGGTTGAAATAATATTCAGCATCCTGATAGCAACTGCATGTGTTATTCCGTATACTGTAGACTGTGGTCTGGAACTGTTCTTACTCGGTTGGTACAGTGTAGCTCATATGTCTTTTCTAGTGTGTGCTGTTGTTTTTAAGTTTCTTTGAGAAGATTTCAATCAGACGCTAAGTAGGCGAGAGGAAAAAAGGGATGGCATCACTTAGCTGCTTCCCAGTGCAGCTGTCCTTCCCTGAAAGATTAGGTTTCAGCAGTGATGGATGTAGCCAGTTGTGGGGTTTTGCACCAGGGTCAGTAGTACTGATGAAGGTATTGAATTTACTGCCTCCTGCCCTCTGTTTCCAAAACGGCACTTGGATTTGTTTGATAGAACAGGAAGACACTGTCCCATGGTGGTGTCAGCATTCATAAAAGGAACTCCAGTGCAGTTGTTCAGGAAACACATGTAAAAGATAGACATTGAAAATAAAAAAAAGCTGTTATAAAAAGGTGCAATTAAAGGTCATTTGTGCCCTTTTGTGAATAACAGAGAAAAATGGAAAATAACAGATCTTGTATTCAATTTGTATATTCAGTGTCATGCCAGTGCCATGATGCATCAGAAAGAAATGATCTAAGATGTTGTGTGTTATCACAGCAGTACAAATGAGCAACTGGAGTCAGAAAAGGACTGTTTTCCCCACACGTCAGATTTAATTGCTGTGAAAAATACAGAAAAGTGGATAAATAACTGTTCACAGTTTTGAATTATAGATTCCTTTCGCCCCGTTTAAACAAAAACTGTGCAAGGTAATGGGACCCACAGAGGCAGAAAACAGCTTGAACCCAGCCTTGACATGTTTGTTTGTGATAAACTAATACCCCTTCTCCACTGGCACATCCGACCCATGAGGGCTCGGTATGGTACGGGTACAGGTGGTTCTCCACTGGCTATTTGTCGAGCTGAGCGAGAACCAAACCCTGAAACTTTGGCCTCACAAGACATCTGAATCCGGCTGCGAACCGAGCCAGGGGCGGGGTTAAGGATTTTCATCATTACGTTGCATCAGTCAGTACACTCCAGAAAGAAAAACAACAAACATGGCGGGCAGCAAGTGTGATGAGAGAAAACTGCAGCCTTGGGACACTGAGGAAGTGGAGGCTATAGTGTCTCTGTGGGCAGTTAGAGGTGTTCAGGAAGATCTGGAGTCAGAAATGAGAGTTTATGCCCAAATTTCTGACGATTTGAAGCAAATGGACGTAAACCGTGGGTACGGAACACAAATTTCTCATTGTCGACCTTTATTATATTAATATAAAGAAAAAAATACATAAATAAAACTATTCTAAACTTATTTACAAGAGTATACGCAAACAAAATACTGTCCAGCTGTACCACACATACAACTACGGCTCTCGGTGCGATCGCACAGCTTCTTTTTTTTTTTTTAAGCACCCAAACAAAAAACAAAAAAAAAAAACAACTACCCTTAAACGGGATTTCTTTGGCAAATCTTATTTGTAAAACCTTATTTTTTCCCCTTCAACAGAACTAATTGAAGTAGTAAGTTGATATAATCAGTAAGATTTGTAAAGACATTCCTAAATATATTTACAAAATATAGCAATAGAAGATACACCTGTACCATTGGTCTATTCATTTTTTAACACCATTTGTTTGCACATCTTTTGGCAAACTGAGTTAATTAATAATTCATAACAACTGTCTTTGGTTGCGTGTGACGTCAGTAGCACGGCTCAACTCTGCAGTGTCAAAACAACCCAGGCTCCCCTTAACCACACTGCGAGGATTCGGTACAGCCCTGGCGCGGCTCGGTTGTACAGTGGAAAAGAGGCATAAGGTGATGCAGTGTAGCTGATTTCAAATCTGGTTAAACCTGTGCTACGAACACAGCATATGGTGAGAAATTAAAAATGGAGAAGAAAAGAGAAAGGCTGTGCACACATTGACAATCAGTACATCTTTAGATCACTGTTTATTCAAGGAATTGTATGTGGATCCCTGCCAGGAGGGTGAGACGTGTCCGACTTGGCTGCTTTTCAGTGACTTTATATTTAGCAGTAAAATCCCAACGTTTAAAAAGGGGATATTCACAATTTAGCAATTTATTTCTATTTAAGTCGTGTTTTGATTTCAGAACGTTGAGTGTGTTGTGTTCCGAACAGCCTTCTGAATTTTTGTGCCTTTACATACTACAAAACTCTTAACCCGAACCTTAATAGTTCTCAAAAAAAAAAAAAAAAAATGCAATTATTTATTTGTGTTTTTGTTTTCAGCATAATATCCGTTTCAGGGTTATGAGTCAGGGCTTGAATTACATTTTTTGTGTCATTATTAACGCAAATTCTTATAAACTACTATGAAGAACTGAAGTGTAACTAAAGTTAGTTACTTGAAATGACTGTCAGTTAAAGTGAATTGACTTCCAGTCCCATTGTCTCTCTCACGGTTTTACTTAACTGTGCACCAGCTTTCCCTCATTCCCCAGATGTTGATTATCCAGATATTGCTGTGTCTTGTACACAGTTCCCCCTTGAAAATTGCTATTCATTTAAACTGAAGCAAGTTTAACAGCTTTAAGAGGGATTACAAGATGAATGAGCAAAGCGTGATACAATGTTTTCTCATCAAGAGACTACAATAGAAAGATGTACAATAGTTATGTAAATCACCTGGCCCTTTGTTTTTATTGTATACTTCTCCCTCTTTGATTTCTCTTGCACTTTAACTTAATTTGTAACTCTTGTTTTTAGGAACCAAGGCATATAAAAGTACTTGTTTCACCTTTTAAGTCTGTAGTCTATAATAATAACATTGATAATAAGTATTCAGTATACATTTAATTGTGTACCAAATCTCTCATTCAAGAATATCTTGCAATTTTGAGAACATATCAACAGCCAACTTCATACTTTACCACTTTCAGAGAGAACTTGTCATATGCTGTATCTAGAACCACTTAAATATCTGAGAATGTGTGGGTGTATATATTCAGAAATATAATGTATGCATTCTAAGGTTTTGATATATGTTTTAAAGTTAGCTGAAAACATTTTCAAGTGAGTGCATCATGTTGGGAGATAATATAGAGGCCCTTGTTTATATTTAGTGTGAAGCAAATATGTCTCAGATGACCCTTTAGTGTATTTATAGGAAAGCAGCCTATAAATTTCTTTGCCTTATGAGCCATACTTGTACAGCACGGTCATATAACAGCTTAGGGCATTTTATGAGCCTGCTTATTTTGCATTTGGCTACATTGAACAAATATCTTCTTTTTGTTACAAGAGGCTTGGGGCTTAGCTGTTTAATAGAAACATATACACTGGGAATCTAGGCAAGGTCCTTCAATGGTAGACTTGGGATTTCCACTGGTAAACAGAGTAGGTTCTAATTAGCACTTTTATGGGGATCTGAAGAGGGTGCTAGAAAATGTTTAAGGGAATATACTGATTTGTGTATCTTGTATTTCTGTACAAATTCATAAGGTATAGTCAAGTGACTTCCTCAGCTGACTGCATTTCATTTGGAGGCATGTTGATGTTCTGCAGATTTTTTTCACCCCTGTGTAGCCTCTGCCATTGGTGCACTGGCTTTTCAGACCTGAACAGTGCTAGTCACTAGGATTCCAATGTGGTTAGGGGATTGGGTGCGAGAAAAGGAGTAATTTACTTACTGTATTCCTGCTCACAGACAGCATTGAAGTTGCTGTGGAACAGAGCTAAGAATACCTGGCAGGTCCAGTAACACATTGTAGTCTGAATGAAATAATAATAACAATAACTTAAGTAAATATTCTTGAAATGTATTTGTTTACGACTGTAAGTCGCCCTGGATAAGGACGTATGCTAAGAAATAAATAATAATAATAATAATAATAATAATAATAATAATAATAATAATAATAATAATAATAAATACCGTTGTTAAACTTAGGCTTGTTGGGTGTTTTATTTCCTTAGACTAACGATTTAAAATGATTAATGGTTCCGTGCTCATTACGTTTTTTTTTTTTCTTCTTTTAAACAGCTTATCTGTATTGGTGTCAGGTTAGATGGTTTGGAGTACCTTTGGCAGATCTTACATAAAACACTTTTGAACTGTTTCCCAGGTTAGATTACTAATCAGGCGCTGCAGAACTAATGGGGATGTGGTTGCATAGCACAGAGGGTTACTTGGTGATTTATTAACAGATATCAGCCTACTGCAGTTTTCTTGGCTTCTTTTTTTCAGTAACTTGATACCTGCTTGGCATCTACTTGTTCTTTTAAGGAATGGTTAAAACAAATATTTGATTGTGCAGGATTGCCAACCCCACCGCTGCAGAAATCAGCTCTTAGAAATCAAGAGATTCGGCGATTCGCGAGATTTTATTTTTCAAAACATAAACCAATATTTCAATGCTAAGAGACCACCAGTATTTTGAGTTGTTTTTAAACCTTGTTAAAAATAGCTATAATGAGTCTATAACACCTAAAATCTCTTACAGACCTCTATTAGTGCTTCTCAAAATGCATAACAAAACCAGACAATCCAGATCACCATTCAACATTACAAACAACATTATCTATTATCGTACCTGTTACTGCTGCGCAGGCAGCTGCTGCAATGACAGCTACTGGAGTATTGCATGTTTAGCAATGTGAAGGAGCTGGAAAGCAGCTGCTCCAGTCTGGGTTGAATTTGCATCTACAGTGTTTATGCTTCTTTGTCTTCTGCCATGACTAATGTATACCTTTTGAAAAGTGAAAAATCCCGAGATCCCACAGTACTGTCGCTAGATCACGAACAGATCTTAATTTAACTTAGAAATCATGTGTCTCGCGATGAATGCGTGGGAGTTGGCAATACTGATTGTGTGTAGATTGTAGAGATGTGGGTTATTCAAAGGTCTTGTGTCAAATCATATCAAAGTGCTTATGCCACGGTATGACAATATACAAATACAATCCTTCCACTCTAGTGCTTTATGGTCTTTTATTTCGGTCTTGGATTTTCCCCATTATTGTTCTGTGCTGAATATAGAGCCACAAGGAGACTCTCCTGGACCTGCTACTTGCTCATTGTGTAGTATTGCCACAAGGCACCAGGGAATGAGATATTGTTGCATGCCTATTGTCTGGTGGTTGTATCTTTTCTCACAGCTCAAAAAATGTTTCATTGAAGATGAAGGGTTTACATTAATAGTATTCTCAGCAATTTTATCTTAATTTAATGGTCCTTGATAAACATGCATTATGAAAGCTCTTTCCTTTAATGCATGTGGTGGTATAGCAGTCTTTTTTTAAAAAAAAGAACACCCACAGATGCATATCACACAAAAGCCCACAACAAAAAAGACCCGTTGCTTTAGACTAGATAGGAGTTTTGACCTTTCTGTTAATGTCAGCAGGCAAGACTGCCATAATGCTTTATTTTGCTTATCATCCAATCACAGCAGCCATCTGCAACCCCTGCCTGCCTGAGCAGTCACTGTATCACTGCAGTAATACAATCATGACAGCCTAGTTCTGTTATTTAGGAAGGGAGTAAATGTTTTTCTGGCAATCTGTCCTTTGATTCATTGAAACACTAACACGCAATGTTTGTTGTACTTTGATTTTATACTAATTGGATCTACCTGTTTGTCTATGTGTTTTAATTGGTGGCCATAGTGGGAGGCCACCAATTGAAACACAGGATGATTTCAATTGGTGGATATCCAGATGGCTGTCTCCCAGCAGATGTCTCCCCTCCATTCTCAGCCACAGGGGGGTACTGGGGTCCCTCAGCCAGCCCTCAGACCTCTCCATTCTTCACCAAAAAAACCCAAAAAAACAATCCTTTTCTTCCAAAAAAAATGTGTACCCGCAGTATCTGCTCTGGCCTGGGTCTGTGGAAGAGCTAGATCCCACCCTGCCACCACGTGTGAAAGGGCAGCCGAGCACTGATGACGTTCCCAGCCCAGAAAGCTGGCAGATATACAGGTACTAAGAGTAAAAGGTGCTCTTGTGCGCCATTGTTATTGATACAAAAATAAATATTTTAACAAAAACACTCCTCACAGAGCCAAAATAAAAGGTTTAAACAAAAACACCTAAATCTCCTGACACTCAAAACAAACACAGTGCTTCCTGCACGCGTATCAATTGTTTGAGTTTTCTTTTACTTTTTCTACTTTTGTTTTACCTCGCTCTCTCTTGCACTCGTTCCTCCTTCCTGAACACCCACCTGGAACAACACAAGCTGCAGGCTTTTATACCTAATTAATACTAAATTATTGAATATAGAAATGGTCACATTCTGCATGAGTTTTAGTTTGCATGGCTGACAGTCAATAATCACTGACTGCCGATCGTGCATTCGCAAGAGCTGTCTGGCAGAGACGAGCTGCTAACCCCGCCTCTGCCAGACCACATTCAAACCAAACAATAACAAAACATACTCGTTTTAAATAAACACAAAACACAAAATACATTTCCTTTTAAATCATAATACATGGTTTTTTAAATCAAGACAAAATACATACGCCTGTTTTAAAATAAACAAAACAATACAGTATTTACAATACATTTACAAGCAGGGCTTTGCCCTGCCCCCTCTAATTATGTGCAGGGCGTTTCTTCCCTGCCACAGAGCAGTTAACGTATATATAAAAAAGAAATATTTGCTTATACAAGTAAAGTCCAGTATGAGCATGTAATAAGTATGATAAATGGATGAAAATTATTTCAAGTAAGAGCAATTACAAAAAAAGTGAATACGGATAACTATAAGAGCAAATTAAAATGCAACATACAGGAAGTAGTTATAATTAAGAGCAGTAGTAGAATACGGCAAGGTATGGAGCAGTTCAGTGCAAGTACAAGCTGATGCAAGTACTGGTACCACTGGGTGCCATATAGTCCAGTATAGTCGAGAGTTGTGAGGTTTACAGATGCTGTCTGAACAGGTGTGTCTTGAGGAGGTGCCGGAAGGTGGTCCGGGACTGAGCAGTCCTCAGACTCATGGGTAAGTTGTTCCACCACTAAAGGGCAAGCGAGGAGGAGGAGAGGGCTTTGGAAGCGGGGGAGTAGAGGGGGGGGAGGTACAACTAATCTAACGGCTATTGGTGGAGGAGCGGAGGGGGCGAGAGGGGGTGTAGGGAGAAGTTATTGTCTGGAGATAGTGGTCAAGACAGTGATCAGAGAGTACAAGAGTTTTGAATTAGATGCAAGCAGTGATAGGGTGATAGGGAGCCAGTGCAGAGAGTGGAGCAGCGGTGTAGCGTGGGAGAAACGAGGAAGGGAAAAGACAAGGCAAGCAGCAGAGTTTTGGATGAGCTGGAGCGTACGGGTAGCAGAGGCAGGGAGGCCGGCCAGGAGGGAGTTGCAGTAATCAAGGCGGGACAGTACCAGGGACAGAACTAGGTGCTGTGTGTAGTAGTTGGTGAGGAAGGGGCGAATTCTGCATATGTTGCTGAGGAATATTTAATATTCTTACCTAAAAAAAAGGAAATGCTAAATTGTAGAATATTTCATTTTTTATGTCCACCTTTGAAAGACATTCTATTTTCACCATCAGTGAATTATCAAACAAAATAAAAACATAAATACATGTAAAAATAACAACAGATACATTCAATTTCCCCTTCTTGTACTGGACAAAGCAATCTTTAGCAGAAATATTTCCGATCTTTGATGCAGCTGGTGTCTTTTTTGTTAAAGACATTTTAAAGAAATCGTGCAGTGTGTTCAATCATTTACCGGAAGCAAACTAAACTGGCTGCCAGGTTCCTATATGCAGTGTATCAGGTAGTGCATGAAACATTTGCTGTATTTAAATATGTATATTTACATTATTCTTTCAGAGGTAGGAATTTTCACGGGGTACTGCATGTAACACGGCAATAGGTACATTTCACGGAAATCGTGAAATCTGTGATAACCCTGAAAAAAGTACAGCCTTGCAACTTACGATTGCCTGTTAAATTCCTTGCTAATACAAATATTGCATTCTCAATTCTGCTTAGTAGATGTAAATATGTATTGTGAATTAACCATTGGCTTGGCAGACGGAGGTCTCAAAATGACAACATCAAAAGCCTCTATTTCCAGCTGCAGATACATCCTGTCAACTTGGGGGGGGGGGGGGGGGATGCTGTGTCTTTAAGCACTGGTCCTCAGAACTGTGAGAGTCACTATTAATTTGGCAGCCTATGGGATGCCTTAAAAAATAAAACACAGCATTAATTACAAACAGCAGTGCCATGTCAGAGAATCACTTTTTTCACAATTGTGATTTATATTATTGTTTCAATTTAAGCAAAGCTGGATTTTAAGCAGCATTGTATAAACAGTCTTGCTATTGTTAGCATTCGTGCCACATTAGAATTAGAAGGGCTTGCAGAAGGGACTCCTTATGCACTACTAACTGAGTGCAACTTGGAAACGGTCCAGTAAAATGGAAGGCTATTGTGGAAAGCTGGCATTGATTTTCCGCTTGCTGTATCCGCTGCATTTTGAGTTGCCAGGCCCAGTACTGAGTTGTGTGTGTAAAGTTTTGAACATTTCCAGAGCCCCTGCAGTCTCAAGAGGCTTTATTTGCATGGAGCCTTTTGTAATGGAGCTAAAATGAAACTTTAGCTTAATTTACTGGGCATTGCAGGTGGTCTGGATAGTAACTTATTTTATAAATAATTATTTAAACAGGGTAAAGGTTGCTAACAGTGGATTCCTGTTATATTAAGCTACATTTTTTCTTACTTAGTTTCACATATTTTACCTCATTTTCATGACCTGATGAAGATAAGTTTATGCATTTCATGGAGGGGGGATCTTGGTAAATTGCAGTCTCCCTAATGTCTCATGACAAGCTGAGAGGGATTTTAATATCAAAGATTTAGCCCATTGTGTGTAGCATTGTGCAGGTATGTTTTTTGTGTTCTCTGTTAGTGAAAATTTGTTTCAGTAAAGTGAATACACATTAATTAAATACATACTGAGTACAGCACTGTTATTGTGTGATATGCATGTAGAGGGAGTGGGATTGCGGCGCGGTGAGGGGGTGATTGTGGAGCTTTGCATCTCTGCTTAATGAAAAACTGTGAGATTTGGTAGTCCTGACAGTAAAATACTGTACTGTAATGTCATTTTAATTCAAAGGCCATTACACGTGACACCGCACAGCAGTTAAACTAGGCACCCTCACAAGACGATCGCTTCTCAAGTATACTGTAGTAAAATAGGATTCTGTAGCCTTGAGTAAACATAATCGTGATCATATAACAAGCTGCTTACCCACAAGGACTTGTTTTGATGTATTGTCCTCAGTGATTGAGCACCATTGACATCTGTATACTGTATTATTTAAACTGCTGATGACGTGCTTTTGCTAATTGTAATGTGGCAGAGTGGCCGAGGACAGTGTAAATGATTAGGTTGGAGTCTTGATTTACAGTTTTAAACCGGTGTTGGTTTTAATTTTTTTACACTGCGGTGGCGAAACAACCGCTAATAAGCTCTCAGCTGGAGCACTAACTAAACTACTTTGTGTGGAACTCGAGTTTTGGTTTCTTTTTGTTACTTCTGCTTCCTTACGTCTCTATACCCCCATCACAAAGCTATCGGCTAAGCCATTTCTATCGAGGTGTCATTAACTTTAACAAGCAGTTAACCAATTGACTTTTATCCGTAATTCGTTAAGGAAAAGCAGCTGTGGATTTTTCATGGGCGTGCATACATGCGGGAACTTGTGACATCTAGTGGCCAATCCATTACACTGCAGACAGGGAACAAGCTATTATCAGTCTCATGCCAAGTTTGATTCTACACCACAGTAATCATATCAGTCTGCTTTTAAGAATCAATTGCTTATAAGAATCAAAACACCCGGGACGGATGTGATTCTTATAAACAGAGTGCACTGTATATATATAAAACCAGACTGGGTGCCCCTTAGAGTCCTGCTCAATATGAAATAACAGGCAGTTGAAAGCCAGCTACACCTCAAGTGACTCTTTGGGCATGTCAGGACTAGTTATTTGATGCCTGTGGATATGTTATTTAGATTTCTCTTCATGCAGTAGGCTATATAGACTGTCTGCGCAATATCACATTCAGGTTTAGAAATGTCAGATTTATTTGTTAAAAATTGTTGCCCTCAAACCACAGAACTGTCAGAGTTAACTTTTTTTCTCGTATTTCTAGAATCCTGCAATGGCATGTTCTTTCTGATACTTTTATCTGGCATATGTCATGTGCTGTAAGCATCTTTAGCAGCTTTAAAATATTTCTGATGCAGATGCATACAGCAAACTGAAATGACAGGTAGGATAACAACTTATGTGCCTAATATGAAACGTATATTATATATATATTTTTTATATTACTTTTAGAAAAAAAAAAAAAAAATCGGTTTTACAGGTTTGTATGTACCAATTTACATAATAGTGTTCAATGTAACTGCATCTGTGTTTACAACACAGTTCCTGGATGCTGGCACAGAGCCAGCAGGCAGACGCGTACGCTCCTCCATAGAGTACAATGCAGCCGTCATAGCGGAAGTAGTGTTATATTTTCTTTTTATGTAGTATTGGAAACAATGATTTTGGTTTTACAGTTTTGTATGTACATATAGCTGTTTACACCTAGGGCTGCAATACTAAAATCGGCTACTGTTTAGATCCCTAAAACAAACTCCGTAGGGGTGGATTCAATCAATTTTACTTTAAAACAGACAAATTAGAAGCTAATTTCTTTCAAGTGATAAAAAGAGTGGAGTTCTGAGGACATAAAATACCAGAGGTCCTATAAATGGCAGAGCTGTGATAACAGTGTACACATTGTCCTCCACACTGGTATCTTGATCTTTTCTTCATCCCTCCTGGGGTTATAAGTGCAGAGCAGTGCAGGCTCAGTCAGAGATCCCTGCAGTGCAATTTATCAGTGATGTAGTGAACAGTTTTAATTTTCAAACGGTCGCAGGTTCCCTAGTGTAAAATGACTTACTGGGGCTTGTTCTACATTGTAGTGCTACACTGAAACCCGAGTGATTACTCTTGTCACCACACGAACAAGAGGAAGTGCTCTGTGCATGTTTTGTAACTTCGGTAGTCGGGGGAATTGTGGTGTGAGTGAAAACACAGCGAAAAAGCACTCTAATTAAAGGTCTTTCAGGATGGCTTCATGAGGTAGTAATACGTACTGTAAATGGCTCTGCATTTAATTGTGACAGCCCCAGATTACTGTACAGTAACCCTTTAAGGACTTCTTTCATCTTTCAGCCTTAAAGGCTATGCTAACTTAGAGGGAGGAAGGCACATTGGGGGATTTTCCATGTGTGTTCTAATTTTTCTCGAGACACTGGGCTAGAGCCAAATGAAAAATGGCCCTATACATTTGGGTTTCCATTGGCTCCATTTATTTTACTCGACAAGGCCCTCTTTTCACCTGACGTCATGCAAATGAAGGGGAAAGGAGGAGGTCGATATGCAAATTAGCCATGAATAGCATTCTCGTGCTGTTTTCGCAGACAGACACATGCTTAAATTGGCCTCGAAGAATATAAAGGTTTGTATTAACTTGCTTTTCATTAGCATTTGAAACCATTTCATCTGTTTAAGTGCTCAAAGTTCTCCCTGTCTTTGCTTACAAATCTACTTTCCTTTTGCTCATAAATCAAATTGAGAAAAATAATATGATCATAAAAATCCTAGCTTTCTTTTACAATAAGAAGCAGAACAGGATGCAGACAGTTTTTGTTTTCCACTTTATAGCAGAATAAAAGCCAGTATGATTTATTACCCACGGTTTAAAAAAGTATCATGAAGCCACTTGTCTTGAATTGCAGTTTCAGTAAATTCTGAATGAAGGTCCATATAAACCTTGTTACAGTGATGAAACTGATTTTTAGTTTTAGTAGATTCAATATAGAACCTGCTTTTTGACATGCTTTAAAAAATGATATTATTTTAAAATTGCCTGACTTCTACAAGCATTGTTCTGCTGGGGAGTAGTGGTTAGGGCTCTGGACTCTTGACCGGAGGGTTCATGGGTTCAATCCCCGGTGGGGACACTGCTGCTGTACCCTTGAGCAAGGTACTTTACCTAGATTGCTCCAGTAAAAACCCAGCTGTATAAATGGGTAATTGTATGTAAAAAAACAAACAAACAAACAAAAAAAAATAATACTGTGATATCTTGTAACAATTGTAAGTCGCCCTGGATAAGGGCGTCAGCTAAGAAATAAATAATAATAATAATAATGTTATTCATCTTAATGGTCTTTTACTATACAGCAAACATTGTAAAATCCCCACAATTATAACTGAGACCCTGCTGGGTTATTGCCATACTAGAGCATTTAGTAAAGAACTTCTTTCAATTTGAAAAAATTTGAAAAAAGAAAAAAGGACCAGGGGTCATAAATGGAGATTAGATAAAGGGGCATTCAGAACAGAAAATAGGAGGCACTTTTTTACACAGAGAATTGTGAGGGTCTGGAACCAACTCCCCAGTAATGTTGTTGAAGCTGACACCCTGGGATCCTTCAAGAAGCTGCTTGATGAGATTCTGGGATCAATAAGCTACTAACAACCAAACGAGCAAGATGGGCTGAATGGCCTCCTCTCGTTTGTAAACTTTCTTATGTTCTTATGTTCTTAATTATTTGTCCATTTCTGATGTAAATTTCGGTTGGGATGACTGTTACAATTGAATGTGTTAGTTGTCTTTGTAGATTTGTATTGTTTATTTTCATGAGTTTTAGGGGATACATGTTATATGGATGGAAATTTCAGTTGTAAAAAGCATTTTCTTTGTAGAAAAAGTGTTCCTCATACAGTATAAAGAATCAAGCATTTTTCTCATGCCTCAGTGTTCCTCATAGAGCCTGGTGCTCTCCATATTAAAGATATTTATGAATGTGATGATTAACGACATCATTAAGGAAGTCGCCAACACCCACAAAGCGCCAGGATGACATATGTTTACCACATCCGTTTGGGGTGCACTGGGGGTAGAGAGCACCACAGAATTAGGCCACCTCGTCTTGGCACACAGCTGCCTTTGAGCTCTGAGCAGTAATTGATAGTAACTCGAGTTCATGTCAAATTCACACTTACCTGTTTTGACATCTGTTGATGGTACCTCCCTTTTAATATTTGCTCTGGACAATGACATTGGTATTCTTTGTGAATCGAGAATGCCCCAGTTTTGTTATCTCAGTGAAGGTACTCTACACAGATAATGCTTCACACCTATAAGATCAAATTATCGTCCCAAAGCATTGCAAAGTCAGTTTCAATCAACATATCCCAATAACATGATGCCCATTTTTATGGGGCTATTTTGTAATGTTTTATATACTGATATGTTATAAGTTTGCTAATTCTATAAACACATGAGAAAACTGTGACTGTATTCCTTGATTTTTTTTTTTTTTTACTGAATTTATGTATTAAAATACAATTACAATTATATTTAAAAAATGGATCCTGTAAGTTATCTAACTTTTTGTCAGTGTTTCCTGTTTTCTCTTGAACAATGACTTTGGAAACAGTGAATGCATGACTTGAACTAGAGCAGAATATACAATGGGATTTTGTTAAAATGGTGTGAATTTGTTTTGCAAGGCATTGTCTTTAAAAGGTAACACCTTGAGAGACAATGGTTTAAAATGGTCTTCAGGGAGCAGTGTTTTGCTTGATTAGATACTGCTTTGTTTGAACACAAAACTTTGGTGGAGACAGTAAGCCTACTGATGTGCTTGAATTCTGCCATCAACTCCACAAGCCATATTCTTTAAGGCCCTTTCAAAAATGCAGACCTAGTTTGTTCAGAGTTCAGTTGGATTTTAATTTTTATATGGACCAAATTTTGTTTCATAATGCATTTTGCAAGTGCATCAGACAATTTTGCTGTTGGGTATTTTGTTTCATAAAGATACGTGACACTTTGTGTGGCTGATTTTTATGGTGTCAAGCGAACTAGCATCACCTCTTACCTGAGGCAACCATTTCATGTAAAGTGCAGTGTACTCTGCTTGTTTGATGAAAATCTAAAATCTAAAAAAAGCTCTGAATCACATTGTTGCATTAGCAAATTAACTGAGTTTGAAAGAACACTGTAGAAGCTGCTTGTTTTATCTTATAACTTGGAATCTAAATATCTTTGTACCGGGCACATTTTGCCCAAGGCTGAACTGTTTTATCTGGACTTCAAGTTACATTGCAAACCATGCAGCTGACTCCACTAAAGAACATACGGCGAAAGTATTGAAGTGAACAAACTGAACCAATGCTCATTTTTTGTTTGCAATGAGAAGGAAGGAGTAGGTGTTAATTAAAGTGCTGTTTGTTTCTGCTGTCATTTTAATTTCAAGCTAATGACTCTTGCCCTTGTGCCTTCCATTCTGACAAGTCACTGCCAGTCGCGAAAGGTTGGAGCAAATTGAACAGCTGCTGAGAAAAGATGACTGTTGAAAGAAAATGCAATGAAACAGAACAGCCCTGATCAAAGATTAGACACACATGTAAGAGAGATCTGAACATTTTTAGTATAGAAATTGATAAGAATGTTGAACCAGTGGGTGAGTAATGTTAAATTACATGTTATATATATATATATATATATTTTTTACAAGACAACTGCCGGTCTAGCACAACTATTTTAGTACGTATGAATGGACTAACCGCAATGGTGTGAATATTTTGGTTCAAGACAGATATTACTACCATACTGTACTGTTGATTTAAACATAATAGACCAAAAAAACACAGTACTGAAAGGCACAGACTTAACCTGAAAAAATCTCTTGGTCTACACAGTGTTGTTGTTTCCTCTCATCGCCCCCTCCTGTTTGGTGCATGTTTACTATTCACATCACAGTGTGTGCTACGAGCCTTACAGAGCTAGATCATAGGGGACCCAGCTGTTCTCACTCAAGGACTGATTCTTTTATTAGCCATCAGCAGGCAGACCTGGCTGGATGGAAGGAGGGGTGGGGGCATCCCACGTGCATGGTCTTTCTTTCACTCATGTTAGGGGTACTTTAAGGGCTTTTGACCCTTGTGTGGCAGCTGTTCATGCAGTGACTGGTTAGAAGTTTTGAGGTGGGTGGCGAAGAATATAAGTACACTTAAATAGACTGTAGGTGATTACTTTGGGTGATGACTAAATTTAAAGAAATAAAAAAAAATAAAAAATTTAAATATGTTAGGCAACCGACAGTTTTAGCCTAGTAACTACAATAAAACAGCTCATGTAAGTAAAGGTATTATTTGAAAAGTAATTTAATTTGATATTGCCTACCTGTTGGGTTATAATTTGACAGTGTTTAATTATTTCAATTATTTCAATATTGCCTGTTTGTGTCTGCCAAGAAGACAAGCACTGGACAGAGCTTGCATTTGATAGTGACCTTTGCATGGAATGCTAATGGATTTAAGTGATAATGAAGTTTGGATGAAATAAAATCTTCTGTAGCTAGTTAATAAGTGACAATCCTTTGAGGTATTGTAGAGGCATCCCAGGCATTTAGGCTGAGGAGGTGCCAGAAACCCATTCAGTGGTTTGGGGAGGCTCTAGCCTTTTCGTTATTCTTTGTTGACTCAGTTCATTGAATATGAGAATAGCACACAAGCTCAGCTGGGTTTCTTGGGGCCTGGAAATGGGTAGCATCTTTTCCTAAACCTATGGTACAGCCACCCCTGCAGTTTAGTGTCAGCTGTGAGGCCCTTCAGAAAGACTGAAGGTGTTCCTGACCAAGCTTAAGTATGTGACATCTCTGTCCACTCAAAGAGAATTATGAGACTTAGCTAAACAAACAGTGTCAAGGTGGTAGACGAGAAACCCTAATGCCACAACTTCACTGGATCTGACATACATAAGGCCTCAGGTTTCAAAACTGAAAAACGGCAGTTGATAATTAATTTGTGTCTGAGAGTTCCTTGAAATGTAGAGCATTGTTACTCTGCTGTAATTAGAACCTGGATTAAGCTCATGGTATAACCTGAATCATTATCCAATGGAAAATAACCTTTCCAGGTCATATCACTTTGTTTGCTGCAGTGAAATAAGTTTATTTCAGCAGTAAGAAGCTGTTATTAGCCTGGCAGAGTCCACTTGTCTAGATTTTATGGAGCAGAACACCATTTGGCTGCAAAATTCAATAAATACTGTAATGTGAGAGGAGTTAACATCCAAGGGCTAAGGGGGCACATAGTGGGGAATTTTTCACTAACATCGTGTTTTACAACCATTCAGAGTATTTACCTGCGCGCAGGAACAGGATTATTTATGTTATTCAAAGCCGTTGTTTTTTATGTGCCACAGGAATAGCTGTTAATGGTGCCACAGTGACTCTGTTGTGTCCAAATTGAGAAGTTAATTTTTGAATAAAAAGAAAAGAAAACCCATTATGAGCCTTCTGACCTTGGCATGCCTGTTCAGCCAGTTCAACCGTGTCAGGGCTGTGTCAGTTTCATTTTTCTAGCTATCTGCAAACAAAGTGGTGAAGTGTCATTTTGTGTCAGTGTTCTTCAACAGGGTTAGAGACTAACGTTCGTCCCAGGCAAATTAAAACTGGTGAGGACTAGTTGATGTCTTTGTCTCAGTAGTCTTGTGGGCAACTGCTTTAAAAAAGTGTAGATATACTCTCCTGTTCACAGGCTTGCATTTAGAAAATGCAGGAAAAGTCCATTTTCTAACGGGGCGTAGCAGTGGTGAACAAGCATTCATATTGCTTACAAAACAGTCATGACGGGCCTGCAGAGTGAAAAGAAGAGGTCAGCTGACGGCACACGTTTCGGAGGACAGCGTGTGTTCGTCTTCGCCGGTCCCGTGTCAGTGTGGGGGTGGTAGCGGTGAGCTGAGTCTAAACTACAATTGTCTATTTCAAATTGAGAGAAAAACGGGGTAAAATCAATTGGCGACTACTAAATTCATAAAAAAAAAAAAAAGAGAGCAGTGCCGGAGAGTCCCAGGTCAGCGAGGGAGGACAGTGTCAAAGGCCTCATTAGAGGTTCACTTCAGTATTATGAAGTTAATCCTACTTACCCAACGTTATTGATTAGTGGTTTGCTTTTTAAATAATAAATGAAATAACAAATGGCTTCATGATGCTCTAAATATGCCCATATTTAATGATTTCAAATCAAAGTACAAGAATGACATCACGGATCATTTAAGGCTTAGAAAATCAAGAACCTTCTATTTAACCTGTCCAATTCCACCAAAAGCTAAAGAAACCCACTTTATATCCATGCAGTGAATTTCTTCATAAAAGATTTAATTTTGAAAATAACTCTTGTGTATTTTGTCTATCTATTATTGAATCTTTAGAACACATATTTTATTCCTGACCTCATACTAAACAGTTTTGGAATGGAATTCATACCTGGTTGTCTATAAAAATTTCAGAACTACCACATTTTCAAATGTATGATGACATTATGTGGTATTTTAATGCAACCTGTAATAGTGACATTTTATTTATTGTAAATCTTATTCTATTGTTAGCAAAATATTTTATTCACAAATATAAATGGGGAAGCTTGAAGCCTTTGGTCATAGCCTTGACATAAAACTTTATGTAAAATCTCTAAAAATGGTAAATTCTAAACTATCATGTAAGTCACATGATTTGATGACCCAATACCTCCTTGTTTAATGAGGTTAAACAGTTTACAATTTCTTCATGTTGTGTTTGGGAGATGAATGTCATTAATGTAATCTGAATATATCAACCCCTGGTAATGTCTATTGTATTTCTTGTTCTTTGTTATCATGTTCCTTTCCAGTATGCCCCTCATTTGTACTGTAATTTCTGCACTGTTAAAAATAGATAATTGGGGGGGGGGGAAAAGTAAGTCTATGGCTTAAGAAAATAAGATGTACTGCAAGGTTTGTGTCCAGTATGACAAAAGCCAGAGTGGCACATTTTGTGACTGGGTCGTCTACCTTTAAGATAGTCAATTTTAAAGCTCATGAAATATCAGTAATCATTATACCTGTGAAACTGATGAAGGCAAATACTGCCAAACAAGGCACATCATGTATTATGATACCATGTAGTGTACTAATGGAGTGCATTATAACATCACATACAAACAAGGCACATCATGTATTATGATACCATGTAGTGTACTAATGGAGTGCATTATAACATCACATACAAACAAGGCACATCATGTATTATGATACCATGTAATGTACTAATGGAGTGCATTATAACATAGCATACAAACAAGGCACATCATATATTATGATACCATGTAATGTACTAATGGAGTGCATTATAACATAGCATACAAACAAGGCACATCATGTATTATGATACCATGTAATGTACTAATGGAGTGCATTATAACATAGCATACAAACAAGGCACATCATATATTATGATACCATGTAGTGTACTAATGGAGTGCATTATAACATAGCATACAAACAAGGCACATCATGTATTATGATACCATGTCATGTACTAATGGAGTGCATTATAACATAGCATACAAACAAGGCACATTAAAAGTGTAACAATTAGTACACACCATAAACACCTCTGTGATTTAAAGCTAAAGCAAAGCATGCAATACCGTATTCTGATTTAGAATGGATGTGTGACCTGGATGAGGCAAAAGGATTGAATGTGGGGAAAACCTATAGAAATAATTTAGGGACCCCAAAAGCTGTTGTTGATTCTGACTCAGGAACTTCACATAAGGACTAGTAAGTTTACATAAGGACTAGCAAGTTTCAAAAGGTACTAGTACCACCATTTTGTTAGTTTCTAACCCTAATCCATTTTAGCTAGTCTACATTGTGAACATTTGTTTACAGAAAAAGCAAACAAAAATAAAACACAGACAGGAAAAGTTGTAAAAAAAGCACAGCAGGAGCAAGGAGAAATACATGTAAAAAGATGAAATCAGATTGGGCTGCAGGTTAGAAATCAAATATACCAGTAATCCTTTAGGTATTCTACGATTTCTACAATATCTACAGTAAACAAAGAGCAGTTGAAAAAGAGTGACTTCTATTTAACTATAACATTTGTCCTGGGCCGAGACATGCAGAGCAGCTGCCTTGGTTACATAAATAGTAATTTTGTGTCTTAGAATAGTAGGGTACTATTCAGAATGTCAGAAAAGGGGAAGCCAGCGTGTTTACCAAATCAGTGAAACCCATTAGGGGGGACCAATAGATCATGTAAATATCTAGACAACAGTGGTTCTCCCTTCATTGCTGTGGTCCCAAAGGACTTTCTTTGTATCTTTTATAAACCTCTGGTTGTCTTGGTTTGAATACACTGGGTGATTTTGTTTCTGCCTGGGGTAAAGGAATTAGTTAGCGGCTACAGAATGTTCTTTTTTTTTTGAGGATGTCCACCAAATGATTAAGAAGCACAGCTTGTTATTGCTGAATTTCAAATCAGTTCTGTTTCACAAATCTTGCTTCCTTTCTGAAACTGTTAGGCCTATATGCTGCACGCATATTTATAAGAATATTTAATATTTTTTAATTTATAGCATTTAGCATTCTGAAATGTTTAAAATGTGTATGCATTATTATAAGGACATTTTTGGGGAGATCACAATGCTGGATGTGTAGAAAAGTAGGTCATTTTAGTAAGCTGTTTAATACAATGCTTTGTGATGGCTTATTGTCACCACTTTTTTTTTTTTTTTTTTTTTTTTTTAATTTAGTCGTCGCCAATTATTTTACCCCGGTTTTCGCCCCAATTTAGCATGCCCAATTATTATCTGTATCCTCGGCTCACCGCTCGCAACCCCCCTGCCGACTCGGGAAACAGAGGATGGAACACGCGTCCTCCGAAACGTGCTCCTGCCAAGCCATCATTTTTCGCACTGCAGATCCACAGCAATGCCACCAGACCTATAGTGCCGGAGGACAACACAGATCTGGCGGCTCCACTGCAGAGCCACAGGTGCCCTATCGGCCACAGGGGTCACTGATGCGCGGTGAGCCGTGGATTCCCCTGCCGACCTAAGCCCTCCCTACCCGGGCAGCGCTCAGCTAATTGTGCGCCGCCTCCTAGGAACTCCTGGTCACGGTCGGCTGTGACATAGCCTGGACTCGAACCTGCGATCTCCAGGCTATAGGGCACATCCTGCACTCCGCGCGGAGCTCCTTTACTGGATGCTCCACTCGGGAGCCTCCAGCTATTGTCACCGCTTAACAGACATACTGCTTATTGTGTATTCAAGCATTGTGGTATAAAAATTGTTTTGAAGATGAGTGTTTTTTTTTTTTTGTTTTTTTTTTAATAAATTACAATCATCAGCCAGTAATGTAAACTTTAAAATACTAAATCATCTACTTTTGTGAACACTGGCTTATATCTTGAATGTACCATTATTACATTTACTGCATAATTCACATTACTTCATCTTTAATTGTCCCCCAATCCTATTAAACCATGCCTGAACTCTCAAAACTAATTACCCCATTTAAAAAAAAAATAGCCACACTGTTTCACCGCTTGACTCCTTCAAAGGAGCAATGTAACTTGTGCTGTTGTACTACACACATGATGTAAGCTTCCCATCTCTTGTAAAAGCAAAACTTTGATCAGCATGAAGTGGTTAACTGCTATTGTCAAGAATGCCAATACAGCATGATTTTATCTGACAGGATTCATTCTTCCTTTTGTTATATCTATATAACTTTTTTTCAGCTTATTTCATAACAGATACCAAAACTCACTGAAGTGGGATGGAATTTCATAGATAACACAATTCACCATGAATTGATGAATAGGTGTTAATTAGAAATGGATGCTGATTGGACAGAATTTAGTTATACTTCAACAGCCCAACAGTGACGTATCTGTCATGCTTGGAGTGACACACATTTGAGAGTACAACTGCAGGGTTGTGTCCGTAGTTGCCTATTATTAATTCTGTGTTTGACAAGTCAATAATGCAAAAATCCAGATGGATGATAATAATGTTTGGTGTTTCTGCCAAATGTTGAAATAATCTATTGTTGATTGAGTGATGAATTGCTTTTCAAACATTCTTTTTTAACAGTTAACCTCATTAGCAAAAGAAAACCCTAGTCTTTGGCTTCTTTCGGCCAGTGTTTCAAGGGCAACTGCCCCTCCTCAATCTGTCTCTGTTAAGAACCACAAAGCAGCAGACAGGTGCTTTCTGTCAACATCCTAGCTAACAAAGCGCACAACAGCAGTGTCCTCTGTACACCATGCTGGTATGCAGGCAGATGGAGAATGGCCAGCGTTCATTCTGAAAGAGATTTGACTCTGAGACTAGCTGCCCCGGAGGTGCAAATTCTTCTTCCCTTGCCATGTGTTAGGATGAAGTGGCAAGCACACCAGCAGCAAGTACGTGTGAAGGCAGCCACAAAAGAATAATGGACTTTATAACCACAAATTTATCATTTCATAGGAAGTAATGTGACACCTTTCTAATCTGAATATATTTCATTCTGCTATTATATTATGCAGTTTTGGCCTCGGAGAGGAAATGATGACCCTCTATGAGGAGACCATGATTCACACTGAAGTTGGAAATGGTATCTAACAGGCTGTAATTAGATAATGATGTAGTTTCATTCTATTGGCAATCACTGATGTTTTTTTGCAAGTATCTTGTATCTGAATGCCGCTGGCCCCACTTTTTTCACAGCAAAAATCGAGATAAGAGGTTTCCGCTGTAGATCTTAGATACAAAGAGCAGAACCATGATTGTACTGAGTCAGGACTCAGACTTGTTTGATGAGCTGGAGTCAAGTGCATCAGTAGACATCTCACCATCACACAAGAATCACTTTAAAAGTGCTTAATATCTCGCTCTCTGGGGGCTCATTTTTTGATACCAGATTAAATTCTCATTTTGCACAAAATATATACTCTGTAATCACCAGAACACTTAATCAGGTGGTCCTAGTTTTATTTTTCATGTTTTCAACTGGACCCTTGCAATCACAAAAGAGTGATATCCACCAACTTAAAAATGACAGCCATTCACTTTTATCAGCAAATGTCAAGATTATCTCTAATAATATTTCAATTGTGCCAGCTCTCAAACCTTTGAACAGTTTGAATCAGTTTGAACATGAGCAAAATAGACAAGTAAGCATTTATATTATTAATAATACTATAAAGAGGCAGATGGTTGAAGCTCAGAATGGAAAAACAGCAAACTGCTTTCTGTATAATGGAGACTAAAATGATTTCTTTGAACAAGTAAAGAAATTTAGTATGAGCCCAGCTGTTTATTTCAATACAATCAAAGCAGATGGTTCCATCTGTATGTTTACATAAATAACAGTACTGTACATATACAGTTAATATCTATATTTTTATCTGTACAGCAATAAGCTGATTGCTGTATATGTAAACGTGTATAGTACATACATACAGTAGAGGGTAGTATACATGGCAGTATAGCAATGTATAGGATTCCTGTAAGCTTTACATGTATACCACATGAAAATGAACACATTCATTTTTGTTGTGCATTTATAGTAACAATAAATGTAACTGTTGAAAATCCCAATTTAAGAGTAGTAATGGAAAACTATAATGCACATTATAATATTATATTTAGCAGAATGCACAGAGGTATACTTTTTCACATTACATGTCCCATGTACTGTAATCATGAGAAATAGTGGGAGATTATATATATATATATATATATATATATATATATATATATATATAGGGTTAGAAACTAACAATATTGTGCTACTAGTCCAAAGGACTAGTACCTTTTGAAACTTGCTAGTCCTGATGTAAACTTACTATTCTTATGTGAAGTGCCTAAGTTGGAATCAACAACAACAACAGTTGGGGTCCCTAAAGATAGGCTAAGATTTTATTTTGCTAAAAAAATAAACACTGTTATAAATTTAGATTTACATCTTTTTTTAACAAAGCACCTTCGTAAACGTTCATACAGACGATCAATCAGACACTTGACAGCACCAGACGGGATGACAAAGGAAAAAATCTTCTCAGCTGTGTCACCTTGCTGACCATGAAGCTACACCTGAAATTGACACTGATGACACAAGTAAAATGTTTCTTTTATTGTACATTACATGTGTTGCTATTTACAAAAATGCTGTCTGGCTACCATCTGCAGTAATTAATGTACTCACGTACACACGCGGTCTTCACTAAAGTCCCAATTTAAAGACGGTATGTTTCTCTGTAGCCCTCAGGATTAAATTGTTAGCTGGCTATTTTTTTTTTTTTAATTAGCAGTGGGAGAAAACCGCTTCAGCAAGTACAGTAGAATCTGCCAGAAGTTATGGACGCTGTGTCTTACTAGGTTTAGATACTAATGAGAGCATAACAAATACAAAAGAAAAACAAGGGAAACGCAGATATTTTCAAGAAAGCTGGGAGACTTTGTATAAATGGATTTACATATATATGTATATATATAAATATAGTCGCAGACACAAGTATCGATCCTACACATAAGATAAATCAAGAAAACATGTTACATTCATTTAGTGAACATTAGCCTATGACATATGACAAAGACCAAAATACACAATTTCTGGTAGTTTAACAAACAATTTCGCTGCAAACCACTTTAAAAAAATAAAAATAAAACAATCCTCTCTGGTCCAGTGATACTAAAATATAACTATTCCCCCAAAATGGATCACAGTATATTTGGAGAAAAAAGGGAAAGCCTTCATGAAGAAAACCTTGTACCTACAGTTAAACATGGAGGTGGTTCAATCATGATAGGGGGTGTTTCAGCAGTTCAGGGACTGAAGACATGTGACTGAAGATTGAATGAATGCAGCCATGTACAACACATTCTACAAAGTACAATGATACCATCTGCTCGTAGGCTGATTGGTAAACAGTTTATCTTCCAACACAACAACAGCCAAAAGCTTATGGCTAAGTCAACTCTGGAATTCTTGAAGAAAACAAAGATACAAGTTCACCAGCTCTCAATCCAATAGAAATACTGATCTGAAAAAAGCTGTAGCCATGCATTGCATATCCAATCTGTCTGAGATGAAGGAAATATGCAAGACAGAATGGGCTAAAACACTAAAACAGGACAGGGGTACCAATACTATTGTTGTGAACACATGCTTTAAATTAAATATATTTTTTATAAAGATTATTTGTTAAATTACTAGAAATTGTGTATTTTACTTTTTGTTTTAATAAAAAGTGGTTCACTAAATGTTTGTCGTTAATCTGTTATCTTGAGTTATGGTATAATAAATATGTAGATACTGTATATATGAGTTATGTATTTAGCAAGAAGAGTGAAACTGCTATTGATTTTGTTTATATTACCATGATTTAGCACACCGGTTTAATTGGTTCCACGTTTTCTTTTGTGATTTTTGCATGCTCAGTTTATTGTCGTTTATGCATAAGGTACATGCTTGTGGTTAGCCTGAGGGCAATGTGAACAAACACATGCCTTCCTAATTTCAGTAAGTGTTTGTATTTAAGATTCTTATTCCTTGTTCAGAATAAATACCTTCAATATTTCTATTAATTGCTGGTAGAAGTCATTCTGTACTTTTATTGTTTATGCTGACCTATTATAATACAAATAGTTATTGGAAACAGTACAAGAATATTCATATCTTTCAGTTTTGCTGTGTGTAGTCACTGGAATGCTTAGATTGTGTATTTTTTTGGCAAGACCACACAAATTGGATATGATACTAAGGATAATGTGTCATATATTTCACCATCTGTGTCTTCCCTTTTGTTCGCTCTAATCCGCAGTCATGAGTTGCTGCTGGTCATTAGTTTCATTCATTTAGGTCACAGTATCCTTTATCCAATAATCCATTACTTCAGAAGCACTATTTTGTAGTTTGTGCAGGCTACATGGAGCGAGTGCCATAAACCTGATAGCCAAAAAAAGTTAATCAAAATCAACAGGGCATGACATACTGGAAAATATACAACATACAGTATAGCTTTATTTCAAAGAAAAATAGCTGTGTCTTTGCCATTGTACTGTTTCATCACAATTTTAATATTACTTGCAAACTGAAATAGTATGAGATTATATAATTTATCCACAAGATCACTGATGGTGACCTCTACAAAGTTCATCATACACAATTAAGTTCTTTCTTCCATCAGGGATTATGCATCATCTTGCATATTCTGTATTTTTGTAACATCTGTCATTATTATTATTATTATTATTATTATTATTATTATTATTATTATTATTATTATTATTTAGCAGACGCCTTTAGCCAAGGTGACTTGCAGAGTCATGTATATGTGTGACTACATTAAAGCTTTTGATACCTCTTGTATTAGTGCCCAGATCATTATAATACCAAAGAGGAATAGTTATTCAGTCGGAGAGGTTTACAGTGAAGGATTAGGATAAGGGTAGCTCTTTCAATTGATGCAGCTCTACATTTCATTCTGCAGCACAGCTTTTGGGGTAACAAAATCAGATAGAACTAATTAGTAGGGCTTTGGTTGGGAAGCTGGTAATAGTGGAGCAGAAAGATTCCTCCTTCATGTGGCTACTGTAGAAAAAGACAGTCATGGATTGTACAAGCATTACACAGGCTAGTTTAATATACACAAAATTAAACTTGGGTTTACGTTTTTAGACAACGTATTCTAAACAGCAGAATGTTGATCAGTAATGGTGAATACATACATATCACTTGTCAGAACTCATTGTGAATAGTCTTTGTGTTAATTATAAACTTCCTTCAGACATTCCTGTATATTCTTCTGAAGACGTTTGTCCTTGCTCTTGAATGACACTCAGTTTAGAAAATATTAAATGGACAGTGACTTTGTGATGTCCTCCAGTCCCCTTGAGGGATTCTATTGCTAAAGAATCAGAAGAATCTTCTGTACATCAGGCATAAAATCATATGTGATTGTTCAGGAACAAACTGGACATACACTGTATCACTCAAAAATACAAATAACAATAGGTAACAAACATGTTCTCTGATAAGGTTTCTTATTCATATTTGACTACGATCACGGATAGCATTTATTTTGTTAAACAAAATCTGTATTTTATCAGTGGAGTGTTGGAAAGAGAAAAGTGAACATGTGTTTAGAAATAATCTCACACTTCACAGTTATAAAGAGATGGATCCCACACATGCTCTTTTCATTTTACAGGCAGGCTGACTACTTAAAATGTCATTGAACTCTAATTAAACCTATTATGTTTTGTGTGCAGCTTCTAAACTTCTTTGCCAAAGAATGTTGTAATACAGAAAGTTTGCACAGACAAGTTCACTGTAGTACTGTTTGTTTTTGTTCTTTATGCAAATAGGTAACCTTGGGGAGTGTTTTTTCCCCACTAAACCACAGATTTACTTGAGATGGTAGAACTTAAAAGGATATAACAGTTTTCACTTTTTTATTTTTGTATCTTCTTGTGTACTTTCCAAAGAGGACAGTATTTTATAAAGTTGAAGTGGCTATTGATGATGTTCCAAGAAACAAAAGTGCCTATTGTTAACGGCAAGTCTCTTGAAGTACTATATTGCTGGAATATATTGCCAGCTTCTTAATGAAATGCTCTATTACAATCTTTAAATGAGTAATTATAAAGACTTTATTCCCAAGATCCCGAGCTGTATCTTCTTTAATGGCACATCAGCTCATGGAGAGCAGCCAAAAAAAAAACCTGCCAGGAGAACAATATTCTTCATTATTGCACTCGTAAGAGAAGATCTTTGCTCGCTCTAATAAAGTCTTAATGGACAATGGCTGTGGGAATTCTTCTTTGATGACAGTCATAAATAAAAAAACATAACTCCTGGACATATGTGTGCTAATGTGCTGTATGTAACTTTTTTCTTTCACCTGGTACAACAAATGGCTAATTCTACGCCATGGGTAATACCACCAGAGATGTCAGTGTCATAGGCAGTGTTTGAGTAAAACAAATTCTCAAATCAAACTATTTATTGTCATGTCATTTTCTTAAAACATCTTTCTTGACCTCATTAAGAGAGAGTGAGCACATGATACTGAATTGTCCCTAATGACTTTGATACTGATGTTGCTTATGGCTGATCAAGATGGTGATGTGTGCGTGGCACATCTGTTTGGATTATTGTATCTGATTATTTTGCTGAAAATTGAGATACTGGGCATTGTATGCTGTGTTACACTCTATGGTGAAGCTCTAAATTAATACAGTATACATATATTTCAGGCAGGTGGTAATTTTGGTTTCTAGGAGGATTCCATTATGCAATACACTGCTTTATTTGCAGTGCTGCAGAACAATTTGTGGTTTGACTAATGAGCAGTGAATCATCCAGTTGAAAGTTACACTTATTGTGAATAAATCCCATAAAAAGGAGCCATTTTTCTTTATTTGGAAACACATGGTATTTTCATGCTTTTAAAGCACTTTGTGTTTGATTCCACTGATATGTGTGGCTTTCACAGACAATTGTATCTTTAAAAGACCTAGGGGTAGCTCAGTACAAATATAACATTTTGTTTTTGGCATTGCAATGCTTTTTTTTCCTGATATCTGCTCATATAAGAAGGGGAAGTACTTTAAAGGTCGAAAGTTAGAATACCACTGTAACTATTTCCTTCCTGACCACTCTTCATGCTTTAGCCCATTCATTTTAATGATCTTCTAATCAAGGAAATCATTGTCAAGGAAATTAGCTGTTGTCACGCAGCTTTAGTTTGCATTGCTGTCCTGTAGCTCATGCCAGGGATACAGCATCAAGAGGTCAGTGACTTTCCCTCAGTGTGAAAGTGGCATTTAGATTGGATAAGACTTACAGGTAGTGGACAAAAAAATGGGTAAATGAGGGACACCAAGTATATTGAAAGCAAGGGCTTCCACACAGGTGTGGCTCATGCTTTAATTAAGCAAATAACATCCCAGCATGCTTAGGGTCATGTATAAAAATGCTGGACAGGCCTGGTTGCCTATAATTAAGGCTAGCATGGCTGCAAGAGGAGACCTCAGTGACTTTGAAAGAGGGGTGATTGTTGGGGCGCGTTTGGCAGGAGCTTCAGTGACAAAGACAGCTCAACCTGCTGATGTTTCACGAGCAACGGTGTCTAAGGTAATGTTAGCATGGAACTCTGAGGGAAAGACATCATCAGCAAAGGGCAACAGTGGGCGGAAGCGCATACTCCAGGATCGTGATGTCCGTGCATTAATTCAAAGAGCAAGGCAAAGCAGGCAAGCAACTGCTGAGCAATTGACTGCAAATTTCAACCTAGGGCGCGAGCAGCCAGTTTCATCAAAAACGGTCCGCCAAGAACTCCACAGAGCGGGATACCATAGTGGCCCAACGCCCTATTAAGTGACTTTACATTTATATGTAGAGTACCACCAGTAATTTGCTATATCTACAGCCCTGCTCAGTTTGTCTTTTTTTTAAAATTCATACTTCTAATTTAATTGACGTGAGCACAGATGTTGTGCATGCTTATGAGCTCCTTTTAGCACCCACCCTTCCCACCGCCAGGCAATTCCAACAATTTCCTAAAATAGATTTCCTAGATATTTTTTTGTAAAGCAGAACACATTGTAATGGTAGGGATATTACATGGCACTGCTGAGGGAAACATTGTGATAAAAGCCATCAGTTGCCTGTAGGAGGTATAATTTACCATGCAACGCCAGGTATGTTATTTCCTATGTTGTAACTGAAGGAAGAAAACTCCAACAGAAATGATATGCTTTTCATAAATATAATGCAAGTTTAGCTAAGGGTATATCACCCCAAATTGGCATTTAGATACTAATAGCAGACACTTGGCATTTTAATTATAGCATTGCCCTTTCATAAGACTGTATGCCTAAAGCTTTGCTTTATGTCTTTCATGTCCATTTCTGCATTTTTATCCTAAAAGAACTTGCATTGTTGGGAGAGATGCTATTATTATTGTATAACTGCGGTTACATTTAACATTATAGAGGATAAAATAATATATGGGATTGAAATTCAGAGGGAGATAATTGACACATATCATAATGATGATAATAATAAGCTGCATATTCAATAAGTTACATCATGAAAAAAAAACAATAACATTGACAGTAATTAACACAAGTCTCATAGGCAGTATTAATGTGAGAGAATGATCTCTTAATGAGGCTGGTATTTTGCGGCTGACATGCTGTACTATTCTCTCTGGAATCTGTATCTATTGATTTTCAGTTTAGGAGGTTAGACTTTTGCGTGTTTTTTGTTTTTTTTCCTCTTGTAAGAATATCCCTGGATATACAGCACAGTATAGTAATCTCATATTTGGGTGGGGTTCAAAAATCACATAAACTTCATTTAAATGGGAATTGAAGTCATCTAATGCTTAATTTACCAGTGCACATTTTCATTTTGAATGGGGTGTTGTGTGATAGGTCAGTAGAAGTGCACAAAAGTTACAAAAAATGATTGCTGTTGCCTTTTCAGGTTCGCCTAACACTCGTGTGGTGTAAATTATTTTTCCCACTGTAAATGCTCCTAAAGGAACAAGAACTTCCCTTAAAATCATTCCTTTTTGGCACCGCTAGCAATTCGTTCACAACTGATACAGTACTGTTTTGTAACTTGATGATAACTCATTGTCATCAAATTTAAATCCAAATGGTTTATTCAATCTTTTCAAATGTGACTTGTCATTGCGAGACTGTCTTGAGGCACACTGATTGGTTTATTACATCTTTCCAGAACCGCTTTCATTTCATTGTCTCGTTTTGCATTCTGATTTCTATGAGTGAACCTCATTGCTACAAAACGGCATGTAAACAAACGACGAAACATGCCTTGTTTCTCTTGCTACAAAAAGTTGGACATTGTTCGAGCTCCAGAAAAAAACCTGAATCAGACACAAGTCGCCGAGCAATTTGGTGTTTTCCGTTCTGGTGAGTTGCTTCACCATTCTGTTAAATAAATGTGTACCTTGAATGTCTTGAATATTGCTCCTGTACAGGTATTTATAATTAATCTAGAGCTGCTGCTGCATTTTTTAACGTGTGTAGGGGTGCTGTGTTAATTTAGTTTGACAGTTAGTTTATTAATGTTATTTTGTCTGTTACTTTATTATTATAGTTTATTAACATACACTTGCCTATTGCTTTTCTCTTACTTATTCTATTCATTTCATATGTTGATGTACATGTGACATGTAATATGTATTTATTTATGTATTGATTAATAATGTGTAATGGTCAACTCTGTCTTAAAGAACACTTCATCTAAGAGAATACTTTGCTTGCTTCCCGAGGGGTGTTCTGTGCAGTAATTCTATATGATGGCAGACGTTGCATTGAAGACTTTTATTGAACGAAGCAGCTGTAAGAATAGTTGCCACGGTAAGAGTCAGAAAATAGGAAGCTTGTATTGAGAGGAGGAAGCTACAGTACTGATGTGTATTTACGCAAAAGTGAAAGCACTGTAGATTGTAAAGTAACAGAACTGTTCATATGAATAAAATCAGTATGTATCTTAATTTGGTTGTCTATTCCTGCTGTGTTTTTTAGTGGTAAATGTTATTCCATTAGCCCATGGCATTAAATTAGGCCTGTTTGGAGTTGGCTACAGTAATGCAGTTGGCACATTCATTAGGTCTTATGTAACATATTGATTGGTGCCAATAATTGATGGTGCTGATAAGAGACAGCTAGAGAGGTAAAATAATAATAATAATAATGAATATGTTCTAAATTAGACCATTGAGACCAGAACATGTACAATGTCAAGTTCATAAAAGGTAATTTATTATTTAGTGTTGCTCAGAAAGGACTGAAAATGTACCACAAGCTGCCTTGTTTAAGCTATATACTGTTCTACTGAAAATGCAACAAGCTAGCAGAGTAGTTGTAGTACATAGCAATTTGAGTGGCTGTAAATTCAATGTGTTGAATTGAAGTAAATCAACCAGAAACCATGGATATAGGCTTTCAAAAAAAAAAACATAATACAATTGCTACTTCAATCTGATTGTCCTAGTTTTGTTGAGTGTGTGGAAGCCATATGTGTGGGTGGTTTGTTTTGGAGAGAGGAGGATAAACCTGTACTTGTTATTTATTTTTAAAAAATCGACTTTATTATAGCTTTAGTTGCTTACAGTAATTAATTTAAAGGGTCATCCCATATGTAATCAATCACCAAAAACCTCAACCTCCTTTGATTTGGATAACAATTTTAGGCCTGATGGCATCCCGTTCATGAGATACAGCTCATCAAAGTTGAGCCATTTTGGACCCCCCACCCAACCTTCCATGGTCATAACTTTGTCCATAATTGACACAGAAAGGTAGTTTATGGAAGTTCCTGTGAAGTGTAAGATAAAAAAGTTGTGTGATTCTGTGACCTTTGACCTCACCCAGGTCAAATTGCGTAATCTTGGATTTTTGTCAGTTTGATAGATTGTAGCCTAGACCCTTATCTATATTTCCTGCAAGTTTCATTTTGTGCCTGCCGTTGGTTGAGGCACAGCACAGAGTTGAATACAGAGTGTCAGGTGAATCTTCTAAGTGAAGCGATTACACACCTAATACAATTAAACAATAATATTTAGTTGTAATCGAGTATACTCACCTGTTGAATTGAAGCTGCAGTGAACTGGTGCAGCTGTAACAGATTCATGTTAATTAATTAACCAATTTGGGCTATTAACACATGTGACTAAAGTGTAGCACAGGTGAACAGATCAATACTGAAATGTGCTGTTCATAAAGTGAAAAACAAGAAAACTCAACAATGACTCAACTAAGGTGTGTCCTTAAACCTGGTACTCTTCCAAAAAAACATTTATATGCTATACTTATCAGTTCTTGACATTAAATGTTTGTACCTCAAATTCTTGCAGTTTTGCAGTCTATTTTATATTGAAGACAATTTGTTGCACAAATGGCAAGTACTTCCAATGGCTTTCTTGATGTTAAAGACATCAAAGCATGTTGTGACCCATTTGCAAAGCATCATGGAGTGTGCCACACTAAAGGTCGCACCTTAACAAAGAAGCAGATCAAAGACCACCAGAAGCTGAACTTTGTTTATGGCCAGAAGTTATGTTACCCTTGTATGAAGTTGCTAGCCCATTGTCCTCCTGACCAAGACCAGACATCACCTTCAACACAAAGTGAATCCAAGGAGTCTAGTTCCAGATAATCCAGCCCTCATGCTGTTCAAGGCAAACAACCTGAAAGCAACGAAATTTTCAAAGCAGAATAAACAAGGCCTTAAAGGCAATACAAGAATCTGGACTGAAAAGAAGGAAATTGTCACAAAAGGTATGCAGCTCAGAAGATAAAGAAGGTTGGCGAAGCAATGAAGAGAAAGCTAAGAAAGGTTTTCTCACAAACAGATGTGGAAGACTGTGAAACAATCAAGGAGCAGGCTCAGGCATATCAAGAGATGATGAACCAACTGAAGGAAAAATGTAATTCAAATATCAGTCAAAGTCAGCAAGTTCATATTTTGACAGCTGTCCCAATGTCTTGGCCTATACAGAGGACTACTGCTGAGTTTGGCGCTACCTACCACATGTCCAGGACAGCCAAGGCTTTACAAGAAGAGAAGGGATGCCTATCGGATGCAAATCCAAAAATTGGGGGGAGAACGCTAACAGAGATTGCTCAAGTGGTAGAATTGTTCTACAAGAAGTAAGATGTTAGTTGACTCATGGCTGGAATAAAACAGTCACATGTAGTTTAAAAAATATGTTATATAGAACAGTAATCATGTTTTTATAATTTCAATAAGAAAAAAATACACTACACTAAAAATACTACTACAACCACTACGACTACGACTACTACTAATAATAATAATATGAACTTACGCTTGTCAAGTGACCCTGGGGATGCTTGTACCATAGCACTTCTCTTACACTGTCTTGTACACTAGATATTCAGAACATATTTTACTGAAGCACCACAGCCGCTATAGGTACCCCCAGTGCTTTGGCATACTATACCCTGCTCCAATACACGGCAGCGGCACCATATAGACTTGCTACATATAACGATTTGGTAGTGGATTTTAATACAACAACTTTTGTTTACGTAATATGCATTATACAAATCAAAAGATGTGAGTGACATTTAATGTGTGACTTATAGTATTCACACATTGTCAAACAGTTTCTGTTAACAGAGAAAAAAATAATTAAAAACAGTGCGTGAATGCCACCTGACAAACCTTCAAAGGTTTAAAACTACATTTGAATTCCTGGCTAGCAAACAAACCTTCAAACCTTTGAACCTTTGAACACAGCCCTAATTTTATTTGACCATGACAAACAAATAGAAGTTATGTTTTCAATTATTTGCTAATGATTACCATGTATGCTCAGCCAGTGTCATGCTGATTGTATTTGCTCAAAATGTTTCAGCAAATGGGACAGCTGTGGGTCAGAGGATCTTATTGGGCTGTGAGATTCCCATCAATGACACCACATTTTCCTATTAATGCGATATCTCTATGGAAAGAATATTTGAACCAAACAAACCTCAATACAGCAAAAATCTGAACAAATGCCTGTCAGAATATGAAAAGCATAAACTTTTTTTATGACCAAATATGATGGCACCTCTCATAGTACCTAGCCCAATTTAGACTTACCTCATTTTCGTGCTTGCCATAGGTGCAAAAACTCTTAACAGTTCCAAGCTAATGGATGCTGTTCTTTCACAGATTGCCCATCTGTGTGTAAATAGACTTAGATCACTGAGCAAAGTGATTGTGCATTGTTTATTAAATTGAGTTTGTTTTAATTCAACCCAGCTATCTGGAGATACAGCGTTACATGTTAATGTGGGGAGAAATGCTCATTTAACCTAGCCAGAGCAGGATATTTACATATCAGATAGGTGCAGACTTCAGGGATGTTGTGGGTTTTAAGACAAAAATATGCAACTCCTCCAAAACAATTGCTAGCAGTTACAAACAGTGCATTTCAAAGAGGCCAAACTGGCATTTGTGTAGAAATGTCTGTATAGTAATTACCCTCTTGTGACATTTCTGTAGTATCTGTGGATGTTGTTAAGCCTTAAAATATGGTGTTTAGTTCAGCCTTTGAGTTCATGCTTGTTGAATGAATTGTCATCATAACATGATGTAGCATCTCTTCTGATATACTGTATTTGTATTAAAGTGTTTGATAAAAATCAATTTTAAACTTGAAATTATTATTATTATTATTATTATTATTATTATTATTATTATTAGTAGTAGTCGTAGTAGTCGTAGTAGTAAAAGCACAACATGTTAATATAACATGAATCATTCAAATTTTCTGTTTGCATTAGCATGCAATTCAATAACAGCAATTGATCAATAATAAAGTGCAGCTTTGCACTGCTAACAGCTTTCGTATAAAAGGTTATTTTCAAAAGACAACTGGTCCACTGGGGCTGTTTTGAATTATGCCAAAATATGTTATCCTTTTTTTAACTGAGTACAGTATGTTGTGTATGCTTAATATACTTTAGTGCAGTATAAAACAAACATAGCATTTAATAACCAATCAATGCAAATACATACATTCATTAATTAAACAGTTTAGTGAGGTGTGACACATTGTAAATTAATTGTTGGTCACTCAGGATTCTAGGTCTAATATTCTGCTTTGAAGTTGTCTTCATTTGATAAAGTCAACTACGATTTGGCTGCCACCTACCTTTGTAGTGTAATGACTAAGCCCTTGGACTTTTCTGAAATCTCACAATTGTTCAAATTGCTTTATACAGTATGATAGTGCTGCTGTGAATTTGCTTCAGAGATCCCTGCATTCTTACCATGGGTGAGAACAGTGAGAATGATGAACTATGAATACTATGAACACGGAAAATGGTTGTTCTTTTTCTGGTTGCAGCCTTTGCGTTCATTTTATTGTGACGTTGGACGTGTCAGAAAATGAGCGGATATGGGATACGGAAACAATGGCATGTCTTCAGGGACCAACCAGTATGCTGCCCGAACAGTAATCTGTGGCAAGGCAGCTTCAGTTGTCAACATCAGTGATTTTTGGAGGGGCTTTAAAAGAGAAAGACTTAATCACCCTGAAACCCCTGGGAAAGATATCAAATTTTACCTGGTTCACGTTATGCTGTTTTAATAAAATGCGTAGTTGAGTTTTGTGAATATAGTCAGCTCAAGTAGAGAGAGACCAGAGAAAAAGGGCTTAGGCATTATTGCTGTGACTGTAAAACCTATTGCACAAAACTGAGTGTGAAAAATGTATTCCGAGATTGAAGCTGACATGTTATCATAAAATGCATTCAGCAATAATTTGGGGACACGATATAGGTCTGGGTGTTGCAGAAATAGACCTTCCAGTTTCAAGACCAGTCCCCCTTTAGTCACATGCAGCATCTCGTGTCAAAGCACTGCTTATATGGAAATAAAGAGAAAACACATCTGTTTTTATGCCGTTTTCACCCATTTTTTTTCTTCAGTGATAGAAAGGAAGCTATTATAAAACAGGTGGCCATGCATAGCTGTCTAGGATACAAATTGAGCCTGACAAGACTGATGTCTCTTGGTCTTTGCTGTTATTTAAAGTAGCAGCATTAAGGGGGGAGCAAAGAGACAGGGACATGTGTGCCTCAGTGGAATTTAACTAGCTAATCAGGCTCCTCATTCATGTATTTATTTTTCTTTTTTAATTCCTCCTGGTACAATACGGGTGTGATGCTGCCAATTTGCAAAGACCCCTCCAGTGAAATGATAATGGTGTCTCCATTTTAAGGATCGGGGCTGCATGCAATATGGGCACAAGTGCTGCGTTCTAATAATCTCAATACTTTTTCTTCCTGGGCATTAGTAAACACTTCTTTTTCTATCATTTAAGGCCAAAAGGCATCTCTTCAGCATGTCTTTTGAAACAGTGTAATGTACTGAAGTTGAAGTTAAAACATGACTAAGGCTGGGACCAAAACTTAGACAAACCGCTAATCGCACTTAACAAAACTGTATTCAATAGCATTTTCTTTTTTTTTGTAAGTACCTTATTTCTTCTACTCATAAAAAGAAAACGCTATTAAATACAGTTTTGTTAAGTGCAATTAGCGGGTTGTCAAAGTTTTGATTTGGTCCGGGCCTAAGAGTAAAAATGTAAATTCTGCCAGAATAAAGGTAATAGATTTGGAGATATGTTTACGAATAGTTGCTGTAGTTCATTAAACAACCTGTAGTGGTACCGTATCTTCCCAGTAGACCTCAGTCTCACACACTATATACCAAATAAGCTTTCCTTTGGTTTAGTTACTGGGCTCATGAACTGAATTATTTCTCAGCTGAATGTTGTATTACTTTGTGATAATGGATTTTCCCTGGAAAATCTGGACATTTGAGGCCCTTGATGATCAAGTAAGTCCTTGTCTGGCAATTTCTGCATGACCCAGAGGGATAAACATGTAATAATAATGTAATTAATAATGAGCCTTCTTTATCTTCACGATGGACATATTTTCAAACCTTATAAATGGAAAGGAGCATGTTGCCTAGTGAATGTCTAATGCAAAGTTGACCATATTTAGGACTGGGTGTTCTTATATAATAGTTTTGGTATTATTATTATTAGTAGTAATAGTGGTAATAGTCATAGTCGTAGAAATAATAATAATAATAATAATAATAATAATAATAATAATAATAATAATATGGAAAATGTTTTGCTTTATTAGTTGCACTATTGTATTTGTGTACTTTGTAATTAGACCGCAAAAAAAGCATTTATTTTACAATTAAAAGCATACAGCATTTAATAAAAGCATGTCTCATACCTTTTTTACACCTCAACGAAAAGGTGAAATGTGTACATAACTTTCACAATGGTTATTTACCAATTACACTAGGACTATTATAAATCTGTCTCAAGGAGGATGACTGACAGTTCCCTGAAGCTGCCCTGGTGGTCCTGGCCTAGTTTCACCCTGTTCATGTTAATCAACTTTACAAATCCATTACATTTTGAATTAGTTGGCACTGACTCAGCAGGCATATCTTAGAGGGGTTGAAAGGACAGAGGGTAGGGAAATTGAGAACCAGAGGCTGATGCAACAGATGGTGCAGAGATTGGAGGCTGAGGTGAATCAGTGGGACAGTGATAATATAGCTAGGCATTTTCCTTGGATTAGACCTGACATAACCTGACCTTTTTTCATTATTGTCAGCCTGGATTAGAAGCACTAAACATTCTAGTAGATGGTTCTATTTATTTTAAACATTTAAAACAGTTGATTTGGTCTTTAAAATTAAAACATGGTTATTAAACAAATATTCTGAAATTTCTAAATAGACTTATTCACTATGCATTAACTCTTCAGTAATTTAAATCATGTTTTTTCAAAATTTTATTTAGATTTTTAAAATAGTCTAGTCTGTTGTTAGCGTCTAAAGAACAGTTTAATGCCAGGATGGCCAAACTTCCAAAACTTAAAAAAAAAAAACTACCAATGGCCGAGAGCCACAAGACACATACTGTAAAACATTAAATGTTTGCAAGCGAGACATTTTAAGTACTAGCATTGTTTTAAACATTTTTCTTTAATTCTCGCGAACATTATAACGGAATCTTGCACTTACTCTGTGTACTACAGTAGTTATCTCTTGATGGCAGCAAAATACACAAGAACAAGAGAGAACATGGCAGAGCCTTACAGTTGCTGTGTGATTTGTATTGTACTGTAGATCTACAGTGTATTAAACTTTAAATGTAACACTATGGTGTTTTTCCATTATTTCTGTTTATACTGTATGCATTATGTACTTTAAATAAAATATATTCAGTTATTATGAAGCAAAATATGATGCCCTGATTTCACTAAAAGCACCACATAAAAAGACACATTTTTGTAAGGATTCTTTTGGACAAGCTCTTCCCTTGAGGATCTGAATGCTGGGTTTAAAAAAAAAAAAAAGAAGCATTTTTTTTGTATGACTGCTGCGCGTATTAAATACTTTTGTACCTGCTCATGACGAGACGCAAGATATGTAAATATAATATTAATTTTAGACCTGCAATATAACATTTAAACATGCATTCTCTAGTCTAGCGCCAACATTCCAATTTTATAAAATGATTAATTTATCTGAATAAGGACGTTTGGCATTAGCGATATTCCATTCCATGCAATACAAAACTTGCTTGAGTCATTACATCAGCTCATTTACTGAACACCAAAAGGAGCATCTGCTGACTGCTGAGGCTTGATTTAAAAGCTAGCTTATTTTTCCTCAAGTCTGATCTAGGAGGATATTCTGACGAACAGTTGTTGTGATTTTTTTTCATAATAGTGTTTGAGGCTGCTCGCCTTGTACAGACTACAGTGTGTAAGCGATTTGTTGCAGATGAGACACAGAGATTTACCACTGTTTTCAGTGAAAGCAAGCTTTTTTCCATTCTTGCTCATACTTTTGTTTATTACTCGTGGATGGTTTGCTCAATGCCATTGTCTCCACGAAACGATCAAGCACGTCCTTCAAAATTATGAAATTAATTTTCAGGTGCAGATCCGGCGTTCAGTCGAAATAATCATGCACCAGAGTGCGGTGTCGAAGGTCATCGAGTGACAAAATGTCCTTTCAGTGAACACGCAAGCTCAAAGAAACTGAAGAGAGAAGGGGAGAGAAGAAATAATAAACTTGTTTATTTTTACTTTTCTCTTTTCTTTTCGCTTTTATTTATTATTCTTTCTTCAGTTCATTCGAGGCTGCAAAGTGTGTGTCACACAGCTTTTCATCGGGAGCCACACTTGAGCTGCTGGGAGTCACATGCAGCTCACGAGCCGCTGTTTGTCCACCTCTGGTTTAATGCATACATAAACTTCATTGTATTCAGATTTATAGAAACAAATTTGAATATAAAAAAAGGATCCTAAATAATGCGCAGTGTATAACAGTGGTCCAAATATGTTTAGGAAATCTAAAACTTTGTAGGAAGCTCAATTTAATGTTTTTTTTTTTTTTGTCAGATATAAAATTATACATGGTTCAATATGAAACCTCACTCACCAAAAAATGACATGCAGTCACTGTGTTTCATAATAAATTAATAGATTTGTGTTAAGATCAACATGTCTTTGTTTTTTTTCTAGGCTGTGAACACACTGCATCAGAGAACTCAGACCAGACTGACTCACTGTGGCCTATGAGCCAGTGAGAACAAGGCTGCAAAAAGATGCTGGTGCCAAGCTGTCGGATGATGCACATAGCCAGGCCAGTGGTGGTACTCCTGTGCTTCCTTCTCTTAGCAAATGGTGAAAGTAGGTATTTCTTCTTATTGTTCTATAACACTCCCTCCTGAGGTCTTGGCCACAATGAACTTCATTTAGCAGAAACAAGGGAGCTTCAAATAAGCTGCCTTTTCAGTTAACCATTGTTGGCTCACAATAAAATGTGAAGAATGGTTCTATGACAGATTATTGGAAATGTAGGCATTTCTGCAAGTCCAAAATACATTACTAATGCTAGAAAGCATTTACATTTTTACCTGATGCTTTGATTTTTTAATGTACTGTGGCAAAGTGGTAATGATGTGCAGGTGAGTGCAGTGCAGAATAATCACACAGACAGACGTTGGTACAGGTGCAAGGGTGTTTATTTAATTTAATAAATGTCCAGAGCCTCAAGGCGAAACCTGTAAATAATAATAGTGCTGGAAGTGATACAGCGGCGTGTATCACTTCTAATTGTATTCCTACGGGTTTGACCCGCAACCCCAACGTCCCGTTCCGACACCCACACTAAACACGAACACAAAGACAGTGCGTGATACAAGTGTTAAAAGGTGCAAACACAGAGACAGTTCCGAAAGTGAGACAGGTGAGTGGTGAAGTCCGGGTTTTCGCTGGCCTGCGGCTGCAGCTCCGGATCGTGCTCAGTAATCTTAGTGAGACAACAACACACAAGACACACAGTGTTAGAACACAGACACAAAACACTCACGGTCGCTTTCACGTTTCGGGCTCCTTCTCGGTTATATGTTTTAACCATATGCAAAGGAACAGATCACTCAAGGCATGCCCCCTATTTATACCCTCGCCCATGACCCCGAGGTTAACGAGCGCATCCGCTCCTCCAGTCCTCGGATGCCACGCCGCTTACCGTCTGGGTCACTGAGCTCGGGTGCCATGGCTCCGCCCCCTTCCGAACTGACCGACTTCCATCTACCCTACGGAATAAATTGCCGTGCCATTTCATTAAGGGTACTCTGTTCCTCGTATACCGTGCTCTCACAGGTCGAGAGGGAGATCTAACACTAAGACTCATTCGATCTTTGTCACATGTACCTATAAAACACTGTTGGCCATTGAGATAAGAAACATACACTCCTTCTGATTGCAAGGACAGTATTTCTATGAAGATAAATATAATTATTGTGCACAGTACAATTCTAGCTGGGTAATGCAGTGATGTTTTGTGAATGCTCATTTCTGTCTGTTAAGGCTAGTAATAATAACCTGTAGAGAAAAAAGGAAGATACATCAATAACTGGCATGCTTCAGTGCATACAAGCATTATAACAATGTTAAAAATATAGTATGAGAAGGCTTAAGACTTTGTGTTCTCTGCATCATTGGGTTGTATTTATAAATATCTTCCCTACAATGGTTAAATTAAAAGAGGACATTTGGGTATGCAAGACAATACTATATCCGATAATAGTATGCAAGATAATACTATATCCTTCATTGATGTCAACGATAATATTAATCAGTTTAATAAAACAACACCCTTTGAAAAACAGCGTTTTGAAAATTAGTGACAATATACAGTAGTAATATTTTAATTAAGAACTCTGCATTGCATAAGTAGGTCTTTGTTCATAAATATGCTAAGATCCTGTAATTTACATTATGTATATATATACATGTATGTATGGCTGTCTAAAAAGTTCTAGGCGCCAGCTAGGTTTTATTGAAAACAGCTGTAATAAAAACAAACAAGTGCTTTTGGACCCTGTCGTAACAGCTGCTCTGCTATAGTATTTTTGACAGCTGTTCTGGTTTATAGTATCAAAGCCAAAGAAAATTGGCCATGAGTCAGGGGACTTCAGAAACTGTCAAACAATGACCAAGGGACAGCAAATTGGTGTCCAGTGTTTAACCATTGAAATAAAATTACTATCGTTATACTGCCATTTGCTGCAGGTTTTCTGTGGAAATACACTTTAAAACACAGCAACAATGCTTTATTCCTACTGAGGTTGCACAGTCTACCATTACACTACCATTACACTGCTGCAGTGTGAAGGCTCTGAATTGTATATGTCGTTTTTTTGTGCTATTGATGGTAAAAGATACACCATGTCACTGCCATGTTTGCAGCTGCCTGACCGCCATTCTTAGGGTTATCTGAGTCTTCAGATCAGGAAGAGCTGGAGCAGAAGGACAGTAAAGCCACTTTGTTACTTTATTACGCTAGAATTTGTGTTGCCTTTCAGAATTTCCGAAGGAGAAAATCTAGAAAAAGTGCTTTGCTTAGCTTGGAGAACTTTGTAAATGCTTAAATGTTTTTGTTTGTGTCCTAAAGCCTAATCAACATCAGGCACTGGAGGATTCAGTGAGGCTAAATTGTCTCAAAACAGAAAAAAGGCAAAAGAAATTGAAACGTTCAGTCTTTTGACATCTGGAATCAATAAATAAGGCTGATTTTATTTTAAGATAGCACTATTGAACCGATATCTCACTTCGGTGAATGTGCTGTTTAGTGTAAATTACACTGTGTAGTTCCTGCAGTAATGCGCTTAAGCCTTGCCCTAGAACCACTAGGTCTTATTATTTTCTATGGAGCCTTACAGTGTTAGATCATTTCTACTGATCAAGTGGCAATCTGTTGTAATGGTCACAGTGCTTCACAACCAACACACTGCTGCAGCCCAGATATCTTGAATGTGAATGTACTTACACCCAAGGGACTGAAATGAGACTGTACCCTAATACCTAGTGTATCAGGAGACCGACTCAGGAATGTCTTAAGGATTGGCTTCTCTATCCCCGATTCACAAGCATGACGAAGCTCTGTTCTTGATGGACTGTTCTTATTTTATTATCGGTTAAGACACCATGCTTATATAATCTGGGGCCTCTTTGAGCAAATTATGTACGATTTTCCAAGTCATACCCACATTTGGCTCCCTCATAGTGTAGATTAGTATCTCATAAGGAATCATCAAGGGCTTCAAATGGAATGGTGCTATAAATCCTTTTGCACAGTTCTTCTTCTTGGTGTTTATTATGTGTGTGTGTGTGTGAGAGAGAGAGAGAGTTTGTTTGTTTGTGAAAAATGGTTAATGTTGTAAATGCTGAGATGAATAGTATAAACACCTAATCCAACATTTTTTATTTCTACTATTATAGTTAATTCCCTTTCTTGTAAAGATGTCTCAGTATAACACACACATAAATATAAATCCAGTGTTAAATTCAATACGTTTTCATCAGTCAGATAAATGTTAATGATATCTTTGACTTTCATCCATTATAATAAAAAGTAACTGCTTGTCATTTTGATGCAAGATGTTTAAATTATAGACAATCTGTAGCTAACTGCCTTGCCAAACCTAATTTGTACATTGTTATAATGCCTAACATCTATTTAAGCAACTTAGACAGACGTCTCACACTGATCCTTGTACTTCTGTCCCCTTCACACCTGTCTAACATACCACCATGTGGCACCATCTGTGGCCAGCCTAGACACCACAACCTAGATTAACACTATCATATTTTATATAAAAAAAAAAGGTTGTTATGTTTCTTCCTTGCCTTTCCTTTTCAACTTTTAACTTAGTTTCACACTACTTTGTATCAAAAGGTTATAGTGTTTTGTTTCTGTAGTCATTTCATAATGCCATTGTTGTTCATATACAGTGCCTATAGAAAGTCTACACCCCCTTTCAAAATGTTCACCTTTTGTTGCCTTATAGCCTGGAATTAAAATGCATTAAAATAGTTTTTTTTTTCATTTATCTACACATCCTACCCCACAACTTCTAAGTGAAAAAAATATTCTAGAAATTTGTAGAAAATTAATTAAAAATAAAAACTGAAATAGCTTAGTTGGATAAGTGTCCACCCCCTTGTAATAGCAATCCTAAATTAGCTCAGGTGTAACCAGTTGCCTTCCAAATCACACACCAAGTTAAGTGGCCTCCACCTGTGTTAAATTGTAGTGATTCACATGATTTCAGGATAAATTCAGCAGTTCCTGTAGGTTCCCGCTGCTGGGTAGTGCATTTCAAAGCAAAGACTCAACCATGAGCACCAAGGTGCTTTCAAAAGAACTCCGGGACAAAGTTGTTGAAAGGCACAGATCAGGGGGTGGGTATACAAAAATATCAAAGGCCTTGAATATCCCTTGGAGCATGGTCAAGACGATTATTAAGAAGTGGAAGGTGTATGGCACCACCAAGACCCTGCCTAGATCAGACCGTCCCTCCAAACTGGATGACCGAGCAAGAAGGAGACTGATCAGAGAGGCTACCAAGAGGCCAATGACAACTTTGCAAGAGCTACAGGCTTTTATGGCTAAGACTGGTCAAAGTGTGCATGTGACAACAATATCCCAAGCACTCCACAAATCTGGCCTGTATGGTAGGGTGGCAAGAAGGAAGCCATTACTCAAGAAAGCCCACCTTGAATCCCGTTTGAAGTATGCAAAAAAACACTCAGGAGATTCTGTAGCCATGTGGCAAAAAGTTTTGTGGTCTGACGAAACTAATATTGAACTTTTTGGCCTAAATGCAAAGCGTTATGTTTGGCGCAAACCCAACACAGTGCATCACCCAAAGAACACTGCCCTACTGTGAAGCATGGTGGTGGCAGCATCATGTTATCATTGGCAGGGACTGGGGCACTTGTCAGGATAGAAGGGAAAATGAATGGAGCAAAGTACAGAGAAGTCCTTGAGGAAAACCTGCTGCCCTCTGCAAGAAAGCTGAAACTGGGACGGAAGTTCACCTTTCAGCATGACAATGGCCCAGTCAGAGCCCTGACTTGAAGATTGCTGTCCATCAATGCTCCCCAAGGAACTTGACAGAGCTTGAACAGTTTTATAAAGAAGAATGGTCAAATATTGCCAAATCTAGGTGTGCAAAGTTGGTAGAGCCCTATCCCAACAGACTCACAGCTGTAATTGCTGACAAATGTGCTTCCACCAAGTATTAACTCAGGGGGGTGGAGACTTATCCAATTATGATCTTTCAGTTTTGTATTTTTAATATAGAATTTTTTTCTCAATAAAAACTTTTTTCCCCCTAACAGTGTGGAGTATGGTGTGTAGATAAGTAGAAAAAAATCCTCATTTAAATGCATGAAACTGAGGCACTGAAACAACAAAATGTGACACTTTCTTGCATGCAGTTATTAGTCACTAGTCAAGCCTGTTTAAAAAAAGTATAATTATTTTCCTAAGGATAGTTGGTCATGCTTTAAAAGCTGTTAAATAATGCACACTTAGTACAATAAGTAGTGTAATTTGTGGGAAGTTCATGATTATACCACAAATTAATGTGAAAACATACATATTGAGCATGTGTACAATGGCTTAATATGATTTCAGTACTAACCCAGCCTTTGTTGGCATAGTCTGAGTTTAGTCTCAATTATAGGAAAGACCAATGAACCAGCGCCTCATTAGTTATAAGCAGTTTTTGAATAAGTCCTCATGGCTGTCACCCGCACACCAATCTGCTTGCATTCCATTACTTCTGCCCAGCCCTTATATAAGAAAACCTTCATTTTCTCCCACAGGAGCCTTATAATATATTAAGCGCAACATTAGGGAAATAAAAGCTAATGATGGTGTATTCCCAAAGGAAGTAGTGCTGTAAATCTTGGTAAACTTGTGTTTTATGTTCATCCTAATATAGATTATTGTAATATATAGTAAACCTTTGAGGCGCTTCACAAATGAGCATTTTATAACAGTTCAAATTAAATCCCAGTGCTTTATTTGCCTGCACAGTAATTTTATTTAATCAAGTTCGATTTCTTTTTTCTTCATCCTTTTAATTGCATATATCTTAAAAGCTGCAGATAGTGGAGCAATTTCAAAGGCGATGAAGAGTTGGGAAGACTAGGATCCACACTTGCAATGTGATCTATTTCTAGATAGTCTTGTATTCAGATTGTCAGTGTTTGGCCAAACTGTGTATCTGCATTTACTACACCTTTTTTTACCTGCAAAGAAATGGAACAGAGTGTTTTCTCAAATGCTGAAACCTGTTTAACACTATTATTATTATTTGTTTTTATTTAGCAGAGTGAATGACTGACAGTCTATTGTTTTTCAATCAGCCTTTTGAAAGGCTGGTGCCTGCTTGCCAGCTGCACTGCTTTGGTCAGTCAATTAGCATTGGGACTAGTGAAAATAAATACCAGAGACTGTGGAGTTTTACAACGCAACAAAATATGGAGTTGATGTTTTGGATCAGATGGCACGTATTCTGTGAAAGCTGGCTCCCGACGGTGGTCTGTTCAGGTGTATTACAATGCATTGGACCTAGCAGCCATCAACTCCTGGGTACTTTACAAAGAATGCACAGAGAAGAATTTACCAAGGAGAGAATATATTTTACAGTTAGCACAGGAACTTTGCAAGAAGCATTTGGAACAGAGGGAGACTGCCAAGCTGAAGCTGGCAACCCCGCTGAGAGCCGCAAGAGACACCAATGCCAGGTTGGCAAGTGCAATAAAAATAAAACTTCGAACTGCCCTGTGCAGAAAGGCGGCATGGAGAAGCGCATTATCTGTGTTGATTGTGAACAGCCTTAGACTCAAGGTAAAGGAATACCCTTTTGTCGAAAAAAAGAAAAAATAAATGAGTCTTTTTTTATAACTTCTTGTGATGTGCGCTTCTGTAAAATGTTTTCTTCTAAGTTTATTTATCTACGTTGTTCAGTTGCTTTTGCGCATCTGATAATAAACCGATTGCTGTTGAAAAGAAAAAAATGTATTGCTATCGTTTCAGTTTTATAAATATGTATGTTGTAAACCGATGTCTGTTCAGATGTTTATTTATTTACATTTTCTTGTTTTGATTTGTAAAATAAATGTTCATATATATTTGCTTCGGTTGTTCAGATCTTTATGTGACGTACTCAATAAAAAAAAAAAAAAAATTACATTCGACTGTTTCTCCTTTCGTTATACTGTTTACAGTGTTTTGGATACAGCCGTCAGAAAGATTGCTGCGGGGCTTCTAGGTATATCTCCGGTCCTTCTAGTGTTAAAATACACCCCAAGTTACTGTTTTGCACAGTATCTAGTTTCAGGCTAAAGCTTATATAATGAACAAATACACTTATGTTGTTGTCATTACATTTTTAGGCTGCATTCACACTGGGTCAGTTTCAAACACCGTTCACACTTATCTGTGATCAAAAGGATCAAGTTTGTTTGGATGCCAGCTAAAGTTCTTTTTTTTTGGGGGGGGGGGTCCTTTTCCATTTTTTTCAGGACCGAGTTCGTTTGTGTCACAATGCAGTTTTCAAGTGCCCTCGGTTTGTTTATATGGTGTGTGAACCGGATGTTTACAGTATCCTGCAAGGTATATGGAAAGATGGCAGCTATTGATGGAGTGCTCCGGTTTTTAATATCTCATGTTTTAGATTTTTACAGATTGCTGTGGAAGAAAGCACTAGGGGAGCTAATTTAATGAATACGTTTCTTGAATGCCTACAGTAGGATAATGCAGTTTACGTAATTCTGCATGGTTCATTTGAGAAAAGACTGAATATATTTGACAATTTTTGTGAGTTTTGTCCAGTTTGGCTTGGATTTTGGTGTCTGATCACATTTTCTTTCAAAGCTTCAGTTTCTCGCACTGTCCATGTAGTTTAGGATTACTAGATTTCCACAGTGAAAAACGAGTTTGTTTTTTCTTCAATTCACTGACGCTGTAGCAACTCTGAAGACGTTAGCAAAAATAACAGTATATAAAATAGCACAATAATAGTTTAAAAATTAAACATCGGGTGAAGGTATTGCAGATCATAACAACTCATTATTTTCTTCATATTGTCATCTAATCAAAACATGATAAATGTACAAATAGCCCAATTAAAAAAATAAAATAAATACAACCGCTATTACCATTTAATCTGTATACACATAATCAGAATGAGTAAACAAATAATTAGGCTTGCTACTATTCACTTTTTTTGCTAAATCGACGATTAATATCAGCGTTTATTTTTGAAAGAATTTACCTGATTTTTTTTATCTTTATTTAATTCAAGCAGAGAATGGGTGAAAACTAGGGATGCACTGAATCTAGGTTTCGGATTCGGCCAGAATACCTACTTTTTTTTTTTTTTTTTTTTAAATTGCGCCGCCCCTTGGGAGCTCTCGTCCTCGATCGGCAAAGGAATAGCCTGGATTCGAACTCGCGACGTCCAGACTATAGAGCGCATCCTGCACTCACATGGAGCGCCTTTACTGGATGCGCCACTCGGGGGCCCCCAGAATACCTACTTTTTGAGTGAACTGAATCCTATATCTGCCCAGACGCACATCCATTTTAATACATCCCCCGTATCTGTGCAGTTCTTTAAATAAAAGACACAAATCCGGTATTTCATTCAACAGTTTCCTTGATAGGTTGTGTAGTAGATTCGGTATTCGGTTCGGTATTCGGCCGAATCTTTTGAGATAGATTCGGTGCATCCCTAGTGAAAACCAACCTTTATTCTTTAAAAAAAAAAGACTTTTTCTGCCATTGAGAAACATCTAATTTAGCAAAACCCCTTTTTCATATTCAACATACTTATTGAAATTACGTTTGGTGACATTGAAACTACACCTTGTAAAGATAGAGATTCTACACAAATTTAAAAATGGTCTCAAATTAACCATAGAAGACACAGCATATAAAAGTGTATTACACAGACTTTTACAGCATAAATAATATGCACAGAACAAAACATTAGATACTTGAACAGAACTAACTTGCACTATTCAGAGTCTGAGCGCCACCCCTCTCCTGCTTCAGCACAGCTGGACTCAGTCACTGAAGGCAAGGCGTCGGTCAGGGTATTGTGCACAATACTCATTAAATGTTTTCCTCTTGCGTCCCATTTTCAAATCAAACTAGTAACTGTCACCGTATACCTGTAGCAAAAGCCTACCTACACCTTAATTTCAAAGTAGGTGCTTTGACAGGCACTGTAGCTGACAAATGAAAGTGCACAGTCGGTGCAGGTCTTGATGATTGACAGTCATTTAAATGAATGAGAGCATTCTAGTGCTGTTCAGTCAACAAGTTCTGTCAGAACAGGATGAAATGACTGACAGTGAAACTACAGTAGCCTATTAAGGGACCACTGAAATGACTGACAGCGACCCCTAGCCATTCAGAGCTGAACGGAGATGGGACAGACAGCAAGTATAACAACTAGACAAACTAGAGATGGTTTCTAAATTATTATTTTGGGTAAGAAAATAAAAAAAATAGTGGTGGTTTTATTTCAGTCAAACTCAACATTTAATGACCTTCAACATTTAATGACCTTTACTGATTTAAAATAAAAAATTAGCAAGCCTACGAATAATCCATAAAAATTCTTTATTTTATTTTTTAAATACATTTTCCATCTGGGACAAAAAACGAACCCTAATGTAGTCCGTCCGTCCGTTTTGTTTTTTGTTCTACTAGTTTCCTCAGAATATGAAGTAAACCGCAAAATCTTTACTTCGGAGTCAGATTGCCTTGTTTAGCTTGTTTCCTATGTGCAAAAGGACTGAGTACAGCAGTTGTTCACATTGACTTTTAGCAAGCGAGCCAGACTTGGTCCGTTTATATTATTATATTATATTAAAAACATAAAAATACCTAAGAAACATTACTTAGTTAAAGTTTTAGTGTAGTACGGTATGGCTTGTATAAAATACTATTCACATGAATTATTTCAGGGAATAGAAATGCTCACCTTGTCTCAGCTTTGCCAATTCTGATGCAGGTCCACAGCTTAATAGTTCTCTGAACTTGTCCACTTACACATATAACCATGTCCAAAATACCGGGGTTGTTTGGCAGTGTAGGGCAGTGACCCTTGCCCTTGGTTATATACTGTAAAGCGTTGCCTCTGTAAGCTCCCTCCACAAATGTGGAAAAAAAAAATAGATTTAAAAAAAAAAGAGTTTAGATGTGGACACTAATGTTTTTCCTATGTGTGCTTTCTTTATGAAGTGACTGTAACTTGGTTCCAGTTGAATGCTTTAGCTACTAATGTAAAGTCGATATTTTCATTTTGAAAGGGAACAGAAGCTGAACCATTCGGCACGTAGCACTTGGCACTAGCAGCATTGATGTGTGTGTCCTGACACATTCTTTGGCATTAAAACCGATGATTCACAGCAGTGTATTTAGCTTTTTTATTTACTGGATTATTGGCATATTATTCATTGTGGAGCACATTCATGACTTGGAATATAAAACTTAATTACACTGAAGCTTTTTTTTTTTTTTTTTTTAATGAGCGAAGTGCTAATATTATATTTGGTTTGAGATCAAGAAAGAGACCTTTTGCAAACTCAGTAAGCTGATTTACTGAACCTAATATATTTAAACTATTACATTAATCTCAATTAATATTGTGGGAAAAAAACACCTTTTGTTTCTTTTTTTTGTTTAAGTAAATACTTTTCATTGTTACTATTTCGGATGTGACTGTAGTTTTTATTCCCCTCTGACATGGTGGATTGAGCTTATTAAATCTGACAATATCTCATTATTTTAAAAACCTGCATGCAAAAAAAGGGAGGCAGACAAGATATTGAGAAAGATGAGACAGAAATGTAATTGATAACGCTGAAAATAAAACCACTTAGCGTTGCATTGAAAGGAAGGCTGATCAACCGCTAAGCTACAAAGGCTCCAAGCGGTTCTGCAACTGTAGACTTTTATCAATTCTGTGTTCTATCATGACTTTCAAGTTCCTTGCCTCAAAGTCAATTTAAATTACATCAGGGGAGCCACCATGGTTTGTTTCCTGGGGTATTTGTAATTGGTAGTTACCTAGGGGGTAAACTCCTAGGTGGCTATTTCACCACTGGGCAACTAATTCTATCAACTCCAGCGGTGCATGACTCAACCAGCGAGGCACACTGTGCTAATTAGTGCTAACTGTGGTAAACGATAATATATGCTGTCGTCTAGTGATATGGGTTCATTTGTATGGTTCTGTTAACTCTTGGGCTTTTGCAGCTCAGTAAATGCTTATACATCATGCTTGGTCATTAAATTATCTGAAGACTCAATCTGTTAAAACTAACAATTAACTGTATAGTACACATGGTTACTGCATTGCATAAATAGTTTGAAGGCAATAGGGTATTTTAATTTAGGTAGTTAAGATGTTCATTTCAGTTTCTTCAGTTCAGTTAAAGGGTAGCATCTCTGGCAAGGCTTGTTTCCATCAGGGAGAGAGACTCAGACACAAGAAGCTGCAGTTTAAGCGCTAATGCGCATGTTTTATTAACAGAACACAAACAAACAAACAAACAAACAAACAAACAGGCACAAGGGCCAAAATAAAAGGTTTAGACACAGCACAGCGCAGATCAAACACACCTTCACCAACATTAACACCACTGATTTTTCCCTTTTTAAACACCTGTGGCTGGAGCCGAATTAATCATCAATTATTCCATTATTGCCCCAGCCACATTCCCACGTATGCTCTGGCAGGGAGGAATTTAACCCCCTCCCTGCCAACCCAATATTCCCCACACACACACACACATTACAGTGGCAAGGCGTCTACCACACTCCCCTTTTCATTTAACGCATTCCAAACTGGCACCATGTTGAACATTTTTAATAGTTTCTAAATATGCATTCTGTTTGTGATGTCTGTTTCTTATACCTCCCCTGTAGCTGTTGTTGCGTTTAATTTTTTCATTTCGTAGCCTGTAGTACTTTACTGCAGTGGCAATACAGGAGTACATTCATAAAGCACCCACCCCTTTTCCTTGTCTCATGCACAGATGTGAAAAAAGCACCTCGTTCAAATATTAAAAGGTATGCACGTACTGCTTGTCACAATCAATACTATTTCAATCAATGCGAGCGCACACTCCAAGGTTTACTACTCAAAAGTAATTAGCTGTAGTCAAGGTGCCATTTGTTACTCTCTTCCTTGAACAACATCTAATGCATGTACCAGCTGAACTCTGATGCAAGTTCAGCACATGTTGTAAAGTGGGTGAAATCTAAATGCAACAGCTGAGTCAGAAAAAGTGCAAGCTTGCTTCTGAAACCATCCAGGTTAGCAACGAGGTCTGACAGAGTTTGGTCCCTGCCTTGCAACTGCAGATTCAAACAATTCAGATGTCGGGTATGTCAATCAAAAATGCCATATTGCAAAGAAAAATTCAATCCTTCAGTTTTTCCTGAAACTCCCTACTTTCAGAACTCAGTGTTTTTCAGAAAGGTGATGATCTCCTTTCGAAGTGTAAAGAACCTCTCAAGACATTTACCACGACTCATCCGTCGCACTTCAGTGTATAGCTCCAAATCACCGTACTCTGCATCCACTTCACCCAGAAAAGCCACAATTTTGCGATGACTGAGTGATCTGTTGCCATGTTTGTAACTTTCATGACCACATTTATAAAATGATCAAAGTTCAGCGATTTTCCACACAGTGACATTTGATGAATAATGCAGTGCAGTGTTGGACAGTCCACTCCACTGTGCTTCTATAAACCTGAAAACCCAGCCTTTGATCCATGCATAGCAGGTGCTCCATCTGTGACAACAGCCGACAACTTTTCAAAACCTCCATCTGTAGCAGCCTCCTGAACCGCACCAAAAAGATTTGAAGCCTTTGTCAGTTGTCAGTAGCTGACTTACATCCGAACATCTGTACTCTCGTCTAGTGCCAAAGAACAATCGTGCATAATTCTCATTGACTTTGTGATAATATAATGTGTAGCCTACCCAAAACACATTAGTGTTATTTCAGCGCAATGATTTATTTAAAATACACTGAGCACTATGAATGTATGTGTGTACGATGTAATTGTGTGTGTGTATATATTATTATTATTATTATTTATTTCTTAGCAGACGCCCTTATCCAGGGCGACTTACAATTGTTACAAGATATCACATTATACATTGTTTCACATTATACAGATATCACATTATTTTTACATACAATTCCCCATTTATACAGTTGGGTTTTTACTGGAGCAATCTAGGTAAAGTACCTTGCTCAAGGGTACAACAGCAGTGTCCCCCACTGGGGATTGAACCCACAACCCTCCGGTCAAGAGTCCAGAGCACTAACCACTACTCCACACTGCTGCCATGCTATGTATATATGTATATGTATATATTTTTTAAACTCCTTATGCCAGACAAACGGTTTAGTGAGGGGCTAATGTATGAGTATGAAAAGCTTTTTTGATAGAAACACATTTTTTATTTGGAGGGAGGGAGGTGGGTGAACCGTACAGTTTAATGCTGATCCTTTGAGCACTTAAAATGTTTCTAGTGAATATGAAATATACCATTAGAGACTGGCAAGAAAGGCAGCCATTTTATTCCAAGTTTGAATGTTAGAAGTGGTAAGACTTTTTTTCTAATGGTATCTACTCCCTTTGAGAGGTTAGTTACAGTAACTTGCACTTAGCTGGAAATGAAATAATATAAAGAAACATTTAAAAACGAAATCAGTCAGGTTTAAAAACATCTCTGTCCCCTGTCCCCCAACATGTATAGGGGTTTAGGTTAATCTGCAAGAAATCTATTGGATTGAGCAGTAAAACATCCCCCCCTTTCCCCAAATCCCAAAAATGTTATCAGTTTACTTCCAGTCCTCCACCAGGGTTGGCAGTTACCATTTCAGAAAATGGGAACGTCACTGCATTTCTGCAATGTCTTACTTAATAAAATCTCTTCCACCTTTTCCCAACCCCCACCACCCTCGCCTTTTTTTATGTTGGGGTATCACCATCATTAAAATCATTTGCATATATTTAAAATGTGCATGATTACCTATTCTGGGATACCAAGCTTTTTAATAAGTAATATGTACAAAAAAAAGATAACAGCTATCCCTCCCCACTGTATACATTGCTTTTTATTTTTTTAAATTATTTTAGCTTATAGCGAGTGGCTGGCTAGCAGATTAAGACAAAGCCCATTGAGGGACACATACGAGGACTGTCTGCTAGGAAGAGATAAACTATTTGCTATCACTCTCTATTTTCTAAATGCCATATATTAACAGGAAATCCCTAAATCAACATCCTGCTTGCCAGCGCAACAGTTTGCATTTGTGACTGAGGTTGATTTTACAAGCCGTATAAGTAGACTTATTTTACTTTCAAGAGTTAAAATGAGCTTATCAGCAGCAGTGTCCTTTGTTGTGGTGCATATTTAATTACTTAGTTCATTGCTTACATCAGGGGATTGCCTTTTAATAATAAATAATAATAATACAGAAAGTGATTGTAAGAATATATATATATATATATATATATATATATATAAACATGGCTTGCATACTAATGAGCCGCTTAACACTGAATAAATCACTACGCACCACTACATTCTAAAGTCCATGACAAACTGCCATTTTATTTGTTATTAGTTACAAAACCACAGCCAAAAATGAGTGGCATTTGACCTATTTCCTTTAATATATTTGGGGATGAAACTCCACATAACTGGTACAACACCAACTTTCTGAGTGAAGACAGCAGTCCATCTGAAAAAAATAAATAAATAAAATAAGTGCACCAGCAAGAGTAGACACATAACAGTAGATGAGGAACAGCAAAATGAAACAGAAGAAAACAAAGATTGAAAAAAAAACACACACACACAAAAACTACAGCATGGGCTGATTAATGTACTTAAGACAAAAATAAGGACATTCATTTTATGGAAATAATTCCAAAAAATCTCAACATCATTAAGGGAATTTTGTGCCAGTGCAAGAAGTTCAACTGGGGACCAGTATTCATTCTCCAGTTTTATAACGCTAAGCTGGACTAAATACATATTTTAACAGTAGAAGTTTTAACATCTCTGCTGACAGCGAGTTTAAAACCAGCAATATTACCCGCCTGGATTTGAAGTATCTGCGGGAAACTGAGGTACTGTCCCCTGACACTGCGGTCAGATTAGTGCGTGAAGTCCGGTTTGATCGTCAACCTAATCTGGCACGACTTGGACACGAGGGTGTCCAACAACTAACAGAAACATATTTTGAGATCCAAAAGGATGAAAATGTACTAGAATATGTGTGCCTCACTGTGGCAGAGTGTCCCGCCTCTATGTATTATTATTTGTATTTTTGTTTGCGGTGCGGGTAAAAGCGCAGCGTCTTTTATTATTATATTTAAAAACCCCGTGAGGATGCATGGCTGATCAGCTACTGATTATTTAACTAGCTGACAGTCATGCATCCTTACCAAACGCGTGCAGACTCTGGCCGAGGGATAATAAGATAATTACCAACTAGTTAATCTCTCGGCCAGAGGATATAAACCTGCAGCTCTCTGCACTCGAGGTTGTTGGGTGTACAGAGGAGAGTACGGGGAGTGGAGAGAGCGAGCAACATTCGAAAAACAATTGCTAAAACGTGCTGGATTGTCCAGCACGACACTTACTTGTTTGTTTGTTTATTCGTTTGGCCCTCGTGCCCTTTTGTTTTGTGTTTTGTTGGTTTGTTTAAATATTTTGTTTATTAATAAATACGCTGAGTGCCGTTGCACTCAGCTTTAACCGCCCATCCATTGTTTTGGTTTCTACTTCCTGGTCCGTGACGTCACCACTGCGAGCCAGACTGCCACATATGGTGTCCTGCGTGGGACAAACAACGCCTCCAACAGCCGGACCAGGAACAGCAAAGGAAGTTTTTTTTGTTTGTTTTTTCAAATAGTGTTTTTTTGTGTTTGAAAAAAAAAAAAAAAATGGATAAAGTGGACGCCTACATGGAGAGGTGGCATGCGCATCAGAGGGAGTTAAAGGAAGGAGGGGCTACATGGTGCCTCGCCTGCCTGGAGTATGGGCACCTCCCTGAGGTGTGCCCATATGAAGACCCCCTCTTTGTGCAGGCCTTTGATCGAGGTGAGGTGGAGACTGCAGAGGAGTGGATCCACCTGAAGGCCATACCATCGCCGCAGGTGGATCAGGAATCCTGCCTCACCTGCCTCAAAGAGGAGGAGGAACCAGCCCAAATGAGGAAGGTGAGGAGAAGGAGGCAGAGAGGGGGAAAAGTGAGGAGGAAGCAGAGGGAGCCAAGGTGGTGCACCATGTGCATTGCCTATGGGCATGAGGACGAGGACTGCCCAGAGCAGGAGCCAGGGGATGAGGAGCCCGCACGTCCTGCGCCTGAGTGGGAGGAGCCCGCATGTCCTGCGCCTGAATGGGAGGAGCCCGAACGTCCTGCGCCTGAGTGGGAGGAGCCCGAACGTCCTGCGCCTGAGTGGGAGGAGCCCGAACGTCCTGCGCCTGAGTGGGAGGAGCCCAAATGTCCTACGCCTGAGTGGGAGGAGCCCGAATGTCCTAAGCCCAAGAGGGGGGAGTTGGGGCGTCCACAGCCCAAAAGGGAGGAGTCGGTGCGTCCACGGCCCGAAGAGAGGGAAGTCGGGGCTTCCACAGCCCTAGGACCCAAGCTGCAGTCCCAAGAGCCAGAAGGGGAGGAGTTACAGGCTCAACCCCCTGAATTTTTCTGGGGGGGAGAAGGGCAGGATGCTGGTGTTCCCCAGCAGCCTCTATTTATGCTGCTGAAGGGAGCACGGCACACACCAGCCTGGGGTCGCCAGGGATCCTGCTTCGCCTGGGGTCGCCAGGGATCCTGCTTCGCCTGGGGTCGCCAGGGATCCTGCTTCGCCTGGGGTCACTACACTATGGCCGGAGCCCTACGGAGGGGAACGGACGGCCATGAAGAAAGGGGGAGAGGTCCGGAGACCAGCTCCCCCAGCCGCACTTTCGCGGCCGGAGATCATGTGGTCGGAGCCCCACGGAGGGGAACTGCCGGCCTTGAAGAAGGGGGGGGAGGTCAGGAGACCAGCTCCCCCAGCCGCACTTTCGCGGCAGGAGATTGTGTGGTCAGAGCCCCACGGAGGGGAACTGCTGGCCGTGAAGAGGAGGGGGAAGGTCAGGAGACCAGCTCCCCCAGCCGCACTTTCGCAGCAGGATAGAGTGTGGAGGGAGCCCCGGAAGAGGGAGCTGCCGGCCACGAAGAATTGGGGGGTGCCAGAAATTCCACCATGGCCACCCCCCAGAAGCAACTTGCTTCCCCCTCTTCCAGGACATTGAGACTGAGGGGGGAGGTGGCCGAAAAGGCCATGTGTGCTGCGCACAAGGGGGGGCATGTGTGGCGGAGTGTCCCGCCTCTATGTATTATTATTTGTATTTTTGTTTGCGGCGCGGGTAAAAGCGCCGCGTCTTTTATTATTATATTTAAAAACCCCGTGAGGATGCATGGCTGATCAGCTACTGATTATTTTACTAGCTGACAGTCATGCATCCTTACCAAACGCGTGCAGACTCTGGCCGAGGGATAATAAGATAATTACCAACTAGTTAGTCCCTCGGCCAGAGGATATAAACCTGCAGCTCTCTGCACTCGAGGTTGTTGGGTGTACAGAGGAGAGTACGGGGAGCGGAGAGAGCAAGCAACATTCGAAAAACAATTGCTAAAACGTGCTGGATTGTCCAGCACGACACTTACTTGTTTGTTTGTTTATTCGTTTGGCCCTCATGCCCTTTTGTTTTGTGTTTTGTTGGTTTGTTTAAATATTTTGTTTATCCATTGTTTTGGTTTCTACTTCCTGGTCCGTGACGTCACCACTGCGAGCCAGACTGCCACACTCACATATAACGAGTTCACAAACTCACTTCAAGATCTGGCTTCAGTCTCCATCGCAGCCGCTCCCCTTACTTCCTTAGTGTCATTTGAAACTCTGCCCATCATCACAGCTTGTGCTCAGTCCTCTAGTTTCTAGTGAGATGGCACTTTCGATGCAGAAATTCACAATAAACGAACATGTGCAATTTATTTTTAATAAGCAAACAATGAATTAAATAAAATTTGGGACTATAATACACTGCGGATGTATACACAATAAAAGTTTCTGGTTTTATCTTAATTTAAATGTGTTTTAATTATTTTAATTATTTTTCTTCCCACAAATGACAGGTAGCCGTGTTATAAGCGGTATAAACCACTTCGGGCCATGCGGTTCTGATGATACACACCACTTCTGGGGTGCTTATCTCCACCCCAGGTGTGATATATATTATGGGAACCGCATGGCCCGTCGTGGTTTATACCTTACATATTAGTGCTGCAACGATTATTCGAAGTATGCGAATAATCGACTAATACAAATAGTTTGAATAAAAAAATATTAGTCGAGTATTCGCCAGATTTTCAAAATGGCAGAAGGTGAAGAAGCAGCAAGTTATTCTGCAGAAAACAAACCAAAAACAAAAGCTCAATAGTTTGGAATTACTTCAAAAGGGCATTAAACAACAGTACAAGTTCGATGTTAGAGCATTTAAAATGAAAAAACCAACATGTGCAGCGGAAGTGATTCAGAGGAAGATATTACTCAGTAAGTTTTACTTCTAATTTTGTCAAAATTAAATTACTGTTGCATCAGTTTTACAAACTAACTCTATATTTTATTATGTAACTTCATGTCGTTGTATTATACAGACATTTTACAGCACATACATGTGACATAGTTGGCAAAACTTGAACAGACATTTAAGAAAAATAATTAATTTTTGTTTCCATATGTAGTAAACAATAGAAAAACACTCCTGCATTACCTCCATCAGAGCTGTGCCGAAGATTGAATGAGCCAAGTTACCCCTTAGCTTTTAAAAACAAATACAATAGTGAAACTTTGAAGTGTGCGGGAGTTTTTCTTTTTTTTATATACTTACATAAGTTACATTCTCCTATGCTCCTGTGATGAGACTAGGCAATAAAGAGTGCAAGTCACTCTGAAAAAAAGTATTGTGACGTGCCCAGCAGAGCCCTGATTGGTCGAGACATGCTCAACAGAGCCTTGACACCGCTACATAACTGTTTAGAAAACCAGGAATGGACTTTATCAGTACATATTTTACAATGGTGAACTATAGTATTTTATGACAAACACATAGTATTTAATTTGGCCAAAGTCCTGATCTAAATCTGATTGAGAATCTTTGGTATGAGTTGAAGAAATCTGTGCACAAGAGAAGTCCTTGGAATTTGAATGAACTGGAACAATACTGTTTTGAAGAATGGTCAAAAATCACTAAAGAATCATGCCAAAAGCTCATTGATAAATATCATAAGCGTTTAAAAGAGGTTATTATTGCCAAAGGTGCCTCAACTAGCTATTAATTTCATTTTCCTTGTCAGGGTATGAATACTTTTGAATTAGCATTTTTGGAGTTTTGCAAAAAGATTGCTGAAATAAATAATTGTAGAAATCCTCATCCACAAAAGCAACACTTTTGCTACAAAAGATTTTTCCTATAATTGTTTGTTTTCGAAAAATGCCTAGAAATTATAAATTTCCATTGGGGTATGTAAACTTTTGATCATTTTCAGACTGCACAAGAAATTCCAGAAAGAAATAACCCGTGCATCAGCATAATGACTTTAGCTCGCTGTCTGCATGAAAATGATTTGCATGCTCGGAGGCCGTTCAGGGGTAACATGTTAACAGCTGAGAGACGAAATCGCCGTCTTCTGTGGGCCAGAGAACATCTGAGGTGGCGAGAGTGGTGGAGTGTTTTATTCACAGATGAATGCCGTTTTGCCCTTGACAGACGCGACGGAAGACAATGTGTGTGGAGACGTCGTGGTGAGCGTTATGCTGACTTTAACACAAGTCCCTGAGGCAACAGTTTTTCCGTTCCTGCAAGCCAATCCAGAAGTGTCGATTTTCCAACTGGACAATGCAAGACCACACAGTGCAAGGATTACAATTGCACGACTTCAAGAAAACAATGTTGTGGTCTTGTTGTGTCCAGCTTTTTCTCCTGACCTTTTTCTCCAATAGAACATCTGTGGGACCAAATCACCAGTGCCATCCACATGAGACAACTGCGACCAGCCAACCTTCGCCAGCTGGCTGCAGCTGCACAGGAAGAGTGGCAGAACATCCAACAGCAGTCTGTCAAGAGGCTGATTAGGTTTATGCATCAGCGCTGCCAGGATTGTGTTAATGCTCATGGAGGTCATACCCAATACTAACTTTGTAATGTTTTCATTTTGACAGTGTGTCACGTTTCATACTTAAAACTTATCATGATTCTTTTATCTGTATTTTTGTTCACATTTTCTGTGATTTTGTTTGTATATCTATGTTTAAAATATTTGATTAAATCCATTATACCTGAGTGCTGCGTTTCTTTTGTGCATCACTATATATTTTTTAAGGCCTATTTCTTAGGCAGGCATTCAAAGTAGCTCACAGCATGTCTTAGCATTTTTTAGTACTGGTACATCCAACTTAAGGAGAATGTTTTGTTTCTCCCTCTTTTCCCTTCACACTTCTAAGGCCCTGAGGCATTCCACATCTATGTTCCCTGCAGTCTCTTTCCCGCTGGGGTTTCACGTGCTGGTAATGGCCTGCCACCACAAGGAGATGTTGCCGTGGCGACTGTTTGGAAAAAGTATTTGTGTTTACTATTAGACCCAGACAGAAGAACATTTAAATGAAAATTAGGCAGGCAACACAGATTTTACTGCCATTTAACACTCAGAACAGCTTGTCATGCCTCTGCACAAAGCCATCTTTATATCAGTGTGGCATTGTATTGTCAACCATGCACACATTTTTGTTGGGGGGAGTTACTTTATTTTTTAATTATTAAAAAGTACTTTCTGTTCCTAGTTTCATAAGCCAGCTGATAATTCTCATGAGAAAGATAAAACTTGGACAAAAGATGATTAATGTTTCAAGAGGCTGGTAACAGTGTCGCAGGGGTGCTTTAATAGCTGGCTCTAGCAAAGGGACAGATGCAGGAAAGACCTGATGTGATACATTTTGCAAGACTGTAGTTAGAACTGTAGGCTAAAAAAGAGTAGTATTTGTGAAGGAGAGCCATTTCTACAGAATTCTTTAGCTAGGATTTAGTTCTTAAGGGCTTGCACAAATATTGTCTTCTGATGCAATAACCCGAGAGCTTCAGAAATGTGCATTATGAATTCTGACAATACTGGTACAGTAGTTGAATGATTAATGGAAGCACTTTCCTATGTACTTGCTCAGAGAGTGATGCATTGGACAAAAAATGTACTTTGCAGGTTTCTTTAAGGAAGGAGCATACATTTTAAAGCAAATGTTCTCTCTTCTCCAAAAGGATGCATGACATTTCATGAAGGGCATTTTAAAAATCACTGCAGTGTCTTTAAAAAAAATAACCACAGTTTCTTAATTTAGACCAGTCAGATCACTCTCGATTCTAACTGGTGTTTTTGAAGTATCTGCTCTGACTAACCATATAAATCTGGTCATCATAAATAGATGAATGGATAACCAGTGCTGGCAATAGAAATCTGCAGCTGGGAGTAATTTCAGTTATACTTCGGTTCTCAAAGATGCAGGTGGTGAAATTTGATTTAGTTTGGCTAAGCTTTATATTTTATGTAAGATGTTTTTTGCATCCTGTTATGGAAAGCTTTTAATAAGCACACTCCACACTCAATATTACTCTGCCCTCAATAGTCAAGCTGGTATAATGAGGTGCGTGTTGTAGTGAAGGTAATCTGAATGTAGCTGGATGTCAGTGTGGAATAACCTCTCATTAACAATGGACTCAAAGCAAGTTTAGCATGGAGGTTGTTTGCTTAGAATGAAATACTATATTTACACAAAGGGAGCTTAGCATTCTAATCATGCTTTTAAAGGTTGCAGTTATATTAACAGGCAGTTATATTTACTGCTCCTAACTGGTCAAAACCAGGCTGTGATCATTGGTGTATAAAGTTGTATAAACTGTGGAAAATCAAACATGTTGGAAATAATGTAGCCCATACCAGCCATGTGATGATCAGATTGAACACCTGCTCAAAACATTGACAAGGTAGTTTGCATCGTTTCACAGTCCTAAATCTTTATAGCAAGGTAACCATGTCTAAGTTCTTCTGTGTTACTCTCAATTTGTCATCGCAACATGAAGTTATTTAGAGATATCTCTAAATGATTTGGAGATATCTGAAAATGATGTAACGATATCTCAAAAACATTTTGAGATATCTTAAGACGATTTAAAGATATCTGAAAATGCATTTTTGATATCTCATTTAAAGCTCCATTTAAAGATATCTGGAAATGATTGTGAGATACCTCTAAATGTATTTTAGGTATCTTAAAATTATTTAAAGATATCTTCAAATATCTGAAGATATCTTCAAACATTTTGAGATATCTGCATATGATTTAGAGATCTTCAAATATTTTGAGATACCTATAAATTAATTTGAGATACCTCTAAATGATCATTTGGCTTGCCGTACTCACAAGCCTTGTGTGCAGCAGAATACAGTGAATGCTAAACAGTATAAATGGTATACTGTTTACAATGTATGGCTTGTTACTATCACTGTTACTCCTCTGCTTAATTAAAATGATGTTAGTCATTTACGCGTTGTCCATTCTCAGGAGAATTTCAGACTTCTACTTTTCAGCTTATTACCTCTGATGTAAGGTTGAGAACGTATTATTTATACTAATTTTTATGCCTCAGTGGAACAATGTAGTATTATAAACACACTACAGTGTATATTGTTACACCTTTTCATGTGCATACTCATAGACAAATAAATACAGTCGACATAATTTGCCCATGAAGACCCAACATTTAACATTTTTCTCTGCTGTTCACTAAATAACATCACTGCAAGTATGCATACATAGTTCTTATTTGGGAAAACATAACTTATGCGTAACACTGAGGACATTGCTATTTTAATCCAAAATATGATTTTGGTTTGCTAGAGTTTATGTCAATTTCAGTGCTGTCTCTGCTTAAGAGTTTTAAAGGTCTTGCTGTAAATGTAGAATTAAATGTAAAAGGAATTCTATAATTTTTTTATGACTGCATGTCTTCTTCAAAGTGCAAAAAACCCCAATGTTAAATAAACACATGGCATCGTAATATGTAAAGAATCTCACACATTTCAATTAATTTATAAAGCTTAATTAATTGACAGCATTTGAAAAACATTTCCAAGGTCAAAAGTCCTTTAAAATCAACTTGCCATTAAAGAACAAAAAAAGCTAAATTGCTAATTAGCAAGCTATTTCATTTCAATCAGAGGAGTACTCTATCTGGGTTTGTTAATGAATGAATACATGCTAATTAACATCTTCAGCAGAATAGCATAAAATGATCTGCAGGAGGTCGGCAAAAAAGGATTTGCTCATAATGCTGTGAGTGTGGTCCACTGAAGAGAGCGTTCACATCTTGGTAATTGTCATGAGTTCTAGTGGTCATTTCTTAGCATGTGACAAGCCCCAAAAGAACCTTTGAGACCTATCAAATGTTTTATAACTAGATTATTTTTAAATCAAATATTATTTTTGCATTCTGCTTAGACACTTTGAAATAGTTACCTATTAGGAATTTGGCACAATCTGTCTAAAAACATTACTTTACAGTATGATGACCATGGTATTGACCAACTCAACTAGTTCAGCAGAAAGCTATCTAGTTTAAATGGGGAAGTCTGCTATATCAGGCACCATAAAACAAGATTAATTTTATAATAATGAAGACATTGAGTTGTCTAGCCACTGAAAGCATGTATCATTCTGGTTAATTGAAAATCTAGCAGTGAAGTGGTTAAGTAAAAAAAGAAAAAAAGACAGAAATGATCAGTGTTCCAATCATAATCTTAGTGTTGACATGTCGATCTTCAGAGGTGCTGTGATGCTTTAATACATCTGATGAATAAAAGCTGTTAATAGTGCCTTGAGCTAAAGGGAAGTCACTGATAAAGAACGAATACACCAAGGAAGTACATTCAGATAAAACAGTAAGTGAGCAGGGCTTCCCAAGAGAAGGAGACATTACCCACAAATGCTCCTGTTTGTCTGTAGCACACTAATTATTGTAAATGTTTGTACTTCAAACCACATGTTTGTTTATTCTTGGATTCTGCCTACCAAGACCTTGATAAACAGTGCACTGGAGGATTGCTGGAACTACAACAGTTAGAAAGTGCAGTGCTGGAATTATTCAGAATGAATGTGGAGATGTTTTTTTTAGGTTTTAAGATATTTCAAAGCCATTTTTAAGATCAAACTCATCTTCACAGTCTACAACAATAGTTGGCTTAAAGGGCAACTGTGTACCTTAGAGGACTGTCTTTCAGGGGGAAGTTCAGAAAACCAATAAGTTAAATTGCTTATTTTGTTTATTTAGTTTATGTTCCTTTTATGGCGGCATTGCCTTGCATAAAATATAAAAGCCTGTAAAAAATATACTATAATTCCCTTAATATAATTCCTATTCCATAACTGTTTATTTTCTTCCAACAACTCTTCTTTAATATAAAAAGGTTATGTTCAGTCATAGATCAAAGTAAATGCAGCAGTTAATATCTCCCATACTATTGATTGTATCCTGGAAATGCAACATGCTCTCATGCTCTGTCCTGGACTCCCTAAAGATTACTATGAATATCTATTGTTCTTCCTTTCACACTTTTTTTCATTAAAGGGAATGATGTTAGCCTTTAAATCCGGAGTCCAAACTGAGATTATTTTCTGAACATACTGTATTTTAGGCTACCAGATATAAAGTTTAGTTTTATTTCATATCAAAACATTATACCATTTAAAAAACAGCTACTGTATCGATCGAAAAACAGCAGCATGCATTCCTTTGCATCTAAGTCTGGTAATTGAGAATTGTACTTTAGGGGATCAATATGGTGAACTACTGTAGATGAACCTTGATGTTTTTTTTTTATATATACTGTATATACACTGTTCTGAGCTAACACAGTTTCATAAAGGTTCTCCAGAGAAATCTATTATCCTACGGTACTTGCTCAGGGTTCCTTGTGAGAAGTGTGACTGGGTTACATTAAGGTGGCAAAAAAAAGGTTTACACTAGCCCTAAACTGAGACTGAGGTTACAGAAAATGCTTACTTGATTTGGAAAATATTTGCATAGCACACTGATCAACAAAGGCATCTATCTGTGTTTCCGAAACAAACAAGAATATATACTGTATATATATATATATATATATATATATATATATATATGTGTGTGTGTGTGTGTGTGTGTGTGTGTGTGTGTGTATATATATATATATATAATGTCAGTCATTACCAACCCTGTAGCCACAGAAGCTTGTTTAATTCCTGGTGAACCATGTTTAATACTGTAGGACAACGGAATTGTAAACTTGGTTGCTTTTCTGGAAGGAGAATCCGCCCTTAACCAACACATCATTAGCAAGCATATGAAAGCTTTGTGTGTTATTCTCCCATGTCGCTTCTTTAGTTTCGGCTTCTCAGTCACGCTCTGGGAAGCCGAAACGGGAGTTGACCGCTTAGAGTCTGGAGGAAGGGCTACCCTCAGCCATGGATTCCCTGAGGTTTTCCCCTATATCAAAAATTTAAAAAAAATATGTGAGTAGGGGTTTTTTCTTTACCTGAGTGCTGAGCGGTTCGTATTTAGTTCTGCAGGGTGCGTGGTCGGGTTGGAGAGGCTGGGCTCTCTCCCCCAGCGCAGTCATGCTCTGGGTGACGGGCCGTGTCTCAGCTGCTCGTTTTCATTAATTTCTTCAATATTTGGGGGGTAGGTGCCAGTGTGCCACTGTGGGGTGCGTTAATCATTTATTATTACTTCCATTCATGGTTTGGCAGCCATGTCTTTTTGGGGGAGGTGGCCCATAGCCAGCAGTGTGGAGTAGTGGTTAGGGCTCTGGACTCTTGATCGGAGGGTCGTGGGTTAAATCCCAGGTGGGGGACACTGCTGCTGTACCCTTGAGCAAGGTACTTTACCTAGTTTGCTCCAGTAAAAACCCAACTGTATAAATGGGTATTTGTATGTAAAATAATGTGATATCTTGTAACAATTGTAAGTCACCCTGGATAAGGGTGTCTGCTAAGAAATTAATAATAATAATAATAATAATAATAATAATAATAATAATAATAATAATAATAGCCACTTCCTACCTGCGGCACTGGGATGCACGTAACTGCTCATTAAATCATCTGCAAATGCAATCAATAAATTACCCATTGCGGATTCTCTGTGCTGAATTGTAAACTTGGTTGCTTTTCTGGAAGGAGAATCAGTCTTTGGGCCCTGAGCACCCATCACAGTTCATTAAGTCATCTGCAATTGCAATTTATAAATCATCCATTGCGGATTATCCGTGCTGAATGTTCCTTTCAATGATTTCAGTATGGTGGTTTGTATACAGTAGCAGTAACTTTGGAGTTAATTTCAAAATGTTTTCACTTTTAACATATAGCTCTGTGGAAATGAAATGCAGACTTGAGCTGCTTACTTTTTAAATCTCAATGCAAATCAACATTAAAGCTACATTTACCAATATGTTGTTGATACAGCCTGCAGTGCCCATAATTTTCTGTGATTGTATTATTTTTTAATCTTTTTTTAATTTTTAAAAAAAAAAATTTTTTATGGGGCTTTATAAAAACACTTCATAGCGTTAATACATAACATGCACATTGTAAGTATTATAAAGCAAGTTGTTTAACCAACTGCACAGTGGGATTGCAAGGCTCAAAGTTAACATATGTTTGGTACCCAAAACTCTTAGTTTGCTAATATTTTTGTATGCAGTTGCCTTACGTTGCAGTTTATATGACTGACCCTGAGTGAACATGTACATAATTACTGGTATTAGTTTTTTTTTAAAACACATACGTTATCTTTCATAAAGCGGGAAACCATTGCTAATCGAGCTTCCAGACCTGTAGATGACTGAGGCTTGTACCGTCCCATGTAGATACGGGCGAGGCCCACAATGCAAATCGTATTGGACAGTGCAGTACAAATACTGTCACAAATCACAACGTGGATACAATTTCAAGATAGTTTATTTTGTAGATCAAAAGTAAAATTAAATAACTTTAAAAACATTGTGATTTTTTTTTTAAGATAACAGGCAATGACCTAACAGGATATTAAGTTTATTCAGTGTCTATAAAATGCTAATTCAATTTATCGTGGAGAATGTTGGCTCCGGTTTTGTTATAATGTTAACCCTAGTTTCACCCACGCTAAAAATGAACACATAGTAGGTAAATTCTTACTACGAAAAAAAAAAAACCAGGTATAACGTTACCATGATCCACGTAACGGCTTTCTTGTTTTATCAGTATGAATAGATGAAGTACAATCTTGTTGTGCATTAATTCATCTGTCTGTTACTCGAATAAACCGCTACCGAATAAGACCATTTTGCTACCTACTATCCAGGCAGGTAGCAAATACTCACAACTGCCTTAAAAAATTAACTTCTAGCCCTGGATTAAGTAATTATATATATATATATATATATATATATATATATATATATATATATATATATATATATATATATATATATATATATACTGTATATATCTTGTATTTTGAAGTATGTTGGATAATCAGTGATAGCAAATAGAGGGTCACTTTAGAGAAACCTGTCTCAGGCTTTTCATAACTAGTCACAGTATGATAACACATTTTTGGTAAATCTTGGTAGATTTGAATATGATCCACTCTTTATATGATAAGCCATGTAACAGCTAAATGAACAATGTTTTCATAGTTCCATAAACCTAATGAACTGTAAAAGGTCACCTTTTTCCTGGAATTGCTTTTCAGTTTGCTTTCTCAAACACATTATATAATCAAGCTTAGTTGGCTGGAAGTTTCCTCTTTTTATTTTTTTTTAAGTTTTTCGATCTGAAAGATTTCCAATCCCACACACACTTGCCAGGAATAAAGAACTCTCCAGTTACTTGCTTTTGTGTTCGGCTTCCATTTGCGTTCAGCTATATGCAGTCCCATTGTGGAGATTCTTAAACCACAAACAGGGAGCCAAAGATGTCTTGTCAAGTCTTGTCCCGTTCGTCCTGGGTTTTAACTCTCGTGCACCCATAAATACAGCCTTTACATGTATAACATAAATACCTTGTGCATTTAATTTTCACATAATGTTAATGAAATTTTCACTCTTGGAAAGTTCCCATTTACATTATCTGTAAAGTCGTCTTCCATCAGAATACAATATTTTTACAGACACTTGCGCTAAACCTACATCCATATTATTACTCCAGACCTCAATCAAGTCAATGAAAAAAACTAAAAATGTAACTGTGCTCCTGCTGCCCACTGCCGACTTAAATTGCAAACTCTGTTGTCTGCTCTAATCTAGAGTCTGTTGTCTGATTTAGACGTCCTGTATTAAGCAGGTAATACATACAGTATCTATCTAACTATCTCCCTCTTGTATTTTAATCAAAAGAATAGTCAATGCATTGTTTTTTTTTTTTTTTTTATGGAAGCTGTTAGTGAAAACAAAAATAAACGTGGGATTTAAAAATGGCACTTCAGTAAGAAAAGAAAAAAAAAGTTTTGTGTCTTGAAATAAATTGTAAAAGAAACCTACATGAGACAGGTAGAGTATTTATCTAAAAAAATGTTCCTGTTTTCTATAGAATTGCTAGACTGTGGCTATTAACAATATTGCTATGGGGGTGCCCTTTGCATTAGAGTGGCAAGTGGTAGCAAATCTGTCCGATAGAGTAGAGTGATTTGATGGAGAATAACACAATTATGAATGATGTCAGTTAACATTTGCACACTAATGTATTCAATTAATCCCTTGTAAGCTTTTTTTTTATGTTGAAATGGTAAGAGATTTTTTTTTCAGCAAATAGATTTTTCTGTTGTTACACATGATGAATGTATTTTTTTTTTTTTTTACCTGGGTGTTCAATCGAGTTCTAACACGAGAATCAAAGATTTTTGCCTTTTCATTTAGCGTAATTGAGTTTTTACTTTACCAGAATGAATAAAATACAATACAAGTAAAAAGCAGTAAAAAAAAATACATTAACATTGCAATCATCCCCTGTTTGTAGGAATTGTGTAATATTTGTTTGACAGTTTCAATGCTTTTTATTAAATATTACTTTTTGTGACAATACATACAAATAATAGTTTTACATTGTTTGATTATTACAGGGAGCTCCTCAAATGTTTTGTGTTGAAAAATAAAATAGACTGGATATGCTGTACTGCATGTGCAGTTAAATCTCATCCAGACTTCAATATGTAGTTAAAACCTCAGAAGCAATCATTATAAAATAATTGTTTTCTGGGTTTTTGTGATAATGCTGCTGTTTAATGAAATGCTCTTTTACATGGTGGATAAATAAATGAACCCATGCATTTTGGTGTCAGCAGTAACCACAGTCTATCCTATCAGATAATTAACTTTTGCAAACATAATGCTAGGACTACTGAGTGGAGGAAACTTCACAATTTAAAGTTACTTATGTGTTTATTCTGCTATTTTTTTTTTTCCTGAGCATTTTTTTCCTACACCCCTTTAAACAGCTCTTAATCCTGGTTGATGAACCAAAGTATCCCAGCAGCCCCAATCAATTAGAAATGGTCTTGTTCCTAATCTGCCCTGCTGTCATTGTCAACTAAAATTGCAATGTACAACGATCATTCCCATTGTAATTCTAATTGGTATATGTATTCTATATTCTGCTGTAGATTAACCTTCAATACAATCTGCATCATCTGAAGGTGATGTTACATTCTACTTTGATAACAAAGTTTGTTAACTGAAAATACAAGCTTCCAAGCCCATCAAATCCTTTACCACTTGTCTTTTAATGTTTAAAGACATTTTGACAACACTTGTAGTCACATATAAATTACAACTATATGTGGCACTGTACCTTTGAAAAAAAAAAAAAAAAACTATAATCAAGCAAAGCTACAGAAAATTCCTACCAGCATGATTACAAAAGGGGCATTCAGTCATGAATGTGTGATTATCAGCTACATGGTTTGTATAATTTAACACATATTGTATGCAGTGATTCACTTAAGGTCTGCCTGAACATTAAGGCAGACATTTTGTGCTTTAATTACCTGAATGATCTATCAGTTGTTAACATACATGTTTTATTTGTCCATTTTTTGAAAGCTAAGTAGGTTATTCAAAACGTGTGCCACAAGTATTGAAGTCAGCTCATAAAAACTACCTGCTTTCATGTGTAGAAGTCATGGTGTGTGTTCCTTAATGCCAAAAACACATAGTATCCACTTAAAGAGGGTATGTTTTGTGTCATCAACCCATCTGGTACAGCATTAGGTCACTGGTTTAATTAAATGGAACTTGAAATGAACATACTAGAATGCACAATTATTCATCATCTGTTGGCTATCAGAGATACAATAAAAAAATCCCTGTTAGGACACTTGCTGGAATTATATACAAATATCCCATATTTGTGAGACAAATACATGTGGATAGTACTGACGCTTGCTGGGTGATATACAGTATGTCAGGAATCAGAAAGGGTAATATAAAGGATTCGCTTTTCATTTCATGGCTTTGAAAAGAACAGTGGAGTGCTTGCCAGAATTGTTAGGAATCAGCCCCATTTTCTACAATAATAATAGTCTGTTCATGGCGAGAATCTGATATTGGTCATAATGAAGCTCATTTTGTGTTATTTGCAAGGATTCTTGGCATTCCAATTTGACAACTCAGCAATTAAACTTCAAATGTGTAATTCAAGGTTTGGGTTATACCTTTGCAACCCATACGCAAGGTGTAATAGCCAAGGCTTTGAAGAACTAAATGTTGCATATTAATCATACTCTACTGATTATTGTGCAGTGCAGTTTGACTGCATTAAATCAAAATAATTGTTTACAAAAAAAAAACATTAACATTATGCATATGTTTGGAATGTTCGTTAAAAAAAAATGTAGCCTGGTCTTTTTTTTTTTTTTTTTCAGCTCTGTTGCTACCCTGGCTATCTTTTACTTCAGGCAACATGGCTTCACACACTCAGTTAATTCCTTGCTCCTCACATTGCATAAGGCACACTGCTGTTCTTTGCCTTTATCTGTCCAAACTGCATTTTTTTTTAATAAGGTGAACATGTGGATATGTTGTTTTTCCTACTTTTTGTTTTTGTTTACATTGCATCACCACTGCTAAAAATTACTTGATTTTTGTCACAGTATACAGCAGGTGTCCATCTTAGTAGTTTCTTGACTTCACATACTGCCGCCTTGGTAGTAAATCTGTTTTTAAGCTTGGATACAATTGAATAATGGAAATTGCATTTCACAGCTGGATATTAATTGAATTGGAAACACATAGCTGAAGGAACTGGCTTGAGTTTTTTTTTTTTTTTTTTTACAAATGTGTACAGTATATATTTAAATATATAATATATTTAAACCTTAATGAGGCAGGCATTTCTAATGGAAAGAGCATAACAATTTTATTTTAAAGATGTTAAAACCAACAAGTAAATGTGCCAAGTTTCCAACATGTTGCATAATGGCTGAGAAGCAGTAATAATGTACTATGTGCTTATATATTATTGTGTTGTATAGTTCGGTACAGTAATTTATTGCCTGATAATATCTTCAGTTTTTCTGCAGTTGAATGATTATTGCAAAAGTTTTAAGTTTCCTGGCTGCCTTAGTAATTGGCTGCATTAGCATTATTATTATTATTATTATTTATTTATTTATTTATTTATTTATTTATTTATTTATTTATTCATTCGTTTATTTATTTATTTATTTATTTATTTACAAGATATCACATTATTTTTTACATGCAATTACATTATTTTTTACACATGTTTTATTTGGTAAACATATACCGGTAATACATAAATTGTTTAGCTGATACCAGCTCATACTTGTTTTAGCCTAAGAGTTTGTACACTATGATGATGTTCAGTAGGCTCCCAGTGTAGGATACTTAATATCTACATTCATTAGATTCCTAAAATATGTAGAAATACAACACTTTTGAACCCAAACTATGAGATATTATACATTTCTAAAAACATTTGAGATGCTCTAAATGTGGTGGCTCCTCAGTATTTTATGTTTGGTTAAACAAATCCCATCTTGGACTGCATCTTTGAAACAGTCAGTGAAACAGCTAAGGGGTATATGACTAAGAAGTGTATTTACATTGAAAGCTTTTTTCCCCATGTATTTTTCAAAGAGCGCAGTGTACATTTAAAAAAAAAACAGTAACATGCTATGGACATCGTAGGTAAACAGTGTCCGTAACTAGGCCGCCTATTGCACAGGGCTGCATGGTCCCTCAATGCAGTTTTGCCTCATTTCAGAATCCATCTGCGGAAGGCCCGCACCTAACATATTAAAGATCGACTGGAGCTTTCAGCCACCAAATTATTCATACCATGTCTCCCCACATTAAATTGAAAGTGGAGCAGTGGGAAGCTATGAAGCATAACTTCCTTTCATTAAGTTAGTGAATATGACAGGGTTATATAATGTTCCGAAGGGAGAGGAAGCCTTTCATGTCACTAACCTTTTAGTTTGCACAGGCTTTACACTTCTCATTTGTTTGTGGGCAAAGGCTTAACACTGGATTAATTGAGCAAGTCCCTGTATTAATTCATGTAGATTAAGCCTGCCCAGATTAAGCAGTATATATCTGAATGGAGGGGGGTGGGGGGGTATCCTTTTTTACACAGCATGTTTGTTCTGTTATGGAAGCTTAGAATTTATAAAAGCAAATGCAATTTATTTCCCCTTGTCACAGTGGCTTGTTGTAAGCTTTAAGCAGGGATTTTCTTGAATACCAGAATGGCATTAGTATGCTATGACATAACTGACTACTGCATCTCTGATGTCACATTCATGGGATTGTTGTAGAGCATCATCATTGACATTGTCATGGTAATTCAATGTAAACCCGGGATGGGAAATTAAGTTGTTTTTTTGCAGCAGAAAACCCACTCAACCTTCATTATCAATTTTATGTTTGGTCTACTTCAGAGAATTACAGTGTGCCGACTGTATATGCTTACTGTATTTATTTGCTGTAACAGAATACAAAAGAAGAGTATCGTGTCTATAGAAATTTATTATTCCAATATTGCCCTTTTGAACTTCTGATGATTTTATTGGTTACAGTAAGTGCACGTACTAGAAGGAAATCTAATTTTAGTGTCAATGATACCAAGCCACATGTCATTGGTAGTCAGAGAGTTGTTGTTGTTGTTGTTTTTGTTGTTATTATTATTATTATTATTATTATTATTATTATTATTATTATTATTATTATTATTTATTTCTTAACAGACGCCCTTATCTGCTATGGAAACATCTATGGGTTAAGAGTCATGAATACATTGTATTTTTATTTTTATTTAGTGTGTCCAATTATAATTTTTTCTCCCAGTTTGGAATGCCCAGTCACTTTTCCCCTCCCCGCAGCAATTTGTCATGTGGCTCAGGAGACCCGAAGGTTCAGTGGGTGTCCTCCGATTCCACGACCAAGCCAGCTTCCTTTTTTACCCAGGAATTCAAGAGCAGATGTCAGCGAGCTGCCGAATTCTGGAGGACAAAGGCCAGCTCTGCAGGAGTCTGCACTGAGCGCACTGGGTGCCCAGCCAGCAAGGTTCGCTGTTGAGCGATGAGAGTTATAGTACCTGTCGGTTTTACCTCCCTAACCCATGGGAGCGCCAGAGCCAGTAAGATGCTTCGGAGTCCCCAGCAAAGACTTGCCTGCTTCGCACAGCCAGGACGCGAACCTGCACTGTATGACCCACCCTGTGGAGAACGGCTGCGCTTTTACCAGGTGAGCCACTCGTGGACCCCCTGTGAATACATTTTTACAGTTTAGTACAATTGCTATATGTACATTAAAAAATAAAAAAAATACTGGCAAGCGGCAGCCCTTTCATGGGCTCCTGCAAAGAGCACGTGCCAAGAGCAGAGCACCAGCGGAGTGCAGGAGCGGCAACGGCCACCATTACACACAACTTTCCCTCCCCCACCCGAATCCCAGCAAGCGCCGGCCCTTTCAAGGGCTCCTGCAAAGGTTGTGAACCAAGAGCAGAGAGCGGGGAGAAGAAGACAGAGACAGCCGCCCCCCACCTGGCAGGAAGCTGCCTCAGTGAAGCCGTGGAGGGAGTGTACCAGTGCAGCAAAGAGGGACTCGAACAGGAAAGTGACCAAATCCGGATGCTCCTACAGGAGTTTGACCACCTCTTTGCAGTCAGGCCGGAGGATGGGGGACAGACCGGGATGGTCCAACACCAGATCGAGAACCAGCCGATCCTCACCACGCCGGCTGCCCCAGTTCCGACACGAGACGGTTGAGAAAAGCATGTTGGAGATGTGGGGGGCGAAGGTGATCAAGTCACCTAACAACACCTGGGCCGCACCCGTGGTATTAGTCGGCAAGAAGGACGGGGGACTGTACTGTGTGGACGACCGCCGACTAAATGCGGTCACCAAAAAGGACTCATACCCGCTTTCCCGCATCGACGAGTTACTGGACTGCATCAAGAAGAGTTCGCCCCCGGCACCAAACCTAAGACCGCTTTCGCCACCAGCAGTTCAACATCATACTGTTCAGATTGTGCAACGCCCCGGCCACATTTGAGGGGCTGATGGAGAAGGTACAGGGTGGCATGCCCAGACCTTTTCCGAGACCCTGCTCCACCTGCGGCGGGTGCTGCATAGGATCCAGTGCCATCTGTTGCGGCCACCAGGTCAGCGAAGGGGGCATCACCACCGACCCTGGAAAAATTACTGCCGTGCAGCAGTGGCCCACCCGGGCTAACATGAAGCAACTCTGCAGTTTCCTGGGTCTCGAGTCCTACTACCGGAGGTTTGTGAAGGGGTTCGCCACCATTGCTAGCCCCCTTCATTGCATCCTGGACAAGAACCGGCACCTCCAAACATGAGACCGCCTTTTCCCAAATGCACCATGCCCTGACCAGCGCTCGTGTGCTCGCAGCTCCGCCCATGACAGCCCCCTTCACCCTGGACACCGATGCAAGCAACAAGGGTATCGGCGTGGTGCTGTCCCAAGCAATCCCTGAAGACGGAGAAAGTCGTGGCGTACTTCAGCCATGGCCTCAGCAAAGCGGAGCGCTGTGTGACCCGGAGGGAGCTATTGGCGATAGTGGAAGCCATCAAACACTACCATCCCTACCACTGTGGTCACCGGTTTGTGCGCCGCACCAATCACACCGTGCTGCAGTGGTTGCTGCGATTCAAGGAACCCAAGGGACAGATAGCCCGCTGGCTTGAAATGCTCCAGACCTATGAGCTGGAAATCCAATACCGGCCAGGAGCGAAGCACAGTAACGCCGACGCCCTGTTCAGGCGAGCATGTAGCGAGGTGGGGTGAAGGCACTATGACTGCCAGGAAACCAGGGAGAGAGAGGCACTGGGAGAGGGCAGGGACATGGTGACCGTGAGAGAGGTGCAGTCCCTATCTACCACTGAGTGGCAGGAGTAGCAGTGACAGGACCCAGAGCTCAGCCTGCTCAGGAAAGAAGTGGACCGCATGCCGGACTGGGCTGAAGTAGCCCCTCAGAGGCAGTGAAAAGGTTGTGGTTGCAGTGGACCGCCTTGGGACTCCAGGAGGGCATCCTGCACCGCCGATGGCAAGTCCCGTCCACAGATGAGCCCCGTCTGCAACTAGTGGTGCCTGCATCGCTCTGGCATTCCATACTCCAAGCCCACCACGGCGCACCAGGGGTAGGGCACTTCAGCATCACCAAGACGCTGGCTCGCCTCTGTGACCAGTACTGCTGGAGATGCTGCCGCCACGACGTGGAGACCCATTGTCAGCAGTGGGACGACTGCACTGCTAAGAAAGGTCCCACGAGCAGTCGCATGCCCCCCTCCAACATTACCAGGTTGACGAACCGATGGAAAGGTCATTGATGTCATGGGCCCTTTCCCCACCTCCGAAAGAGGGAACCGGTTCGTTTAGGCAGCGGTAGACTACTTTACAAAGTGGCCAGAAGCCTATGCTCTGCCAAACCGTGGCGGATGCACTCATTGGCGGGTTCTTCTCATGGTTAAGGGTCAGCCAGGAAGTCCACTCCGTCTTTGTCGATGACTGCAAGTGGCTGGGGATCAGTAAGACCCTCACTACCCCCCTTCACCCCAAAAGCTATGGCCTGGTTGAGCGTTTCAACTGCATACTCAGCATCCAACTAACCATCGATACCAGTGAGCACCAGATAAGTGTCCTCCACCACCCAGCTAATCTCTGTAGTTTCTCGGGGGTCCAGGGACCGCATTGCACCGCTCACCAGCAGCAACCTGACTGTATTCCACTGCTGTTGTTGACTGACCAGCGGCTACCTGCAAGCCCTGAACCGGATCTAGTGGGACTAGCGTCACTCCAACTGTAGAGCTGTATTCTTATGCATTGTGCCCTGCAAACTTTTTTTGGGACAAAAGGGAACTAAGGTGGGGGCAATGTAGCAGCCTGTGTGTTTGTGTTTCCCTCCCTGTATTCCTGCTGTATCTAATGTGTTTACATGCTGTAACTGTGTTTCCCTTTCTGTATTCCCGCTGCCACTGTGTTTAATGTCTGTGTAATTCAGCCTGCTTATTTGTGTTCTGTGTCTCCCCTGTGATTGGTCCCCATTTGTCTGAAGTGTGTGGACGATAACCAGTGGGATGTGTGTAAGCTCTGCACCCCGATTTACATATGTGGGCGGTGCTAAGTGTATAAAAAGGGGCTGTGCCCGGCATTCTGGGTCACTGTTTGAATTCTGTGCTGCTGACAGAGCTGTGGACTCCAGTGTGTGAGAGTGTGCAAATAAAGCATTGAAAAGAAACAAAGCTTCTCTCCTGTTTTCTTCCTCTTGCAAAACGCTACAATATGATTCGAATTACCTATTAATCATATAAAAAAAAAAAAAGATTTCCAGCCTCTAAAATATTCCCATACATGTTAGGCTCAGACTCTATAGAAGACAATTCAAATACCTAATGACGTTATATAAAGCTTGAATAGGCAGGCTCTGTGCTGTGGACAATTTGTTATGCTGTTACTGTACTTTGTCAATGGGGTAGCATACACAGACATGATGCTGTTTATCTAAGGTTATAGCTGCTACTATCTTCAACACTGAACTTACTGTGTTTCTCAATATGGAGTCCCCGACAATCATTTTAAAACGATTCTCTCTCACACGATGTCGCTGAAAGAACTGCCTTGCTTTGTTGTGTTCTGTATGTGCTGGTAGCTCCGCCCCTTCCCCTTGTCTCAGAACGGCACTGAATTTGAATCAGCTGCTGTGAGTTTCAGTTTGTGATCAGAAAAAGACACACAGCTTTAAGCTGCATTAATTTCCCAATCAATGTATTTTCTGATGAAAGCAATTTCTCCTTACTTTTCTCCTTCTAACTGCTCTGCAAAAAACGATGCACTTCTTACACAATGTCGCTCAAATGATTGATAACAGCCTATAGATTAATTAGTCATATATAAGTGTATTTAAATTGCATGCTGTGGGGGTGTTTTTATTTCGACTGTCGGTATGAGTTAAAAATAATATGAAAAGGCACTAAGCGATAAACGTGTTTACTTGTAAGCAAATACCTTACAGATAATGGCCTCCTGAAATGATGAAATGATTGAAAAGAATTGCTCTGCATCTGCACAGATGGAACAACACCTTATTTTGATCTTGATGGTCTCTTAGGAAACCACCTGTCATATTTGAAGCTTGCCTCTGTAGTTGAGATAACAAAGGGGTCTGATGCAGGAAAGGAAGCCAACAATGCATTTTTACCAATGTAACAAAACTCATTAATACCCAATTTTAGTCATCACCAGCTGGCTTTAAATCTCCATGAGAACAATAAAGAGACAGCAGACTAGTATGGGACCTACTTTAAATGTACATTTTTAGTTAGGTTCGAAAGCAACTGCCAACTAACCAGCTCTTCCACACTATTCAATCTTCACTGTGAGGGACAGAGATGTAATCTTGCTAAATCATATACTGTACTGTAAGGCTATATCTGTTCAGTTCCAGTTGAAGCTAAGGCAGTGTTTTGTGGGTCAGGGAGGTATGATTCAACACTGCTGTCTGATGACAAGATTGTGAGCGCTTTTGTAATAGCTGGTAGTTTTCAGACATGCCAACATAACATTATGGCCCATGCAGTGGTGTTGGACAAAAGGAGCACCGTTTTCTTTCATTCACAGTTCTGTCACCTCTTTTCTCATTATCCAAGTTGTATGTTGGTGTTTACTGGAAACAAGAGCTTTGGACCAATCAGAACTTGAAAACCTTGAATGACCTATCGGATGGTAGCCAAAGAGCCTATCATGTCGTTGTACCATTCAAATCAGTCAATGCACTGGCACTCTACCAAGTAGATGTGTGGCAGCAGGGGTTAATGAAGTGTGCTGGAATCATCCTCACACTTTGTTAGCTTACGCAGCACAGTTGGCAGGTAATGTTATAATTAGAGGCCAGTATTGTACTGGTCCACAGTGCAAGCAAAATTATCTGAATTAGTTACTGATTATGTTTAACTTTTGGATGTTACATGCTGATTTCTGCTGTAGAAACAGTGATGTCAATCCTGGCTGTACAATAAATGACCAGTAATGTTCTAGATTTTAATTGTAATGTGCAATGAAAAGAAAACTGGTATAGACTAATGCTCAGTTCATTTTAAGAAATTCAAGCTTATGCTATATGAAAAATTGTGGACAAACTCATTTAATTTATCTCATGGATTCAATTAATTTCAATGTCAACAGATAGGCACTGTAATAAAAGACATTTTTTTAATTTTAGTTCAGTTAAAACACATATAATGTGTGTCATCAAGCAGCTATTTCAAGCAGAATTTGCCACATACGATTCTAACTTTGTTCTTTTTACTTTTGCAGCACCACCCAAGTTTACACGAACTCCCGATGATCAAACGGGAGTGTCAGGAGGTGTAGCATCATTCGTTTGCCAAGCCATGGGAGACCCAAGGCCTAAAATTGTGTGGAATAAGAAGGGGAAGAAAGTCAGCAACCAGAGATTTGAGGTATTAGGTCTATTGTTCTGATGTAAAATGCTCGTCATTTGAATGCCTAAAATTGCTTGCTACTTCTCGTAATCCTGTCTGCATGCTTGCGGTCTGTGATGCATTCATGGGCTTTAATAATCACTTTATCAAGCTTTTACATGCATGGTTTAAGTGAGATGAGAGTCATAGATCTAGAGAGAGATTTGTAATTAAGTACGCTGCCTTGCCCTAAATACCATGATTCATCGCACGTTAAAACTGGCAACAACAAAAAAATGATCACTGTAATATTGGTGGTCTAAAGCCATATGGCATACGATGGTTAAATTGCATGTATTTTAGTATCTACTGAATTTTGTCAATGCTAAAGAATTGTATTAAGGCTTTGACTGGTCACCATCAATAACATCATACAGCACAGCTTGAACACTGATAAGATTGCTTATTGACTTTTTTAACTACAATACAATACTTCAGAATCTCCTCCTTTGTTTAATTCAATGACAGTAGATTGGCTTTGGTTACAACTTTGTTACCGTTCAAGAGTTTGATCTTATCAGAGTTTAACTTTTTCACTGAATGCAGAGCACTGGTATAAACTCATGGCACGATTGGCAAAAGCCAGCTGCCACTGACGCTCTACGCTCATTCACATGGCACATCATCACTAATAAAGCAAACTTTGTTTCAGAGCCCAGAGTGATCTCTCCCGCACAGTGCTCATTCAGACTGGGAGAGATCGGTTGTTACATCACATGCTGTTGCAAAGAACGTCAAAGCACACAGCACGCTTCTTCATTAGGGTTAAGAGTCCATTCATGTATCCTGCATATAACATATGCAGTTCTTTAAAAAAAAAAAAAAAAAAAAAAACAGGACACAAAAACACATTATTTACCCAGGTGTTTCTGTAAACTGTAAGTATTTAGCATGTAAACAATATATATTTGTGTATGACTTATTGGTTAAGGATCAATGCAGATATTTAATGTTTCACTTTAGTATTTGCTACATATTGTGGTTTAATTTCTTTTTGATTAAGTGTTGGGGGGGTGGTCTCGATTTTCTGTTATAAAATTGTATAATCACTATATTATTGTGACAAACGAGTTCTAAATAGTTTTTTAAGCTCATAACATTTTTTTTTTTTTAGTCCTAAGGTCGTTTTTTTTAATATCCCAGTTTATCTTTAGATTTACACTTTTATTTTCTCTGTAAATTCCAACAAAAGTAGCATTTTTACATATTGTATGTGCGACTGAGATAGACTAAAGTATTCTGTATTCCAGCTAATCACTAAATGCTCCTGCGTTGAAACTGAATACACCTTAAGAAATCAATTGTAATGTTTGCTGAGAGAGAATGATTTGGATTTTTTTTTTTTTTTTTTAAATACACATCCATACCATTTTTGTTCTGGACCTTTAAGACAAACCGGCATGTTTTATTTATCTTTCTTTCTTTCTTTCTTTCTTTCTTTCTTTCTTTCTTTCTTTCTTTTAAATAAACTTATTTATTGAATACCATAGTTTAAATTTGGAGGTACTGTAGCCAAGCATGATTAGCAAGCAGGGGTTCAGTTTTGAATGTGTTTTGATTTGTCCATTGAGGACCATTGTAAGCGTATTTGTGCCCTTATTTTACAGTAAATGGAGCAACCCATAGAACAAAAATGCGTAAAAGAACTCTGGGACCTTAACAAGCTATACAGCATTGTCTCATTGTTACTGTACCTTACGAAAGCAGACGGTGCATTATTTGATAATTCTATGCCAAATTCCACTTTTACTAGTTCTGACATTGCATAAGGCCCATTTGCTGGTGGCACTAGAAAGATGAACTCTCAATAAATACAATTGGTCTGCAATTAAATGTTGCTCCTTATGCAGTACTTCGAATCTGTTTATGCATTGGAGGTCGTGCCAAAGCATGCTGTAGATAAAGGGGAGGTATGTGTCAAACTTTTGAGTGTTCTCAGCCAAAATATGAGCAAGAATTCCATTGGTAAAATAAAGAGAATTATAGTTTCATCTCAGTGTTGTTTTAATCAGTCACTGTTAATGGCACTGTTGATGTTCAACACTGGGCGTATATTTGGTTTAAAATGGTCCTTTGTAAAAGGCTCTCAGTTTTGAAAACTAGTATTATCTTAAATTGTAAAGAACAATCATTTGAACCCCTGATAGTAAGACAAAGGATTATAATATATACTGAATCCTTAATATTTCTTACACTCCAATGGTAATTACTAATTTATCAGACATCTCTTCATCTCACATAATTATGTAACACTTCCTGTCAGGGGATGAAGTATGATTCACACTTCATTGTGATATTCTTAAAACAAAACAATCAAAGCTCTCTAAAACTACAACAGACGTTCTACTGAAAACAAGTTTGAATATGCCTACACACTTTCTGACAAATACTGAACAAGATAAAAAATAAATAAATAAATCATAAAAACACAATCATGCACATAAATCCAATTAAGGGAATTCAGTTTTGTTTTAACCCAGAGTATAATACAATACGTAACATAACACATTGAATTTATGGCATGTCACCTTTATTTGTACCTAGTTCTTAGAAATAAATTAGAATTTGAACAAAACACAGCCTGTGGAATACCACTTTAGGTCTTTTTTTCAAGTCATTTTCATTACTATTACTAAATTCAGTATATATTGTAAACCACAATATCTGGCCTAAAAAGTGTTTTACAAGCCGCCAATACTGTATTACTGTTGAATATTGAATTAATTTTACCCAATTGAGACACACCAGCTTCTGACAGCATCCTAAAACCCCACAGTTTTATTACTGACTGGTAATTCACTCTGAACCTGCTATTGCAATTATAAATAATAATAATACAAAACATTTATTTTTTAACTTTAGTACATGGTAAGTCACATATTGTGGACATAAAGACTCCTTTAACATATCTTGTTTTTCACACCTGCAGGTAATAGAGTTTGATGATGGATCTGGGTCTGTGTTAAGAATTCAGCCCCTGCGTACTCCTCGAGATGAGGCTATATATGAATGTGTTGCCTCCAACAGTGTTGGAGAGACAAGTTCCTCCACCAGACTCACTGTATTACGTGGTAGGTCCTCTTTTGTAAGCAAAACAAAAATACAAATAACTCTGTTCTTGTTATATATTGTTTTACTCCTTCCGGCTGGGCAGGTAAGCAAAAAGGTTTCTAATCCTATCTAATTAAATTTCTTTTCGCTGCATTCTGTTTTCAACTGCATGATTCAAACACGAAAAAAATAAAGTAGTCTGGTCAAGAAATAATTTGGAGACTATTTCTTTCTTTCAGCTCTTTTTGAAATCACATCTGGCTGCATATACTGAGCAATGAAATTCCTGCAGAACACAAGAAATGCAAATTAGTTTAGGAGGGTGACCTTGGGTGTTTGGAGAGGGTTGATTAATATGTAAATTAATGAAGGTTATTCCTTCATTGTTAGCTTTGTTACCGTCAACTTTACTTAGTAGTAATCTAATTTTCTGCTACACTGACAACATCTTTTACGTGTGACCTTGTTTTATTAGGAAAAAAGCTAATATTTAAAAGTAAACTTTATCGAATTAAAATGCTGGAGTTAAATTTAAATTTAGGAAATCATTGTCAATTTAGTTGAGGTGTTTAAAAAAAAAATAGCACAAGTGAGAAATTGTTATCTCTTGCGCCAAAAGGAAGCAAGAAAGAGAATAGGAAGACCAACTAAGTGAAATCTGCCAGTAATGTAACTGCTGTAATTTGCAGCAATGGAATGTTACCATTGAAAGAAAAATGATTCATTTAAGTGCATACAGGCAATCATGACTGCAGTCATATGCTGTAAGCTGCAATACAATCTAAAAATGGGGCTTACTGTTGCTTTTTTTTAGGTTTTATGATTTCGTTTCTAAGTAAAAAATAAGTGTACCTTGTAAGACAAGCAACTATTTTAACACAAAGGGCTATATTTTTTACTGGTGTGAATAGCCATTTAAAGTATAAAACCCGGAGAATCTAGAGCTCAAGCTGTTGCATTTATTACAGGCCATACTTCCGTTGGAGATTTTTAACAAAAAATAACACAACATGTACTGTGCAAACAGTAGGTGAAATGGGCCATAAATGCACTGGGCTGCTGAAAGATAAATAATATTTAGTGTTGTATTTGTGACTATAGAGCCGTTGACTTATCAGTTAAACAAATGAATAAACCTTCTCCTCGGCGTCAGCTATATTAGAAACAGTCGAGCTGACAGTCTGTGATTGGCTCTTGGCAGTCGCAGGTACAGGATTGGTTGCTTTCGTCGATGCAAAGTATTGATTGGCTGGTTTTGGTGGATAATACAATTGATTTGGACCAGTTGTGGCTTTGTTTAGTATTTACTGTCCAATAGTGAACTATGCTTAAAAAAACAGCAAGTCAAAAAGAAAAAGCCAACACTTGTGCAGAGTGATTTTAAATTTGATTCACAGCTGGTGCTGAGACATTCCAGCGGGCATCTACCGCTAGAACTGGAAGCTGACGGTACTGAATCAGTTTAGAATCTGAAACTGGGGGGGCACTGGACCTAAACTGCATGGGCCAGGCCCCCTAAGGCCCGCCCATAACGCCGGGCCTGGTTTGAAAAAGGTGGTGGTAGATTTTTATTTCTGTAATTCTGTAATTCTATTTGCTGTATCATTCACTCACGCACAGAAGCAAAATACAGTGCTACATTTGCTTTGGTGAGACTGTGTTGTGCTAAATTAACATTAGTTTATTGCCAATCCTTTTTATTTTGCTCCCTCCTTTGAAAATGAGCACAGTTGCACATGCTGAGAAAATTTTGCTTTTCCGCTGATGCGATAAAGTTTGGTGTGTCAGAGAGCCACTACAGGGGCCACACAGAACAAAGCACAGCTGCCTGCTAATAGCTAAGAAAGAAAAGCACAAAGTTACCCAAAGAAAATACGCTTTTGATAAGGTCACTTTTGGTGAGCCTAACAACTGTCTATTAAATGTAACCCAAATTATACAATCGGATAAAGACGAAATGCTTTACTACAGTGTGAGAAATACAGTATAAAAAGTCTGCAATTACAGTCCAACAGTAGGCACATTTTCTTAGAAGGTTAAAACAATTGTAACTTTAATAAACTAGCAAGAAACAAGTTAGTTGCAGAAAGGAGTGGTTTAATTATTGAGTAGTAAGACTTATAGAGGGTTGTGATACAGTTTTACCTGCAGTGTAATATCCGTTTTATGTCCAACATTGAAGCCTAACAGTGAATTTGATACAAAAGGATCAAACATTTCTTAAAGTTTTGTGTCAACAATGAATGGCTTAGACTATGTACCATTTATGAAAGTGCACACAATTTAAAGTACACTAGTTGTAGGTACCACATTACGCGACCACCATTTAGATTATATGTTTTTGCCCTTTGTGTACCGAGCCTGTGCCTGTCTTGAGCATTTTTATATCAAATGCCAGGGCCTTATTGGAACATTTAGGTTGTATGTACTGTATTTAAATGTGCTGCCGTATAGATAATTAAAATACTGTCCGGCTAACTGTCACAGTTCACATGAAATGGCCTTTTCATTGGTCACTATTCTGGCATTTTCCTGGCACACTATAAAATATTTATTTATGGTTTGCTCAACCACTACAAGAAAAATACTGATAGTTTCAATTTCAAAATGGATGTGGGTTTTTGTTTTCATGCATGTTTTTTTTTCTTTTCTTCAGCTGAAGTTCATTTGATGAAGAAAGACTCTTATGTTCTCTTTTTTAAATCTGTAGAAATAAAATGAGTTGTTCCCCACTTCTCTTTCTTCTAACTCCACTACTTTCCTGTGCCTTCAGGCTATAGTCAACTCTTTCAGACATTGACTTATTGCTTTTTGCTCTTACAAAATGTGTTGTAAATCCCAGAGACACTAGTGGTTATCTCACTAAGTGCTCATTTAGTGTTTGAGTGTTTTATTTAATATCATGTTATCAAAGAAACTACAACATGATATCACAAAAGTCTACCGGAAGCAGTAATAGTAGTACAGTATTTCATGTTAGATTTCACATCTAGTGTCACATTTTTCTATTTTTGTCAGTTTTTAGTTAAGTATATGGGAAACTACAAAGCGGTATGTAGTTCAATATGTTAACATAATATTATTCAGCAGGTTTCATTCAAATTTATTAAGCAAAATTAGTTAATTCTATAGGGTGATGCAAAACTTTTGGCCATAGCTGATAACTGATTTGTATTGTAATTGCATGGCTTTTATTGTTTTAAAGGTCCAAATATCTGAAAGAATATATAATAAAGCTAATAATGAATTTGGAGTGACTCGGAATGAGGTTCATTTGTGTTTCAATGGCCTGTGGTCAAAAAATAGTAGCATCTGTTCTGTAAGGGGCTCCTGGTAATGGCTTATCCCATAAAAAAGTGCATTGTTATAATTGCCATGTCATAAGAAGAAAGGCCAGAGGTAAATTACATACATATTACCATGTGGGTAGATTTGGAATACCATTAATGATAAAGCTGAATGATAAGATTTGCATAAACATTAAAATATAGAATACATTTTCTATTACCAAGTACACAGAATCCTGTCCACATGCCAAATGTATATGACCTAGTCCTACAATTGCAGTAGTTACTACTCCTAAAATATGTTTTTTAAACTGGGGTCTTGGTTTGGTACAGCTAATAAAACACTGTAGTAATGTATACAATCATTATATAATTCTTATATCAGCTGTATATATACTACATATACAGTATGATATTTAGGTGTTAATTTTTGATATCATGGTAGGTAGTGCTGGATGCTTTTTGGAATGTGGGAAATTTAATTTTACTGGCATTATTATTGAAAGGCCATTGGTCAATGGGTGCCTGGAAAGATAGAACAGATATATTTATTTTCAAAGTTCCTGGTAACTCAGTGTCCAATAGAGACCAACAGCGTTTTCTTGTTTTGAATATTCAGCTGGTAGAAAGGTACAAGATGTAAAAGAAGAATAATTGGGTGGATAATTGTTTTGATTTAGGAAATTAGTTTCTAAGCGTGGCCTCTTGGAATGAGATCCTTGACAGTTCAGTAACTGAACCCATAATTATTATTTGTGTGTGTGAAAAAGTGCCCGAAATTCATTATTGTTTCAAAGCGTGTGTATTAAAAATATATATATATATTTTTTTCATTTTCTCAGAGGAAGAGAAATTGCACATACAGATTTTACATGTGCAGAGAGGTTAATCTCTCACTGCTGCCAAGGTTGTAATCAGGTTAGATATAAACCACATGCTTATTCAGTAGCCCATAAAAGGTTTCTGATATCTTATAAATGTGATATTACTGTGAAAATGGGCAGCAAATGGAAACTTGCTATGAATATTTCATATGCAGTTGTTATGGTAGCTATTGTATGATTATGATCCAGCACAAGTTTTAGAATGTATACTGTTATATTGGGGGTGGGGGGCGAGGGCATATATGATAGCAACATTTATTAAACAATATGTTTTCTCATTGAAGAGTTTCCGCAAATGGATAGGTTTGTGTTATATCAGGGATTTTATTTACTAACTTTGTACCATAAACATGTATCCTTTATCTTGATAAGTATGAAGTGAGACATCCTTTCACTGATGGAGGGTTGGTTTTTCAAAGAGATTTTTTTTTTAACACTTTCTTTTTTTAAATAAGCTTGTGGTATCTTGTTATCTTTGTGCACTTTCAAACTAACAGTGATTGATCAGCCTGCACAACACGCATGGCAGTGATTGGATTTCTTTTCATGAAGCATGTAAGTGAAGTTTCTTTCCTTTTCAGACAAGAAACCTTTAACCACAATTCCGTGTGAACTCAGTTATGGCAAAACATCCACCTGCTTTCAGTACTTATAAGCATAAATGTGTGGTGCACAGAATAGAAAGAGAACAGTAAAACTTGAGTATTCAGTTTGAGATTAGAAATGTTTTACAGGCCAGATCAAAGTATTTTGAGCAGATTTTACCAGTGGGAGGGGTGGATGTAACTGCCTGCCTAAACCAGTAGGCTTGTTGTCAAAGCCCAACACTGAGGCAACACAACATGTTTTCAAATTCTCCTCTTGCAGACCTACAGTATTAGGAAAGTGGTCACCCAACACCCTCCCCCGCCCTGTTTTTTTACAGCTTTTATATGGAAATCCATTTCTCTAAGATCCTTTGCTACAACTGCACGATTCACCATTTAATGAAAGAGGGAGCATCTAAAGCAGCACTCCCCACTAAAATATTGTGGAGGGCCACATAAGTAACTCTGCGATCATTGGCGGGCCACATAGACATATTATAACCCCCTTATCCCCAAACATTACAAATTGAATACGTTTTTAACTTACCTTTACTCGTTGGAACTTCGGAAACGATTGAACTTGCTTGTAATATTCTGATAACATGGTTCGTAGGAGGTGGTTGCGGCGTGCAGGCAATGCTGCAGGCGGTCGTGCCTCAGTCTGTTACAGTGCTTGTTCTTTATTGAGTTCATTGCCGAAAAGCTGACTTCACACACATATGTGCTACCAAACACAGACAGTCCATTAAAAGCACAGGATACCAATGTGGGATATTTTTCTTGAGGTACTTTAAAAGAGAATTCAGGCATGGAGCATGTCGAATGTATCACTTGCATGTCAAAGTCAGCTTGAAGTTCCAAAAGTTCAGAGTCTGAATTAGCAGTTGCTGCCCCCATTTGTGCCAGTTCAGTAGAGGTGGCTCTCACTGGTACAACAAAAGGATTTTGCAAAAAATGGAACAAAACCTTCCTCTTGCAAAAGTCACCTAATCATGCTTCAAACCTCTCCCTCAGTTGAGTCATGTACGTCCCTGTGGCAATGTGCCCCGCCCCTGTGTGTATATTATGTGTTGTATGTTGCGTGCGTGTGTTAATGTTGGTGTATAGATTGGTACACGGGATATAAACGGGTCTGTGTTTCACGTGTGATTTAAAAAGTGTAGACTTGTATTTAGGCACGAGGAGGGCACAAATCACTTCACGTGCTGGTTAAATGTAATATGTGAGCACGGGGTTGCACAGAATTAATTCACGTGCTGGGATTCAAGTGAATTAATTAGTAATTGAATCCCAGCACAACAGTATATATAGATGCACGTTTCTTTCACTCAGGGTTGGGTGTTCGAGAGTGGAGAACGGGTGAGAGAGAAGGAGAACGTAAAGTAAAGGAAAATAATAATCTATAAGTGTTTGTACTCACCGTGTTTATTTGTCCCTCCGTGCACCGTTTGTTAAGTGTTTAGTACGTTTTGTTTGTCTATTTATTTTGGCGCAAGTGCCATGTCCAGTGTTTTTGTCTGTCAAACCTTTTATTTTCTGTTCTGTTATTAAATGCTGAGCGAAAGCATTCGCTCAGCTTCACCAAACCCCAAATCTCTGTCTGTTTATTTCCTGCATCTGGTCTGACGCCACCCACTCCGGCCGTCTTTGTGACAGTCCCAAATACATCAGGTCTGTAGTGATCCTTCAGCTCAGGTCATTCAGTGGTGATGCACGCAAGTTTGGGGAAATGGTGTGTGAACTCTGTGCTTTGCAAGTCTCTGATCAAAAGCCCCACTTTGCTTTGGAAGGAAAGCACACACTGCAGCATGTCACTTACCATTTTACATTTCCTTGCAGGGAGAGATTCAGGGTGTTTAAATGGCCAGTCATATCTGTGAGAAAAGCTAACTTTTAATATCCAGTTAGGGTTGGAAAACTATTGGAAGCAAGGCGCCTCGTCAAGTCAGTTATCAGCTGTTCAAATACACCAGAAACAAGATCTCCGCATTGCCTTGTAGCTGTACTGTCCGATAGCTGCAAGAGACGGATCTCTTTCAGTATTTTTTTCTTTGTTTGGAAAGTTAGCGTAAAGAATTTTAGCAGATTCAATGAAGTTTACAGCTGCTCCTGGTAATTAAGGGATGTTTTCGGTTTCTTTACTTCCTCTGTTCTAATTATAGATCCCATCGGAAAGTGGGCTGAATAATCGCTGTGCCTTTCCAGATTGCTCCGTTTCATGACTGACACGGCTTTCTGACAAATCAGACAGATGGGTTTATTTTCTAGCTCAATAAAGAAAAACTCATCTTCCCAGACAGAGTTAAATTTTCTGTATTCAAGAGAATCATTTTTATTAGGCCTACTCCTCACACATGTGCCTTACTTGTGTCGGTTGAATGTGAGGTCTTGCTGCCTGGCATGAAACGTCTTCACAATCAGAGAGCGCTGGGGACTCGCTTGTTGTACTTTGACTGGGAGCAGTATCGGTGGCTTCAGTAGAAAGCTCTTCATTTTCATATCTTGTTCATTTTTTGCGAATTAAAAAACGCTCAATTTTTCCGGCTGCTTTCAACCCCTTTTCAAATTACAAACCTCAGTAGCTATCACCACTGTATTGATGCCTGCGGGCACTGACTTGTGGTCTTGCGGTTCTCGAGCAACAACCAATAAGAAGAGTAGGATTTATGAGTTTGATTTTGTGATTGACTGAATAACAAAAAAAGTAGGCGGATTTAAGCAGAGGTGGAGCTGGTGAAAGGGGAATGAAAAATATACAAATACATACTAAAAAAAAAAAGTACTGTAATATAATAAAGATGTACAAAACATGGTGGGATTATACATATAATGAGAAACGCTGATCTAAAGCTCTTGGTGACAAAAAGCTACAGTTATACTGTATGTGTGTATATATATATATATATATATATATATATATATATCCCAATAGGGGAGTTAAACTAGAGTTGCTTAGTCAGTGTCAAAGAAATACCAATTCAAATAATGTTTGAAATAAAGAAACATGCAAACATTGTATTCAGTCACATTCAGCTCAAGCATTGTTTTTAACAGTGTTCATAACAATCATATTTATAGACGAAGACAATAAAAAAGGTTGTGTTCAGCTTTCCTGTTTTCCTGTGAAAAATGCATCAGTTTATTTATATTTGCAAACTTCTGAACAGCATAACACAAAAAGTTAAACCTTATCTGTGTCTATAAGATAATGGCATGGATCACACTGGTACCAGATGTATAAACCTCTAATAGAAACAGCAATATGTCTGGTAAAGTCTGTCTCTGTGTTTCCCAATTTTCTCAAGGGATGAACTGTCAAACTAAAATAAATGGAATTGGCTGAACATTGGAGTGAAGATGGGAGCTTAATATTGCTGTTATTTGTGTGTATTTACAACAAGTTACCTGTTAACATATGGAAAAAATGAGGTGCCACAGGCACTAAATTGCCTGAGATGTGTCTGGGCTGAATTCCCCAAGATGCCTACGAACTACAACACAATGTAATCAGATGCATCAGGTTATGTGCAGAAATCCAGTTAGCAGGCTTGAAAGCAATTGCGGCTTAAGATTCTAGGAAGGAAGCAGAAAAGAAGGCTCTAGGTTTACTAATACTAAGAGCAACTTAGTTGTTACTTGAGATAATGAATATAGATATGCTTATACTTTTTGTTCCGGTGGTCTCTCTTATATCCGTTTTGATTGAGGACAATTTGGACTAGCCTTCCATTCTGCCAAATGGGCCAATGATCAATGATGTGTGTTTTTATAATCACATCACTGAGGGCTTGGTCGGTTCTCACTAAACTCCATTGTGGATTCTGTTTGTTGACCTACCTGCAGGAATGTCCTCATATTTGTTTGTCTACTTTCTAAGATTATTTAAAGGATTATTTCACTTACCTGATCAAATATTGAGCCTATTTCAGTGGTTGTGATTCTGCAACAAAGGCTTAAATATGTTACAGAAAAGATTAGGCAGACCTGAGCCTTAATTCCTTGTATTAACTTGTACATGCAATATTCCATACAGAAATACTGAGGGAATATTAGTCGACCCCATCGAGGTCCTGGTCCTGGCAGGCCCGCGGTCGCAGCCGGCTCGGCGGTCCTCCTTCCAGGGCCCGGTTAGGCTGGTTCTCTTCCAAAACGTCCTCTACTATCTTGGCTTGGGTTAACGCGAGCGCCAGATAGGCAGGCGTGGTGAGCCAGATGTGGCGGCAAAACGCGTCGGGAGTTAACCCCCAGAGGAAGGCCTCCATGGCCAGGTCCTCCTGTACCTCAGTTGTGAAGTGGGGGTAGCCTTTCCTGGGTAGGTAGCGGATCTCGGCAGCAAACACGCCCACCTTTTCTCTGGGGCGACGGTTACGGGAGGCAAGGCGCTGGCGCATGCTCGTAGCCAGCTTGGTGACCCCGAAGCAGTGATCCAGGGCAGTGACAACAGTTTAATCCATCAGCTCCTCATCACTCAGATCGAGTAAGGCCCTCATTGCTTCTCCCACCAAGGCCGCTGCTAACTGCGCTACCTTCTAAGCCTGGTTCCAGCAACTGGCCTCGGCTACCATCTAAAACTTAGCCCCGGAGGCCTCCCAGGAGGTACACCCATCATAGCATCCAGCCTTCACTCTGTCCCGATGGCCCAGCGGCCTGGTTTCCCTCATGGCCGGCTGTGTTGTAGTGCCCCCTTCCTGACTCTCTCTGCTGCCGGCGGAGCTGCGGCCATGTCGGGCCTTAACTAAGCTTCCCTTTTTCACATGTTCATCCAAGTATTCAATCATAGTCTCGTAAGTTACAGCTTTGTTTTTTAAACGCAACTCTATTTTTTTAAACTTTTCTTCAGGTAACCTCACTGTTCCATTCATTTACGCTATCTCTCTCTTTAAACTTCTCTTTAAACTTTTGCCAGTTTTGCTCACCCGATTCATGCAGCACCGTATAGGCCTCTTTATTGTTGTTTTGGTCCTCCAAAAAATGGCCGCTCTTCCTCCCTGCACCAGCTACTCTCGCTTCCATCTCGTCCTTCACTTCCGGTGTAGTATCCATGCTGCCACCTAGCATAGCAGCCATCTTGGGTTGCACCATGCGCTTTTCAGCCAGCACTTCACCAACCTCTCTCCCTCGCCACTGCAGCTCCTCCATGGTTCCTTTTTCACTCTCTCCTTCGGCCCAGCATCTCAGAATCATTCCTGACAGCTACACTTCTGTAAGCCCTGTCTGATCCATTATAGAGACCGGCGGTGTGATTTAATCCCAGTTTTTCTTACACCAGTATGGCAACACGGGGTATCCTTCACTTTTTTTGTTTTGTTTTAAAAAAGCAGAATAAATGGACAGACTCAGGAATAGCCGCTTTTTATTCTTTCTGGTACACTCGGTCTCTATGGGCTGAGACCACGCCAAAACAACAAAACTCTCTATTCTATGGTTATCCAACAACTTCTCTCTCCTGTTGCTTCTGCTTCGGTCTCTCCTATTTCGTCACACTCTCAGCCTTGACTGGCTCTCTCACTTGCTGACTCTCACAGGACACATTCGTGCAGTTTCTTTCAGGTTGGCATTCTCGCTCTGTTTCATTACTCTCGCTCACAACTCTCTCCCGCCACTGTTGCTCCCATTCTTATACCACCCAACGGCACTTCACCCTCCCCCCAACCTGCTCTCCTCCAAGCACATCACTCTCACTGACTGCCACCCCTCCACATACACCCTTCCCCCTTGCTTACCTAACCTAACCCTCTCTGGCCGAAATTCATTATTGTTTCAAAGCGTGTGTATTAAAAATATATATATATTTTTTTTTCATTTTCTCAGAGGAAGAGAAATTGCACATACAGATTTTACATGTGCAGAGAGGTTAATCTCTCACTGCTGCCAAGGTTGTAATCAGGTTAGATATAAACCACATGCTTATTCAGTAGCCCATAATAGGTTTCTGATATCTTATAAATGTGATATTACTGTGAAAATGGGCAGCAAATGGAAACTTGCTGTGAATATTTCAAAGGCAGTTGTTATGGTAGCTATTGTATGATTATCGTGATTCAACACAAGTTTTAGAATGTATACTGTTATATTGGGGGTGGGGGGCGAGGGCATATATAATAGCAACATTTATTAAACAATACTTTTTCTCATTGAAGAGATTCCGCAAATGGATAGGTTTGTGTTATATCAGGGATTTTATTTACTAACTTTGTACCATAAACATGTATCCTTTATCTTGATAAGTATGACATTTAGTGAATTACAGCATATAAAAAGTATTCAATTCCATCAAAAGATTAAAAAGATCAAAAGAAAAAAGTTCATTACAAAATCTTTGAAAAACACTGTCCGGGTTTCCACACAGCTTAGAAAATCTCTCTCCACTGTCACTTTGTATGTGACATAGCAGCACATGCCACGCACATTCCACACTCTATAGGAAGTACGCGTCTAAAATACTGTACGACTTCAAAGGTAGGGTACATCTCTTCTCATGCTAGAAAGCTGTGCAATTGACCAAAAATGTTTTATATATTTATTTATTTATTTATTGCATGGAAACATATCCGGAAGTCGTACGTTATGCTTACGAGACTTAAGCAGTGAAAATCCTGTTTGTGACATAACCTCGCACAACTTTCTACTATAACTGTAAGCTTCTTTGACCAAATAGGAAAAAATAAGTGTGCACGTGCTTAGTGTTTTGCTTTGTTTTGTTTTGTGTTTTGTTTCTTTCACATCACACCATTTATTCAATGTTTCAGATTATCGCCATTTGACTCATAAAAACTGCTTTATAGTTAAGTTATTGTATAATAAGGTAACAAAAAATAAAAAATACTGAAGCTACTATAAATATACAGTGCCTTGCGAAAGTATTCGGCCCCCTTGAACTTTGCGACCTTTTGCCACATTTCAGGCTTCAAACATAAAGATATGAAACTGTAATTTTTTGTGAAGAATCAACAACAAGTGGGACACAATCATGAAGTGGAACGAAATTTATTGGATATTTCAAACTTTTTTAACAAATAAAAAACTGAAAAATTGGGCGTGCAAAATTATTCAGCCCCTTTACTTTCAGTGCAGCAAACTCTCTCCAGAAGTTCAGTGAGGATCTCTGAATGATCCAATGTTGACCTAAATGACTAATGATGATAAATAGAATCCACCTGTGTGTAATCAAGTCTCCGTATAAATGCACCTGCACTGTGATAGTCTCAGAGGTCCGTTTAAAGCGCAGAGAGCATCATGAAGAACAAGGAACACACCAGGCAGGTCCGAGATACTGTTGTGGAGAAGTTTAAAGCCGGATTTGGATACAAAAAGATTTCCCAAGCTTTAAACATCCCAAGGAGCACTGTGCAAGCGATAATATTGAAATGGAAGGAGTATCAGACCACTGCAAATCTACCAAGACCTGGCCGTCCCTCTAAACTTTCAGCTCATACAAGGAGAAGACTGATCAGAGATGCAGCCAAGAGGCCCATGATCACTCTGGATGAACTGCAGAGATCTACAGCTGAGGTGGGAGACTCTGTCCATAGGACAACAATCAGTCGTATACTGCACAAATCTGGCCTTTATGGAAGAGTGGCAAGAAGAAAGCCATTTCTTAAAGATAAACATTAAAAATGTGTTGTTTACAGTATGCCACAAGCCACCTGGGAGACACACCAAACATGTGGAAGAAGGTGCTCTGGTCAGATGAAACCAAAATCGAACTTTTTGGCAACAATGCAAAACGTTATGCTTGGCGTAAAAGCAACACAGCTCATCACCCTGAACACACCATCCCCACTGTCAAACATGGTGGTGGCAGCATCATGGTTTGGGCCTGCTTTTCTTCAGCAGGGACAGGGAAGATGGTTAAAATTGATGGGAAGATGGATGGAGCCAAATACAGGACCATTCTGGAAGAAAACCTGATGGAGTCTGCAAAAGACCTGAGACTGGGACGGAGATTTGTCTTCCAACAAGACAATGATCCAAAACATAAAGCAAAATCTACAATGGAATGGTTCACAAATAAACATATCCAGGTGTTAGAATGGCCAAGTCAAAGTCCAGACCTGAATCCAATCGAGAATCTGTGGAAAGAACTGAAAACTGCTGTTCACAAATGCTCTCCATCCAACCTCACTGAGCTCGAGCTGTTTTGCAAGGAGGAATGGGCAAAAATTTCAGTCTCTCGATGTGCAAAACTGATAGAGACATACCCCAAGCGACTTACAGCTGTAATCGCAGCAAAAGGTGGTGCTACAAAGTATTAACTTAAGGGGGCTGAATAATTTTGCACGCCCAATTTTTCAGTTTTTTATTTGTTAAAAAAGTTTGAAATATCCAATAAATTTCGTTCCACTTCATGATTGTGTCCCACTTGTTGTTGATTCTTCACAAAAAATTACAGTTTCATATCTTTATGTTTGAAGCCTGAAATGTGGCAAAAGGTCGCAAAGTTCAAGGGGGGCGAATACTTTCGCAAGGCACTGTATATATATATATATAGATATATATACTCTTTGCAATGAATACATAAATAAATAATGAAGCCGTTACACTTTTTTGTTATCTTTGTGATTGGTCATGGGGTAGCTGATTGCTTTAGACTGTACTGTCCCTTAGCAATAAAATGCCATTTTTTGTACACTAGCCTTAAGCAGCATCTGTTGTGGATACCTTACCAAGGAGAAAAAAAGTGGTTTGTACCAAAATATGCATTAAATTAGCATAGCTGTGTTATTGCTGCAAGCTACCGACAGCATCAGGCTTGAGCCTATTTCACTGTGAAAGGTTTGTTTTAAAAGTATGAAAACATGAAAAATGCACCGTCCCTGTGGAATTTTGATTAATTTATTTATTATTATTATAAGAAGAAGAAGACCTTTATAAGTGGGAAATGCAGGCGTGTAGGGTAACCTATTGTAAATATACTACCGATATTTAAAAATGTACTGTACTAAACATTTTGATTGGATCATTTTTATGTCAACCTAAATGCTGGTATTTTAGTGCTGTTTGATCAGAATTTCTGTAGGAAAACATTCTACCTGTATAATAGGTTTGTAATAAATATATGTGCAGTCAAATAATGTTTAGCAAATAATACAAGGATAGTACACAGCGCTTTCTTATGGAATGTTGTTTTTTTATTATTATTTGTGTAATGCTACAATATGTCCTTTTTTTTCTTTTTTTTTCTTTGTTGGCCAAATGAGGCAGGCTGTGTTTTAAGAAAACCTAAAAACTTAATGGAAACCCAGTTCACGAAATCTGTATCTCCCGAGTGGCGCATCCAGTAAAGGCGCTCCACGTGGAGTGCAGAATGTGCCCTATAGTCTGGACGTCGCGAGTTCGAGTCCAGGCCATTCCTTTGCCGATCGAGGATAGGCGCTTCCAGGGGCCGGCGCTCAATTGGCCGAGCGCCGCCCGGGGGGAGGGAGGGTTAGGTTGGCCAGAGGGTCCTCGGCTCACCACGCACCAGCGACCCCTGTAGTCTGGCCGGGTGCCTGCGGGCTTGCCTGTAAGCTGCCCGAGAGCTGCGTTGTCCTCCGACGCTGTAGCTCTTGGGTGACTGCATGGTGAGTCCGCAGTGTGAAAAAAAGCGGTTGGCTGACGGCACACGCTTCGGAGGACAGCGTGTATTCATCTTCGCCCTCCCGACTCAGCGCAGGGGTGGTAGTAGTGAGCTGAGCCTAAAAATAATTGGCCATTTCCAAATTGGGGAGAAAATAATTGGCAACGACTAAATTAAAAAAAAAAAAAAAAAAAAAAAAATCTGTACAATATCAGTATGTCGCGCAACTCAGACACAAACATTTAAATATACCTTCCCATATTTTAATATTAATTAGATCATTTGCATTTGGATTGAGAATTTCTCAGGCTAATAGAAAACTACATGGAAACACACACAACCCGAAAGTACTCCCAAAATACAGTGAGAAAAAGGTGAGACCTATGTTTCCTTTTCCATGGAGATTGCCCCACTGTTACTGAAAGAACAGAAATACCCAAATAATGAAAGCATTTGTTTAACAGCATAGTAGAATTTGTATAAAATTAGGTAGCGCATTATATTCTGTATCCATCATTAAGCTGATTACTGTTTTGAACAAAACTCTCATTTGGCAATGGTAAACTTGTATACCCATATGGAAAAGCCTCTGATTCTTAAAGTGAAAAATAAACTCATTATTTCATTATATTGGAAACCAACACTATAAAGCAGTTTAATTTGTTATTTGAAAAAAAATAATTATGAAAGCAGCAATTTTATCATCAGCATGGTACATTAAAGAGAAAGTAATGGCTGCTTCATACTTAAATTATGCAACCATCACTTAGGGTGATCTTCAGTTGTGACACTGTCTGGCGATCCAAGGGAGCATGATCCCCAGAGTTGAACATTTGTGGAAGGCTGTACACTTAGCAGATATGTATCCTGCAGACCAGCAATAAGCTGGCACATTTTAATCGAATTAGAATTGCCAACAGTAATATAGGTATAATAATTAGGCCAGCTGTGTTTTCTTCTTTAACCTGTTTGATATCAAGTTAAGTCTTAACAGCAACTTTACTAAACACATATGCCTAAACTACAAAATAAATAAATACAGGGATTTGGCATCACTAAATCCATCAACGCTTTTCAGACCCCATAGTGTTTGCATTGCCTAGAATGTTATTTCAGCAGGAAGAACTATGTGATGAAGGAAAATTGTGTTTTCAATCATTTTTATAATAATGTTCTTGTCATTGATTCTGATGAGGTGAGTGGTTAGGCAGATTTGCAATAAAGATAGCAAAAAGCAACTTGGTTTCAGGTAGGATCAGTCATATTATTTGACTATATTCTTGTTTTATATATTTTTTTGGGGGGGGCAAATAGGGCCCTTTGTTTTTAACCTGTTGAAATTGTGTTGCTTTTGGTAAACTAACATGTGAAAACAGTCCATGCCTGAAAGTTGTGCCAGAAATAATAAAAACATATGTGTGCCACTCATGCCGACAGTCCATATATGGTCAGGACAGTCCCGATTTCTTAGCAAATGACCTGCGTCCCAATGCATAGGAAGAAAATCCTGATATTTATCCTTGGAAATTCTTCAGTTCTCTCTCTCTTTAGCGGCTGCTGACCCTCATGCACTGCACTGCCTGGCAGTCATACCCAGTCATATTGGAGAAGCGTGTTGTTTCCTCACTGCTGCTGCAATATGATTTGATATGTTTGATTATGGATAAAATGTGGGAGCCAATGGAACGTGAAGAACTGGAGTTAGCTGCACCCTTCATTTTCATACAGCATTCATAGTGATTGAAGGTTCGGAGATATATATTAAATAAAGTCAGCCTGTCGGGTCCAGTACATAAAAATGGCCTCTATCAAATCAACAAAAAAATAATAAAGTGCTGGTTTAACAGTGCCCAGTAGAGTTGGTGAAAAACACACGTTCTGCTCTTCGTGCGGCTGACACATTTGCGGATCACTAAGGATGCATACAAATTAAGAATGTTTCATTATGTCTATTTTTATTGTCATGATGGTCATGTGGTGTTTAGTTTGGGGGGGGCGGGGGGTAAGTCTCTTACTTATACGATAATGAGTGTTTGTTGCGGGCATGCATTTTTTATGTGTATCACCCAACCCCCCCCCCAACCCATAGAAAGTGTAAAGGGTTTGGGGTCCTTAACCTTTTTTTAAAACTGTATATACATATAGACACTCTGAACCAGTGTGTGGATGTATCCTATTGAAAATCAAGGCCATTGTGTTCATTGTACTTCATCCCTGTTTAAACAAGTCTGAAAAGACAGATACGGAATATGATTGGAATAAAAGGCAACGCAGCTGGGGAGGGAAGGAAATTAAAGAAATAGTTAAATCTATAAAATAATCAATAAACCCAACCCTAAATCAAGACTGTCATCTATTCCTGTCACTAATCTGGCTGCTATTTAATCATTAAGATGCAAGGTAGTGGCAGGGCTTCAATCAATGTTAAATCTTTTCTGAAAGAGATTATAAGACACACATATTTAGATGGGTTTCTGGCTCAATGGTTTCAGAAGAAATCATTATAGTACAATACCATCAATCAGATATACTGCTGCTATGACTATTAGAAAAAAACAGATTTTTAAAGCAGGCCAAATAGGAACGAGGTAGCTAAGCATATTTTAAACCAGTTGGTTCCCACTTTTGACCCCTTTTAAAATACACGAAAATCTTTTGTGATCTGTTGGAAATCATGGAAATCTAGTACAGTAGTTTGTATGAGAATAATCTTATGCTGCATGTACCTTAGTTCAAAGTCATTCTGAGTCACAGCTCCTTTTACAGATGACCTCAGCTGACTCCCAGTTTCATGTACAGTACATTGTACCTTTCATTTTTTTAATTTTTTATTCTTAAACCGGTCACTGATTTATGGCATGTAAATTAAAATGAAGTTAATCCAAGGCCTGTGATTACATTTATTTCATGTTCTGCTTTTATTCTAAGCTTCTGAGTATGGTGGGGGCAGCTTCACATCCCTCTTAGCAATGTAGTAGAATTATTTTATGCATTCTCAAAAAAAAAGTCTGAACGTTCACACAGCATTCAGGTCAGACTGCACTTTGGTTGTTGGCAATTGTGAGGCAATAAAGACCAATCTTCACATTTTAGAAAGTAAATGGGAACAATACTACATACATAACCAAGGAATGAGGCTGTCATCTTCAAACGTGTAAACGCCTCTGTTTAGTTTAATAAGCATTTAGAAAATCCATAAACTATTAACAGACATTAAGCAGCTGACTAGTCTGTATCACTCATCTCCAATCTATTTTTGTATTACGTTGCAATCGCATGCTGACTCGATGGCAGTCCTGTTACTTATTAGCTTCTTTTCTCACAGACTGGCTGTAGATGTATTTTTCTTTAAATACAGTGCCTTGCGAAAGTATTCGGCCCCCTTGAACTTTGCGACCTTTTGCCACATTTCAGGCTTCAAACATAAAGATATGAAACTGTATTTTTTTGTGAAGAATCAACAAGAAGTGGGACACAATCATGAAGTGGAACGAAATTTATTGGATATTTCAAACTTTTTTAACAAATAAAAAACTGAAAAATTGGGCGTGCAAAATTATTCAGCCCCTTTACTTTCAGTGCAGCAAACTCTCTCCAGAAGTTCAGTGAGGATCTCTGAATGATCCAATGTTGACCTAAATGACTAATGATGATAAATAGAATCCACCTGTGTGTAATCAAGTCTCCGTATAAATGCACCCGCACTGTGATAGTCTCAGAGGTCCGTTTAAAGCGCAGAGAGCATCATGAAGAACAAGGAACACACCAGGCAGGTCCGAGATACTGTTGTGGAGAAGTTTAAAGCCGGATTTGGATACAAAAAGATTTCCCAAGCTTTAAACATCCCAAGGAGCACTGTGCAAGCGATAATATTGAAATGGAAGGAGTATCAGACCACTGCAAATCTACCAAGACCTGGCCGTCCCTCTCAACTTTCAGCTCATACAAGGAGAAGACTGAGCAGAGATGCAGCCAAGAGGCCCATGATCACTCTGGATGAACTGCAGAGATCTACAGCTGAGGTGGGAGACTCTGTCCATAGGACAACAATCAGTCGTATACTGCACAAATCTGGCCTTTATGGAAGAGTGGCAAGAAGAAAGCCATTTCTTAAAGATATCCATAAAAAGTGTCGTTTACAGTTTGCCACAAGCCACCTGGGAGACACACCAAACATGTGGAAGAAGGTGCTCTGGTCAGATGAAACCAAAATCAAACTTTTTGGCAACAATGCAAAACGTTATGTTTGGCGTAAAAGCAACACAGCTCATCACCCTGAACACACCATCCCCACTGTCAAACATGGTGGTGGCAGCATCATGGTTTGGGCCTGCTTTTCTTCAGCAGGGACAGGGAAGATGGTTAAAATTGATGGGAAGATGGATGGAGCCAAATACAGGACCATTCTGGAAGAAAACCTGATGGAGTCTGCAAAAGACCTGAGACTGGGACGGAGATTTGCCTTCCAACAAGACAATGATCCAAAACATAAAGCAAAATCTACAATGGAATGGTTCACAAATAAACATATCCAGGTGTTAGAATGGCCAAGTCAAAGTCCAGACCTGAATCCAATCGAGAATCTGTGGAAAGAACTGAAAACTGCTGTTCACAAATGCTCTCCATCCAACCTCACTGAGCTCGAGCTGTTTTGCAAGGAGGAATGGGCAAAAATTTCAGTCTCTCGATGTGCAAAACTGATAGAGACATACCCCAAGCGACTTACAGCTGTAATCGCAGCAAAAGGTGGCACTACAAAGTATTAACTTAAGGGGGCTGAATAATTTTGCACGCCCAATTTTTCAGTTTTTTATTTGTTAAAAAAGTTTGAAATATCCAATAAATTTCGTTCCACTTCATGATTGTGTCCCACTTGTTGTTGATTCTTCACAAAAAATTACAGTTTCATATCTTTATGTTTGAAGCCTGAAATGTGGCAAAAGGTCGCAAAGTTCAAGGGGGCCGAATACTTTCGCAAAGCACTGTACCTCTGTGCTAGCAGCGGTATGCAAGCTCTTGTTAAGAAACTACAGTCCACAATGCAACTGGCTGCTGGATGTCCTGTTAAATGAATACTCAGAGGCAGACCTGTGGAGTGTAAATTGTTTTGCAGTATATCATGATGTAAACATTTTAAATACTTTTCATCTGTATTTGGAAAAGGAAACTGTATAAGAAAAAGGCAGGCAAAGTTCAATTAAGTGTTGTCATTTCAAATGACGATATGTAACCAGCCTCCTATATGATTGCTAATAATGTTTTAGTAAGCTCATATTCAGTAACAATACTTACTGTAAGTAAGCACATATTTTGTGAATCTAGCAGATTATAATTTTTTGTTAGTTTGCTTATGTAAGACCCCGTTCACACTACTGTGCTGGCCCAGGAGCACCGCATATTTAGGTCTGCTACCCCGTTCATATTTGCAGTTTAAGGCGCCTTTGTGCATTCACATATGTGACTGAAAAGCAGGCCTAAAATGTGGCGAATGTGTTTCTTCTACGTATTTGTTTAACCTGCATGAATACCGTCTTTGTCTACAAACACGATGTTTAAACTATTCTGTTGTTTACTCGTTATTATTATAATTTATTATTATTAACATTTATTATTCTCTAGTCCCTAACCATTACCAGTAAAGATTCAACATTAGCATTACCCCTTCTATTGGAAGATTACCAAACCCTTGTCCCACATGTATAGCTACGACAACTTCATTAAGGGAAGCGCCCTAATTTAAATACAGCAATACACCGTTATATATCAGATACACTTTGCTCAACAACATGCTCAATACATAATAAAGCGCTGCTCTACTGCCAGTAGAATAACATTAACAATAATAATCAAAACAACAGGCATGTAATATATTGAAAATACAAAATGTTACACTTTCAAATTAAAGTTAAAAGCTTACCGGTGCCATTAATCAATAAAACAAACTTACTTTTATTTCTTTTATTTTTTTTACTTCAAATGTTACAAATAGTTCCCTGTTGTAAAAAAAAAAAAAAAAAAAAAAAAAAAAAAATCATGTTAGTCCAACTCAGTTAGTCTTGTAAAATAGAGCAGCAGCATTCTAACCCGATTGTGGTGAGACGCTGGCGTTGAGCACATAAAAGAATCCCAAGTTTGCTGTTTACGTTTCCTTTCATTCAATTTATGTTTAGCACTTCCCATGTGTTCTACAATGGTCTGCCTAGGGGTGTAATCTACAGCCTTGCTGCATGAAATTTATCCTTGACAAACTCGTTGATCAGATCTTTAGGGGTGACTGAAGTCTAATTCAGCACTGAACTTGAATACCGGAAGCAGTTTTAATAAACAGGTATGTTTGTGTAAATTTAAGGCAAAGTTGCCTGTGTTCATGTTTATATATGGTACATGTAAAAAAAGCCTTGCATGTTTTTTGCCCCTCCCCAAATGTAAAACAAAAAAATCTCTGACATCATAGAAAATCTGTGTTTTTCCATGTTATTATAGAAAATTAGTGTTTTTCCTTGTTATTCCGCAACAAACGGATTCCAAGGAGCCTTGCTACTGAGCTACATAATCAAATTGGATGTGTGTGTCTCTGTGTGTGTGTGTGTGTGTGTGTGTGTGTGTGTGTGTGTGTGTGTGTGTGTGTGTGTGTGTGTGTGTGTGTGTGTGTGTGTGTGTGTGTAAAGGCCGGCCCTGGTCTCGGATTGCAGGCCATAATGCAAATGGTGCCATTTAGTTTACTGCAGGTTGTTTATACATGTAAATGTGTCAGCCTTACCCAGTAGCAGGTCCGTTTTTTAATCTGGTATACTTTAAGCTGTGGATGTGTTTAGGTAGCTTTGGCTTAAAAATTCCCAACAACAACAGTTGAATCAGATGGTCTCTTATGCAATCAATGCTTACAATGCTTACGATTGTAAGTCGCCCTGGATAAGGGCGTCTGCTAAGAAATAAATAATAATAATAATAATAATCAAGAAACACGCTGGGCAAGCCAGTAAAGTTATGTGTCTCTTCTGAGCTAAAATATGATACTATCATATCTGATTTTCCTATATATTTATGTCATGGCTACCTGCATTTTCATTCACAAACTTTTTTTTCTCAGATCATCACCTGATACATACATTTGCTCTGTGTTACTGGTGTTCAATCTTTGAACCAAACACCCTTCAACTTGTTTTGTTCCCCCAAGGGACCACTTTATGAATATCACTAAATACTGCTGTTTAGAACATAAAATATACACAGTTATTAAAAAAAAGTATCAGATTCAAGACTGTATAGATAGAATTTGGATTTTTAACACACTTTTTAGAGGTGCTAACCACATTATGGTCAATTTTTTCTTTTTTTTTTACCCCTTTTCAATTATATGCTTAACTCAGAGTTAACAATCCTTATCACAAGTGATCATTAAAAAATCCAAATTGTCAGCTTTGTGCTCTTTGTCTGGGTTCTACTATATCTTTTACCAAACATATAACAATGTAATCTATGAGCTGGGATCAAGTATGCCTGAAACTGCTTAGGTGTGATGGATAATGTGTGGATGTGGAACCCTTAGTTGGCTGATAGAACACTTGGAGCTGTGTTATCATATCTCTTTACTCCATATCATTATTCGCATGATTGTTTCAGAAAGGAAAAACGCAACCAAACCAACAATTGAGTCACTGTTTGTTAGTTTGTTATTCAATTGACATGGTAGTACACCAAACCAGAAGATAGATGTAAATGGCATGTTTAACTGTAAAGTACTTTGTAATGTAGCTTAAACATAAAAGTCTCTTTCTGAGTGTTATTCACTCTGGTGAAAGCCAGATTGCATCCAATGTCAACACAGGGGTTTCTTGCAAAGTGTTGTATAGTACTGTGTGTACTTTGCAAAACACTTATGCAGGACCCAATTCAATTTATTTTGTAGCTGGAGGGAAACATTTGGGTACATTTTAATTCCATGCAGTACATGGAGTAAATGTTGTGTAGCTATGCTTTTGAGATTGAATTGTCACTCATCAATGGTGTGTGTCAATGATGTGATAATCGAATCAAAATGGAAATAAATATAATTACCCCAGAATTATTCCCTCTAGCTAATTAGCCACTTTGAGAGAGAGAGAACACTTAGTAGGGGAAAAATTAACCGTGTATTTTTTTTCTCTCTTTCTAATTACTTTGTTTAACAACAACAGCTAAAAACAAATCCTTTCATTTTTCTAAGGGTCAATGGAAAAAAACAAATCCTTTCAGGTTAGTTAGTTTCCCCATCATTCCCCATATAGGGCAGCAGTGTGGAGTAGTGGTTAGGGCTCTGGACTCTTGACCGGAGGGTCGTGGGTTCAATCCCAGGTGGTAGACACTGCTGCTGTACCCTTGAGCAAGGTACTTTACCTAGATTGCTCCAGTAAAAACCCAACTGTATACATGGGTAATTGTGTGTAAAAAAAATAATAATGTATTTGTATGTAAAAAAAATAATGTGTAAAAAAATAATGTAATTGTATGTACAAATAATGTGATATCTTGTAACAATTGTAAGTCGTCCTGGATAAGGGCGTCTGCTAAGAAATAAATAATAAAATGCTGCATCTTTAATCTAGAGGTTGCCATAATCTCTGCAGCTCACAATAATGCTGTAGTAAAGTTCCCTGGATGGGATCTGATGGTACGCTTGCTTCTTTTAAATCCTAAAGCCCTCACTTTTGCAACTCATACAGCACGAACATGGAAGAGATAATGACACTACAATCTAGAGTTATTTATGATTGTAATTAAAAAATTGAGTTGACTGTCCATGTTGAAATTGTTTTCTCTGAGTAAATCTTCCTAAATTTTCCAGTCTAATTAATAGAGACCATAAATCTTTGAAAGCATTACTGGTACAGTAATATGTACGATTTAAGACAGAGAGCCTGCTTAATGGTTAGCTAAAAATTACCCTGACTGTTAACAAGATGAAAGTGCTTTTTCATAGTCCTACAGAAACTGAAAAAAACAGCTGTTCCAGCCATAAAAGGGTTTAAACGTATTTTTAAAATGATAGATTGCATCGCATACGGAGCAGTTTATAAAATAAATTCCATATCTTATACATAACAAATGTGATTGATTTTAAAATTATGGCCATTACAAGCGCACACCATGACTATGTTGATAATTTTATGTAACTGCTCCATTATTTGAGACACATTCTGCTTCATTGTTTGCAGATAAAAAGCACTGTCATCAAGTGATTTCCTAGATATGAAATTCATCTATTTCATATTGATTTTGTGCTGTGTATCACTTGATTGCAGTCGGTTCCACTTACCATACCTCAAACACTTGTGGGAGAATGTGTGACGTGTATGGAGTTAGGATCTCTTAGTGTAGTTGAAAAATGCCATTTTACATGGCTAAATGGTTCTACCAGTATACAAATGTACATATTTTTTAAAATACATGGAAAAACATTTACTGCAGATTTATTTTAGTGTCCACAAAATAAAAACAAATATAATTGACTGTTCAATTACCTTTATTAGTTCTTGAGGTACTTTAGTTGGACTGAAGCTGAAGTATCTCTGAATTATCGGACCTGTGGAACCTAGAAATTGCAATTGGCAGAGGTAACTTAGTGAAATGCATTACCTAAAGAACACTTCCAGTGAAAAACAGCCTGGAAACAAAAATGTGTTAACCCTTCTTTGAGAGTCAAGGGCTGTTAATGCAGTGGCTGTGATCTTTCCATATCTAAGCCCTTTTCTAGTGCTTTAATTAAGGATCATTGGGTTCTGCTTAATTGGTGTAATAGAGCTCTTAAGGGAGAAAAGCCCTCCAACATACCATGAAATGTCAATGAAAATTAGACCAAAGGACCTGGTTTTGCACAGCAGTGCATTTAAGAGGGCGTGAATACTCAGGTGGCTACTGACTTGAAAAGAGTGACCACAAGTTACTATGAAAGTTTGACTTAAATAGCTAAAGAAAGTGTTTTCTAGGGGCACTAAATAAAACTAAAGAAGGGTTAACACATTTTTGTTTCCAGGCTGTTTTTCACTGCAAGTGAAAACATAAGAAACATAAGAAAGGTTGCGAATGAGAGGAGGCCATTCGGCCCATCTTGCTCGTTTGGATGTTAGTAGCTTATTGATCCCAGAATCTCATCAAGCAGCTTCTTGAAGGTTCCCAGGGTGTCAGCTTCAACAGCATTACTGGGGAGTTGGTTCCAGACTCCCACAATTCTCTGTTTAAAAAGGTGCCTCCTATTTTCTGTTCTGAATGCCCCTTTATCTAATATACATTTGTGACCCCTGATCCTTGTTTCTTTTTTCAGGTTGAAACAGTCCCCTGGGTCAACATTGTCAATACCTTTTACAATTTTGAATGCTTGAATCAAATCGCCACATAGTCGTCTTTGTTCAAGACTGAATAGATTCAATTATTTTAGCCTGTCTGCATATCACAAGCCTGGTCACTCTTCTTTGCACTCTTTCTAGAGCAGCAATATCCTTTTTGTAGCGAGGTAACCAAAACTGAACACAATATTCTAGATGAGGTCTTACTAATGCATTGTAATGTTTTAACATTACTTCCCTTAATTTAAATTCAACACTTTTCACTATATATCCAAGCATTTTGTTGTCCTTTTTTATAGCTTCCCCATATTGTCTAGATGAAGACATTTCTGAGTCATTATAAACTCCTAGATCTTTTTCATAGATTCCTTCTTTTAGTATCTCCCATATGGTATTTTATAATGGACATTTTTATTGCCTGCATGTAGTACCTTACACTTTTCTATATTAAATATCATTTGCCATGTGTCTGCCCAGTTCTGAATGCTGTCTAGATCATTTTGAATGACCTTTGCTGCTGCAGCTGTGTTTGTCACTCCTCCTATTTTTGTGTAATCTGCAAATGTAACAAGTTTGCTTACTATACCAGAATCTAAGTCATTAATGTAGATTAGGAAGAGCAGAGGACCTAATACTGATCGCTGTGGTACTCCACTGGCTACCTCGCTCTAATCAGTACTTTCTGTTTTCTACATGTTAACCACTCCCTAGGTAATGTATTTAACTAAAGTGCCTCTGCCAATTACAATTTCTAGGTTGCACAGGTCCATAACATAATCTCACTTTGATTTGAGGACTTCGACACATCTGTAAACGTCTGTAAACTTTACATAGAAATGCATCTTGTGTAAAACTGTGAATAACAAATGTTATCTATTTTTGTCCAAATGAGTACATCATCGAGTTTAGAATGAAGCACACTACTATGACTACTTTGCTTATATGTCATCATTGCTATCCACTGTAACTGAGTTAAATGCTGGACTTAAAAGCTAAGGTGGTGGTACAAATTCTTTGTTGAAAGTTCTTTCTACCAGGGTCAAAACAATGCAGAAATGTTTGTCTACCAGACGGATATTAAAAACATTGCCTTACAATTTGATTAAGTGTATACCGTAATGGACAAATAAAGCACTGATATTTACTGCTGTAATACCCTACTAACATTGCCATTGTTGTGACATACACGTCATTGTAATTTACAAGATACAGTAGCATTATGGTAAGGACAGAGTCCACAGGCATAGTTTATTAAAACACAGAAGCAATTTGTTTATGTGACCCAAATCATTAAAATCAATGTATTAGCATGCTGACCTGCCTGCTTGTGGTTATAAGATGTATAGAAGGTTAACTACAATAAATTCCTGACAAGCGTGGCTTATGCCTGCTATCCAGGCTGGGAGGGTATCCTGTCTTAAATCTGACAACCGTTCCGAACACCCACTGAGAGAGATTTCTCCATGGTGTCAGTGTCTGAAAAGTCCTTCCTGCTGTTAGTATGCAAATAATGATCTGCAGGTTGTGATAATTATTCATAAGGATAATAAGAGCAGGTATACCTGCAAGCTCCTGAGCAGTGTGCGTGCGTGTCTGTGTGAATTGTTTGTTTGTGTGTGCGAGTATGATTTGGCTAATGGTAATTTTCTCAAAACTGCTTGGGTATGTGAATTTCAAATAAGAATGTAGCTGGTGGCACAAGATGAAAAGTATTAGGTGTTTGAAACAGCTCAGAGGCTAATTATTCTGCCTGGCAGGGGAACTGATGCCAGCTGATTGTAATGGACCATTGCATTTGCTAAGATATTTTATATTGAGTAGTTCCTGGCTGGCCTAAACTACTGTCCTTGTTTGGAATCACACCTGTACTAAACCTGTGCACCCTGCTTTTGGGTGTAAATGCTGATATGAGAGCTAGCTGTAAATTTTACTTCCAGAATATTACCAATCATAATATAGGCTGATTTCCGATGCTGGCTAAAAAAATTGCTGCCAAAAAGTTTTTTTGTTATACTAAATACAAGTTGTTCCATTTGATCAGACATTACTTTTAACAGAACCTTAAAAAACCTTAATGGATTTATTGCTTAAGGTCACAACTGGTAAATGGAATATGCTAAATAAAATCCTAAACATAACCCCCCCCCACCCCCCCCCACCCCTTGGTGTTCTTTTACCATTGAAATGTTAGGGCTCAGTGCATTTATGCTTTACCCTGCGGAAAACAATTTTATTTCTGAAATGCTTCAAGAGCATTTGAGCATAATGGGCTTTGTACTGCCTACATCAGTTATACCCTGTGGAGAGCACTCAGTCCATTCAGCTTGATCTTCATTTTTTCTATCTCTTTATCCATTAATTTTATCTTGACCTTGGGCACAAAATATATGCACTTTTTATGCTATGTGGTTGTGCACAAATAGAGGAACAACATTACCAATCCATCACTGTTATGAATGATGCAACATTAAAATAAACATCAGAACTACGGTCTATATTGATTCCTGTAATGCTGGCCTAAAATAAAAAAAAAAGTATATAGCCCCTGTAAGCTGTTGAGAAAGATGGGGCAAGGTTACTACTATTTTCCATTACAGGCTGATAATTTGGCCTATGTAGAGTACGTTTTGTGGGACTCCATGAAGTACCAAATAGGCTCGCAGGTTAGAAATACAAATATTAAATCAGATATTTTTTGTTTGTTTTTTGTTTTGTTTGTTTAGACAATTTAAACTGGTGATTTGCCCATCAAGTGTCAAAACTGTATTTATGGTTCAAGAGGCTGTATCTAGGCATGTTCCTGTATGTCCCTTGAGATAAGTGATTTGGGCATCTTATGCAAATTAGCCCAAATAAGAAAAAAAAACTTATGATTGCAAATGCTGAGCTATAAAACAGAGTGGTTTTAGCAGCTCAGAGACAACTTTTGACATGCACTGGGAGCTTTTACACTGTGGAGCAATACAGAATAGTGCCCGAGATTTGTTTGTTTGACTCTTTTACACAGTCAAATTGTTTTCTGTTTACCCTTTTATTTAGTGCCTGAGTTCGACTCTGTTAGCTGTTCAACGGTAATTTCTGTCTCCAGTCTTGCAATAGCTGGTTTTGGTACACTATTATTCAGTAACTTTTTGTGTTTGTTTTTCAATATAATCATGCCTAAGACTTGCTGTGCAGTCCTGCGTTCTATTGGTCTATTCATTTAAACTAGAAAATAAGTATTTTAAAATATAAAGTATTTGTACAGCTGTTGATAGATAAATCATGTCTGAAAATGTCTCCTGTAGCTTTCAAAACAAGCGTGAAGCTCTCAAGTTCAGCAGCCCTAAGCCAAACCCACTGTTTTTACTATGACAGTCAAAATGTAACGTATTATATCTCCATAAGTTTCTGCAACCCTGGTTTGAGATGTTTTATTTATATATATATATATATATATATATATATATATATATATATATATATATATATATATATATATATATATATATTTAGGACAAGTCAAAAAAGCACAGGTGCCTAGCTGCCAAATCAGTGGAGAAAAATGCATTTAAAAACCATGATGTGCCAAAAAGATCGATCCGGTGTTAAAGGCTGTGGGAATTTGGTAACTGTTTCCAAAAGCAATTGTAATCCCCCACCCCCCTCAATTGAAGGCATAACCAGGGCACCTGAATAGAAACACAATTTATTTTCTGAATATCTAACAGTAGGAAATGCTTCTTTGGCTCTGATCATGAAAGTACCTATTCCTTTATTAGGTCCACAGGGATTAGCCTGGGCCTACAGGCCCTTGATGTATGCAGGAAATCTGATAGTAAAGAAGTAAAAAAAAAAAAGGTGCCTAAGCAGGAATGCTGCTCTACTGACAGGCTGATATACAATTACGTATGGGAGTCTGCTTTACAGCCTAGTTTGCGTGCATGGTTTTTTCTACCTGAAACGTTAATCTCATTTTGTTTAGAAACATGTAAACCTAAAGTATGTTTTAGAGTGTCAGTTTTTAAAGAGACTTATTTTATTTTATTTTTTAAAATACCAGTACTGAAATAAATGACATCATATAAATCCTGTTATTACTATTTGCAGTAGGAGTAGAACAGTAGTGGTAGTTTAGATAGTATATAAATCACCATTCAACTGCAATAACAAAACTGTAACATAAAATGTAGTTGCTGTGTGTTGTTTTTGTTCTACCAGATGTAATAAGGTTATGAATGGGTAATACTGGGGTAAGATACTGTAAGATGGTTGTCAAACTAACTGTCAATTCCAAAATCAACAAAGGCTTGAATCAGGTTGTTTTGGTTCTTTACAATGAGGCCAATAACCTGATCACATGAATGAGGTAGAACCTCCATGTATGGAAGCCCTTGAGGTTAAACAATCTAGTGAATGTTTAGCTAGTAATTGTGAGTGAAGTGTCAGTCACTAGTGTGAATCCTCCTGCTGTAGGTGTGCAATGACGTGATTTGGGGCTATACTGTACTGTAAATTATGAATCCCCTAGAGTTCTAAATGATTTACTGTGCTCAAATTAGAATATTATTGTTGATAGATCTACAGCAGGGAGACTTTTGTGAGGAGAATAAGAGAGATGGGCTTTTGGAATACCTTACAGTATATAAGCAATAAGACAATGACAATGGAATGAAGAGTTTGCTTTTTTTGTGAGAGAGAATTAGACACTATAATAGTGGTCATTATAGTTAATTACATATGATATGGATTCAATCATTTTACTAAAATATTGATGGCAAAAACTGACAACTGTAATATCAGACAACTTCAGTATATAAACCTGTAGGGCATGGGTATTCAATTCCATTCACTGGAGGGCCAAATCTTGGCGGGCCACAGGGCGCACATGATGTGCGTATGGGGGGTTAACCACTTACAATGATACGATTTATGATTGCCTTTTAGTAATACAAATCAAATATTTATCACTGTAATGCTATTACAGCAGCAGTGTGGAGTAGTGGTTAGGGCTCTGGACTCTTGACTGGAGGGTTGTGGGTTCAATCGCAGGTGGGGGACACTGCTGCTGTACCCTTGAGCAAGGTACTTTACCTAAATTGCTCCAGTAAAAACCCAACTGTATAAATGGGTAATTGTATGTAAAAATAATGTGTAAAAATGATGTAATTGTATATAAAAATAATGTGATATCTTGTAACAATTGTAAGTCGCCCTGGATAAGGGTGCCTGCTAAGAAATAAATAAATAATAATACTTGCTACCTCTATCTGCTATATATTTCGCATTTATTGTGTTTTTACACAAAATGTATGTGATATTAAAATCATCTCTGTAATAGTTTTCACTAGTTATGCATAATTTGTGCACTAGAGCCTGTTGCTTGTTACGACCCACTGTGGCATTGTGGCTGTTATGAAGCTAGCGGCTCAGTTGCTCCTTCCCAGGGATTCAGCAACATAAGTCGACTGACTTGTGCTCTTCCTCCAGGTTGCTAAAATAGCTCCAGCTGGAGTTATTATTTCTCATTTTTTGTTACGGGACATTTTATTCTCGTTTTACTGCGAGACATTTTTTACTGTAATATTGTATTCCTGTTTGTAGAGAAGTTTCTCTTGTGTTTTCTGTTTCATTTTACAGAGACTACATGCACATGTACAGTGAGAGCAGCTGCTCTTCGTAGGACCAAGATACGTGCTTTGGGTGTTGATTGCTTCCAATTTCATCCACAGTATCTTGATGCCATTTTGGTGACTGCTTTTAGCATCACCATTGCGAAGGCTGTTCGAACTGTCTAACAAGCAGGATTCCCTCAGTTTTGTGTGTGGTACTGACTGAGTGGTTTTGCCAGTGGCTTGACAGGTGGGCATCCATGTACAGTGCTACCTGCGGTGACTGTGAACCGGTGGACCCATACCGTACGGTACAGAGGTCACTGACCCCCTCCGTTCCCAACCAGCACCGAACAGGGACAGAGGTTACCTCACCAGTGCCGACCTGGTACTGTACCGACCGGGTGCTAAAGTTACTGAATCGACCCGGTTCCAACCTGTTCCACACCTGTACCTTTCCGGTGCAGTACAGTGCCGACCCCGTGCTAAAGTCACCAAACTGGTAACGAGCCGGTACCGAACCAACCCAGTACCATCCTGGTACTGTCCTGGTTCCGACCCAGTAACGTATCTTACCGACCCGGTGTTAAAGTCACCGAACTGACCCAGTACTGTCCCGGTTCTGACCCGGTACCGTACCGTACCGACCTAGTGCTAAAGTCACCGACCTGGTCCTACACAGCCCACTACCGACCGCTGCTCACTCCCCAGGTCCGGTACCAAACCGGTCCCGCTCAGGTCTTGACCCGCCCGGTTGCTATCTATAAACAGATTGAGGCAGCACCTGTACATCTGTATACTGTACACTGCATTGCTTGCTTCTTGCATTATGTCTGGGGGACAGAGCACGCCAAGGAGGCACTGGTGAACCACAGTTTGTGCGAGTTGTGTGCACATTTCTCAAAGCACACGCTGGAGAAACCTGTCTCCCGCATCTCTAAAGAGCGCTCTGTGTCCTTTACCGCTGCACAGCGTTCTTCCCCATCACCCTCTATTAGAGAGGTGGCTGCATCCTCACCCCATGGCTCTGTGTCAAGGGAGGACGACATACACGGGAAAGTAGCCTTCGCAGGGAACCATCGTCGCGGTCTTCCTTTGTTTCTCCTTCTCCTCTCCTGAGGAAGAAAAGTAGCCATTCCAAACGATCGGCAGAGCAGATGGAAAAGCTCTGGGCAACTGTTTCCCACCAAGGAACAGTTCTAGCAGAATTCCTGAGTGAACATTTGGCACCGCCTGCCCCGCCTGTCCCCTTGAGGCCCCAGGGGACTATGGGCGCCTCTGACGAGGTGGGCGAGCAGGAGCTGGCATTCCCGTCCTGAGAAAGTGGAGTCTGACTGCATGTCCCCTGCGGTTAAGCTCTCCCTGTCGGCAGAGCTTCTATCTCTGATCAAGACTCTTAAACCTGCAAAATTCATAAACCTGCAAAATTGAGATGCCATTTATCTACCAAGCATTAAGAAAATGAAAAAAATAACTTTTTTTTTTAAATAAAAGAAACGGGAACTTTGCAATCAGCAACTTTCAATGCACAAAATGACAACATTCCTTGATGAATTGGTAGCGAAGATTCAAGCCCAGAGATCTCATTAAGTACGTTATATAAATACTTTCTATGTGTACTTATACATAAACACATACAAATTAGTTTTAAAATTGCTGTTCTGAAAAAATGTGTGGCAAGTGGTATGTGGCAAAATTCCAAACACCAAGGTGGTCCCTACATTGAAAAAGGGTGGAAACCACTGCTGTAGGCAGTGTGAATGCTACAGTAGAGTTTTTGTATTCTTCAGTGTACCATTCTACTTTAATAATGTAACACTGTTGATTGATCATTACCTCCCATTTTGTAGAATATGTGTGAACTTGCTAAAAAATAAATTTTGAAAGAACATCAGAAACATTTGAGGTTGTGAATGAAGGTACACCTTTTGTTATTGATGTTTAATTTATTACTCATATAAATGGAAAGACTAGAGGCTATCTAATCCCCTACAGTTATTAGACTACAGAAAAAAAAATCTTTGCACTGAATATTATTTTGAGGATTTGAATCATTATTAGCTGCTGCTGATGTTGAAATAAGAATTGTGCAAGGTCGAATTAGACTGGTTTAAAAAGAAATCTTTAATATGTCTGCTTTCAAACTTTGATTATTTTTTAATTACATTTCAGGTGATAATGGCCAGAAAAAAAAGATGTAAAACTGAATTTTAGAGAATTAAAACAAAAAATGTACTACCTCTGTTCCTTTTCCAAGGAGTAAAATAATAACTTTGAACTTTATTGGCTAGGGCTGCTTAAACCTCAGTTTAAACAAATATGTAGCTGGATAAATTTAAAGTAAGCTGAATCCCATCTGTGTTTTATTTGGCCAGTTAAAGATAGAAAGCTTTTACAACTATGAGAGGAATTATGTTGATACAAGCTCACAATTCAAGGTCAGTTAGAATACAGTTTTCTAAATACAACTAACACAGCTTGGTAAAAGAATCACCCAATCTTAAAATTCCAAAGCCATAGCTAAGGGGTTTGCAAATCAGCCAGAGCTTAGTTTTATGCACTGCAAACTGTTCTCTGGTACCTTTCAAACGCAGCTATGAAAAACTGACACAATTTAAACGGCTATTTCTGGGCTGTCAATCACAGCAAGACCAGGGATGCACTAATGACATACTTGTTATCTGGGATGTGCCAAACTGCAGATACCGAAGCAGGAGAGTTACACTACAGTGTGAAACATGTATTGTAGGGGAATAACAAACCAGAGAGAATAGGAGAATAGGAATATAGAAAAGAAGACTTCATTGGGTTGGCATGAAGCAGCAGCAGCAGCAGCAGAGAGATGGTGTTTGTGTTGTTAATGACAGCCATTTACAGATGGTAGAGTTGGACTGTAAGAGGGGAATACAAAAGCATCATTAACAGTTGCTTCAGTGTAAACAGAGAAAAACTCATTCATTATGTAAGGACAGTTTAAGGACCAGGGAGCACTTGAACAGCAAGTGTCTATCGTAAATAATTACTTAACTTCAAAGTAGTGCTGACTTATAAAAAGGCAGACTTACCTACACTTAAAAAATTACACTGGGCAAAAAATAAACAAACATGTAATACAAATCTGATTCTGCAAGTTAAGGAAAGGAAGGTACAGTCCAGCTTATAAAAAAAAAAATACAAAATAAGTGTAGGCATGTGGCTGTCTGTGATGTAGCTTGTGTCCTTCTTTGACAGATAGCCAAAGTAAATTACATCTTTTAGTAAACTGTTTCTCATCTGGTTTAATAAGTTAATGTCCTTGCCTCTAGCTTTGTTTTGGCTTTCAACATGGCCAGAAAACAGTATGGCATTTATATCATCTGCAGGATAATAGCCTGCAACCTAAATATTTCTAACCCAGTCCTATACAAAACTGCATATACAAAACTGTATTATCAATGAGCTGGCCATCCTCCCCACCCATCATGATAAGAAACATGGGACTAGGGTTGCCAACTGTCCGGTTTTCGACCGGACATCTGGTTTTAAGTGAATTTGTACAGTGTCCAGTCAGAACCACTGACCGAACAGCAAAAGTATGGTTCTTGTGAATCCTTTTTACTCACTGTTGGTTACCGTTTGGGTATTTAACCTTCTTACTGCGCTACTAGCCAGAGCCCGCTACGTCCTTGTTTCTCTGTCGACATTCCTCCCTCAATGCTCCACTGTGCAAACGTGTTTTTGTGTTGGTCTGTTAAGTTTGAGAACTACACCAAAAGATATTCTGCTTTTTTTTTTGTTCCAGAGTACTACTTGGTGTTGATTTGTTATAAGTATTTTGTCTTTTTTTCACACTATATGGGGGAGGGGCGTTGTGTGTATTGTCCGGTTTTGATAAAAATGGAAAGTTGGCAACCCTGTATGGGACAGCAATATGAAATTCTGCGCTTCTTTGAATGTTTAATCTTTTTTTAAACTCCTGTACATGCCTGAAAAGCTGATTAACTGTATGCTGGAATCAGGACTGGCTGAAGGGTTTCCTATTATACTTTATCCAGCCTAGAGAATGAGATCAGTTCTTTTAAGGTTCTCTGAGATGACTGTAAAACTAATTTTATACTGTTGGTTTTGGCAAAATTTATATTTGCCCTTGCCGGTCAAAGAACGTGTTATCTTTTTAAAAAGGGCTTCTCTTGCCTTTGAAATGATTGAAAAGTATGAAAATGGATGTCTTAAACCAAGACACGGATAACTTAACAAGAGCCTGTTTTTTGACCTGGTAATCTTTAGACTATGGTATTGAAGAATATATACCAGTGATAATATAGTGAAATATATTCTTCCTAATCCTGTTATTACCTAAGGAATTAACCCGTGGCAGTCCTACTAAAGAAAATTCCCTTCCTTTAGAAAGCGTTCTGATAAGTTATTTTATTGTGAACCAAGAGAATTTTATAACATGCCAGACATGAAAGGAAAGCACCTATTCTTCCTGGACAAACTGAGAATATAACTGTAAATCATTTTCCCAGGGGTCCCTGAATGGCTCACCTGGTAAAAGCTCTGCCACACGAATCCTGGTTGTGCGAGGAAGCCGGTCTTTGCTGGGGACTGTGGGGGTGCCACATTGGCTTGGCGCTTCCGGGGTTGGGGAGGTGGGATCCAGCTTAAACTGTTTCTCCTCACCGCTCTGCGGCGACCCCTACAGGCCGAGTGAGCTTGGGCGCAGAGCTTTGCTGGACTGGTCTTTGTCGTCCAGAGGCCAGTAGCCTGCAGACATCCTCTCTCGAGTTACTGGGTGTAAAAAGTCGTTGATTGGCTCATGGGATCAGATCAATGGGAGATAGTATTCAGCAGGCTTACAGTCGTGCCACAAACAGTAATGACAGTACAGTAAAAAAATAAAAAATAAAAAAAAAGCCTTTTTGTTTTTATGGAATTGTTGTTTGGGTGATTTGAAACCTAAATGAGTTTTTTATTTTTTTATTTTTTTAAGTATAAACTGTTTATCAAAAGTAACCATGTATGTTTTATACAGATGGGAAAAGATTATAAAACGTCACTAGTATACCTACTGTTGTGTTAAGAACTAGTACTGTAGTTTTAAAAAAAGATTAATGTTTTATTAAACTGGCCTGGAGATACTGTAATTGTATAACTAAAAAATGTATACGTTTGAATTCATTGCAAACATAGAAGGTTGTGTGTGTGTGTGTGTGTGTGTTTTGGGCATTACAAATTGGGAGAAAATCATGGGTAAAAATAATTAGAGATTCTAAATTAAAATAAATAAATAAATAATTTGCCCAGTGGGAAACCACAAAAGAAATGTGTTTCTCTAAAGATGTAGCAAATGCTTACAAGTGTACATTATGGCATCACGAGATATCTAAAACCTTTCCTGTAAGTTGACAGAAGTTGTAATAGTAAGTTTATTTATAGTGTGTCGTAAAAGCCTAAGCATGTCTTTAAAAAAAAAAAAAAAAAAAAAATAGCTTCCTGCATTTTGCAAACCATTAGTTATTTGATTACAGGAATTAATTGCAATCTCTGACCAAGAGAAAGGTATAATGATCCAGGGGGACAAACATTATGTAAGTCAGTGCTAGGAATCAAGTGCAATACTGGCACATTTGTGTTTGAAAGTTGAATTTGTAACTGCTGTTTGCACTCTGATTCAGAAAAGGCCCTGTACTAATTAAGTGAACATGATAATTTTATCTGGATTGCACTTTTAGCTTTCAACAATTATTTTGAGGGATCAAAATTAATAAACAAAAGAATGTCTCAAATGTAAAATGTATGTTTATTTTATTTTTTTTCAATTACCACGTGTAATCATAATAAAATGCCTATACTAAGATAATGAATTTTGCATTCAGTACACAGTCTGATTTCAGAAAGCTAAGCACACTGGTTCTTTGTCAAATAAACTCAGCCCTGCTGACCTGGCAGATGTTAAGTAATTGTGTTTAAATATTAGTCAAGGCATCTTGAGAGTTTATCATCTTCATTCAATTAGAGCTATTCGCCAGGGAACCTATTAGTGAATTATGTCTGTCAGTCATTATGTCATCACAAACCCAATCATTCATTTTAGGCTGGCCTTTTGTTGCTTGCAAGGGTCAGTGTGTTTGTGCTAGTCCTTTGCAGCAGAAATTGAGGTGTTATGGATGATGTTCTGCAGTTTGATTCCAATGCAATTGGTTCCATCTGCTCTTCTTGAGATGGAAAAATATAAAGCTGAATTTCTTCTATGTTGTTGACCCTAGAAGCTATCCTTACGTTGTACTCTGTGCTCTGAGATTGAGTTTTAAGGTGACGGTATTAATATTTTCTGCTGTTTTGATCATTAAAATAGACTGCATTGTCTTTTACATGGAAGAAAACATTGGGGAACCTATTAAAACAGTTTGGATCTGGGACATGTTTGAGTGTAGTGCTGCTACAAATCATCTGTTTTATCAAATACTTACAAATTAATCAATTTGTATTTTCATAAATGATAGATCCCCCTCCCCATTAATGTATGCATGCTTGGCTCAGTCATGTTAATGACACTTGGTTTTAGCTTTATTTTTGTTTTATTTAATTATTTAGAAGATTCTAACAATGTAATCTTGAAATTCATTCAACATAAATATGAAAAAAGTGTTATTGAATTTGTGTGGTTAAAGGCATCAGATGTGCAACATAACATTTCAGATTAGTTGTTTCTGTTGAAGAGCGTTTAGTTAAACCATGTCTCAAACAGAAAAATCCAGCCTGCGAGGTAATGTGCTAATAATGTATTAATTGAAGCAATACGTCTGTTTTTTTTTTTTCAGCCCTCTCTTTTATAAACCTAAAGTTGTGACTGGGGGCTAATGTCAGTGTGCAAGTGTGCTCCGGAGGTTTAAAACAGCACATGTCAGCACTCGTATTAAACTACAGAGAATACACATTGAGATATTTTTGTTTTCTCTTTTATTGTGTCAGTCTAGAGACTGGGTTATAGATCTTTTTGTAGTTCCAAGATTATGTGTTGTCTTCCTTTAGGCACTGACTACTACTACAGTAACTGTGTTCAGATGGTAAGCTCTGAATTTAACTCCACAGGAGAATGCTGCGAGTCCAAATAATCCTGACTAGTCTTCATTGAAAAGGATCATTGTTTTGTTTTCTTTATTTTGGGGTAGATCTTTTTAAGTAAATACATCAAAACCCTACTTTCAAAATGCGAACTGGTTAATTAGGTTGAGAGAGACTTCAGAGCATCTGCATGATTGACAAGGTCTAGTCATCCCTGTGTTGCTGTGCAAACATATTAAGGTCAGATAGTTTTCTTCACATTAGCTGTGTGGACAACTGGATTGTGGTGACTTATTTAGTTTATTTGTAAAGAACAGTTCATTCTCTGTTTATTTTACCATTGCTTTGAACCATCTATCTTCCTATGATAGTACAACTGATATACAAAACTGTCATTTAAATGCAACCATCCCCCTCAAAAATGGCATTTGAGTGACTTTACTGCAAGAGCTTCTAACAAGATATGTTAGTAGTAATAATAGTGAAATATTGCAGACGTTCTATCTCAGTCAATCAGTAAGGATTCCCATGTCTCTCTCTCTCAGGTAAAATCAATTAAATGATGCTTTCAAAGTTAAGTCATTCCAATATTAAATAGTGTTAGGTAGGTTTCATTATATTGCTAATGTATTTTTTACTGTATTCAACATTATTTCTAAAATAATATTACCATTATGTATTAACTAAAACAATAATATATGATGGTACACGTTTTATAAACAGCAATTTAACCATGCTTTGTTTGTATCCCTTGGTGATTTATCTCTTAGGTATATATTTCCCAATAACAACGGAATGTCCCTGTCTTTGCAGTGTTCTTTTATTGAGTAAATAAATCAACTCTGTTTCCTTCCATGTTCTTCAGACTGCATCGCACACAGCCTGTACACTATATACCTTCATTACGTTTTATTATTTGGCACTGGAAAGATGAGAACAAAGTCTTGCCAAGGTCAGTAAGAACATTGAATGGTGAGGGTGCAAAATTCTGCTTCTAAATCTTGGCCGTATTTCAGTCGTAGAGTCTTTCTAAACTCAGTGCCTGATGGCTTTAAGATGTTGGTGCCAATGGAATTAAAAGCTATCCTAATTATTCAGTGTGGAGCTGAATATGAAAATATTTTATATGTTAATGTCGAGTCATTCCCCCACCTCTTCATTTAGTCCACTGCAGATCAGGAATGCTCTGTATTATAGCCCACAGATGTCTGCATTTCCTTTTATAAAGTAGTACAGTATGCTACAAGTATACTTTGTCCAAAAGAGTATATTCTTATACAGTATGCAGCTAGTATGCTCATTGCACATGGCATAAGCCATTACTACAGTTCAAAAGGCTTGTTTAATGACTTTCAGACAAAAAACAATAGTATGATATAACCTTCAATCCTGAAGCTTTTATGGCTGTGTTAATCAGAAGAGAAAACCCTTGTTCTAATGATTGAAGTAGGTGGTAAAAGGAACCGTCTCTTGGTGTGCCTATGATTATAGTCTAATTAGTGCCTCTGAGTTTATTTTCTCAGTATCACAAGCTTTTATGTAATAAGAAAAGGAAGGTTCTCCGGATATCGTTCATAAAACTGACAATACCTAGGATAAATGCTGGCACATATAATTAGACTATAGATTACAATGGTATTTTATTAGTGTTCATGATAAAAACTATTTTTTAATTGTGGAAGGAGCGATTGTACAGTTCTTGGATAGAAATTAACATTGGCTGTATTTTGAATGAATAAATAGCACATCCTACTCCGTTCACATTTATGGCACCTTATTAAAAAGATTAAGAAAGGTTAGATAATGAACTCCTACTGCATGTCCCACAGTTGCTAACGTGACTAGTCTTTGGTATATAAATCTGTTTCAATTACCATATAAATCATAGGTGCTGTTGATGTACTGAGGGCTGTCAGCTATTGTTGTGTTAAAGCAGACAGCATTTGACCCTGATTAAAATGGACTTACTTCCTACTACATGCTTAACCTTGGGATTGCATTGGATCAAACTCAGTACAACTTCCTGTGTTGCTTTTCCACTTGGATAATTATACCCCAGTAAAATACTGCAGATTTCATTTTAAACCACCATGAAATACACGTTTTGGAGTGAGAGGTATCTAAACATTGAGGGATTATTTCCAATTCAGTTGTCTTAATGACTGCAACAAGACAATTGTACACACTGAGGAGATACATTAAGATGTAGAATTGGCAAGTAATAGTCATCTAAAAAAAAAAAAGGTTACCCCTTTATATGCAATTTTTAATAATTAACGTTATTCTAATCATTACTTAGATTATCTCATGTTTTTTTCACTGCTCAACAATTACCAAGCCCATATCCTTTACTAAAATTAGTACCATTATCTCTACTGCATACACCACTGTGTTAAATGAGCTCTGCTTCTAAAGCTGATAGCATATGAAGAAAAAAAAAGTGACTATGCATGTACATGAGCTGAAAGAATGATATCTGCAATCACTGCATCTGCTTGCAGACAAATAGTAAATCAAGCTGCAATGCACAGGCGTTTTCTCAGCAATTCAGAGAATAATTATTTTATTTGCTGCTAAATACTTATAAGTTGCACATTTAAGTGCCTTTCCATCTCCGCTGTGGCTCAGGGAAAAGAATGTGGGTATTAAATTACCTATTAGGATATGTGTCGGATCTGTTACTTGGGGGCTTTTTTCAGCTTTCACTGATGAATCCTCAAGTTATCAATACCTTGTTTCCATTCTTACGCACCATGATTGATTGTAACCTCAGACTTTAATACAGTCAGCATAGCCTGTGGCTTCTCCTAACAGGTAGCACAATACACTGCAAACACACTAAAATTAGCATGTCTGCACCATTTGTGGTATTTACTACTAATGACAAACATGTTGTCATGGTCATGTTTGGGGTTTAGTGTCGGGTAAAAAAAAAAAAAAAAAAAAAAAAGCTGAGATTTGTCTATTTTTTGTATGTTCAGTAATAGCTGTATTCTTTAATTTGTGGAACATTTTATCACTAGAAATCATGCGCTGTGCCCTCCACCCCCACCTACTCAAAAAAACTGCAACATAAACTGCCCTTTAATGGACCATTACAGTGACCAAGCTTTGTGAAGTTCAGTGCTGCTTTTAATTACTGGTGACTAATTGAGCATGGCTGGATATGAGCATGGAGTACATTTTGTTAATGGGTTCTTAAAGCTTTGAATGTCAAATGATGGTGCTGTGTGATACATCTATCTATATATATATATATATATATATATATATATATATATATATATATATATATATATATATATATATATATAATAATAACATTATGAAACAAAGAAAGAACCAAAACAAAGCAAAGAACCTACCTCTTTAATGTTGACAGCAAATATACCAATACTGTAGTTAAGAGGTGAAAGGGCTGGTTACAGCAGTTACAGACAAACCGAAAAGCACATTTTAATTTTATGTTTTTACTTTGACGGCAGTTAATTGCCAGCAATATTAAAGGTAAATGTGTTTATCATGTATTTATCCCATGTATTTTATTTATCAATGTATGTAGCACCTAAATGGATGTTTTAGTTTGTCACCTAATAAACAGTAAGTGACCTAACCCAATTAGCATATATGGATCTTGCTTTTCATTAAAATATTAACTAGGTTTGAAATAAGACTTTAATGTTCTTAACAGAACACATTTTAATACAGTGTTTGTTTGTCTTTGAGACAATTTAAGTTAGGATAGCCATATATATATATATATATATATATATATATATATATATATATATATATATATATATATATATATATTTATTAGTCATGTGTGCTACTTCTCAAATCAATTATGTTGGACAACACAAGCTCTAAAATGCATTTAAAAAATAAAATATAATGAAATTAGCATATTATACCTTACATACACAGAGATAATCATTCCAATTAGAAAATGTATTATTTTAAAGAACATTTTATGTTCAATGCTGAGGTTTTTATTGCAAAATACCTGACAGCCAGGTTGGAAACAAGCCATGACTGTCAGCATACAATAGCTTCAGCTGTCTGAATCTGTTCCATTATAATGTTTCTCATGAAAAGTTAATGAAGTGAGTGAATCAGAAAAAGGTGCTGTGCATGAGGAGGAGGGAAGGAATTGAATTACCCCTATTAAAAATGAAAGGAAAGCGTAGGACACACTCGACCTGATTAGCATGCAAGATGTGTTCCCTATCAAATACGAAATGTAACCATTACCTAATGGTTAGTTATCCTTAAAATACCTTGTAACCTGAATAGATTACCTGACTGCTCATCAGAGCCTGTGACGCTAGTCATGACCGCCCCCAAGGGCATATATAGACTGTACACACAGATCTCATCATATCTGCTTATTTGCTTGTGTAATTACACTATTAATATGATTTATTAATATTTGCTACTTACACGTATTGTGCACTCAGCCGTGGTTTTTGTTAGTCCCGCAGCGGCCTTGCGGCCTTGTGCCCTGTGCGAAGCCGGCAGTTCCGTCGTCCCTTCCCCGGGATCGAATAACCTTAAGGCTACTTGTGTTCTCTCTGCTAGCTTTGTTTGAAGTTTAAAAACAAAATTTCATTTTTTGTTACGAAAATTATATTAAATTAACAGTAATCGAGTTGTTACTGTGTTGTCTGAGAGAATTTGTTTCTCTGTGTATTTTTCTGTTTTTTTCACAGAAATATGAAGGCAGCTGCTGGGCTCAGCAGTCTTGCGTTGGACCGAGACGCGTGCTTCGTGCTAAGCTGCTTGCAGCCTTCCCCACAGTTGCCACATTAGTTCTGCTTGCAGAATTAGTGTGAATACTGTTAGAGTTCTAACAGTAGGCTTTCCTCAGTTTTTGGACTGTTGCCAAGAGCATTGGTGGGCATGCCTAAAAATCGCTCCTGTGGTAACTGTAGGTTCCAGACCTGCTCCCATTCCCGCCGGTACTTTGTACAACGAACGAGGTTACCTTTTGCCAATTCACTAGCAGTTGCTGGTCTCAGCTCTGATTCATGTTTTACAGATCACAGTCCTTCCTGCAATGTTTGGTTGTGGCTCTGGTTTTCTGCTTGCAGTGCCATTGCGAATCAGGGCTCTTGCAGCAGCCTTCCTCCACTTAGGGCTGTGTTGGTTTGCCAGAAGCTATATAGGTGGGCAACCCTATATATATATTGCATCTTCGGTAACCGTACCGTGTGCAATGTAGCATGTGCTCCGTATGGTGGGCACCGTACCGTGTGTACCTTGCCGTGGGCACCGTACTGTGTGTACCTTGCCGTGTGCACCTTGCCGTGTGCACCGTACCATGGGTAACGTACCGTGGTACCGTGTCTATTGACACTGTGCTGCGTGCACTGCACTGTACTGTGGTACTAGTGCTCAGGCACCGTACAGGTCATCCACTTAGGGTACTATACCTGGTTTAACTTTATTAAGGTGCTATTGCCTGTCACATAGCAGCATTGCTGCTGGCATGGCTAATTTTTGGTTATGAGTACTGTATACTGTACTTGTTACAGTAAGTACTCCTATAGTAGTACAGGTGAGCGTTCTTTTTAAATTTTACACCACTGCTGTTACGCTGTGCCGGGTTTTCATTCTTGTGACCTATGCAACTGGTCTCTGCATGGAGGACAAGCATGACAGATGCGCTGCCTGTTTGGGTCCAGAGTATGCAAAGGAGGCACTCATCAACCGCAAGTCTTGAGTTCTGTGCGTCTTTTTACAAGCGCACGCTGGAAAAACGAGTGTTTTGCAGCTCTGTAGAGCGATCATCCATTCCGCTTGGACAGGGCTCCCCTCCAGCCAAGGGAGAGCAGGAGAGCTTCACATAGGAGACCTCCTTCACTGCCTTCTTCTTTAGCTCTCCATCACCTCCTCCTGTTTCCCCTCCTAAGAAGAGGAGGAGAAAGAGCCATCAGTCTAAGAGATCGGAGAGCTCTGAGCAGCTGGATAAGCTGTGGGCAGCGATCTCCCAGCAGGGCACTGTAGTGAATTAGGTATACAATTTATTTAAATATAAATTAGTCTCTAGTTGCCCTGTTTAAGAACATCAAAATGTAAGAAACGAGACCTAGCATATTTAAGTTCTGGACCATGCAGATTCCTTTGGGCAATAACCGACATTCACACAACGTGTCAAATATAAAACAATAGTTTATTTAAGAATAAACGGGTGCATAACTAATCTAATATTACAGAAAGGAAAGGCTATTGGTTAGATATATGCATGAATAGTATATAGTCAATTGATTGCATAGTCAAACGATTACAACGATCATAACATCATTAGCATACAAGGTTAATATACTAATATTAAATATGGCTTATCACACAGTGTCTACTTTGCATTAGTATTTTCAATACACGTTTCTTATTGTAATCGATCATGTCAGTATGCACGAGAATTAATTCAACTTCCCATTCAGAATGGAATCCAACATTCCAGTACCTAATTTAGCAAATTTGTTTTACCGTGTTAGTTTAATGTTATCCACCTCAATTGATTATATATTCAAATTAAAATGGGGCAATGATACAATTCTCTGCATTTACGAGGCAACTCCTTTGAGTTGCACATTTCAACAAAACAAAATGCATTTCTTACACAGGAAGCTATATTCTATTCCTAGAACAGTTTATCCACTAGCTTGATAGCATTTACTGCAGTTACTTTCTCGAGTCATAAAGTATTTAATATTAGATTTGTTGAATACTTATCGATTTCCGTATAAAGAAGTCTATCTTTGTACTGCAGGTCTATGGATCTGAAATTCCAATGAAAGAAGACAGTACTTTGCTGTACACATTGCATTGTATAGTTATTTTCAAATGGAGATCAGCTTGATGATCTCCAAGTCTTACAACATTATCTTTGTTGTCGACAGTTTTCCAACTGGGAATAGTTCCATTAATCAGATGTAACTCAGTTCAGATAATGTGTTGCAATTGAAAAAGTGATATAGTTTATAGAAGTGTTCTTGTTGCAATTGGAAGATCCGATTCTCTGGATCTTCCAAAAGTATAACTGATGGCTTCGCTTCAGTTCGTTTCGTGCAGCTACGTGGAAACAAAGACCCACTTTCCGATTAATGCAGTATCCCGTTTACTGATTCAGTCTCTCGTAGGACAGATGGCAGGGCCCTTCCTCAGAAGATTATGCTCCCATGAGTTCAGTAACTTTCTTCAGAACAGTTCAGCTTCCATTTCTCCCTCAGCACTCCTTCTGATTGTCAAAGTTCAAAGACTGGAGCACTGTTCCTTCGGTGGGGCATACTTCTAGTGTGGGGAGCTCTCAGTGTGGGGAGCTCATGGGCAGCACGTATGGGAAGCTCTCAGTGTGGGGAGCTCATGGGCAGCACGTATGGGAAGCTCTCAGTGTGGGGAGCTCTCTCTCTTGCCTGGAGTGCTGTTCCTTCTGAGGGGAACTTGCTTAGTGTGGAAAAACTCTTCGTTTGTGGAGAGCACGCTCCGTTTGAAAGTCACACGGCTGGTTTTGTGATTCTCACTTCCACCCTGTGATTGGTTAGCTTGGTTATTTTGGGATGTGCCCAAGTCCACGTGGGGTGTTTCTCATTGGTTGTTCTCGTTCAGAGACAACCCATTGTTCTCAATTGGTCTGTGGTTTCAACCCCTGTCGGCTGTATTAATGAGGGGTACTGTTCTCTGTCCGAGGTGTCAAAGCACCCAAAACTAGCGTTGTGCAAGATGCTGCTGGCACCAAATGATTCATTCAGCGGTGGGGGAAGATAAGACACTTGTCCAGCAGTTAGTTTATTACTCTTTTTAAAAGCATTCTTTGTCAGTGGGGGAGTTTGTGACCAGAAACCAAGTAGACACAGAGCATGGCTTAGGACCCCCCTCTGTATATTCCATTTCTGTTAAGTTCATACACAGAATGATATTATGACCCACTCTGACGCTACAGCACCATGTTAGCCGAGTTACTGCATGAGCGCACTGCTCCGCCTACTCCCATTGTGCCTTAGTGAGCAGCAGGGAGTAGCGAAATCAGAATGGCAGCAAGAGGATCTGTTGTCTATCGCTGCCTCTGAAGAGATGGACGATCAAGAGTTCCCCTCTGAGGAGGGAAACTCAGATAGCACAATACCAGTAGTACATCTTTCCTCATCTGCAGAGCTATGCCGCTGACCAAGAGGACCACTAAAACCTTACAGTTTCCATGCTCGGTAGATGAGACGTGGAAACCCTACATTTTTTAGGATAATCCTGCTCCTTCTCAAGTGTCTCACCCAGTGCACCCGGACATTCGTTTTAAGTTCCATTCATCCTGGGGTCACCCGGTTACAGCTCCTGCTATTTCATGCAAGCACCTAAATAAGGACACTACCTGCCCGTATAAACAGTGCAGGGTGCAGAGAGCCATTCTCAAGTGGGCTTACTCAGCTGTGGCATTTGTCGCATACCAGAACTGCCAAGGTTCCAACAGCCTCAGAGACCGGCACAGCCGGCTCCTTCTAAAGGGGAAACTTTAATAAGTTCCGCTGCAAAAGCAAAAGCCTCGGGCTAAGCCACGAGCAAAGCAGCAGGCCTAGCAATTTGCTGCCACAGGCCCAGGGCCCTTCCAGGGAGTCACCTGGAGTGCTGGCGTCAATGCATCACAGACACTTCGGTGCTCAATAATGTACAAACCGGATATTCCCTCCCTTTCGGGGCGTGACTACAACGATAGTCACGGACCCGCAAGGTGCAGTGGTGTTGTCTCAGAAGGTGACAGCCCTGCTATAAAAGTGGGCTGTTGCACAGTACATCCTCTTCATTTGGAAGAAGGTTTCCACTCCAGGTACTTCCTGGTGCCCAAGCGGGATGGTGGCCTCAGACCTATCCTCGATCTCAGGTAGGTCAACCTGTATCTGAGTCGACGAAGATTCAAGATGTTAACCATGCAACAGCTATTGCAGTCAATAAGACCAGGCGACTGGTTCACCACGATGGACTTGAAAGACGATTATTTTCATATCCCCATAAAACAAGGCACAGGCGGTTCCTGTGGTTTGCTTTCCAAGCGACAGCGTATGCATTCCGAGTATTGCCATTTGGCCTCTCTATAGCTCCCTGTCTTTTCAAAGTGCATGTAGGCTATTCTGGCCCCATTGAGACTCAGAGGCATCAGAGTACTCAATTACCTGGACAACTAGCTCATTTGTGCTTCAAGTGCAGGCAGAGGCTCACACGGAACTCGTCACCGACCATCTTCATCGGTTGGTCCTGTTGGTGAATCGTGCAAAGAGCCAGCTCACCCCCTCGCAGATAGCTTCCTATTTGGGAGTGCGCCTGGATTCCAGGTCCATGCTGTCCACTCTGTCGGACGACAGAGTGCAGAGAATAGCTGCTTTTTTGAAGCATTTTCAGCTGAGCAAAAAGCTCACAGTAGTGATGTTTCAGAGGCATCTGGGCTTGATGGCAGCAGCTTCCTAGACCCTTCCTTTGGGTCTGACAGTTTTCCTGATGGACACAGCCTGCTTACCCATCCTTAGGCGTAGCACTGGGCAGCGTCACCAGAAGGGAGGTCATCACCACGGACGCGTCCAGCCTCGGCTGGGGTGCTGTGTGGCATGGAAGGGGAGCGCAAGGGGTATGGAACCCCCCATGCACGGTATCCATATAAATATTTTGGAGCTGCAGGCAGTGTTTGAGCCATCTGGGGTTATCTAATAGGGTCACTGACACCTTGCAGAATGCCAGAGCAGCGTCCACGAGTTCCCAGTATGGGTACAAGTGGGGCGTTTTTCAGACGTAGTGTCTGTCTAATGGTTTTGACCCCACAACCTGTCCCTTGACAGTTATACTGCAATTTTTACAGGACCTATTTGATGAGGGGAAATCCCCCTCTACATTAAAGGTCTATTTGGCAGCCATTTCGGCTTGCCATATTAAAATTGATTCTTTCTCCCCAAGAGCTCATTTCCTGGCAGGGCAATTTTTAACAGGAGCTCAGTGGCTTCGCCCACCTATGAAGGACGCTGAGCCCTTGCATACAGCTGAGCTGACATATTTATTTTTGAAAACGGCTTTCTTGTTTGCAGTCACATCCGCTAAGCGGGTGGGTGAGATGTAAGCATTTTCAATTGTGAAAGTCTGCTTAATTTTTGCGGAAGCTAGGACAAGGGTTACTCTTCGTACTAATCCTTTTTTTTTTGGCCAAAAACCATCTTGGCATTGCACATTAACCAGACTGGAATTGGAGGCTTTTCACCCGCCTCCTTTCCAGTCTGACAGGGAGTGTCAGTGCCATACGCTTTGCCCACTGCAGGCATCAGCGTATTATGTGGACAGAACACAGTTGGAGGCAGTCTGAACAATTTTTTGTCGGTTATGTGGCTAAGTCCCATGGTAAAGCCCTGTCTAAGTAGAGGCTATCCAAATGGATCACAGACACAGTCAAGACTGCCAATGAGCGAGCCAACTTGCCCCCTCCAGAAAAGCTCACTGCCCATTCCACCAGGGGCATGGTAACTTTGTGGGCTTTGTTCCAGGGTGCAACTTTCGGAGACATTTGCAATGCAGCGGTGTGGGCTACTCCCCATACTTTTACACGGTTCTATAGACTTAATGTCATAGATCCGCAAAACCCTGGCTTTGGAACAAGAGTGTTAAGGTCGACTTCAGGGTCGTCCCTTACAACATAAACACAGAGGTGAGTTCTCCCTCAATTTTTTAGCCCTAGCTACTTGTAAGGCAGCTTTGCTTAGCTGTGTGGCATTCCAGTTGGTCTGCAATATTGCCTTGCGACAGCTTTGGTATTTCTACCTATTAGGTAATGGTTACATTTCATACTTGGTAGGGAACGTTAGGTTATTATCATAATCCTGGTTCCCTGAAATAGAAATGTAACCATTAACCTTCAAGGTTGCTGCGTCCATGATTGCAGCAGTCTTGAAGGAAAAATGATGATGAGATCTGTGTGTGTCATAGGCCTATTTCAGGGAACCAGGGTTATGATAATAACCTAACATTTGCTCTATTGTGCACCTCTACAGTATGTATGTAAAAAAAAAAATACTCTGCAGTTTTCCACAGCCCCTGAGAAGACAGAAACGGTCATGCAGATGTATTAGGAGTGAGTTTTGTATGGGCAAAGTCAAATGTTGTCAGCTACTGTGAAGTTGAAACCTGCAGATGCTTGTAAGTAGTTATTCCACTTTGACTTACTGCCTATAGGAGCAGTTGGCTGTATCTAACCCCTTGACATTCAATGTTTAGATAAGGGGAAATATTTGCTTAGTATTAAGAGGTGATGGAATTGTATAGCCTAGCATTGACCAACACGTTTCTTGACTCTGTGCTGCTGAAAAGCAAACAGCACTGAGACTAATAACAGCCCTTGGTTAGCCAAGTTGAAATTTGTCATATATTTAAAGAAGTCCTGAACTCAGTCCCTCTGCTCGTTATGTGGACTGGAGTACAGCACACAGTAGTTATCTCACAATTCCTCATTATACAGATATCAATGTCATCATAAAATTATGTAATGTCCATCATATCACTGCATCTGTACGAATAAGTGCATTTGATGGACTAAAAAAAGAACAAAAAGTAGCCTCACTGTTAGGACCCATTGTATATAATGTGTCATAAAGAAAAAACATGGTGGAGAAATATTCCCAGGACAACATCAAACTGTTGAACTGTCTTTCTCACTGATAGCTTTTTACATTTTGGGATCCAGTGTATTTCAGTCCCAGATATTGTATTGTCTAAGATACCTAGATATAAAACTAAACAGATGAGGTACGTTACTTGAATTGTACTGAGATTCCTCTGAGTCCCTGGAGAGCAAAACGGTCAGTTTAATTAAGCTCAAAACTCATATAAAACAATTACAATGAAATAGTGGGTACACCTTGTGTGTTAAGCAATACTATACATTCAGACTGAAAAACAATGCAGACTGTTTCACGTGGGGCTGTAATTTCCTCCACAATTCATGAACTACTACAGGATACTAGTCTACATAATTTGCACAAAACCTAATGCCTTTCCAAGTGCAAGTTTGTCTTTATGTGGCTGGGAAGTCCATTACCATACTAACTAAGGCATGTCAATGAATTTCTATTTCAAATACCTCATAAATAACCTTGCTTACCTTAAGTGCTACTGAGTACACCCAATTAAATAGTTGCTAAAGCACAGTAACTTAGCTAAATGGCAAAATGAATTTCCAAGTTGGGAATTGCTGGCACTTCATTAGACTAAAGAATGATACAGTTGCCATCTCTGATTTTACGCTGTTACTTAGAAGGTTCTTCCTTCTTGTAATTTGTCATTCTTTAATTTAAGTATCATCATCTTTAAAAAGCAAAACTGGCAACATGGTGCAACAAAATCTTATGCTGGTCATTTGAAATGAACCAATAGCAGTAAGAAGGATCATTTTGAGTAGCTTTATAGATTGTGTCTCAGAAGATCACCTTTGGGACTGGGTTTAAAACACCCTGTAATTTATAATAAGATGCATTTACATAAAAATGTATGCTGGTGCTGGTAAGAAGTACAGTAGTCTCCAAAGACAAGTAATCTTTAAGACAGATAAAACGTACGTGACTATAATGTTTGTGTAATATGTGTATTTGTCTATATGTGTTAACACTAATTAAACTATGGAAGTTAAACTGTGCTGTTATATTAGGAACACTGCATGGTTCCTTCTGGCAGCCACAAAATAAATGCCCTGTTTGTTTTCATGTGTTTCAGAGGACCAGCTCCCTTCTGGTTTTCCCACCATAGATATGGGCCCACAATTGAAAGTGGTAGAGCGCACGCGCACAGCCACCATGTTATGCGCAGCCAGCGGAAACCCTGATCCAGAAATTACCTGGTTCAAAGACTTCTTACCCGTTGACACGACTAACAATAATGGCCGCATCAAACAATTACGATCAGGTAGGGTCTTGTTGTTTTTATGCATTAACGCCAAAGAGCTCCCTTTTCTTTCCTTTTTGTTTGATTTGTAGGTAATGATATTGCTTCTACTCCTCTCCTCTTCTGTGTATTATTTGGTCTGTGTCGTCTTTGTCTCTAATGCTGTCATGGCCTGTTCCAGTGTCTGTGTGTTTGCAGCATCTGTTTACTCCACATTGCTCACTGCTGTGACTGTATTTTTTGATAATTTTTTTCTTTACTGCTTTTTTGCAGTATTTGACGGATCCATTTTCTCCTTTTCCTTTCTTTCTTTTCCTTTTGTTATTTTTCAAAATGGTTAATTTTAAACATTGGGCTATATTCAGAACTGGCAAAGGAGTACCAATGGTTTTAAAACATAAAAAAATAATAATTAAATAAACCTAAAACACAAAGCAGAATCAACCATAAAAGATATATATATATAGTGCTCTTTTCAGTATTTGCAACTAAATAAATACTAACATAGAAAAGTCAACTTGACTAACTGATAAAACATGGTGCTTTTTCCAATGGAACTTTTTTTTCATACCTAATTAGCGACCGTAGTGTGTGTGAAACCACGCAGTAGCTTTCCCAAATCCTAATTCCTAATTCTGTCTGGATCTACAATCTACAACCCCAGCTTTTGCTTCTCTCTTTGGCCGTGGCGTTCCCTTAATACTCCCTTTCCCACCCCCTAATTTTCTCTTTTTTGCTATGATAAGATATACCAATACTTTGTGTTCAAACATTTATTAAGATTACATAAAGTAGTGCCCAACCTATCTTATTTGCCTGTAAGAAGCTGTTTACATTGGCTTAAGCAGTTATATCATTTTTAGAATCTGAGATGTTTGATCATCTGTCTTCCCAGAATTCTCAGCTTTTGACCTGTCCTGTGATGTTAAGTCGTCTGTTAACTTGCCTTTTACTTGTTGTCAGCAGAACTGTGTAAATTAACCTTCTGTTAATGTAAGACTTAATTTGTATTCACTTGTGAAGTAGAAATATATAGTATATAAAGATTTAATTCTGAAAACTTTGTACCAAATTCTAAGGAATATAATAATATTTTTATGCTGTCTTTCTTCTCTCCGTATTTAAATCTCCAGAATCCTTTGGTAAGTGCTTAGTTCTGAAGCGCACTTCACCCCCACTAATTTTCATATTCAAACTATTATTAAAATGCATGGCATGCATTTTACTAACAGTTAGTGTAGTCACCAGATATCCGTAGTGGCACACACTTCCACACAGTTGTTGTCGTATCAACCATAGAAACACCTGTCTAAAAGCACAGATATCACTTAGATGTAGTAGATGCCATAATCCCACCTAAACTAAAGTACTTATTTCCCTATCTGCCTCCAGTGTAACCTCTATATATATATATATATATATATATATATATATATATATATATATATATATATATATATAACCAGAGCATCCAATATATGCTTTTAAAAATAGGTATTGTGTTAAATATTTTAGTAAGAATAAGGGTTTTAAATTGTCAAACTGTATGTATCTACAGTACCCCTTTGGCCAATCTCCTTAATAAGAGCGTCTCAATTACTGCTCTTGCAAAGACAATGCCACCACTGCTTGGCATTGTCCATGTGGTACACTACTGTACAACTTGCTTCATAACCTAATACTACTGTCCTGTTTTACCAGTAGAGTAAAAAAAAATACTCTTTCCTTTTAGTACCTTTATTTACTTACTCTGTTAAATCTAATTTGACTCTTCTTCCAAAGCCCTAGCCTCCTTCTTCTCGTACTAATGCTTCTTCTTTCTAATCTTATTTGCATTCATATTATCCACCCAGGTGGTACACCAATAAGAGGTAAGAGTGCTGAACTAACGTTCACAGAATGATCTAATTCATTCTTGCTGTCCTCTCATCCTTCTCATATCTGTCCTGCTTCTGAAACAGAAATCCATCACTACCCCATTTTGTTTTCCTATTATTTGTCCTGTTCAGTTATTCCCATTTACTCTCCATGTTATGTCTGTTTTAATTTTCTCTTTATTATTTCTGTTTGATGTTAAAAAAAGGAACTTTAAGTTGTGATATGCTTAAAGAAAAAAAAAATCAACAAGCATATCCAATTCTTTTTTGGCCATAGCCCAGTCACAGCAAATCATTTGTCCCTCTTTTTGTCCAAAACAACCAAAATTTTTTCCCCTTAGCTGTTCTTGCTCAGCACTAAAAGCCAAGATGGTCTGGATAACACGCAGATATGCAGAAGACAACACCGAAATTCTTGTACTTCTTGTAGGTTTTTTTCCCCCAAAGAAAATCTTTTCTGTCTTTGCAAACTTTTTTTTTTCTTTCTTCTACTCATCTTCTTCTAACTTCTTAAATTAAAAAAAGCCCGAAACAACTACTTTTTTGATAAAGTTTCTACGGTGCTTTTTTCTTCCACCTTTTTTTCTTATTCTTTTTCTTGGGTTGAAAGCTGTTTTCCTTTTTGACCTTTTTTATTCTTCAGGGTTTGGATAAGTCTCACAGAAGGCGTAATCTTTTTGTAATTTTTGACAACACGGCTCAAGTTTAAGGATGATTGTAGCTCAAAGTCTTTTTCTTGGGTTTTGTGACACCACACTGCTAATCCCATTGGTGGATTTTCATGGGTGTCTCTTGGGGGGCTTTCAAGCTCCCACAGCAGTGATTGGTTACGTTCTTGTTGGCTTAGGCCAAGATTTTGAATTTTGTCTTCTAATCCAATTTGCATTTTATTTTTCAGCTAAGGGTTATGAAAAGGTTGTAAGTTGCACCGGCATACAATTCTTGTTCTTGGAAGATCTGCATGTCATAAAAGTTTTGTAACTTCCAATGATATGTTGGTATTAATTAATTTACTAATCACATTTCTTTTTTTTTTTTCTCTTTTTCTTAAATATAAGCAGCCTTTTTGTGTTTGCTGCATTTTTGAAGCCCCCCCCCCCAAAAAAAAAAACACAATAGGTATTAGTTTTTAAAAGATCCCTGCTTTTATTTTTATTTTTTTAACTGTCCCCTACCTTTATGCTACTTTTGTAACTTGTTAACCTCTTTTGTTTTGATTCAAAAGTCATGCTTCCTTGAGGCAACCTCACCCATCTCCATATTGACCAGTCCAGTGAAATGTTGTATATAGCAGTTGTATCTTAACTGTGTCAGTTTTGATAAATACAAAAGAGTTTTAAGTAAAAAATAATCTCCTTGAGTTTCTCCATTGCTTCATTTTCTGTCTGTTCAAGAGCAAAAAAAACAATAGTGAAGCGGCAAGTCGAGTGGGAGGACCTTCGCATACAAGGCCTGTCAGAAAGTGTGCAAAGGGTGTTTATATGGAAAATCTACCTAAACTACAGTCTCTAACTTTTCCTTCTGCCCGTACATTTTATTTCTGTACAGGTGCCCTCCAAATTGAGCAGAGCGAAGAATCTGACCAGGGAAAATATGAATGTGTTGCAACCAACGGTGCTGGTACACGATACTCTGCCCCTGCCAATCTATATGTCAGAGGTAGGAGCAACATAACCCCTGGCCACCCACTCTTCCACAGGTTCAGGGTATATTGGTAACAGCAATAAACTATAGAATGTTTTATATATAGTGGTTAGACAAATAAATGAATTAATACAAAAGAGGATAACAGGAACTGAATAAAAATATGATTAAAGATTAAATGGATTAACAAATACACTCTTGAGTCCAGTGTATCCAGTCACAAAGGGTTTTGTAAGTATACAACTTTATACCTTCAATTTTCTTGCATTAATTTGAACCTGTGCTTTTACATTTGTTTTGTTTTCTGTTTATTTTTTCAACTCTTTTCATAACTTGATTGCTTGGTGTGCTACTAATTGCCTTTAACTCCTGGTTCTGTGGGATGGGATCTCTGGACTTGGGTCCTTTTTGATCAGAGAACGTTGAGGAGCTTCTTCAGACATTTAAACACACAGCTGGGGTGTTTCTACTTCACCTGCTCCATCTTCTTTCTGCTTTTCCTCAGGACAGTGTGAAAATGTCTTTGCTTCTCCAGTCTCTGAAAAATAGGTTTAAAAAAAAAAAAATAGCTATTCAGATAAGATGTCATTTATCATACAAAAAAACATTAAATATACCTCGCCCCCCGACAAGAATAATATCTTCAAAGGATAGTGTCTTCCAACATAATATAAGGTTTACGTTTCTTTAATTCCTTTATAGCATTTACAGTGGCTCTCAAAAGTATTCACCCTCCTTGGACTTTTCCACATGTTATTGTGTTACAACATGGAATCCATTTTGATTCCATGTTGTAACACAATAAAATGTGAAAAAGTCCAAGGGGGGGTGAATGCTTTTGAGAGCCACTGTAGATACTTTGATGAATATAACCAGTAAAGCCAATGAACCTGTTTTTTCTAAAAAATATATTATTATTATTATTATTATTATTATTATTATTATTATTATTATTAATAATAATAATTGCTTTTAACTTTTATTCTGTTCTATTTTTCTTTTAATTTGGAGTTTCATGAATATTAAATAATTACAGCTTCTGAAGTGATTTTACTTTCTTCTTTTACAAAAATATATACAATTTCAAAATGATGCTAGGTCATTTTTTCCAGCTCTAAGATACAGTAGCATCAAGGACGATGCAAACTTTTTCAAGTGGAGGCAGGAAGACTACAAAGAGAGCTCGTAAAGATATTTCAAGTAGCAATTGAAAGCCTTGATATGGCCTTTTTACTCTCTCTGTGTTTCCCTTGTTTTTCTCCTTTCCTCATTTCATTGTGTTCTGCATCAAACCCCCTACATCCCTCAGAGCTGCGAGAAGGTTGGTGTGTTTTTACTTCTTAACCACCTTACAAAAAAATATTAACTAAAAACAATTACAAGAATACAAATGAAATGAATGTAGCTGCATTGTGTGGCCTTTTTTCTTTTCTATTTTCTTTTCTTTCTGTCCTTAATTTGGTTAATGGTATGTTTCTGTAGTGAATGCTCTGGTTTTGCTTCCAGTTCTTGACTGTGCCCAATAGTTGTGGTTGTGCATGACGGAAGAGAATATGTATTTTGGGGTGCATGGCCACCTGTATATGCACAAACTTTGGTCTGCTCTTGTGGTCTCCTTTTGCTGTTCAGTGTTCCTGCTTTGCTGCTTATACTAGTGCCTGTTTCTCCGCTGGGCCACATGTTACTTTGCCAAGCTGCTGTATCACAGCATGAAGAATTACCACCTGAATGCAGATCTATCTTTTTTTTTTTTTTTACTTATTGATTATAGTTCCTTATTTGATCCTGCAATATTTAGCAATATGCTTCTTTCTTGCATTTTGTGATCAGTGTGAGGTTCTCAGAGAAATAATGTTTGCTTTTTCTGCCCTTCCATCTTCTCTTGTAGTAACGGCGGCCATAGGCACCCCTTTTCTTATCCTTAATAAAACTCGCACACAAAAAGGGCACCTAAGGAAATGGTTACTAAATAATGTACTGTTTTAGTATCTGCACTCAAGATGTAACATCTCAGAAACTGCCAGGGACCCTTATTTCTTAAGGGCATGTCTTAGTGTTTGAAATTGTGTTTGAAATTGTCTGGGTCTGAAAACAGGCTTAAGTACTTTGTTGTTAGTTTCAATTGTTTAACCCGCACAGGACTAGAAAACAAATGGCATTACAATTCTTTAGAGTATATGTTAAGCAGGAACACTGATCTAGTACCCTCCCTTCATTTCTTTCAAAGCCCTAAATGGTATTCGCTTAATTGTAACAATCATTGTGATGTTTTGCTTCTTGTATTCAAGCTGCCCTTTAATTCAGACCTAAATGACAACTGCTATTTGTCTTTATGGGTTGGTCTTGCTGTATTTAGTGAATGTTACCCCTGCATGTTTTTTTTATTTTTTCTCTGCTTGGCACGCCTACTGTTTTGATAATAGTAGCTTCTAGCAAGCCCCTCCTCTCCCCCTTTTTCTCTTCCTTTAAATCTCAGTAGGCTGTCAGATTTCCTTCTGTTTTATTTCTACCTCTCTCTAATGTTCTCCTTTTTCTTGTAGTTTTTATTTCACCCCTCTTCCCACATCTTCTAAGCATGGTTGTCCTTAAGAGTCAGCCATTTGCTTGTGTGCATGACAGAGACCCAGTTTAAGTACCGGGCTCATGCCTTGTTTCTTTTCATGTGCATATATACTGTATGTATGTATAGTTTTTGTTTGTTTTTAAGTTCATTTTCAATGTTAGTGTGAGGTTTTGAGGCTGCATCCACTTTTTGATTGAGAGCAAATCGAGTTGCACTTTTCCATGTACTGTAGTTGGATGTGTTTATCAGAGGCTTTATGTGATGTGACAATGTGGTCCGGCACATTTCTTCACATCAACTGGAAGTACGCAGCATTGAAGTTGGTTTCCGTACTCAACTCAAGCATGCTGTTGATCCTTCAGTTCTTAGTTCTTACTTCTGTGCTGTTCTATATATATATATATATATATATATATATATATATATGTGTGTGTGTGTGTGTGTGTATGTGTGTGTATGTATATTTTGATATATATCTTTTTGCATGGTGTTTGTGTATTGTTAGTCCATAATTAGTCCAATGTTGGACCCTGTTAGGTTTGAGTCGACTTGTGTGTGAATGTGCTTTTATAAATCACCACACAGTGAAGGTAAATGCATAATTAAATACATTTATAAATAGCTTTATTTATTACAAAAATCAATAAATATATGAAACCTTTTTTAAAAACAAAACACACAAAACCCAATAACTTAATAATAAAAGTAATCTGTTTGTGTAGAGAAAAAACTGATCCCTCCTTTTGTACATGTTATTACCTACTTTTGTTTTGTTTCAGTACGGCGTGTCCCTCCAAGGTTCTCAATTCCTCCGACAAACCACGAGATCATGCCGGGAGGCAGTGTAAATATCACATGTGTGGCCGTGGGCTCCCCCATGCCCTACGTGAAGTGGATGTTGGGGGCTGAAGACTTGACTCCTGAAGACGATATGCCCATTGGGAGAAATGTACTGGAACTTACAGACGTGAGGCAATCAGCCAACTATACCTGTGTGGCCATGTCAACTCTTGGTGTCATAGAGGCTGTTTCACAAATTACTGTGAAAGGTAAGGGTTTCTGAATTTCATCTTAATAAAGGTCTCCAAACCACAGACTAGGGTTTATCATTAAAATACCTCTTCTGGAACACTGAATTATATTTGTATTCTCATTTGTTGTTTTGGGGGCTCCTCAGAAAGGTACTCTCAGGAGGGGTGGCTGCTAGACAAAACAAAGAAGAATCAGAGTGATAATATGAGCTGTAATCTCCTATGCTCATCCTCCAGGGAAGACAAAAAAAACGTGTCTTCATGCATTGTAGAATAAGGCATACCAAACCTAAAAAAAAAAAAATACAAAATTAGAAAAAATGTTAGTAATACAATGCCAGTACAATATTAAATAAGGTTATAGTGGGGAAATGTCAAATGCAACCCTAAAACAGCTCATCTTGGCCAGCATTACAGATGATCTGATGACAGCTGATTTAATTACTGTCTTTCCTTGAAGAGGATCAGTCTAGCTGCTGATTGAATCATTGGAGGGAATACTGGCTATTTTTATCCCTTGGGTTTTACCTGATTTCAATTCCTCTTTCTTGTTTTATTAGGTAGATACCAGTTTTAGAGCAGCATAAAGACACAGATATATAGATATCCTGTCCTTTTTATATGTGAATCTATTTTATGGTTGTCTTTTGGTTGTTCAATGTTCTAAATCCACTTTCACTTCATGAGCTTCTAAATCAACTATGTCTGCCCAGGGCTGAATTAGGCAATAGCTGCCCAGAATGTGAAATTGAGTTGTGGCTGTGTTTCTCTATCCCCAATGGGTTTCTGCACACATACAGTACATATGCAAGGCAGTGTTCAATCAAAGTTGATGCATAATAAGCTGTTTACACACTGTAATAGATGATACCTACAGTTCTGTGTAAAGTCCACTTATTTACTTATACAAAACATTGTAAATTCTGATGTGAAATACTGCACTGTAAAGGGCTATTCACACTATAGTTTTCATTCGCTGCGTTTTCTACGGTAAAAAACGAACCTATGGAATTGAATACTACCTTTCATACTTGAGCGTAATCGCTGAGAAACAAAAAGTGAAGTACGCTGTGAAAAAAAAAATCGAAACAGGTTCGATTTTTTGATTAAAAATGCTGCAATCACCACTCAGTCCTGCTAAATTTGGATATAATCTGAAGGCAATATGGATTGGGTGCAAGCTGCCGCATGGTTATTGCTCCAAAGAAGAGGAGAAAGAAACAGAAGAATGTGGATTCACCCAATAATAACGAGCAACAGGAAACCCTAGGGGAGTACCAGCGTCTTGTGCAAGAGCTGAAATATACTGTATCTGTATTAGAGGTCGGCACAGGTAGAAAATCCAGAACCGGGTACCTGTCGCGAAAAATACCCGGATCTTTTTCGGGTAATGATTAAAAAATAAATAAATAAAAAATCACATGTATTCATGCATTGATACATATTTCAATACTATATAGTACACATACATTTTTAGTCCCTTCAGATCTGTAGACTTCTGTAACCTTATTCAGTACTGGAAACATCGAAATAATAATACTAATAATAATAATAATAATAATAATAATAATAAACATCTCCATTTAAATACAGTTATTAATGTTAAATGCACATCATGCAGCTGGATTCTTTGCGACATATATTGGCCATATTCCACTGTTGTTGTTGTTAACATGGCTGCTACGTTCAGTTTTAAAACCAATGCAGTAGTACAGCACCGCTATTACGTTAAATTGATCCAGCTGGGTTTTGAGGCATTCGCAAAAGAGACAAGTGCGTCTGTTTGGTTGTAACAACAAACTGCCGTTCCTGATCGCTAAATTCTGTCTTGTGAATACATAACAATGGCATCAAGCAAAGCATTGGGTGGAATTTCTTTACCAAGCAGGAGAAAAAGGAATTAGCAAACTCTACCAAGGAAATATTTCATTCCAAGGAGGAAGCACACTTACTTTATTTTACGTTTATTTTATTTATTTGCTTATTTATTTTTAAATAAATGCTACTTATTTGATATTTTTGGTAAGAAACTATATCTGCACAATAACTGTAGATAAAACATTCTGTATTGGAAGCCATGTGGTTATTAATGAATCACCAAGTTATCACCGACAGGATGTTATGTTGTTTTGTACCTGATTTAGTTCCTGAGAAGAAGTCACTGCAGATATTATTATTATGAGGAGGCTGTGTGGTCCAGTGGTTAAACAAAAGGGCTTATAACCAGGAGGTCCCCGGTTCAAATCCCACCTCAGCCGCTGACTCATTGTGTGACCCTGAGCAAGTCACTTAACCTCCTTGTGCTCTGTCTTTTGGGTGAGACGTAGTTGTAAGTGACTCTGATGCATAGTTCACACATCCTAGTCCCTGTAAGTCGCCTTGGATAAAGGCGTCTGCTAAATAAACAAGTAATAATAATTATTGAGGTGTACTTGCCACTCACTGTGTGTTACTGTTTTCTGTAAAACATTCATATCCTATGTAACGGCGAACAGCCCTGTACATTGTTTTGTTTATTTTATTTTAGAGCGGGGTCCCCCTCCGCCCCTGTGTTTATTTTGTATTGTTTATTTATTTTTATTGTATTATATTTATGACGGCGAAGCGCCGGTTGTTTTGTTTTGTTAGTGACGGCGTAGCCGTTTTGTTATTTAGTAGCGTGGATGGGAAGTCCCATCCACATTGTAATTAATAAACTCGTGCAGATTGTGACCGAGGGGTAATAGAATAATTAATTGCATGCTAGTTAAACCCCTCGGCCACAATATAAAAAGACTGCATCACTCTCAGCCGGGGGTGGGAGTTCAGAGGAGGAACGAGAGCGGAGAGAATGTGAGAAAACAATATCGTAAACATTTAAGTATACTATTACAGGAACAGTGACAGCGACTACCCAGTCTGACCTGAACAGTTTATTTATATTTTGTGTTTACCCTTTTTAGTTTGCTCTGTGAGCACGTGTTCTGTTTTGTTTAAATATTTATTTTATTTTTGTTATTAATAAAAACGGCAAACGCCAACTTTAAACTGCAGTACTTGCCTGGTGGTGTCAGTATTTTTCCCTTCCTGCTTCTGCCTGACGTCAGACCATCAGTCACCCTGTCATCGTGTCAGTTAAGAAAAGGCTTAATGTAAAAGCTTGTTTTAACATTGTCTTTATTACACTGGCCAGAGACCTGCGCTTACAACTTACAATTGTCATATTTTCTACATTTTCTTTAAATTCTCAAATTAATAAATCGATACCCAGGTAGTAAAAAGAGACCCGGGTAGCATCGCGTAATTTAAAACCTGATGGGTACCCGGGTCTTCAGGTACAGGGCTGTAGGTGTAGGTTGAAAGACAACACATGCACACACCAATACTGCACAGGCAGTCACACTCATACGACAGACAGCCAAGAAAAGACAGCCTGCGACACAAGTGAAGCAGACCATAAGAAGAAGGAAAAAAGATACTTAAAATGGAGCTGCTGATTCCACGAGAGCGGCAAGCCAGCCCTCAGCACGATTACAAGGGAATTACAATCGACTATTTCAAAGAGCTCTTTCAAAAAACACATTCGGGTTAGTGGCACAGAAGCGTATCTTACCGTAGGCGAGAGGCAAAAGAGGAAGTGGGCTCCGTGGAGCGACTACTTATTCCCTTGGCAGCGGGACCGAGGACGTCACTCCACGGAGGGGCCTATTGGCAGCTCTGCCATAAAATGCTCAGCGAATACCTACCTAAGGCAGACATATCCCAAAAGTATTGTTTGGTGGTCATCTTCGAATTGAAAGGGAACCATTTTAGACAGTTTAATTTGCTGTAAATATAATACCGCTTACCTGGTTTGCCACTAGATATTATTAGATACGTGATTTTGTTTTGTTTTGTTATAACATACCAAATATAGTGCTAACCTGAAATTCAGATTTCACACTTGTATTTTCCCATAATTTCTGTTTGTATTCTTTATCGAGATATTACTTGTGATGCTTATCATAAAGAACAAGATATTCTGCACGGCTATAATCAGACGTTCCCCTATCTTGCCTGTGATATTTGACGCGCAAGTCTGAATACAAAAATAGCAGTGAAATGTCGGGCATAAATGCAGAATAAATGCTATAGTGTGAATAGCCCTTAATGGTATATTTTCTACATTTGCATAAGAAAGCAAGCCAGTCATAAAGGAAAAGCTTTTAGCAATTTAAAACTGAATGAATGTATTGAGTAAAGCCAGAACAACAGTGGTGCTCTTGACACTGCTTAAATCCCTACTGTGAACCTGCCTCTAGTATGGAAGGAAAGTCTGAATCTGCTCTAAACTCACCAATCCTTCAGGATGATTTCTTGAACACTGCAAGGTTAGATATAACAGATTTAATAAAGTACATACTGAAATAAGTTGAAAACTGTAACAGGAGAGGTCTGTGCTGACTGTCTGGCGCAAGGGTGCCCAAACTTTAATACCTTGTGGGCCATTTAGCAGGTTAGACTGAAGCTGGGGGGCCAAATACTTTTCAAACTTGCTCAGACCAATAACATTGGATTACTACTACTGACATTTGCAGGTGTAAGGTTATATATTTACTCCACTAAGCTTTTGCATCAATATAAACTCTGCAAGATACTTAAATAATAAAGATACAAATAACACATATACATATAATCCCCAATGTCTTTAGCCGTATTCCTAGTGGCTGCAGTTAGTGCTGTGATGCTGGGCCTCTGTCCCAGCTCGTACTGACATTGCTGCTTTCTTTGCTGCTCTAGCTTTTTGAATCCTGGGGAGTCCGTTAACAAAGTAAAATATACAATTATTCACACACCCCATTACTCTCTGTCACTCCTCTTATCTCCAAACTTTTCATAGAGCATTCTAAAACACTTAACATGCTTGAAACCAATCATTGGAAAACGTTGCACAGAGCACGTCTGAAACTTCCCAATGCTAATCAAAAAAAAAAAAAAAAAATGTAATAATACATTGAAAAGTGCATGAGATTTGCAGCTTTTAGTTGACGTTCAAGAAGCTGCAGTTTCTGTTCAAAGGCCTTAATGTTGTCATACAGTTCATACACAAGATGCTCTTTTCCCTGCAACTGCAAATTCAATGTATTAAGGAGACTGGTGATGTCGACCAAGAAAGTGAGATCCCAAAGCCATTTTTCGGCCAAAAATAGCTGAACATCACCCCCCTTCTCTTCTATGAACTGTTATTTCTACTCGGAGGTCAAAAAATCGCTTGAGCACTTTGCCACGATTTAACCACCGAATTTCCTGGTGATAAAGCACAGCTCCATATTCCGCATCCACTTCCTCCAACATGACTCGGAACTGCCAGGGATTCAGTGCTTTTGATGTGATGAAATTCACCATTTTAATGACTGCTTGCATCACCTCCTTTAATCCCATTGATTTTGCACATCGCTGCTCCTGGTGCAAAATGCAGTGATATCTGACAACTTTACCACCGCTTTCTTCCCCTTTTTGACTGACTAAAGTGGCAAGTCCACTCCTGCTGCCAACCATTGCCGGTGCCCCATCAGTGGTAATTCCAGCTATCTTTTCCCATGCCAGTCCATAATCATCAATTACCTGTGCCACGCATTCAAACAAAGCAGCTCCCTTTGTATGCCCACGAAGGCTCTGCATTCCAGCCAATTCTTGTGTCACTTCAAATTTTTCATTAATGCCCCTTAAGAAAATCAAAAGCTGCGCAGTACCGGATATATCAGTGCTCTCGTCAAGAGCAAGAGAGAACTCTGAAAAATCTTTAGCTTTTCTACACACCTGTTGTGAAATGTCATGGGACACGTCTTCATTGTGTTACATTGTGTAATTAATTAGAAAGAGAAAAAAAGGAATTTTTAGGAGTGGGGAAAAACTTGGGCAGAACCCCGAATTGTACGAGCAGGTTGAGGGAACGGGTGAGCATAGGACGGAGACCTGGGCAGTGCAGATAGCGACGGTCGGGGTTTAGTTTGTAAGTTTATTACTGTGTTTTATTTTCCCTTTTTCTTTCGCCTTGTATTTTCATTATTATTTTTGAGCACTTTTATGTGCACTGGACTGTATACCAGTATTGGTAACCTTGTGGTCCTGTTTACTGTTGCCAGTATTCAGGCCACGGACAACAGTGCCCTCTACGGGTAAAAATAAATCAGTGCGCCTGAGCGGCGTTACAAATAAAATTCTGTCTCCTCTGTGTCAGTGAATTGCCCACCACCCTTCCACAAAAACAATATCACATTTTTCTGAATATCAGTATCTTATAAACACTATTTTTGACTATCAGCATTTTATAAAGTAGGCTTATTTTAAGTTGCTGGAAAAAATTTACTAATTCAAATACCATTTATGTATTTATTTATTATTTTATTTCAGCTTTGCCAAAGCCTCCCGGAACCCCAGTGGTGACCGAAAGCACAGCCACAAGCATTACACTGACATGGGACTCTGGGAATCCAGAGCCTGTTTCTTATTACATCATCCAGCATAGATCAAAGTCTGAAGAGACATACAAGGAGATAGACGGGGTGGCCACCACACGGTACAGCGTGGGAGGCCTCAGTCCGTATTCTGAATACGAGTTCAGGGTGGTGGCAGTGAACAATATAGGAAGGGGCCCACCGAGTGAGCCGGTGGAAACCAGGACTGCTGAACAGGCCCCCAGCACCGCACCTCGCCAAGTAATGGCGCGTATGCTCAGTTCTACCACCATCCTGGTCCAGTGGGAGGAGCCAGAAGAGGCAAATGGACAGATCCAAGGCTACCGAGTTTATTACACCATGGAACCCAGCCAGCACGTCAACAACTGGCAGAAACACAACGTGGGTGACACTCACATCACAACCATCAGTGGCCTCACTCCACAGAAAACCTACCATGTTAAAGTGCTTGCGTTTACCTCTGTTGGAGATGGGCCCCTCTCCAATGACATCCAGGTTATAACTAAGACAGGAGGTGAGCTTTAAAAAGGTGTCATCTAATAACACAAATTCTTGCAAATTCCAGGATTTATTACAGACAAAAAAGGCAGTGTACAGGTTGTATAAATTGAACTGAAATTAATCAAGAGGAACATAATCGGGAGTAGTTTTCTATTTAAATCACCCCTTTATGCATCCGAGACACCAGAATATGCAGCCTACTGCCATTGAGACAACAAATAGCCCAACAGTAGTTTACATCTTACTGTTATAGGTGCCTAACATGTTGCATGTTAGCAAGTCTGTGTTTTACTAAACATATACAGCTGGTTGAGATGTTAAATTATTTACTTCACTGTAGCTTTTTACCTATACTCAGAATTCCAAGGAACATGTCTTCTGAAAACATTTAAACTATGAAAAACATTTGCCGTTAACAGCAGTTTATTTTACAGCAACCTTGGAGATTTAGACCACTAATATTCAATTTTTGTTTTCTTGGGATCAGGGTAAATATTTTGATAGACTAATAGCATTGATTGTCTATTTCTAAACCAAGGTAAATTAACATTATAGCAGATACACGAAATACAGATTAGAGTGATAGTAATAGTTTTAAGAATTTAGGGTTTGGAAAGAGAGACTAGTCTTAACTTTGGTGTCTTTGCCTCTGTGAAACTGTAAAATGTTTATACATCTGTATCTCAAACAACTGGGACGGAAACATTGGCAATTTGCCCGCCATTGGACTCTTATCTACAGAGGTTAATCCAAGCTGAAAATGTCCTTGTGCATGCCAGACAACAGCTGTGACCAGAGAACTGTCTATGCCAGTGAAAAAGTAATCCCAGAAATGGGTTTTAACACTACAGAAGGTGATACCTTGGTGGACATTGGCTTGGATTTGTCATTTCTAAGCAGTTATGCTGTGTCACAAAATATGAATTGATAAAGGAGGCTTTACATCTTGCATAGCCCATTACCCTTCATACCTGGAATGCAACATGTTGACGTTTTACAGTCTGTTTTTAGAACAAATTAGATTAATTTACCACTGTAAACAAATCGTATAGAAATCCTGCCCTGTGGGGAAATTAAGTCGATCTAGAGGTTGAACAGGAGTGATGGTGTGACAAATTGAAGCTACAGTATGCTCCTATAAGTAAAATCCTGTGCTTTTCTATTTTCTACCCCCAGGAGAATTCCCTCTAAATTATTATCCTCTCATGTGTCTTTTTCTGGTGCCTAATACTTTTTTGTATCATTTGTATTAATGTGGTTATTGTTTTATGTATAGTTCCAGCTCAGCCAACTAACTTCAAAGCCGAGGCAAAGTCTGAAACCAGCATACTGTTATCATGGGTGCCTCCAAAAGGAGACTCAATCATTGGTTATGAGCTTGTTTACAAAAAAGGGGAACAAGGAGAAGAGGTATTAATGCCCTTTCTTATATCGCATGATAAGCTGACATTTTAACAAAAATTGGAAAGCTAGAAATACTTTGTTGCATAGCAGTTTATCCATTCCAAATTTCACCACATGCTTAACTAGGCACACTGAAGTTTTCCTATGTACAGTATATGGTTTTCCTATAAAAAAAAGCTAGTAACATCACAATATCAATTGTATTACCATCCTTGAAATGATTAAGAATAAATTGAACCACTTTCTGATGATGGTACTGTGATTTAATACTATTGTTCTTTAATTATCTTTACAATTAGTGTGTGTTTATTAGGACTAGATACAAATGTTAAATGGTTGAAAATAAGAGCATGTATTTGGAATTGGAGCACTTTAACTGCAATATTTTCTAAACCTTTATTGCAGTTTTAGAAATAACTAAGCAACATATTTCTCTCCTATACAGCAACATGTCACTTTTGAGCCCGACACATCCTACCTGTTGCAGGGACTGAAACCCTTTACAAACTACTTCTTCCGCCTGGCTGCCCGCTCCTCGTATGGCCAGGGCGCTGCCACTACTGAGATATCAGCCGAAACCCCACAGACACGTAGGTCTTCTTCTTTGAATGATCATTTATGGCCTTTTGTTTAATCAATGAGGTTTGCCACAAGCATATGAGAAGGTGGAATAAGTGAAAAAGAGTTGACAGATAAAGCCTTCCATTTCAAAAGATACAGTTGAAATGATTGATTTTTCATAATCCTAGATAACTAACTGACTTGCATCACAGTCCATGTGGTGTTTAAAACCATGGCTAAAAAGCCCACCTGCAGTATTCCCCTTGGCTATTATAAGAAAAAAATATATATAAAAACAGTTCTCTACAAAAGTCTTTCAGCAAATGCATTATTCTGCGAAGCCTTAATCCGAGGCTTCTTAATTTTTCCTCATTTAAATTGCTGTGCATCTTTTGAAACGGGAAAGACTCTTATTTGAAATTGAGATATGAGGTTAGGATTGTTTAGGATTGTGAGGACATTCCTTGTGTGGGCCCGCCTATACAGTCAACTGACAAGGTAAAAGGTTGGCCAGAAAATACAATTCATATTTGTGGATAAAACTAGGATTTTATTGTTATTTCTAAAACAAATGGCAGCATTTCATAACTTTGAAGTGCCGATTTATATGCATCTTAAGAAAACCAACATAAGAGTTGAAAACCTTGTCTCTTGACATTGCACATCAGCTCAGTTATGTAAGGTACAGTAATAGGCTGCACTGACTGAACTTTCTGAGGCAAATAAACAAGCATAAACACTCCTTCAATACAGGCCAGAGAACGCTGACAATGCTTTTCATTAGCTATCCTGATCATCTGTGCTTTACATTTAAAATGATCTGATATTGTTGCTGAGCCTGTTACATCACACAGACAACCACTAGCATCCTCACTCAGAACCACAATAAATAAAACGCTTGATATATAAACAGACCTCTGGTTTATTAAGTATTTCATCCAAAATGATTGACTCAGTTTACCAAAAAGAGACATTTATTTATAGATAAGAAAGGACAATGAAAGCAAACAGTTGGGGGCCAATTGTGCAGCCTTTGTGCTTAACCATACTATTGTATCTTGTTAAATCGGAGGTCTGATACAGAAGCACTCAGTCAACAGGTGGGTACAAATTACAGTCCAATGATCATCAAGTCTGTCCTGAACTTGGTAGGTAAATTAAACCCAATATCATTTAGGGCTTTTAATGATTTCATATTCAGATTGTCATGCATGTATCTGGTCAGAGAAAGCTGTTAAATGTTCTTTTTCTTTTAAAATGTACAGTATGATATATTCAAGCTTTTATCACAGAGCAACAGACTTTGGAAAGGTTGGTAGATCTTGTAACATTTCAAAACGAAAAAAGTGTAAAACACAATTTAAGCACTAACCATTATTTTTTGATTTGTGGCAACTGCTTGGCAATGTACATACATGTTATAGTTTCCAGTATAGTATCCCAAGCTATAGCATATTGCTGTACATGCATTCCTTAGACACCATTTAATGGTTTACTTAATGGTATTTACTTTTGCGCTGATCAGCCGAAAAGTGAGCTTATGGAAAACATGAGCGCTGCTCTTTGCAGCAGTCCCAGGTAACTCAGGATAATGCATTGTAGAAGAGAGAAAAGAAATGGTTAAGCAGAAAAGGTAGGTGTTATATGAAGGTCCCATTTTAAGACATTGATTCCCTCATAACATATCCTCAGTGTGTGATTTTCATTTATTCATTGTTTAAGCTAACTCATAAGCCAAGGAGTTGATCTTGTTTGTGTTACGTTTTGTCATTTAATTTTAAAAATACATCATTGATTTTTATTTCATTTAAACGCTTGGTCCTATTATTATTTTATTATTTTCTGTTTTTTTTTCTTTTGTGTTTCTTTTTTGTTTGTTTGTTTGTTTGTTTGTTTGCTTTTACCATCACCCAACCCATTCTCACCCAACCTTTTCTGAACCCTGAAACCAAATAAATGTAAATAAATAAATAAACCCCCACCCACCCACACCCCGCAAACCCATTAGAGCCCTCGGCTCCTCCACAAGACATCAAGTGCACTAGCCCCAGCTCCACCAGCATTCTGGTAAGTTGGCTGCCACCGCCAGTGGAACTACAGAATGGAATCATTACCAAGTACTCTATCCAGTATGCCGCCATCGAAGGAGAGGACACAAACCCTCATCATATCTCAGACCTCTTCCCTGAAACCTCCCAGTACCTCTTGGAAGAGTTGGAAAAATGGACCGAGTATCGAGTGACAGTGAGCGCTCACACAGAGGTTGGACCGGGCCCTGAAAGCTTGCCCCAGCTCATCCGCACCGATGAAGATGGTATGTTGGCTCCTGCTGCTCCAGTAGGCAACTAGCAATCTAGGCTAACACACGTCTGTTCTCTAACCCTTCCCCTCTCTCAGCGCTTTTACTCTGGCCTCATTCCTGCATCACTATCTATAACAATATCTAAGTGAAATAACTGACTCCCACATTAACACCCTAAGACATATTATTTGCTAATACACTCCAGCAGAGCAGATTTTTTTACTATACATTTTTATTCAACTTTTCCCCTGCTTAATCGTGCTGTTCATTTTTACTCCTCCACTATATAGCGGGCAGCTTTAATTCTAAATTCCAACTGCCTTTTTTCCCTTCTTGACCTGCCTTTTTTTAAAGTTTTCAAACAACAAATGAGACTTTTTTATGTTGTTGAGACTGAACAAACACTTTGGTAGTGAGAAGGAGAACTCAAGAAGCCATGGACACTTTTATCCCCTGACTGAAAGCATTCTTCTTTTTTTCTTCCTCCAAACCGTTTTAATAGAAATAATTCACAGCCAAATTCTTAGATCTTTTGGGATGCTTTGCTCATCAAAGCATCTTCCTTGGCTTTTTCTTGCATTTTTTCCAGACAGTTGTATTTTTTTATTCCATTTTTTTAATCCACTGATCACTTTTTTGATGTCTTTCAAAATGTTAGATCAGATGTCAGACCTTTTTGGGGGTTGTTTTTTCTTGCCATTGTTAAGATATTGATGTCATTCAATATTGTGATTATCTGCCCATTTTTGTATTTTCAACGTGACTCTACGGAGTTGGGCAGGAGAGGGTCACTGTATTCTTGACCTTTTGTTTTATCCCATGGTGTTCCTCCAGTTCCCAGCGGTCCCCCTCGTAAAGTCGAGGTGGAAGCTGTCAACTCCACATCAATTAAAGTCACTTGGCGTTCACCTGTCCCCAACAAGCAGCACGGGCAAATCCGAGGATACCAGGTGCATTATGTGAAGATGGACAATGGAGAGCCAAGAGGACAGCCCATGATTAAGGACATCATGCTTGCTGATGCACAGGTAACCAACTTCCAATTCTGGACTTCTGTATTTTACCAGGAATAGGCACGTTGAGACCATAGCAATAATGTAATTCATTTTAAATAGGGTTTTTGCAAGATGGAAGTAGCAATTGTGATTCATACAGTAAAATGCAGCCTTACGCATATTTTCAAATGTAAGTCAGATGTAGACTAGTCCCATATAGTGTATCATGATTATATACAATTAAAGAAAAACATTAGTTGGCTAGAATGTCTGATCATTATTCTGTGGGTTGAGCTTTTGCATTAAGGGCTAATCACACTGCGGCGTTTATTCGCTGCGTTTTTTTTACGCCCGACGTTTCGCTGCTATCTCTGTATTCAGACTTGCGCATCAAATATCACAGGCAAGATGAAGGAACGTCTGATTGTCGCAGTGCAGAATATCTTGCTCTTTATGAAAAGCAGCACAATAAATATCTCAATAAAGAATACAAAGAGATTATGGGAAAATAAACACACCGTTTTGACTACAGGTTTTCATTAAATGTCCGTGTGTAGCTTCTAGAAAGTGCATGCCATGAGATACCCATCCTATAGCTGTATGCTAAGGTTGTGAAGGAGTCGCCGGTAACAAGGTATCTGTGAGAAATAAAAAAAAAATTTAGTAAAAAAAACATCAGAATGCATCGAAATGTCCTATCTGTACTTCTAAATTTGTTTAAACAATGTTTTTGTTGCCAGTAACATTGTTTGAGATTATTTGTTACCAGTACAGTGGTTGATCTGACACTCGTACAGTCTCCCAGTCACTCTTACATGCTCTTTTTTATTGGCACCCTGAGCTCAGGGTGCCCATTCGCGCCACACACACCCAACCTATCGGAGCTCCCCGTCCAATATATACCCTTCAAAAAAAGAAACACATATCAGATATTTTTTTCTTCAATCACTTACAAAATTGCAAGAAAGAGCAAAAGAATTGTATTTTATTTAAATGCGTTTTGCAGGACGTACACCAAAATGACAAAACATGTGAATATTCCCAGAATTAACACCATTTGCTTAAAGGGTACATGCAGACCTTTTTTTATTATGTTACATGTTCACATGTGTTACTACAACTGTTTATGTAAGGTGTGTGTATTGTTTTAATTTCTTTTTTTTTTTTTTTACATTTTGACCACTTTTTAAAACTTTTAAATTTAATTCCCTGCCTCAAGATGGCTTCCCATGTACCCGCATGGACCTCTCAGAACTACATTTCACATGCAACATGCTGAGATGTGGCTATAAAAGTGGAGGGTTCTCAGCTTGCATGTCTTATTAGTGTTCATTGTAGACACACTTGAAGTTATGCCTAGACTTACCGAGGCTCAACTCAATAATGCTATTGGACATTTGGATGCCAGCGAATCTCAGTCCGACATGGCACGGCATCTGAATGTTTCCCAGAGCACTACAGGACGACTTTGGCACCGATACCAACAACGTGGAACAACACTTGACCACCCTAGATCCGGTAGACCACGTGTGATGACGGCAGCCCAGGACAGATTTATAAGCCTACGTCATTTATGTGACAGGTTCACCACTGCAACCTCTACAACATCTGCAGTACCAGGAATGTGTAGACTGTCAGAAACCGCCTACGGGAGGCAGGTATCCGAGCAAGAAGGCCAGTTAGAGGAGTGATTCTTATGCCGTCGACTACGACTTCAGTGGTGTCATAATCAAAGAGTATGGCCCATACAAAGATGGAGAAACGTGGTGTTCAGTGATGAATCCAGATTTCTGCTTCGACGTGCTGATGGAAGGGCCCGGGTATACAGGCAACGTCATGAACGTTTTGCGGCCAACTGTGTGCGACAGGTTGACAGATTTGGTGGTGGGAGTGTCATGGTGTGGGCGGCAATCTTAGACAGTGGCAGAACCAACCTTGTTCGGGTTCAAGGCAACCGGACAGCTCAGCGCTATTGCCATGAGATCATACGGCCTCACGTGATCCCATTCATGAACCATCGTATTGTCATGTTCCAGCATGAAAATGCATGACCACACACACCCCGGGCCACCACAGCTTTCCTCAGTCAGAACAATGTTTAAGTGCTTCCCTGGCCGTCTCGATCACCAGATCTAAACCCCATTGAGCATTTGTGGAACTTTTCCAGGCACTTGAGCAAGAGTGGGTTGCTATTCCCCAGCATGTTATCCAGGCTCTGATTCGATCCATCGGCAGGAGATGTAAGGCCGTCATCGATGCCAATGGTGGGCATACCCGTTACTGATTTCTGTTGACCTTGAACTTTGTTTGACCTTTGAAAGGGACTTTATTGAATGTCTTAATGATTTCTGTACAGGTTAAGGTTCTTTGGAACTGTCTATTTTACTATGCAAACTGTCATACTAATGCTATAAAAAGTACATTCAAAACAGCTATGCGTTTCTTTTTTTGAAGAGTGTTATAGTGGAGACTGGTGTCCATACTTCCTTTCTTATGTCACACTTTTGAATTTTGCATATATTCTACAGAGATCCAATTGTACAGTTGTGACAAAATTTGCAAATGGCCTTCTGTAATGCAAGTTATAGAGGTGACCTGTCTGTCTGTCCGTCTGTTAGTATTTCACAGTAACACTTATCCAATTCTGATCAGAATCTGGTGGTATATGGAGGTATCTCATATGCATACAGTAGACCATTGTTACTGATAGCTCTATTTTTTGTATTTAAAGCTTTAGCAGAGGTTAACATGGTTGTTTGTACCTGTCTGTCACAGGTGTTTCCATTTACTTTGGTCCAAGCCCTGGAGAAATGTGTGTAATGAAGTGTTAGATGCAAGCACTGTAGTTTGTTCAAGTGCTAGATGTTTTCATTAATGTACTGTAGTCCTACAAGCTTTCATTCTAACTTTTGGTGTGCAGGACTTTCAAAATCTCTCAGGAAATAATACTGCTGTCTGTGTTCATATTTTGTAATGAATCTTCTATACATTAATGTTTTAGTTATTTATTTAAAAGAAAATAATCGTAGTTCTTAACTATTTTTATGGCTGGGATGCATGTACCTTATACAGTTGTCCCACGTTATACCGCCCCTCTTTATAACGCCACTCTTGCATACCGCCAGCTATTCTCTCTGAACAAATGTCACCAATATAAAAACAGTGCTATTTGTACCTGTTATGTCACCACCCCGCTGTCCTCCACCCACCAACTTCCCAAGTCAAGCAAACGTAAATATAAGCATTGTAGTTTCCCTCATTGTAGCCCCAGCGAAATAATCATGGGCAATTAAACCAACAAAGTTATGCAGTTAACCTTTCGCTTTCCTAATTTGTTGTTAACTGAACATTCATACCAATGTCATCAATACTCCCACTCCCAAAGCAAAACAGAAAGTACAAAATGGCGAGTCGACCCTACATTTAACACCAGAGCAAAAGAAAAAAATCTGCATGTATGCGTCTGAAAATAATAAAGCAAGTCAGCAAGACATCACAAATGTTTTCTTGCCGAAGTGAGGCATATACTGGTAATGGTTTGTTTGTTTACGTGCAAGTTTTGCACAAATGAAGGCTGACTAAACTAAAGCATCAGTTTTGTAAACAGCAGAATAGTTTTTTTTTTTTTTTTTTTACTTTTTGTTTTAAAAAAAAAGTGTTTGCCTGTACATATTCAAGGGTTTTTTTTAACTGCTTAAAAAATAATGCTGTTGAGCTTAAATTGCTTTGTGAAATAAATAGATGGCATCGTTCAATGAGGGACAGTCGTGCCACAAACAGTAAAGTTCAAATGACAGTACAGTAAAAAAAAAAAAAGTACTCGCTTTTATTTTTATGGAATTGTTGTTTGGGTGATTTGAAACTAAATATTTTTTTAAATTTTTTTATTTTTTTAAAGTATGAACTGTTCCTCAGAAGTAACCATGTATGTTTCATACAGATGGGAAAAGATGCTAAAACGTCACAAGTATACCTACTGTTCTGTTAAGAACTAGTACTGTAGTTTAAAAAAAAAATTAATGTTTTATTAAAATGGCCTGGAGATACTGTAATTGTATAACTAAAAAATTAAAACGTTTGAATTTATTGCAAACACAGAAGGGTGTGTGCGTGTGTGTCCTTGGTTTTTTTGTTTAAATATTTTTTTGTAGTTTTAACAGTCTATCCATGTGCACAGGCTTTAATATGGGTGTCTATATTTAGAAAGCAGTAACTGAATATTTCACTGGTGAATACACATAGTTTATATGTAGTGTATACCGTAGTATATAAACATGTTTACAGTGTCATTGTCATCTTCTCTCTTGTCAGTAGTGCTCCCATATTTAGTTTACTGTTTTTTTTGTTTGTTTGTTTTTTGTTTTTCTCTCTGACGCGTTAATCTCAATCAGTGGGAATATGATGATTCTACTGAACATGTGAGTAAATTTGGACGGATGCAAAAGTGTAACAATTGTTTATTTTAAGTGTCTATCTCTGCATGATCTAACCATTCTTGATCATTCATGTATTTGTTTATTCCTGCCCATCGTTGCTGTTTTGTAATGAGTTTTGGTTTTGTGAATTTGCATGGTATTTAAGATCGCTGTGCACCAGGGGTTCTGTGGCTTTTGTTGACATTTCGATTCTGCTGATATCAATGGCTGTAACTAACATTTTGAGAATAGTTTTGAAGCATGACCGGATTTTGTAGCAAATGGGGTACTATTTTTTCAGATTTCAGCAGACCCAGTTTATTTGAACCCACTGGCGGTATAGTTTGTAAAGCCTGTACATTACTCATTGCTTGTGCATCCTGCTCTCAATGCATTGTTGCACTTTCCGTTTAAACATAATTTGAATTGTTTAGAATGTTTTTTAGTTTTTGTTTTTTTGTTTTTGTTTTTTTTATAATAAATGTCCTGGGTCATTAATTAAACTCATTTTACTCTCCTCCACCTGCCCTGGATGGTTAAATTGGATGTTTTGTCAGTCACATATTTGTGTGCTAATGTGTATATTGGAGAACCTACCTGTATACGACTATGATTTAAGCAACAAATAGATGCATGGTTGTTGGGGGACTTTTATTTCAACATAAGATATAGAACATACAGAACTACCATTTGTTCTCCAGTTGATTAAAAATATCAAATCATATTGTGATTTAAAAATAAATTGCAGTGATAACTAGAGCACAAGACGTAAACAAAAGTAACAAATTATATTTTAAAGAAATGAACTTTTCCTATAACTCGTGGTATACAATTTCATTTTTCTTTAATCCCCATTGTGGTTATACTGTGTTTTATATACAGGATACAATTGCAGGACCTCAAAAAAAGTAGATTGTTTCAAAGTTGCAACCTAATTTTGTGTTTGATTGATTACCAATTGTTAATACCATGTTACTATAAGCAGCAGAGGTCTATTTTATCATGCTGGCAATATTATTGTACCCCTTCTTAATATTATTGAAATAAAAAAATAAAAAATAAAAAAAAAACACTATGAAGAAGAAAATGAAGATAGGAATTATGAAAATGATCTTGTTTTCTATAATTATGCTCAAACTTAATGGCTTGTGTGTTTCCTTGTGTCTTCAGGTGATGGTCATTTCTGGTCTCCAGCCTGAAACAACATACTCTGTCACTGTCACAGCTTACACAACTAAAGGAGATGGAGCTCGCAGCAAGCCTAAGCTGGTGTCAACAACTGGTGCAGGTAGAGCATTTTCTTCTTTTTTTAACATAAAACATTTAACAGAAGTACTTTTCTGTGCTTCAATATGAATTCCAATTTACTCCAGACTGAAGGGCCTTTGTAATGTTTTGGCAGCAAAATGAGACTATATTGAACCAAAACAAAGGTGGCTGGGACACAGAAATCATTTGTTTTATGCATATTATATGTAGTTATTTTATTATTATTATTATTATAAGAGTTGGCTGCAGCTGATTAAAAAGAGTTGAAAATGTAGTCAAAGATATATATATATATATAAAAATCCCATGTGAAAATGTGTTGTTTCAGAACCCAAGATAAATATACAGGTGGTTTCACAGGCACAATAAGCATGTATCTTGAACTACTTGTTCTAACATTAGGTAGTCCAAGATTTGTGTTAAACAATACATTAAAGAATGTAATTATCTTGTGTTTATCTGTGTGTTTCAGTTCCAGGAAGGCCTAGACTCCTTGTTAGCCCCACCCAGATGGGGACAGCTCTAATTCAGTGGCACCCACCAGTAGAGACCTTCGGGCCTGTGCAAGGTTACCGTCTCAAATATGGCCGCAAGGACACTGACCTCCTAACCATACTAGAATTTTCTGAAAAGGAAGACCACTTCACCATCACAGACATCCACAAAGGGGCCTCTTATGTCTTCTGTCTTTCCGCCAGGAACAAAGTTGGCTTTGGGGAAGAGATAGTGAAGGAGATCTCTATTCCTGAAGATGTGCCGAGTGGCTTCCCGCAACACATTGTTGCCGACAGCCCAACTTCGACCACTTTCCAGCTTAGCTGGCAGCCCCCGGTGCTGTCCGATCAAAACGGTGTCATTGTCAAATATACCGTGCTATACAAAGATATTAACAGCCCTAACAACCCTTCTGAACTCATTGTCATGCCTCCGGAAACCACTGTGAAAATCAATGGTTTAAAAGCAGACACAACGTATGATATCAAAGTGCGTGCATATACCAGCAAAGGGGCTGGCCCTTATAGCCCAAGTGTCCAGTTCAGGACACAGCCACTGGATCAAGGTAGGATCTCTCCCTAGCTGTCCCCTCTCAGAAAGAGAACAAGAGGGGAATCAGATTATATTTTAGTTATCTTTTTCTATAAATACACTCAACAATGAATTACAGGTATAGTACTAAAGCTAACCATTTATCCCTGTGTCTGGTCATATCCGTAATTCTATGCAAGGGGTGCAGCTTCCAAAGGTAAGGCAGAAACTAAGTTAGAAGGTACCGTAATAGAGCTTGAAGGCTGATGTTAATGGTTGATTACCAAGTAAGAAACCTGATTTCCATTCTTCCTTTACACTCTGAAAGAACTAAAAGTGGGTGGTAGCTGAAATGCTAATCCTGTTGTCTAAATCATCTGCACTACCTTTTCTTTTAGCAGTGTTTGCAAAAAATTTTCATGTGAAAGCCGCAATGAAGACATCAGTGCTGCTAACCTGGGAGATTCCAGAAAACTATAACCCTGCCCAGCCTTTCACAGTAAGTGGCTTCCCCCTCAGATTTTAAACAGTGAGCTGTATAATATAATTCATTCAAACACTGGTAAATCTTAAATTGCAAATTGATCTCAGCAGGTTAACGGGTATAAAAGCATTTTTTAAAAGTAACTTTTTTGTGATTTATAAAAGACACCCCATTTATAAATTAGAACAGCTTCTATAGAAGGTCACTATTACTTTGAAGCTTTTCAGAAGCTTTGTGAATAAGAGGTACCAGTGTTTCTTACTCGTTTAAGAATGTTCTTTCAGAAAAAAAAGATAACAGTTTTGAGTGGACTGCTTTGAGCATCAAGCTTACATTTTTTTATCAAAGTATTTTAATTTTAGTTTAATGGTTTCAGCCAAGATTAAGTTATCAATCAACTGAAACTTTTTTCACCCCATGGATTTTTTTTAAGGACTTGAACTTATATATCTATCTAACGTCTATCTAACATTGAACATTTGCCTTTGTATTTTGTGTGGCAAGTGGTAATGCTGTGTCAAATGTCCAAAGGGCAAACCTTTTAAAACTTTTAAGACTTGCTCCAAAGAGATTTGTTTGCAAGCTTTTTTTTCTTCTTACAGGTAATTTTCTCCTGAAGAGATGGGATTGTTATTGTTATTCCCTTGCATCAAATTAAAATAGATAGCTGTAGAAAAACTGTAATCATTTCAGATAAATCACTTTAAAATATGAACAACCACAGATTATATAACAGGCCCTCTGTTCCACATGTGGGGGCCAATTTTTAATAAAATAAATCGTATCTGTGGTTCACTTTAAATGTGGTTCCATTGTTTCACATTTTGGAACATATATTTTAAGATTATTAAAAGGTGACCAAATTGATTTGAAAGCTCCTTACTGAAAAACTGGATGAGTTACATGTTTGAAAACATGATTACAAAATATGTTATTGATTAATTATAAGAACCCCTAAACAAATATAACTAAATATTCACTTCAGAGTCCAGAGTTTGTGAATTTTAAGCAAAGCATTCCATCGTGTCACCCTTAATGAATGTTGACCTTTCATAGATTCTCTATGACAATGGACAAAGTGTTGAGGTGGATGGGAAAGTCACGCAAAAACTGATCACCAACCTTCAGCCGGGTACCCAGTACTCCTTCTTGCTGACGAATCGAGGGAACAGTGCCGGTGGACTCCAGCACCGTGTTTCAACCATGACTGCACCGGACGTACTACGCACTAAACCCTACTTCATAGGGAAAACCAACACGGATGGGATGTTAACTGTTGAACTTCCTGCTGTGCAAACAACAGAGAAAGTAAAGTGAGTATTGATACCAGCATCCCAACTTTATCACCTTGACGAAAAGGAAAGTAATTAGAACGAAGGTGGGGTGGAGTATGTTATTATACATTTTGTTGAACTGGCACTAAGCAACTCTGCAGGTGAGTGCAGGGATTCTTAAATCAGGTTTTTTGATCTGTCTGATCCAGCAGGTAACTGTTCTTCCTATCATATCAAATTAATTAGTGCTCAACTTCCCAGTGGTCCTGACTTCATAGCTGTATAATAGAGTTAAGAAGCAAGATACAACTGACGCCACAATATTTGCACATCCTATTAAATGAAAATCCTTTTAATTTCAGATCACATCTTACCATCTTATTAGCTCACTCAGGTGACGTATGACAGTCAGCTTAAATGAATTGATTGTGATTAGAAAGCAAGTATACAATTATTTTATAGAAAAATAACACAGTAGAATTGATCTGTTATATATACTGTATATAGCATTTTAGTTTATCTTTATTGCTTTTATCACAGATACAAAAATAAATGGAATGCGAAAAGCTAGTTGTAATACAGGAATATCCAGACTTCTGCGGTGGATTTTACATGTGGATTTTGCATGTGGATTTTGCATCTTTAATTCATACCCAGGAGGTCTCGGAGGAAGAATGCTGTTTAGTCTGATGTCAGACCACCAGTGCTGTTGTGACTTTATTCTCAAAGGCTGCCATTTTCTTTACAGGGGATACTATATAGTGGTGGTGCCTTTAACAAAACAACGTGGAAAGTTTATCAAGCCATGGGTCAGTCCAGATGAGATGAATCTGGAGGAGGTATGTGTGTAGCCAGCACCTAATTACATGCTTCATAACCGAATATAAATGAATCTGTAATCAACACATGCCTGTATGGGCACATTTCCTCTAGTGTCCTGACAGGGGTTATGCTCGTGTATATTTCCATATTTCAGAGGGGCCAATTAAAAAGGAAATACTTTCATTTCTATTTGTTTTACAAAGTAGCAAAATAGGGTGTAGAAGTTATTTGGGGCACATGCCAAGTTGGTTTACATTTTTCTTTACACCAGCTGAAATCAACAGTGTTTTATGATTTGCCACTGATGTCCCCTATACCAGTGGTTCCCAACCTTTTTATGTGTGCGGACCCCTTTTGAACTTCTAACAGTGTTGCAGACCACCATGTACTACTGTCATAGTGACACACAGCTGCTATACAAGGAAATTCTGTTAATTTTTCTTTCCACTATAGTGCAATTGATAACGATGCCATACAGGAAATTAATTAACTTACCTAATGAGATGGCTGGTGCCTGAATGTAGGGTTGGAGTGATGACAGTTTTAGCCTTAAAGGGGGGACGAGGTAGCATGATATTTTAAAGGATCACTCTGTATTTGCTTTGCTTAGTCCATATAGATGTATCCATACATCACTTTTTAAATAAACACCCAATTATAAGATATACAGTAAAGCTTTATTTTAATTTAAATGATACAAACATGTTGACAAGAAGTTATCAGTTATAACGAAAAATACGTTTAGAGAAACTTGTTGTCAAAACATTTCCATTCTTAAAGCACTCGCTAGAGTGCAGGATGTGCTCTATAGCCTGGATGTCGCCGGTTCGAGTCTACGCTATTCCACAGCCGACCGTGGACGGGAGCTCCCAGGGGGCAGCGCTCAATTGGCCAAGCGTCGTCCGGGGAGAGGGAGGGTTAGGTCGGCCAGGGTGTCCTCGGCTCACCGCGCACCAGCGACCCCTGCAGTCTGGCCAGGCGCCTGCGGGCTTGCCTGTAAGCTGCCCAGAGCTGCGTTGTCCTCCGACGCTGTAGCTCTGAGGCGGCTGCACAGTGAGTCTGCAGAGTGTAAAGAAGCGGGCGTTTGACGGCACACGCTTCGGAGGACAGCATGTGTTCATCTTCGCCCCTCCCGAGTCAGCGCAGGGGTGGTAGCGGTGAGCTGAGCCTAAAAATAATTGGGCATTTCAAATTGGGGAGAAAATAATAAAAACTAATTGGCAACGACTAAATAAAAAAAAAAAAAACAACATTTCCATTCTTCGCAGATCATGTGTTGGTTAGCAAATGCAGATTAAGAACAGGAATCCTCATTCATGAGAATACATATGGTTCACCTTAAACAAGGCTATTATGTTCTCAGCTTGCATTGCTGATGTTTTTCTATCATTTATTTACATTTCCAGGGAGACTATCAGAATTAGTTAGGCTCACACTAATTCACATTTTAGCACAAGATTCATATTTTACTTCCATTTCTATGCATGTGTTAAATAAATAAGTTTTGTATATTTCCCAGAACACACACACTTATGCACATAATATTCATATTGACAGTGTATTCATCTTGTTTAAGTATTAACAAGGTTGTAGTCCTTTTTTTATGTTACAATTACATGTATTAGTATAAGAACAGATAAGTTGAAGAGAACTGAAATGCCTTTTCTACTTTGTACAGTTTCTCTGATTAGTTATCTTTGGCTGAATCACTTTTTATGTTTGAATGGGCACCAACTTGGCCAGCATTTGGAGCAGTCATAGAAGATTCAGATGCAGCTTTAAATGCATTAATCTGTGTAATAGTTTAATAACGAATATTAGTCTCAGAAGTCTCAATTTATGTTGAATGAATTATAAAGTTAGTGATCAAAAGTCTAGCTGTAGGGGTTGGCACTGTACAATACTTTTTTTAAACAAATACAAAAAGGAATACACAGCAAGGGTGATCTGCAAGCGTGGGTCACGTCACAACATGAGTGATTATCAGGCATACTCCATTTACTTAAAAGTTAATATCTGCACTCTGACCTGTAAGAGTTTCTGAAAATGTAATAGGTATAGGAAATATGATCGAAAGTCATTATTAAGCAAATGAGAAAAGCATTTGTGTTCAGAAACATTTCCATTATCATAACTGATCTAGGTCAGGAATTGTTTTCTGTTAAATCGTAACCCAGGATTTGGAGAGATAGTGTCTCACGCAGTTGGTATGGACACAGATTTACCCCTGATACACTTTTAAAGATGGGGTAGGTGAGCTACCAAGGAATGTGTGAATTGGATATCAAACCTGTTGTCATTTTCTCTGTTCTCAATAAACAGAACCTTTTTTTTTACAAGTTTCACCAGGAAAGCCAGTTGAGATGAACACCCTTAATAGAAAATGTGAATCTGATCTGGCAGGCAGAATTAAAAAAAAGCATTTTAGTAAATTGTAGCCTGTATATTCCATTGTATAGGGTTGTATAGTAAATACTCAGAAGTGCTACCGACTTAGTTTTACTCTGTGTGTTTTACTCAGTACTCTGTAACATGTGTGACCGTGTGTGTAATTTTCTCCTTAGCTACTCAAACAGATTAACAGAACAAGCGGAAGCCTCCGGCTCAGGAGGCAGGCAGAGCCCAGATCCTACATTGCTGCCTACTTCAAAGAGCTCCCCACTGAGTTCACTCTCGGAGACCAAAAGATCTATGGTGACTTTGAAAACAAGCCGCTCCAAAATGGTCAAGAATATATCTTCTTTGTTTTGGCTGTTCTGGAGATCTCTGATAATGTAAGTTGTATCATGTGTAGCTTGTGTGGGCTTTCTACAGTAGTTTAATCTGAAACCAAAGTGAATTTTGAATTAGAGGTGCCAGTGGCAGTGAGGAAGTTATTCTACGGTCTTTGATAGATAGTTAGTCTCTGCTTGTTAGATTAAAAGACCAAGCCTAGTAAGAGAGTCCTGCGGTCAAATCTGCCATATATTTTAGTCCATTTAAAAACAATTAACTCTGGAACCAAATCTAATATAGTTTGCTGACAAGAAAAAAAGTAATTTCTATAACAACGGTTTGAAATACATGCCTAATCAGAGGTATACTTAGATAACCCAAACTGTTATAATTGGAAAATAGTGCTGAGAATCTCATCTGAGACATTTACGCGTGTCAGAGGATAATAGATTAATGATTTGGTAAATTTTGAGGGGTATTCCATGTAATGAGCTGTGAATTTATCATTTACATCAATTATTTACCCAGTGCTCATTATAGTAGGTTGAATGCCTGCAGGAAACATTCCCTTTTTATTAAATACATCCTATAAAAGAGAGATCTAAATAATTGCCACAGTAAAGTTTAATCATATACTATAACCATAAAGAAAAAGAAAGACTTCAGATTATGTTAACCTCAACAGATGCCTTCTTCATCTTCCACAACATATAAATCCAACTCCCTTTTTGCAGTTCAGCAGCATATAGACATGCTAACACGAATCACACCTAGTCAGCATGTCACATCAGTTTTGCCATCCTTGATTGTTATATCCTATGTAGATAAAAAGCTCTGATAGTTATAGCACATCTGACAATGTTTGCAGCATGGTTGCCTTATCAGGCCCATCCCTGAGGTTTATGAATTCTGGCTTTTTGTGCTACCTATGGCATCAGTGCATCTATCACAGATTATTGAACATTATGTTTTGAAGATTTTTAAGGATCCCTACTCATTTCACTACGTTTCAGGAATAATTTGGTCTTGATACAAGTGGGTTTTAATATTATTATGTATTGCTAAGCAATAGTTTCAACCAGTGGCCTTATAGCTGTAATTGTATGTTCTAAGGGACATCATTCAAACTGTTTATACATTTTTTTCTCAATGGGATTGAATAATGTTTGCACTCTTAAAATAGTGTTTATTTTATTTTTTATTTCAGACAATGTACTCTACTAGCCCATATTCAGATCCAGTAGTTTCTGCTGACATTGATCCCCAGCCAATCATAGATGAGGAGGAAGGATTGATCTGGGTGGTGGGGCCAGTGCTTGCTGTCGTGTTCATTATCTGCATTGTCATTGCCATCCTTCTCTACAAGAGGTAAGGGGATAGGACAGAGCTGTTGGAGATAACCTCTTTATCCAACTTTAGCAAGCAGCTGCTGTCAAAACTCATTTGTGTCCTCTCATCAGAGATTTTGCCACTTTGCAATATGTTGTGTGTCTAGGAATACATAGTCAAAAAACCCTAGGCCTCTTGTAGATCACAAAAAAAAATCACCATAAGAACAGTAAAGAGATCCCACGGCAACAGTTGCCCAAGGTTTTCTTGAGGACCTTGATCTCAATCATTCTTTCAGCCTTTAAGCCTGAAATAATTATTGTAAAATAAAATGACAACCTCAGCACATGTTCTAAAATGAAAAGCGCTGCTGTTTTAATGGGTGAAGTTTGGAGAATAGAAACAAAACAAGAAGTGCAGGGTTTTTTTTAAATTATTTTTATTAAAGAGCAATGAGTAAATTGAAAATCTAAGAGTATAAAACATGTTCATTGATTTATGCGTACATGGATATGGTAATCTGGCAATAAATGTATGCGGTAATGCAAATTGCAAGACATTAGAGAGCAATGCAGCATTTGTGTTATTTTCTGCAGATAGATGTTTATGCCATTTATGCCATACCTTGTTTGTGAACTTCTTAATGTTGCCACTAGCACTTCCAAGACCATCACAAATTGTAACCAGATGCAGTATGCACATGCATGTATGCTTATTAAATGCATTTGGATGGAATGTTTATTTATTTTTTGTTTGTTTAGGAAATCGATACAGTATACAAAATAATTAAATTTGTATTATCTTCCTCTTATATGCATATGGAGACAGCATTAAATAGTTACAGAATTGTATTTCCTACATAGTTTACTTTCAGCCTTAAATTCTTTTTGGCGTGATCCCTGATTTTCATTTAGACAGACAGATAGGCCATCATCATTTGTTTATCTTTATAAATGCAGTTCTTACATCCACAGCTTCATGTGATAAAAAAAATATTTTAGTTTGTCCCTCTTTCATTGTGTTCTGCTATCAGCTCCACCATAAAACATTTCATGCATAAAGTCAATCAAATCAGTGAATATCCTATTCAAAGAAAACTCCTGCTGGATTTAGTTGGTATCAAATTATACTTCCCTCAACTACCCCCTCAGGCTATCTAATTGAGAATAATGCTGTTTTGCAAGTAGTAAGGAGAAAACAAATATGTAAAACAGACATGTAAACTGAAATTATTTGTATTATGATCATGCAGGGTTGTGATTTTAGCATCACCCTGTGTCCTCCATTATAGCATGAGTAGAACACATTATCTGTTTTAGTGAGTTCTCACTCTCTAATTTGCTGTTAGGATACATGTCCCTAACAATACAGTTGTGACTGAAATATACTGTTGCCATGGTTACTATTCTTTTGCTTTGGCCTTCTAATGCCTCGCCTTCTTTCTTTATGCTGCGTCTAAATGGAACAGCAAACCTGACAGGTAAGGAAAAAGACTGAGGATATGGAGCTTTATTTATTTATTTTTTACGTAGTTTTTTGTTTGTTTTGGCACCCCTTGAAAGGGGGCATGATAGGTTGTTTGTTTGACTTTCACAGAAGTTATAGTTCTTTAGCTTCTTTTGGTGCTGGTTGTACTGTATGTCTTTAATAATGATGTATTTGAAAAACTTAAATAGTAAGATTTGATGTTGTGAGTGTAATGTTGTGTTTCTGAGAGCAAACTGCTATTAGAACACAATGACTATTACCTCTATGTTGCCACAAGTCACGTAATTATCACTGTGAATGTTACCCACAGTCTGATTCTTATTTACTGTGCTTCCATCAGCCATTGCACACAATTATTGTTACCAACAGTAGTTAGTGACCTGTCTAAAATGTACTGTCCTAGGTATGTTCCCATACCTATTTATTACCTATTTTCTCCATGTCAAATATATTGGACACTGGACAGCAAAGCCCAGTATCTTTAGCCCGCAACACTTTCAACCTCACTAAAAGCTCAGTGCAAGGCATGTCTTTACTTCAAACAACAAATTATATTTAAAAATAAAATGCGTGCATTTCCTTTAGACAGTATGCAAGGCCTTGATACTTTGAATTTTTGTACAGCTAGCTTCGACTTTTTAGTGTTGATATATCAACATTTAGATACATCTAAATTTTCTCAACAGTATGACATCACAATCAAATTTACTGTCTGGCAGGGAACAGTCAGTCTACCGGTACTGTACTTCTTTTACACATATACATGGCCTTCACAACTTAAAATCATAGCATTTCACATTTCTTTTTTAATTTTAATCAAGACATACATACACAAAGCAACCTCGCCTTGGCTTTGAATCTCATGATGAGAATGCAATGAGGTGTTTTGCCTCTGTCAGTATCACTTCTTTGAGCCATCTTCTCAGTGTTGGAGGCCCCCATTGTGCTGAGAAAATACAATTTGAGATACCCCATAATTAAAGTTCTAAATGTATGGACCATACAATCATGTTGCATGTCATGTATTCCATTCATTGTCATGTGTGTGCTATACTATTTAAGAATTCCATTGACACCTAACTGTGTACAGCATGGTGGTTTCCTGATGCAACAATCCAATGCTGTAGCAAAATATATAGATATATAAATCAAATCATGGGTTAATCTGTTTGTGGCATATAAAATAACCTACATCATTACAAGCAATATCAACATAGAAGAACAATGATTGGGCATGTTCAGTCCATTACTGAAGTGCACACATGCCTTTTGTGTGTCTACTTTCAAATGTATGATATTTTGATAAGACAGTGACAGTTCACCTCTGCCATTTTTGGAAAGCCTGGAGTCAAAGTCACCAGAAACTCTGATCTCTGGCTTGAGTGACGGTGCACTGCATGTTTGGCCTTGTATGCCAGCATGTAGCATAATACTTGCAGTACACTGCATGTCAGCCTTTTTCTTCAAGAGCATATCCGAATATCTAAAAAAAAAAAAAATGAAGCATGTACTTTTTAATTCAAAGGAATGCAATCTTTAAAAAGAAGATTTAACAGAAGTACATCATGTTAAATTAGAAATCTATGTTGTACCATTTGCTTATAAGTACCTAATATTGTAGAAGTAGTAGTATTGAATACATGTTTTATTTTTCACAGACTTAGGTTGATAATATCTAATAATCCATAGGACATTTGTCAGTATTAGTTCTAGTGTTACTGAACAGGCTGTAGGGTTAAAAAAAAATGCATTACTTTCCCTAGCTTTCTGTTTTGTTGTACTTATTCCCTAGCTTTCTGTTTTGTTGTACATATTCCTTCAATATCTTCTTCAACATAATTGCGATTTGTTCTAATATTTTTATTAACATATCCCTGGTCATAAATCAGTTAACGTGAAAAGCATTTATCATCGACACGAAATCCAATAAATTGCCAAACATCGCTTTTCCGGTTTCCTGCTCCTTTACCCCAGAAATTCCCAAACCCGTCAAATTCTTCCATTTTTTTTTTAATAAAATAATTTTGTAGCTTTCATTTTTTTAATCTGGAAAATATAAATAAAATATATTGTACTGATGTGACTTGTCCAACACAAATCTAGAGGATGTAAGGTTTTGTATCCGAACAATGCATTGACGTACCAGTACTAATATAAGGGCACAACTACATAATCAATGTTTTTACGCAAACTGGCATTGGAAGACTTCAAACTGGGCTCTAATTTGATACATTGATTCACCAATATGTAATTGAAGCTGGGGAAATTTAAGGACTGATGATGATCAATAAACAATGCATCTCAAGTTTGATATTTTCCTACATGATCTGATCTTTCAAACTTTCTCTGATGCACTGTTGCTCATGCAGCTCATGCGTCTTCTGTGCTGGCTTGTAGTAGTTTTTGTCATTTGTTTCTGTAGTGATCAATTCTCAAAGTCACCGCTCCCTCTTCAAAGGCATACACTTTATATGTTGCTCATTCAAACTGCCAGTCTGTTTCATCTGCTTCCCTCTCCATCTTCGTTAATGGATGGAATCTTAGCAGGTTCTGACTGTCATGCTGCTTAGACCTGAGCTCTGGCAGCCGTTCTGTATCCCACAGGCTGCATCGGTTACCATTAGTTCATTGCTACCCTTCTTCTCAAGCGTTCTGTACTTTCTGTTGATCCAGCATTCACGATATCTTTAGGCCCCAGAGCTGAGGCTAATTGCTCTCTCAATGAATTGCTGCTGTTAATTTGGACATTATCCCATAGTACACTTTGTTTAATATTAATATCCATTTCACCCACAAGTGGTTAGTATAGATAGTGAAAGCAGTGCCTCTTTTTCAGTTTGTTTGTACAGTTTAGCTCTTCCCTGTTTGCAGGTGCATTTGTTTGTGATAACATCAATGGAAGTCTTTTTTTTTCATTTTATTTTTTTTATTTTGCATTCAGGAAAAGAGCAGAGTCTGACTCCAGAAAGAGCAGCATTCCTAATAGTAAGGAGATCACCTCCCATCATCCCACAGATCCTGTGGAACTCAGGCGCCTCAATTTCCAGACCCCAGGTAAGAGCCTCCACTTTGAGTCTGGTGTTTGTTAATTGTAAAGATGTTATCTTGAGTGAATATGACACCAACTCCAATGGACTTTCAAAAATGCTATTTTGTTTAAAGTACATTTGTGGAAATAGCAGCAGAAAAAAAAATACATTCTGCAAATAAAGCTTTAAAAAGGATACAGTATGTAAATACTGTATGTAAAACTAAAATATACTAAATGTTTTAAAAAATATATATATGCATATTAGCATTTGTGTTGTGACAAATTGTGTGCAGAGATTTGGATGGTTTTAAAGCTGAACAAAGAACACTTCTTTCAAATAATGTGGTGTTGTTTTTATTATTATTATTATTATTATTATTATTATTATTATTATTACAGTATATAGATTTAAAGTCAGCCAAGTTTAAATATTAAGTGTAAAGTGGGGTGTTCGCAAATGTTTTATTTTACTGTCTTTTTTATTTAAACATCAGATCATCAATAGGTTTTTCAAAAAATGTGTCGTATTAGGCATATTCACAAAATATGTTATATTTTGCCAAAATTATTTTCCTAAATATTATGTTAAGAAAATATTTACCACCCAGCAAGACTAACTTTTCAGTTGTGTTTACAACAATAATGTATCCATTCTTTTTATATTATTTGCAATAGATTTCTACAACACACATCTATGTGAAATATAGGGATTTTTAACTCTGGTTTCAGCCAACACTGATGACATTTGTCTTAAGAATGAATTGGTGACAGGCTAAATTACCTGGCAGGGAATTGTTAATAAAGATTACAATCTCATAGCTCCTCAAATGTCATCAGTATGTGACCAAGAAACCAGAAATATATGCCTGTGAACTCTTCTATAAACATTTTTTTTTTGGGGGGTGGGGGGTGGGAGGGGGGTCTTTTTCATTTTGTTTTAATTAAAATCAATTACTTAAATGTAGATGTTTATATAATTAAATATTAAAACACAACTGAATAAATCTAAATTAATTTGCAATTTTGAGACTTCTGAGATGATACTGTTATTTACCAACTGACTTTCCCTTTTTACAGCACTGACCAGTAACTCAGTCCCTTACACCTCCATGATTGGCTCTGTCCTCCCTCTTGAGCCAAACCACTCAGTCCTTATATGATAATTGCTCTCTACCTCGACTTGCTCAAAAAGGTCTAAACATCTTTGCCTCTTATGTTTTCTTTCTGCGCTCACTGAATAGGAGTTACATAAATCCCCACCTTTCTAAAACACACGCACATGTTCCTTCAAACGGTGCTTGGTGTTGGGATCAGACCTCTTCTGGTGGTCAGGCAGGGTTCTTTAGTATTAAAAGTGCTAAAACCTGTTTAGTATTAGGTAGTTCTATTTTCACTTAGTTAACAGCCACTTACAGTGGCTCTCAAAAGTATTCACCCCCCTTGGACTTTTCCACATTTTATTGTGTTACAACATGGAATCAAAAGTCCATAATCTCAAAGTGAAAAATAAAATCTACAAATTGTTCTAAGTTAATTACAAATACAAAACAGAAAATAATTGATTGCATAAGTATTCACCCCCTTGAGTCAATATTTGGTAGAGGCACCTTTGGCAGCAATTACAGCCATGAGTCTATTTGGATAAGTCTCTACCAGCTTTGCACATCTGGACACTGCAATTTTTGCCCATTCTTCTTTGCAAAATTGCTCAAGCTCCGTCATGTTGGATGGGGACCTTTGGTGAACAGCAATTTTCAACTCTTTCCACATATTCTCAATTGGATTGAGGTCTGGGCTTTGACTGGGCCACTCCAGGACATTGACCTTTTTGTTTTTAAGCCACTTGTCCTGCTGGAAGGTGAATCTTCTCCCAAGTCCCAGGTCTCTTGCAGACTTCAGCAGGTTTTCCTCCAGGATTTCTCTGTACTTTGCTGCATCCATTTTGCCCTCTATCTTCACAAGCTTTCCAGGCCCTGATGCAGTGAAGCATCCCCATAGCATGATGCTGCCACCACCATGCTTCACGGTAGGGATGGTGTTCTCAGGATGATGTGCTGTATTAGGCTTGCGCCAAACATAGCGTTTAGCATTAAGGCCAAAAAGCTATATTTTGGTCTCATCAGACCATAGAATCTTCTTCCACTTGGTCTCAGAGTCTCCCACATGCCTTCTGGCAAACTCTAGTCGAGATTTGATGTGAGTTTTTTTTCAACAATGGCTTCTTTTTGCCACTCTCCCATAAAGGCCAGTTTTGTGAAGCACCCGGGCTATTGTTGCCGTATGCACAGTGTCTCCCAGCTCAGCCGTGGAAGACTGTAACTCCTTTAGAGTTGCCATACGCCTCTTGGTGGCCTCCCTGAATAGTGTCCTACTCGCCCGGATACTTCGTTTTTGAGGGTGGCCTGTTCCAGACAGATTCACAGTTGTGCCATATTCTCTCCATTTCTTAATAATGGACTTTACTGTGCAGGGGATATTCAATGCCTTATATCCTACCCCTGATTGGTGCTTTTGAAGAACCTTATTCCCGATTTGCTTTGAATGTTCCATCGTCTTCATGATTTAGTTTTTGTTAGTATATATATATATACACACAATGTATATGTATTTATATATATATATATATATATATATATATATATATATATATATATATATATATATATATATACAGTACTGTGCAAAAGTTTTAGGCAGGTGTGAAAAAATGCTGTAAAGTAAGAATGCTTTCAAAAATAGACATGTTAATAGTTTATATTTATCAATTAACAAAATGCAAAGTGAGTGAACAGAAGAAAAATCTACATCAAATCAATGTTTGGTGTGACCACCCTTTGCCTTCAAAACAGTATCAATTCTTCTAAGTACACTTGCACACAGTTTATTTAGGCAGCCTCAGTTGCTTCTCTCTCTTCATGTAATCCCAGACAGACTCGATGATGTTGTGATCAGGGCTCTGTAGGGGCCATACCATCACTTCCAGGACTCCTTGTTCTTCTTTACACTGAAGATAGTTCTTAATGACTTTCGCTGTATGTTTAGGGTCGTTGTCATACTGCAGAATAAATTTGGGGCCAATCAGATGCCTCCCTGATGGTATTGCATGATGGATAAGTATCTGCCTGTACTTCTCAGCATTGAGGAGACCATTAATTCTGACCAAATCCCCAACTCCATTTGCAGAAATGCAGCCCCAAACTTGCAAGGAACCTCCACCATGCTTCACTGTTGCCTGCAGACACTCATTCGTGTACCGCTCTCCAGCCCTTCGGCGAACAAACTGCCTTCTGTTACAGCCAGATATTTCAAATTTTGACTCATCAGTCCAGAGCACCTGCTGCCATTTTTCTGCACCCCAGTTCCTGTGTTTTCGTGCATAGTTGAGTCGCTTGGCCTTGTTTCCACGTCGGAGGTATGGCTTTTTGGCCACAAGTCTTCCATGAAGGCCACTTCTGACCAGACTTCTCCGGACAGTAGATGGGTGTACCAGTTATCTGCCAATTCTGAGCTGATGGCACTGCTGGACGTCTTCCGATTGCGAAGGGAAGTAAGCATGATGTGTCTTTCATCTGCTGCAGTAAGTTTCCTTGGCCGACCACTGCGTCTACGGTCCTCAACGTTGCCCGTTTCTTTGTGCTTCTTCAAAAGAGCTTGGACAGCACATCTGGAAACCCCTGTCTGCCTTGAAATTTCTGCCTGGGAGAGACCTTGCTGATGCAGTATAACTACCTTGTGTCTTGTGCTGTGCTCAGTCTTGCCATGGTGTATGACTTTTGACAGTAAACTGTCTTCAGCAACCTCACCTTGTTAGCTGAGTTTGGCTGTTCCTCACCCAGTTTTATTCCTTCTACACAGCTGTTTCTGTTTCAGTTAATGATTGTGTTTCAACCTACATATTGAATTGATGATCATTAGCACCTGTTTGGTATAATTGTTTAATCATACACCTGACTATATGCCTACAAAATCCCTGACTTTGTGCAAGTGTACCTAGAAGAATTGATGCTGTTTTGAAGGCAAAGGGTGGTCACTCAATGCAAATGATACTCAAAATAAGAAACACAGAAAAAAAAGCAAATGCATCCTTACTATCATTGAAGCAAAACTATAGATCGAGGCAATCAGGATTCCAATATGAGCACCTTTATCTTGCTATTATGGTCTCTATGTATCGTTGAGTTTTCTTTCCTATCTTGACTTTTTATCTTGACTTTTCCTACGTTTTTTGTGACTTCGTAGACCTACCCGCCATGTATTAAAGTCATTTTCACACACATAACTTAGTTTCATCCCTGCGGCAGTATGCAAATGTACGAACCTCATTAATGTCGAACTTTCGCATTTTCCCTTGATGTATCATAATTTTTTCCAGATTTACGACTTCGGTTATTTTACGCATGCCTCTCACTGATGTAGATTCAACTAGCTATGTATGTGAAACTTCCTGTTTAAACATTTACAGGCTTTTAGTTACTTTAATATAAAGAACCTTAAAATATAAAATAAACCAAACATTTTTTATTATTATTTATTAAAAATCACATGCAAAACTTTCTGTAGGAGACATATACTACTGTATTAAATGTCCTAAAACACATTTTCAACTAACCTTTATGACTGTAATTGTTGTTTGGAAGTGCACCATTCACACAGATTGTATTACATAGCGTTATAGTTAAATAGGTATATATAACCATCAATCAATCAATCAAATTTTATTTTGGATACCGCCTTTCAAGGTGGGCCACCTTCACAAAGCGCTTAACATTAAAACAATACAACGGAATGACATAAAGATGACAAACAATAAAAATATAATAAAAAAAACCTAAATAAAAATAGTAAGTAATAAAAAGATAATATCCACCATTAGTGATTACACCTGTCAGAACACACATGACACATTAAACCATTTAAATAAAAGGATATTAATTCCTAAGGGAATATGATATGTGTTTGGAGACAAGGGATAATGGAATAAAAAAAAATGGCTGAAAATAAGCATTTTAGCGGCCCAGCTTACAAGTGCTGTTAGATGAAGTTGAGAATAATAAGGAATTGTTATTTTTGAAACTGAACAACAGAATAACTTTTTCAGCAAAAAAAAAAAAATGGACAGAGATAGCAAATAAAATGGGTGCTGTTGCTGCCGGGAGGACTATAACGTGGGTGCAAGCAAAAAAGAAATGGGCATATTATAGTAGCTTAACCTGTAAAAAACATCAGCAGTGGAGACGTGAGAGTGAGAAAACAGGCAGAGGCCCCCCACCCTGCTGCAGTCTATCTGCAGAAGAAGAGAGAGTCATGCAAATATGGGGGACGTCTACCACTGATGGTCTTCCAGGTGGATGTGAGTCATGTCATGTCCCAACTGTGAAATCATCGAATATGATGCACACACATCTTCAGCTGAAGTTTATATTTGCTGATGCTCTCTGTCTCTGTAGTTGTCTCTGCCGATGCCTTAAATAAACCTAATGTATTAAGTAAGTCGTGTTTGTCCACTTAATCAGCTCGGAAACTCGGAAAATCCACCTGTCGTATTTTTACAGGAAGTCGAGTGGTATTGGTGGAATTCTAAAGGTAATACGATCAACTCGTTTGGCTGTCGTTATATGAAAACACTGACTCGTAGTATTCACATTGTACGACGTCGGACTGGAATATAGAAACGACCCACTGTCCTTGTTAACCTTTAATCAACCACCTGCTGTGGTGTTCATTCTCAGGACACCTGGGACAAACCAACAATTACTTGATAAATTAGTCTTTATAATGTTGAGAATAAATGTTGATTTATTTAAGAGTGACACTTTTACCACACAATTATCCTTTGAAAATTGCTCTATTTCAATTTGGTAGTAAGCGTCATTAAATATGAAGCTAACAATGCTGTCGGTAAGCTTCACTTGTGTGAGTTACACGCAGATGTGTTCTCTTGAAACTATTAAACCAGGCTTCACCAGCACTAAATCTTCTCATGATCTAAATGCTTTAGTTCTTTATGATGAATACAGACTATAAATTAAATATACCTTTAGCCAATTCATCACAATTAGTGTTGATATGAAAATGGGTGAAACGCATCAAAGTTTTTTAAAGTAATTCAATGCAACTGATTTGTACAAACCTGGGTCGGACGAAATGGAATTGAAATGGAATTGATGAATTCCACTCATTTCAACATGTCAATTCCAGTTCTGTAATTCTTATAATTTTTCGATTCCAATTCTGTAACTGATATTTTCTCAATTCTAGAATTGGAATTGGGATTGACCCATGAATTCCAATTCAATTCGGAATTGACCCCAACTCTGGTGCATAGACAACTAAACACGATGAAATGTATTTACTTCCTTAGCCTACTGAATGTACTGTACTTTGTTCCTTTACACAACTAATATATAAACTCAAACAAAAGTTTTCTACGATATTCTTAAATTAAAGCACTGAAAGCATAGGGAAAAAGCCATTTTTTAAAATGTCCAGTGTCTGTTGCTTAGTGTCCCAGTGAATTTATTTTGTTACTTATTTCTTTCCATGTTTCTTCATTTTTTTTTGGCCCTGCGAAGTGTTAAATAATATTTCTTTATTTCTTTCCATTTCACTAACAGGTCAATTTCGTCTTTGTGGAAATTTGTTTTCCTTTTCTTTTTGGCTGGTGGCATAGTTGCTTCAAGGTCGGAGTCTGCAGAAGCCATAGCTCGCTCCTATTATATTTGCCTACTGCATCTTTCTGTTCACTATACCTCTCATTTATCCATTATCATTTTGACAGGTGGATCTTGACTTTCGGTGTTGTGAATCTATTTATAGTGAGATGCAAATTCTGATCTATCTTGTATAATGAGCATTAATTTATGCTGTTCATAAAATTGCAATGATATGACGACAGTTGTTCACGAAAAAGAGCTGTTTAGTACATCGCACGCATATCTCTGCTTTCACAGTGGTCAAAAGGTGCCCTGGTTTAAATGTCTTGCCAGCTGTCTGTTAAAATGAAGGACCCACAAAAGCATACAGCCCCCAAACTACCACCATCATAACACACACACACATACACACTTTCTTTCGTCACAGCAAATTGACTGCAGTTTACAATTTGATGCAATCGGTTTTCTTTGCTGCATAGTTAATCTAATGTATTTGTTGAAATAAAACAGAAAAAGAGGGTCCAAAAAGATGTGTTTCAGCTGGTAGACTGAGGCTTATGGCTCCCCATTCCCTTTCATTCACTAGACAAAGATGTTTACACCTGAAGTAGATTGTAGGACTAATTTGTGGCGGTTCACATGAGCGACCAGTAATTATGCTCAGTCATGCAACTCCAGACCATTGTTTATTGCTGTTTTTCTCCTCACCAAACCTCTCTCACTACAATCTGCTGTGAATGAAAACATTTTTTGAAGTCTGGTTGTTTGTTCTTCAATTAATTTTCTTGTGATTGTTGGTATGTGCAAGAGCATGGAAACGAGTGTTTCACTGACAAAACTTAAGCATGTTAAAGGCTATGTTGCAAACTAACATAAGCAATGAAATAAAATAAAAAATATAAAAAAAGATCCTGGGTGTATTTAGACTGTATATATATTTTCATATCTTGAATCCTTTGTACTGTGCATCTGTTTAGTTAGCCTGTTTTTATTATTTTAAGTTGTCCATCTCATTTTTGCAAAGTTTGATTTATACCACCATTTCCTTTGCAGGCTCAGATCTCTCCGGTTACCCTGGTAACCTCCATTCGTCAAGTTAGTTGGCCTTGTTTATGCATATGTGACTTCCTATGTTTGGTGTATATACTTTCTTTTCTTCTCTTTAGGCTCTTTTAACGTCTGTTTTAAGTTCACCTTACACCATCTAATCTACACAGTGTTCATGCCATCCATTACAGGAGAAGAAGTTTGAAATTACATCTTGTAGCTTGTTATTACTCAAAGCAGAAGTCGTCATCATGCCTAACTTTTATGTCTTTCATTGTCTGGCTAACCGTATTACTATGCAGCACAATAACATTTTCTTTTACACTAGGAATGACAGCTTTGGAAATGCTTGATGACTTCTTATTGGCTTCAGAACTCATCTCCTGTGAGCATGTCCTGCTTTGAGTAATCAAACTATCTGCCTAACGAGACTCACCTTCCCATTACTACTTTACATACATCATGCTTTTTCAAATAACTCTTTTATTCTGTCACCTGACTCTCTGTGGCACAATGTACTCAAAATGTGTTTCTTGTCTGATTTGGCAGGTATGGCAAGCCACCCCCCTATTCCCATCATGGAACTTGCTGATCAACTTGAAAGGCTAAAGGCAAACGACAATTTGAAGTTTTCACAAGAATATGAGGTAACTTGCTTATGTCCGTGTTTCATGCATGGTCTCCTTTCATTACACATAGTCAATATGAAAACATGCCAATAATAGCATACCCTAGACAAACTGCATTTTAGAATTATAATTCTTTGGGCAGTAAATGTTAATTTATCCATACTTGTATTTTAGGCAAATTTGCCTTTCAGTTTCTGTCTCAGAACTATAAAATGAAGTTGCCAGTTTAATCACAATTCAGCCTAGCCACTTTATAGGCAGCCTTGGGTGCTTCTAAGATAAAAAAAAAATAAAAAATCTGAGCAATACACATAGCCCCGGCAATACAGAGATAACACGGCCATAAACAAACAAGATTGCTGCTTCCGCATCCAGGGCTCAAAGAATATCACGGACATTTGCAGAGTTTTTTTAGATGTTATAGTAATAAAATAATGACTTGGATCGCATTATTGAGGAGTTTGGTGATAAAACGAGTGATCAGGAGGAGATTTATCAGTAGACTATAAAGAGGTATGTGATAAATACAGTGAACATGGAGTGGGGCAGGGCTGGAGATGCAACACAACAGTGTCCTGTTGATATGCAGTGTCTTTTAAAGCTGTTTTACTGTGAATAAAATTACTTTTAAACAGTGCGTGTAAAATAAACTGCGCGTGTGAAAATAAATTGGACCTGACGTGCCTGAGACGCGCTGAATAAACGGACCGCAAAGGGTTAAACAATCTCATCCTCTGCAAAACCAGGAGTAAGCTTTCTAACGAGCTTTCATTTTTGACTCCCAGAACAAATGACCTGATAAAACAGGCCAAATGCTACTAATTGAACACATCAAGCTTTTAATTAACTGTTAAAATGAAAAGTCTGACCTGTTGCTATTTCTGATTGAACAGCACATTTACTACTTTGGAATAACAATTGTTTGCCATTTAATATTGCGGTGCTGAAAAAGTTACATCATACTCTAGTCATTACGGCTCAAAGAAAGTGTAATATGGAGGATTCAGTGAAATCTATTTATTGGCAGCGTGTCCCAGGGCTGATCACGAGGGCATAATTTCAGTTACTAAAAGGTACAAATTATGTAATCTGGTTTTGAACTATAATGAATGGTGTTTATACTTTTTTTTGTCTTTTTGAAGCCTTCTATTTTATTAAGCCTACAAAGGCTATACAGACTTGCCAGATGCATTTGTTTTCTGATCACCCTACAATGCACTTCAGCTGCTTTCATTTCTTCATAACACCTGTTCCAGTTTAGCAGTGATGGATTTGTTCAAGACAAAGACCACATTTAACTATTGTTTAGTATTTCAACCTCTGAATATGAGCTATGGGTGCTATTTTAACCCGTAACTACTATCCACCAAAACAAGTGAATTTGTCTCTTTTTGGGGCTGCCGACATGTAGAGAACGGGGCTGTTTATACCACCAATGTTTAGAATGACATGAACTAGTGCCATTGGCTAAAATAAGAAATACAATAAGTACGAAATAATTATTTTTAAGAAAAATGTATCAAAAAAAATCTGAAAAGCTTTGTTCTTTCCTTTTGCAACATGTCAACCCCATATGACTCTACAACTAACTCCTAGTAGCTTACAAAAGTATTCATTCTAACTGAAATACCCACCTGTGAGTGGCTGTGCATAGCAGAAGAGCAGTGGGAATTTTAATAGCGCTCTGCGTCCACAAGACCTGTGGATAGTCGTTACAGGTTAAGAGATGAATATAAATTCCAGTATAAAACATAGAGCTGGAGTAAGTGCTGTATTGCTTGATGTACACTGTATTTAGCAGTGCCCTTCAGCATTCTGCCTCTGTCTTATCGTTGCTCATAGTTACATGAGAAGCATATAATAAGAATACTAGCTATGCCATGGATTTTCTTTACAAATTAGCAACACTGGCCAGTACTCAACACAATGAGTGCACAGTGCCATTACGCCAAATAATAGTAATTCAAGTGGAAAGGCCAATATTTGCAGTTACCTTAACCCTTTACAGGCTGGGATCATGTTAACATGATCATACTGAAGTGGGTTTCTAGGACCGCGATTGTGTAAACACGATAAACAAAGCACTTGTTTTGATGACTTACATGGCCACCGTACTTTGCAGTACAAGCTTCAAACACATATCAATGGATAGGGGAGGGACTGATGTTCACTTCCTGATATTTCTTTCTTTTTTGTGTGTGTGTGTGACATCACTGAGAGGGGCATTTAGTGTCTAGAGGGCGGAGACAGTTCACAGCAGGCAGGCAGAGACAAAAGCAGTAACAAAACATCACAGGAATGTGTTTAGAGCGAATAAAAAAGGGGAAACACTGGAAATCTGATGTATTTGACTTATAATTATATTAATTATTTATTCTGTCTCTGTTTTTACAACATTTATAAATATGAAGAAACGAGTGGATATAAGCATGTACTAGCTAATGAACTAAATGTATCAGGTAGTTTTTTTTTCCTTATTACTGATAATAATGGAATGAATAACTATTATTTTATTTATAAATATTTATTTTGAGAAAATAAATCGAGTAGTGTCCATTTTGCTTACAAAGACCCTAAGAAAAAACGTGTATGATGCCATTGCAATCACTCAGATGAAACAATGTATTGTGATTTGCCCAAACATCAATATTTTTCAACAAGGTCCCTCAGTCATAGAATAATACATTTTTATACATGTATCTCTAAGTAGAATACATAATAACAAAATACTTTAAAAAAGCGAAAAGTTTGTATAGTTTTCTTAAGTCCTTTATAATGTTCCCCAGAGTGTTCTGAAAAAAGGACACCATTTCCAAGATGCTACTGTAAAAAATAGAATTTTAGTGAACTACAGCCAAAAAACGCCTGGTCCTGGGGGAGCATCCCACTGAAAAATATAATGTGTTTTCTACTGAATCTATTCATTTTATTGTGAATAATGCTGTGTGATGTGCACAAAGATAGATTCTTAAAATTGCATGGCCTGGATAGCAATAAAAATAAAATGAAAAAATACAAAAAATGTGTACACTGTGAAATCAATCTGAATTTCTATATGTTCCTAACACATAGAATAAAAAGCCAGTATACAATGATGTGAAATGTTTTAATTAAAAAATCTATAGCAATTTTCTATGTGTGGCCCTATCAGTAAATTGACTCATTTTCAAGATATGTATTTTTGTTATAAAGACCCAGCTCTCTGTAAAATCCAACAATATTTTGTGAATTCTGCTAGACATTGTTCTCGCAGAACCTTTGTTTGTGAGAGACTGTGGTTAACCTTTTGCACTATCTCATCTCTGGGACTGCTAATGTCTGAAAAGATGAAGTCATGTCCTGGCTGCTTGCCAGGATGCCATATCAATACCATGGTTTTTACACAGTAAATTGGCATCCCAGAATTACTTGCAAGATAAATGAAAGAAGATTTGCAAAAGTGTTTAAGCAATATATATATATATATATATATATATATATATATATATATATATATATATATATATATATATACTGTATATTGTGGGCGTGGGCGTGGGTCTCTGTGCCTGTGTGTGTGTTTTTTTTTTTTTTTTATTTGATCTTTTGTTTCAGGTGTATCTGCATCTGATGTCATCAGATGGTGTCTAATAATACAAGCTTTCATTATAATTCTGGGCAGGTCTTGAAATCAGCCTACAAAGACACATGATAGTTATTTTAGTAATGCTGTAATACTTTATTCATGGGGGGGGGGGGGATTATTTTTGTTGCAGGAGCTTCTTTACAAGTAGATATTTGTGCTATGTGAACTATGCCCTGGACTAGGTGTATTAAAAATACACATAAATGTGCAATGTAGTCTGAGCGTACTCATGAAAAGCAAAAGGACGTTTTGAGGTCAACACATGATAATTATATCTCTCAAGGCCCTGAAGTCAAGTTTAACCTTAATGTGTATTCATATTGTTATATAAAGTAATGGAGAAAAAAACCACTCGGGAATAAATCATGCTCTGGAAAAGCTGCCTGATACACCTTAAACTGGAATGTCAGGGTCCCTGAATGGCTCATCCATTTAAAGCGCTGCCGCGGGGAGCACAGGATGAGTCATACAGCTTGGACGGCCCCGGTTCACGTCCAGGTTGTGCAAAGAGGCCAACCTTTGCTAGTGACTCCGAAGGGGGCGTCGCATTGGCTCTGACGCTCCCAGGGGTGGGGACGGGAAACCGGCAGGGACTTATTCTCCTCATCGCGCAACAGCGAACCCTACTAGCCAGACACCGAGCACATTCAGTGTGGATAAGAAGCATGACTGATCTCTGTCTTCCGGGATCGGCGTAAAAGTGATTCTGGCTTTATGAGTTCGGTATCACAATACAAAGGAGTAATACATCATTAAAAGTACACTAAGATATCAGCATTTTAGATTGCTTACTATACTGAGTGCTTCAAATAAAGCCCAATAACAAACTTTCAGGTTGTATACAAAACAATGTGCTGTCCCAATTGCAAACAGCAGATGTGTCTTAAAAGACAATGGGCCATATTTTCAAAGTGTTTATCCATTCTTTAATGTTAATGTTACAAAATAAAAAACAAAATTCATTGAGAGTGCCTAAGATAACTTGAAATATATAACTTACTGTGACAGCAATACAGTGAGTTTTGGTTGTAAATCTCCCTCCTGACCTGTGAGGGCGCTAAGCAGCGAGAACAGAGTTCTTTTGACGGGCTGGTCTGACAGTTCATTCCCCGGGCTGTCGAATCAAGTCATATTTATTTAGAGTCAAATCCTCAACATATTTTTTATAAGTTTTAAAGTTTCATCGTTTCAAGTTCAAGCTCATTATCCTCAAGAAACTCACTGGAACACTGACGACACTGGAAACATTTCCAAATTACCCTCTTCCAGTCGTTCCTTTCAGCGGTCAAGTTTTTTTTTTCCGGAAGCCCACAATTTTGTCATTCAATAGCAGAATGCTGGTGTTGGGACCTTGGAGTGAAACATTCAGCGCATTCAGTTTCTCAAAAATGTCTGCTAAATATGCGAGGTTTGAAAGACTCTTTGAGTCATGCAGGTGTTCTGCAAAAGGTGATCAAGAAGGATCAAGTGCAGTTCATCTTTCAACTCAAAGAAACGCATCAAGATTTTTCCTCGAGGTACCCACCGGACTCTGGAATGCAAAAGCAGCGACTCATATTCTGATCCCATTTCACTACATAACACTGAAAACAATCTGAAATTCAGTGGGCGAGATTTAACAAAGTTCACTATTTTTATTGTTTGCAGGACGCAATCAAATTCCAGTTCAAGCTTCCCTGTGTATAACACAATGTGTGAAAACAACATGTGGCGCCACTTTCAGAACTTTTGCTTTCAGTCCAATGTTTTTTCCCATCATAGCACCGGCTCCATCTATACATACAACACAGCACGGCCACTGCAGCCCTTCTTCTCGCATGAAGTTGTTAAGATTGCAAAATATTTATTGTCCTGTTATCTTTCCTTGAAGTGAATTGCAAAATAATAAATCTTCTTGCAGCTTCCCGTCATGGCAGTATCACACATACACAAGTAGCTGAGCTGAATTGGATATGTCTGTAGACTGATCGAGTTGCAAGGTGTATTTTTTTTTTATTTTATTTTTTTTAGTCGTTGCCAATTATTTTTATTATTTTCTCCCAATTTGGAATCACCAATTATTTTATTATGCTCAGCTCACCACTACCACCCCTGTGCTGACTCGGGAGGGCCAAGATGAACACACTCTGTCCTCTGAAGCGTGTGCCATCAGCTTTTTTTTTTCACACTGCAGACTCACCATGCAGCCACCCAAGAGCTACAGCGTCGGAGGACAACGCAGCTTTCGGGCAGCTTACAGGCAAGCCCGCAGGCGGCTGGCCAGACTACAGGGGTCGCTGGTGCGCGGTGAGCCGAGGGCACCCTGGCCGACCTAGCCCCCCCCCGGCGCTCTGCCAATTGAGCGCCACCCCTTGGAAGCTCCCGTCCTCGGTCGGCAAAGGAATAGCCTGGACTTGAACTGGCGACATCCAGACTATAGAGCGCGTCCTGCACTCCACGTGTAGCGCCTTTACTGGATGCGCCACTCGGGAGCCCCTGCAAGGCGTATTTTGGGCTCTGTTTTACCCGATCAGCTGGACCTTTACATCATTGGCAATATCATTAATGCCCCATGCAACCATATAATTGGACAACGGAATGGCTTGAAGTGTGTGTGGCTTTTTACATTTAACAATTAGGTAGGAAACTTCATTGGAAGCCATTAGTGCTTTTGCAGGGATTGTTGTTTGTTTGCTCATAAAATCCCATTAACCTTTCATTTCTCTTTCTTTCCACTGAAAATACTGTGCTGGCTTATCTGCCTGTGCAGCGTGTTTGGTGTGCAGTTGCCTCTTCAGTTTTACTGGTTACATGCTATCTTGTGCAAGCATTTTTAAACATAAAACACTCTGTGGGTACTGCTCATTTTCAATCATTGAATAGGTGAAGCCATATTGTTTGTAATCCTCTTGATATTTCCTCTGCTTAAGTTTATGTTGTGTTGCAGCCTTTTTTTTGCACTTCACTGCTTGTGTGGCTCTCAATGTCTCCTACTGGTACTTCAGTTGAATCAGTTTCACTGGCTTGTCTGTCTCTCACTTCTGCTGTGTTTTTTTTTTTTCTTTAGCACGAACAACCAACACTCCCTCGTCATATATATATATATATATATATATATATATATATATATATATATATATATATATATATGCACACCCCGTATTAAGCTGATTTGCATACAGATGGCAACTGACCTCTCATATACAAGCTCTGACTTTGTACAATGCTACGCATAATTAAAAGGAACCAGTGAAATGTGCAGTGCCTTCTAGAGGTTTTGATATGTCTGTAGATAAGTAAAGATGTGAGCGGTTACGTTTTTCCTGAACCTTTTCAGGCCCCCAGGATAAGTTCCACACACGCCCCCAGTTTGAGAAACACTGATTTAAAGGACAGATCTCAAACCCCAATACACTAGAGTGGACATTTTGAAAAGAGGTTTGAAACAAATGTTTACAGTTACAAGTGTAAAAAGTTGTCAGGATGTTAACAATGAAAAGAAAAATTACAGGTACGTTATTCAGACAGTTGTAGCACAACATGGGGATGTGTAACGCAATATTTTTTGGAACCTCGCTACTTACTCTTTAACATATGGTCACAATATCGATTACGAGTTAACACTACATAGTACTCATTTACAATACAAAAAGGTGAAGGTACTGTGTTTTCAAGTCAAGTTACAATAATTTATTTAGGTCAAGTACTGAATACTGTAATAGGTTGTTAGGAGCAACATATTATATACTGTTTAAATAACGGCATTCTCCCTGGTGTCTGCTCTGCCATGCTGTACATCCAAATCTCCAAGGTCTCTAAATATACATCTGTGTATATATATATATATATAGAGAGAGAGAGAGAGAGAGAGAGAGAGAGAGAGAGAGAGAGAGAGAGAGAGAGAGAGAGAGAGAGAGAGAGTTACAGGAAAATAATTCCATCCAGGGTTTCTGTGATGTGATAAATTACGAGCAGGAAGGTCGAGTCGTTTATAAACTGTCACAGAAACCCGAGATGGAATTGTTTTCCTGTAACTCATTGAAGAGGCCCATCTATAATTTTTTTAATAATACATGGATACCCTTGTGATGCTAATATTAAAGAAGACGAGGTTCAGCAGTACAGTTGTTTTTTTTTTTTAAACGTAGTGTTTCAGTGCTGGACAGACATTCTATGTCGTTATTTGTTAGTGCTTCAGCTTTATTTGGATGACTGCCTTTACCTTGTTTTAATTTCCTGTTCCGCTCCAGTTTGTCTGAGATACAAATGTACCAGCTTTACATCATTTTTTTTTAACGTATTCTCATTTTGTTGATCATTAATGAACATTTCTGTACAGTGGGTGTTGTCTAGTGATTGAAAACGAGACATTTTGTGTGTGAATTGAAAGTGATGGTCTTGAGGAGTCGAATGGGTCAAAGTTGAAGTATATTTTCCTCTAGAGGAATTATCACTTTTTGATGTCACTACTGTGGTATTATGCCAGTTTTTTTCAAATGGCTCAGGATGCAAATATAGCCTTCATCCATGTATTATATATATATATATATATATATATATATATATATATATATATATATATATATATAAGTAAATAAATACAGTGCTTTAGATTATTAAATCATTGTGCAGTGGGAGTGCAATTTAATCAGTTTAGGAGATCAAGACAAACACCCCATATATGTAGAAATATAATTTTGTTAAACAGAATGTAAAGACAATGAATACATGTGATCGGGACAGACAACAGAATGTGATATATGATGATGTACAATATTTGGCCTCGTGCCCACTGGGCTTAGTGAGATCCCCGCTTAAGTCTGCCAGAGAAGGGGGAGGTGGCTGGAGATTGATTCTAGTACAAACAAACAAATCAGGTATGTTATACAATACTGGAAGTGGCGTAGCACTGGGGCTGTTCTTCCTCCTGAACTATGCTTAACAAGGATAATTTAAAGTCACGTGCAAGCTTATTATTATTATTATTATTTATTTCTTAGCAGACGCCCTTATCCAGGGCGACTTACAATTGTTACAAGATATCACATTATACATTATTTCACATTATTTTACATACAATTATCCATTTATACAGTTGGGTTTTTACTGGAGCAATCTAGGTAAAGTACCTTGCTCAAGGGTACAACAGCAGTGTCCCCCACTGGGGATTGAACCCACAACCCTCCGGTCAAGAGTCCAGAGCCCTAACCACTACTCCACACTGCTGCCCGATCAATCAAATGTTAGTGAACTGTTAGTGAAAAGTATAGCATATGAAGAGAAATGCCCTGATTAAAAAAAATCTTAAAAAAAAAAAATTGCCTGAGAAAGGGTCCAAATTTCAAAGGAAGGCTTGTGATTGTTGCTAATTTTGGTATGCAGCGACATGACATGCTTTAAATTACTGTGGTTTAAGGAGGCTGTGTGGTCCAGTGTGGAGTAGTGGTTAGGGCTCTGGACTCCTAACCAGAGGGTCGTGGGTTCAATCCCCAGTGAGGGACACTGCTGCTGTACCCTTGAGCAAGGTACTTTACCTAGATTGCTCCAGTAAAAACCCAACTGTTTAAATGGGTAATTGTATGTAAAAATAATGTGATATCTGTATAATGTGAAATAATGTATAATGTGATATCTTATAACAATTGTAAGTCGCCCTGGATAAGGGCGTCTGCTAAGAAATAAATAATAATAATAATAATTAAAGAAAAGGGCTTGTAACCAGGAGGTCCCCGGTTCAAATCCCACCTCAACCACTGACTCATTGTGTGACCCTGAGCAAGTCGCTTAACCTCCTTGTGCTCCATCTTTCGGGTGAGACATAATTGTTAGTGACTCTGCAGCTGATGCATAGTTCACACACCCTAGTCTTTGCAAGTCACCTTGGATAAAGGCATCTGCTAAATAAACTAATAATAATAATAATAATAATAATTTAACAAGAACAAAAGCCAATTAGCTACACATTTCTCAAGATAAATGTTTATTTTGTACTAAAACATTCTTAATAAATCATCCCAGTGGAACCTACAGGTGGTAACTAATGGTGGTGAGGTAACCAGACTCAAAAGAGTCTGTTTTCAAAAGTGAACATAGTAAAGTATATTTCAAACCATTAATTACGCAGTCTAATTGATCCTGAATTGCATGCTCACTGTATGTGGGTTTGCATGTGATTCTTCTAAGTACCATAGGGCCAGTTTTATGGTTGTTGGTAAACCTAATTTAGATACTGTTTCATACCCTTGAATTACTCCCAAGATAGACTTCTGCCAAGTGAAAGCTACCCTCTACTTAGTTCTGGCTGTCTTATTGCAGGAATATAATAGGACCCCCTTTTCAAATGAAGCCTTTCAGCAAACTCTTAATACCACCTTGGAGAAATCAGCTTCCATTTTAAATTAGGTTACCAGGAGTGGATGCAAACTTTATTCTGGCACATTTATTTCTACTTGAGTAGACCACAGAAAGGTCTCAAAATAATTATTAAAAAAATAAATAATAGATTATTAGTTGTCAAGCATTGTCTAACTATTTAAAACTAGTCATTCAGCATGCAAGTCTAATCTAGGTGTTTTTTTTTTGTTTGTTTTGTTTTTGTAATGTATTATTGGCTTGCATTAAGGATAGTATTACAGGATAGCATCAATGCAGGCAGACATGTTTGCATTCAGTACAAATCAATCACTATACTGCCTGGACTCAAAACAGAGTGCACTGTGGTGTTCCAGCTTCAGCTTTTTTCTATCTGAAAATTAAGTTGGTAAGGCTATTTCCAGAGCTGACTGATCTACTTTATTCAATTCGTTCTCAAGTGACAAGAAATGTTACCTGTCTGATCTGTAGGCCTCAATCACAATTCACCTGTCTCCTGGACCATAGACACAGCTCTATGGAGTCAAAGATGGAGCTTCAGAGCATAAAAAAGACCTTCATTCCAGCAATTACTAAAGCTGCAATTTAAGTCTGACCTTTTCAAAGCTTGCATGTCCTTTGTTATTAGTGCTTTCACTTCTGTGATGTATGTGATGTGCAAGTGCAAATGGCTAGGAAACGAGGACTATATCCAAAAATATTCTTGGCGGTTTAAATTGTGTAATTAGTTATTTCAAAAGGTTTAAGGTTATATCTTAAAAATGTTGCAATATTTTTCACTCGCATCCTCGTGGTCAATTTGAGAGCCTGAAGCTCAGTCAGATATTTCATTCCTTCATCTTATTTTAAGATCAATCATTTTTTTTAAAAGGTAAATATATAAGGAGGTGCTATGTGAAAAGTGAATTAAACTATTTGGTATCCTGGATTTTTAAACTGATAATAATGTATTACGCTTTCACTGGAATTTCTTTGCACAGCTTTATTCAGACCCAGGCTTTTATTGTGATATCTAAAGAACATTTGACTATTTTGGGCACTTGCATAAACCACCGACTAACTCATTTCAATCTTGAGAAATTGATAAATCCAGTTGTTCATTATTTTGTCTTCAAGCATGTTGTTGAAATTAAAACTGTAAATGTAGTGGCAACAACCAGAAGCTAAGTGTTATCTTATGCAAAATAAGTGCCAACCTGTTCTACAAGACTTTCCTGCCATTTATCACCTGAGAGTTTCTTTTCCTGAACAGTATTAATAAAATGTGCATCCTTTCTCTTGCAGTCTATTGATCCAGGCCAGCAGTTTACATGGGAGCACTCCAACCTGGAAGTTAACAAACCAAAGAATAGATACGCAAATGTGATTGCATACGACCATTCCCGGGTCCTGCTTTTTGCTATTGAAGGTAAGAAACGTATGACATAGCAATCCACAATAATAACATTTCAGAAGGAAAGAAAGTTAAAACTTACAGGAAACTAAAGCCTGATTTGCACAGCACTAATCAGGTGTCCTCAGAGTTGGTCAAAAGCAGAGGATGTTGAGTAACCTCCCAGATGTGGACTAGTTTTCATCAAGGAAAGTCGGTAAATTAAATATGATATGTGATGTTGTGACCAGATAGAGTGCTTTTGTTTATGATTTCTAATCATTGAACCTAATGTAAATAATGTTTACATGTGTAAATAATGGGCACAGTTCTGGGCATGTTTGTTCATCCGGTTTAGAAAATAAAAAGGCTTTTTTATTCTGACAGCCTATCCAGTATATACATCGATAACCAGGGCTGGAAGAATATAGTACATTAGTTTAATTAAAAACCTCATCATACATTGTCATGGATGACTCTGTTGTTATAATTAACATTTACAACAGTATACATTAGAACTGTTTGAAATATATCAGGTTGGTCGGCAGGTTTGGGGTTTGTGTATATTCATTTGGAATGTTTTGGTGTAAATTTCAAGGTTACATTAGTAAAGCCAATATATAATCTCACTTCCTGCATTAAATTCGAATTCCTAAATAAAGCTACCAGGAGCTTAATATAATATGAGTTAACCTAGTCATTTAATTCTGAGATAAAATATCTTGACTAATAAATATAATTGACTTGATGCTATTTTTCATTAGTGACTACCAAAGAAAGTAAAACATATTAAAATATTTTATTAATCTAGGTATTAAGGTATTTATAAGATTAAAAGATTCTGTCTGTCTGGTGTGTGTGAAAGTGTGTGAAAAATGTGTTTGTTTCAATATTACCAAATAAACCAATTGTCTTTCCAGTCCACAATCAGTCACTTGGCCTTTTGTTTTAATTTCAAAATGTACTATATAGTTTAAATACAGTGTGTGGCTATTGGTAGGGAAAACTTACACAGTTCCAGTATGAGCCAAAGAAAGTACAGAAAATTAACACATTTCTCTAGAAAGTTCTTTAGTAGTCTGCGATTAGTCATTTAGTGAACCATATAGCTTTTCAATAGAATGTTTCCCGAAAAGAAAATCTGTCCAAAACAGATACCTCTAATAAAAAGAGACAATCAATTTCTAAAAGGAATTCCTTAAAACTATTAGATACATGTTAACACACAATAACTACATCAAGTAAGTAAAGACCAGAAGAAAGCAAGTCTCTAACATTAACATTCTTTAACGTCAACATTAACACAACAGGATTAAAAAAAAGGAAAGCTTGCTTTTTTTCCCAAAATTTTAATAAATTATAATTAAGGCTACGATTTTGGCACGGAGGTTACAGAAATCGTGAAAATCATGAATTCGAAAAAGTCAGTGAAATCTTGGAAATTAATGTAAAAACACTTCTGATTAGGCACTTTCTTTATTTCCTTTAAAACATGCAGCATCATGCACTGAAAATATAAATCTGCGAGTGTCTGTAAATTGTTTGATTGTTTCACGCAGCATTTACATGTAGCTATATAGGTCAGCGAATGAGATCGCCGAGCGAGCATGCATGTAAACCCGTGACAGCTAAAATGCAAAAAAATTGTGAGAGAGCTGTTTTCTGTAAAGACAGAAGAGCAAATGCACCGGAGAACAGAAGTTTACCAACTTACAGTGGCTTTCTTTACAACATGCTGTTTGTTTTTTGTTGCAGATGAATGAGATACATCAGGCGCAGACAGCTAAAAGCTGTGCCGCTTTACTGTTTGCTGTACGGGACGCGTTGTGTTACAGCTCTTTTGACTGGTCGCAGCTGTTGTTCATATAAATACAATGCTTTAAATACAATCTGCATTCGCTTAATTGGATACATTTATGTTTAAGTTGATGCGCTGAGTTTGTACATCCATACAACAAGATAAAAAAAATCAAAAGCGACGTCGTTGCTCCGTCCTCTAAACCAAGACAGAGCCCGAAAGGGAGAATTTCAAACATTATTTAGAGAGATGCGGGTATTTGATAGTGAGATATTTTTGGTGTTTTAGAATGACAGATGAAAGGTTTGATGATCTGTTAATGCTGTATGCCTTTCCAAAAAAGACGCACATTTAAAGATTGTAGTTTACGTACTTCCGACTTTTCTCACAGGGTCAGAGACCCTCGACTCCGACCAGAAGTGATGTCTGAGGCTGAAGTATGTACTGTACGTTTTCTAATCTAAAGTAACATTTAAACTGGTCAGCAGTCAAAAGCAATAGTCTTTATGTTATTGGTTTTGGTGTACTATTTAAAAGTTCTTGTGTATGTTGATTTAGCTAAAACTACATTATTTGCTGAACTGTGAATTCTTGGTTTTTGTACTCAAAATTACCATGCCAAAATCATAGTCTTAATTATAATGCATAGTCCTGCTCTTGTCTGATGGTATTTCTTGTTAATAGCTCTGTTTCTACCTGGTATTTTAAAATATGAATAGTACATAAACAATAATAATAGTAAAACATATATACTTATTAGGGGCTGGACCAAATCAAAGTTAACACTTCGCGAACGAGGATGCGAAAGCATTCGCGGTAATAAAAATTCCAAGCGAAATCTCATGGAACCAAAACAAGCCCTTTTCGCCCTTCAGAAAGCAGCTATCCCTTGTTGACTACAAGTGGGTTGAGAAGGGGGAGTGGTTTGCTATCGCCCAACCAAATCTACTCAATTCCAGCTATAAATCACATTGCAAGACTTTCGCAGGACCGGATTTTATAGTCAACGTCAACGTTGTCGAAAGCTATCGCCTATTAACCCTTTGAGTAGTACGAACTTACCGGTACGTTCACTACTCTTTGGTCCCCAGGGAGTATGAACGTTACCGGTATGTTCTGCAACTTTAAACTTGAATTACTGAGCCTACAAAACTCCTGATGATAAGATATTGTAGCACTAGGTTTCTGTAACACCTTTTATTGGTCTCTTGCGCCCGCTGCCAGATATTGACTGAATTACATACAATAAACCATCACAAAAATGCCAGCGATGTTTGTAAACTGGCGAAAATTGTTCAGTGAGAAAGAAGTATTAGAAATAATACTGAATTCAGATTCCAATTAAAATTCAAATACATACAATTCTTCACCTGAATTGGATGTCAGTGAGTGTGTCAGTGATGACATAAGTGAAGAATATTTACCATCAACATCAAGTGACAGGCGTCCAAACGAAGAGGCGACACTGCTCCATGCTTCAAGGAGTATTCGTGTCTCTCTCTCTCTCTCTCTCTCTCTCTCTCTCTCTCTCTCTCTCTCTCTCGCTCGCTCTCTCCCTCTAGATCAGCCTTTTGTTTCTGTTGTTAAGGACGTGTTGTTGTGGCTGTTCCACCCTGTTGTTTTTTTGTTATTTTTTAGTCAAAACATTTCCCTATGACAAAATAAAACATTATATTTATTTGTTTTATTTATTTATGGTAAAAATGATTTGTCTGTATTTCGTCAGTATTCATTACATACATACAAACATACAGCTTTCGGCTTGTTTGTACGCTGTACTCGTAATAATCAAGCGCATGCAGTAGACAGAAAAAAAAAACTCACTCAAATTCTCAGCATGTAAGAACAAGCCCACCATTCCAGTACAAGGGAGCACACATTTTATTATACCGTGTCAGCATGCCAAGTGGTCCCCTCGAAATGTATAAATCCGTGTAGATAACAAAATGACTTAATACCTATAATGGTAGCCTAACTGTCATCTCAGAATCTCAGAATTTTTTTAATTTGCTTTGGGTTTTCGACAGAAGTAGTAGTAATAATAATAATAATAATAATAATAATAATAATAATAATAATAATAATAATAATAATAATAATATTATTAATAACTAGATGGTAACTTTACAAGTAAAGTTGTGGGGCTTGCTTTAGGGAAAGTGGTCAAAATTTCAGTTGTTTATAAAAAGTTAGAGAAAATGTAGTTGGTGCGGTTACTAAAACAGCTGTACCACTTGATTTGGTCAAAGTTATTTCTGTTTTGATATCATATTTGAATAGCAGAGAAGTAGAGGAAGATGTCATACCCTCTAACTTTTTGTCTAGCTTGTTGGGAAAGTGGTCAAAATGTCAGTTGTTTATGAAAAGTTAGAGAAAATTTAGTTGATGCGGTTACTAAAACAGCTGTACCTCTTGATTGGTAAAAGTTATATCTGTTTTTATTTCAGATTTGAATAGCAGAGAAGTAGAGGACGATTCCATATGCTCTAACTTTTTGTCTTACTTGTTGGGAAAGTGGTCAAAGTAGCTGATTTGTGCAAAAGTTACATCGTTTACAGTAAATAGAATGTTGGAAGTCTGGGAGTTTTTAAGCAATGGGGAGCTTTAGAATGTTGAAAAAAGTCCCATTAAAGTAAATGAAAAAAAGGACAAAAAGCTTAATAGTTTAAAAAGTATTAAAGATATCAAAAAGTTGTATACAAGCACACTATTCCAGACCGGTCTACACGTTTTAAAGTTTGAACGGCGTTTCTAGCTTAAACGGTGTAAGAGGAGTAGCGTGCCAAAGAAGAAGAAGAAGTATGTCGAAGATTTAAAGTGGGGACTCTTGCTTCGCAAGCCACACTAATAAAATACAACTATCCGACTCTGTTAGTTTAAAAAATAAAATAAAATAATCTGCAATCGGCCTTGTGCACAACAGGGCTCTGGGCAGCACTTTGCCAGTCGGGTATGAGGATGCTGGCATTGCATGGTGCTGACACAAGCCAGGGCACAGTATGGATTTTTACAACAATCGTGAAAACAATGTGACCGAACAATGCAGCACGATGCTGCAGACGTTGTGGAAACGAGGTAATTGCCAAGTGTGTGTGTGTGTGTGTGTGTGTTTTTTTCTTTCAAACTTGCGTCCATATTTTATGGTCTATTATTATTATTATTATTATTATTATTATTATTATTATTATTATTATTATTTTTATTATTACTACTACTAGTCGTAGTTGTATGTAATAGCATTCATTGATATTCAAATGAAACAGTAGTACAACACAGATTTCTTTTTTCTGCCCTGGCTGTCTTCGCCTGCCTTTTCGCATGTTACCGCCTCGTTTCCGCCCCTTCAAAAATGTCACAGATACCAGCTGTTTTCATACCAGCTGTTTTCATGTTGCTTTTGGCGGTCCCTCCTACTCCTGTGAAACTTCTCTCCACCCCTTTTGTGGATTGGAAATGGCTAGTTTTGGTTTTGGGATACAGAAAATGCAATATGGAAACTAGCGAGATTATCGCATAAACACTCTTTCGCAAGAGCAATCGGGGTTTGATTTGGTCCAGCCCTAGGTCTTCAAAATTAAATAAATAACAGCAAATAAACATGAAATTACTACAAATGTATTTATGGCACTGTGGCAAAGTGGCTGAGTGGATGCAGGTGCAGGGGTGATGCAGTGTGATAATGAAACACAGAGATTTGTAATCCTGTTTGGAAAGGACTTTATTTTCTTTTTATCCAAGTCTGGTGACCAAAACAATAACCCCCCGGCAATACACAACAATGTGTACAGCACGGGGTAGACAATAACAGGATTACAGTCCCAAATAATAAACACAATATCTGACCCACAATAATACTAACACGGTCACCAGTCCTGGGTGTGTGCAGTAGTCCTCGTGGAAGTGGATACAAGTTTATTTAGAGACAGTGGTGAAGTGATGTTCCGGCTTAGTGCTGGCCCTTGGCGACAGCTCTGGAATTGTGTTTAGCCGTCTAGTAATATAACAAACAAGACAATTATAAACAAACAAAACACAACACTCACGATACTGTTTCTCACAGGGTCTCTTTCAGTCCTTCTGGGTTCTATTGTAAACCAAACCAAATGCGAAGGAACAGATTGCGATTCTCCGTCCCCTTTTATGCCATCACACATGACCCCTTGGTAAACGAGTGCAACCGCCTCTCTAATCTGCGGCTGCCACGTCGTTTCCCTTCCGGGTCAATGCGTTATTGCAACGGAGTCTCGCCCCCTTCCCAGACTGGCTCACTTCCCTTGAACCCTGGGAAAGAACTGTCAGCCCGTCCAGAGAACTCTGTTCTTACTGCTTAGCGCCCTCACAGGTCGGGAGGGAGATTTACAACCAAGAATCATTGTATTTCTGTCACAGGCACTTACTGTTTTAGCCCTGCCCGCTTTCCATATCCTTCCCTACAACACACCACAAAAATACCCTTTGACACTCATTTTACCCTTTTTTCTGTTGTTAAATAGCTTTACTTTATAAGGGGAAATTTTTCAGAAGCTTTTGAGATAAAGGGGTTAATGAATGTTAGAAAACATGGTTCGAGAATTGATTAGCAGTTTGCTACGCATGTGGACTGGCAGAGCTATACTGGTGTTCTTTTCTGAAAAGAGACTAATATTGCAGATAGCAGACTGTTTGGTTCAAATTGCATGTACTGCTAACAATTGATAAGAGACCTTGCGTCTACAAGCTTCTTGTCCAACATTGACTGCAAGCTAACAAGGTAACAATGTTGTGGACCAGAAGGGGCCAGGCTCTAAGACCTTTGGGAATACAAAGCATAAAGGAGCTAAAAGGCTCCCAGGGACTGCCGTTGGACCCACAGGTTCACAGGGAGAATAAGAGATAATGCCACTGGACTCAAAGGGTCTCAGGCAAAACGGAGAGATAGGAACAAGGAAGATGACAAAAACCAGATGTATGGACCTTTTTGGGGCACCACCAGGGGTCTGAAGAATGCACTGAGTTCAGAGGTCGTCACACTAGATTACACACACAGACACACACACACACACACACACACACAAAATTAAATATATGGTAACAGAATAATGTGTTGTACCTTTTCTGTCAGAGAAAGAGGAGGAGAGAGACACCTATGCAGAAGGGTATTTAATGTCATGTAAAAGATGTAACAACTGGTAATCGGTTCTATACTTGGACTGGTTTCCCTGCATGTATGAAATAAACTTAACACTGATTAAGAAATGGCGTCTGTGCAGTTTCTTAAGAAACATCGATACTCACGTTTTAAGTTACATCAATGAAGAGGGGTATAATGTGTATTATTGAGCTGCCTTGGGTTACATCCATTGTATAACATGTGCCTCTTGTATACTACAGTATTATTCTTACTGTAAAGAATACTACTATCACTTTGCCAAAATTTGTAAAAAGGTCTTAATATTTTCCAAAAATACCTCTGAATGTATGGCAGGGTGTTTGAAGCATGGAAACAAATTGTAATCGATGAATATACAGGCATCCACCTATTCAGTGCTAATAGTCAAAAAGGTGTTTCTTTCTCTAAATGCTATTTAGAGGTATGATGGTTACAATGAACTTTTCAGTGTTGTCTTTTGGGCAGACTAAGGTTTAAAACGGTATGAGATTGAGCATGGAAGGAAGTACGTAATTTGTTATCCATTGCCAAGCATATTTAGCAACAATGCTGTAAATTTAAAAAGCATACATACTTTGGTTTTCTCATGAAATCAGTTACCTGCAAAAGGGAACGTTAGAGCTCAGGCAGTGGGCGGATGTGCAGTCCATGCAGATGAGACTTATCTTTGCAGACCATGTGTGAAAGCTGCTCACAGCTGACAGTCCTGCAGCATTCACTTGCTGACAGCCTGACTTCTCACAAGATTGAAAAGGACCAACTGCTTTCATTTTAAAAGAAGCCAAAAACACACACACACGCACACACACATACACTGGCAAACAAGGGTTTTTCAGAGTTAATTTATTTTCCAAAATGAAGTGACACAAATTAAATGTATTCATTTGGTGGAACCTTGATTTTGAAACAGACACTAAGAATTTTTAGGGTTTCTTGGTCATTTGAGAGAAGATGGTCCATCACCACTCCTAAACTTCAGGCCTCCTTGTTATTACACAAAACGTAGGAACCACCAGAAATTAATTTTGTTTTAAATTTTTTATAGAAAACTTCCGAGTAGAGTAATGTACTCTGGTGCTTGTTGAAAATGAGATTGCTTGTAAGATTGAAGTACTTGCTAAAGGCATGTCTGAACCCATCAGCTATCGGGATTAGTGACTTTAGAGACCATAAAATTGAAGAGAAAATCAACAAGTTATGATGGACTATGTGCCTTAAAATAAAACCTAGAAACACCGTTGCTGTTTGCCTTAAGGAAGCATAAGCTCTAGTATACGTCAATGGTGGGTTTAAAAATGAGTCTCTTACAGTGTACAATACTAAAGGGATTTATAATGCACCTTCCATGAAACATTTCAAAGCGGTGTATATATATAATAAATAAACTAAAATGTATTGTCAAACAAATAGGCTTTTAATCCGGATTTAAAAATTGGCACTGATGCCAAGTCCCTGATATGTTTTGGCAGAGAATTCCATAAATAGGGAGCACAGTACCTCAATGAGCTGAGCCTACGGGATGGTCAATATCCCTGCTGTAGAAGAACTTAGAGAATGGACTGGAATGTATTCAGACAACTGAGGAGCTGGTCCATGAAGGATCTTATAGGTCAACAACAGGATCTTAAAATCAATCCAAAACTAAACAGGCAGCCAATGAAGGCCTCTCAAGACCGGTGAAAAATGCTCTGTCAAGACTAGTCGAGGAATTTGGTCCAGTGATCAGCGAGTTACAATAATCCAGTCACGAAAAAAGAAACATATAAACCAGAGTTTCAGCAGGGCCTTGGTCTAAAACATTTCTTAGGCTACCCATATTCAACTATATATGGCAACTGTATATTCTGGAACATATTCTTTAGCTATATCCATGATATAGAGTTAGGGTTAGGGTAAGAACATATTCTTTAGATATATTCATGATACAGAGTGGAACATTTTGAAATACTAAAATACATTTTAAAGATTCAATTACTAGTGTTTAGACGGTAAGACATTGAGCAAGACCTATAGTTGAAACTTTGTCATTGAATCTACAATGTTTCTTTCAGTATTTCTAAATCTATGTATGATATATTTTCATCATGGTTTACGTTTAGAATATAGAATATAACATTTAAAATTATATATATATTATTTTTTTTTTCACATTATGAACATCTCCTTTTTTGTAGGTATTCCTGGCAGTGATTATGTCAATTCCAACTACATTGATGGCTACAGAAAGCAGAATGCCTACATTGCAACACAAGGTCCCCTCCCAGAGACATTTGGTGACTTTTGGAGAATGATTTGGGAGCAACGCAGTGCCAATGTTGTCATGATGACTAAGCTGGAAGAAAGATCAAGGGTATGTTAATAATCATTCCATACTTTATTAATAATTAGTTTGATATTGTAAAGCAAAGGAAAAGATTAAGGGGAAAATGAATGAGACTATTGACTATCAGCTTTTGGAGCGTAGTATTTCAGACAAATTCCTTCCCATGAAGCAACTAGCTGGCATCTTTTATTCCACCCGTCTTTTACAACAGTAACAGCACTATTATGTCAGACTATGCTGATGAAATAAAAGGTGCATAAAAATGTGCATTTAATATGGAAACACTCAGAAGTCATGATGAATAAATAAAACAAAGAATGCACTGTTTGGTAAACATTAATACTCTGCTTTTGTGAAAAACAATAAATTAAATGACACTGAATCATTTAGTCTTTAGATAGTACCAACCAAATAGATTTCTTGGATTATAGATTTTGATTATCAAAATAATTCAAACTTTGTATTTGTGTTGTGTTATTATGACATTTTGGCTTCCATTAGTCATTTGTCATCATATGAAAATATCATTACCTCTATTTCCAACTTCTATCACTCAAGAGAGGTTTCATTTTGAACAGAAATGGACAGTCTTAGGTTCTGCTTTAAGGGTCAATCCCTGCTCTCACAATATCAACAACCCCAAACATCATCCATGCTTCATACCGTTTTCTTGTAGACTGATGTTGTAAATATTAAGAATTAAGAATATGTGCAGACTGTGGTCTTACAGTTCTTTTAAAAAATAAACATACTTGTGTGTCTTTTATGTGCTTTTTTAAGTTTAATAGTATAGGTGATGTATTGTAATGCAAATATAGATTTTTTTTTAATGTAACTTCTTAACTTGTTATTTCCACTGGGTAACAAAGCAATAATACTGTAATGGAACAGTATGTTATTGGTGATTCACTGGGCAACAACACTATATAATCATAATAAGCTTTTATGATGTGATTGGAGAAGTGCAGTTAAGTTTGTAATTATAGACTCACTTAGGTCTATAAATATTACTCTGTGTATGAGTTAATGTTGTAAGCTGATCTCTTAAAATATGAAGCTGCTTAAAAGAGTGAAATAACCAGTTATTGTCATCTATACAACCTGTATGTATTCATGTTGTATTTAAAGAAGCAATGATTTGCTTTTAACACAACAGGGTTGTGCAGTAGGATATGTAAATAAGATGCTGTTATAGAAGGAGATGCATATTAAGAAATTCAGAACGTTACATTATTACCTAGGAATTCAATTTTTCTTGTATGGCTGTTTCCTTTCCTCATTTCTTTTCAGAATGATGTAATCCAATCTTCTGTTGCAGGTTAAGTGTGACCAGTACTGGCCCACAAGAGGAACTGAAACCTATGGTTTAATCCAAGTGACATTACTGGATACGGTAGAACTGGCAACCTACTGTGTTAGGACATTTGCACTTTATAAGGTGAGGTTTAGGTGTAGCATTATGAAACTAGTAACTGATACAGCAAGCTGACAAGACAGCTAAGACACTAGCAAGGCCATGTCCCTAGTATTTCCTCTGAATGTCTTTTTTTCTTGACTGTGTGAACTGTGTAGATCTCAAATCTGAGAATGAATCTACTTACAATATTGTGATGTCAGTCTGCAAGTGCTTTTCTCCTCATACATACATAGTTTTAACAATAACTCATTATAATAAACAACCAATAGCCTTACATACACTTGTTAGTGTTACATTAATCCATATTATTTTAGTCCATTCATATGACTGACCAATGTTTACATTGGCCAAGTCAAGCCAACTGAATCTGATTGTTATCCAGTGCCACTGGTCTCACCAGTACCAAGGTTACAATTATTATTTACATAATAAATTAAGTATGAACTAAATCCAGAACACTCATTTGACCATGCTTACCCCCTGAATCGAATGCAGACCCTTTTAAAATCCAATGTTAACCTTTTACCAGTTAAGAATAATGGATTTGAAAGCAGAAAAAGAAAGACATTTGAAAGCTAAGACTCCCTATAACAGCAGTGTGGAGTAGTGGATAGGGCGCTGGACTCTTGACCGGAGGGTCGTGGGTTCAATCCCAGGTGGTGGACACTGCTGCTGTACCCTTGAGCAAGGTACTTCACCTAGATTGCTCCAGTAAAAACCCAACTGTATAAATGGGTAATTGTATGTAAAAATAATGTGATATCTTGTAACAATTGTAAGTCGCCCTGGATAAGGGCGTCTGCTAAGAAATAAATAATAATAATAATAATTATTAAGATATGAGATGTTATAATTGTGGATACGTATCATGCAGTAATTTGTTGCAAAGTAATATATATATATATATATATATATATATATATATATATATATATATATATATATATATATATATATATAATTTGTGTGTGTGTTTTATGACAGAATGGTTCTAGTGAAAAGAGAGAAGTGCGACAATTCCAGTTTACAGCCTGGCCAGACCACGGTGTCCCTGAACATCCCACACCATTCCTAGCCTTTTTACGTCGAGTCAAAGCCTGTAACCCGCCAGATGCTGGGCCAATGGTTGTACACTGCAGGTAAGCACTCACTCTTAACTTATCCTAAGACCTTTATTTGAACCTACAGTATTTCTTTAATTTCTAGGACGTCGTGTTTTAATACTGTCGCACTATTGTACTATATTGACATGCTAAAATGTTGGGTTGTGCCGACGAACACCTATTCATACTTGTGCACAAAGTTGTCATAATCATACAGGTACCTGTGCTAGAACTGGAAATTACGTAAAATGAATTTCTGGCACTCAAGGAGTGAACATACAGTTTTATATTGTCTTTTTTTAAATCATTTTTAGGAGTTTTGGAACTGTTACCCATTATTACTTTTTTACTTGGCACACACCTATTAAAAAGTGAGTTTTGATTTAGAACAACATGTTGTGCATTGGTCGACTTGTATTGTTAGAGGACTCGTCAAAGGTCAACACAATCCTCATTAAAACAAACAAACAAATTAAAGGTCGCTACGATGCTAGCTACCGCAAGAGGATGGTTACAAGTTGAAATTCTTTTTGGGGATAACATTGACATACTAGTACTACACCTACTACTCGGGGACAGTGTGTGTGATTGATGGGCGGATTGATGGAGTGCTGAACTTAAATTGAGACCTACTGTAAATGTTGTGGATGCAGAAGATGCCAAGGTATTTGGTGAATAGTAAAAGGAGCATCAATCATGGGTTTCCATGCGAGTCAATTTACAGGTGAAATGGCGATGCGCGTGCACGTTTGGGAGAATTAATCAGGTTTGTGGCCCAGTTTCGCATGGAAACCTGCATTTCATGTGTAAATGTTAATGAGCGTGTTTATCCTTAACTATAAATACTGCAAGGGAGCAGGTCAGTTGATACTGTGGATTCCAAGATGGCAGAAAGTAGTGGCTGATGGCCGATTTTATGGTTAGCAGTGGTGTAGTTCATCTTAAAGATAATGCGGGTGGCTTTTTTTATTATTGTTTTTTGCTGTGTCTGGTCTGTCATGTTGTATATCTCTTGTGGGTTTACAGTTCTGAATAAAACCACTTACCATGAACTGTGTTATGCCCTTGTTATAATATTAAAGCAGCTGTTTCAGAATACCCTTGCTGTAAACTACACTATAGTTAAACAGTGAGCTGCTTAAATGTCTAACTGAATTAATTCCCGTCCTTTTTTTTATCCCAGCTACACGTGTCTGCCCTCCATGTTAATAAATATAGTTGGTGAACTGGATGTCATGAGCCAGCTCGATCGCCCAAAACAGCGCAACAACATCCAACAAGTTGTTGATGCCCTCTCAGAACTGACCAAATACAATTGAAAATGAACATATTGATTGTGTTTTAATTGTTTGTGTCATTAATATTTAACACAACAGCAAATCAAACACAATTTAAAAGAATGGAGAGAATCTCTGACAGCACGAACCTCCTCAGATCGCTGCTGTCCAATTGAAACTGGCGGCTGAGGTAACCTTCACAATTGCCAAGTCCGCTTACAGGATTGGGCTTGTTTTTTGAGAGTCGCAGGTTTACATTTGAAAAAACACCCATACTCTAACATGGTTTGCGTGCTTTGGGCTTGTTTTGAAAGGCAGTGCTGCTTTTTTTTCTCTTGAGACTTGGCAACACTGGTAACCTTCCCTGTCTGTCTCACAGGCAACAACAATTCCACCTCATTTTGTTGTTGACAAGAGTTTGTGCAGGATACAGCAGGCAGTGGCAATTCTGGGAATTAACTAATGCTGCACTTCAGTCCATTTCATCAGTATCCGCCACCTCCCTTTCAAGTGCCCACTACTCGTATTTGCCCAAGCATGGTGTTGAATGCCTCAGCATCTGTCAGCTGTCCGGACAAGTAGGGTTTCTAAGCCAGGGTAATATACAGAACATCACCTGATCCCCTATATGCTGTATTGCCTGAATTAAATGGATGTATATATATATATATATATATATATATATATATATATATATATATATATATATATATATATATAACATCTCCGCCGGTTTTCAGCCATGGTGGTCTGCAAAACCTGTTGTTCAGTTTAATTTTATACCTCGAGTTCATTTTTAATTTATGAGTCGTAAGATAAATTAGTTGAAACAATATTCACTACTAATAACACCCCACTTATGACATTTGAAAAACAATTTGGGCAAGAGCAGTAAAACACATTATTAACCAACCAGGCACAAGGTATTTTGCTTTATTCCAACAGCTTAGATTCACACGTGTACCAGTTCTCTGTACATGGAAAACACATTTTCACAAAATGTCACTAGTAATCTTCAAAAACAGCACGAGTACTTTACGCGTAGCTCATTTACATATCAACCCCCACCTTTCCCATTTATTTGCATGACGTTGAGTGAAAAGCCCAGTCTACTCGAGAGAAATAAACTGAGCGAACGGAAACCCAAAAAAAGCATTTTTCTCATATGAATGTCTTGAGTTAAAAAAAAAAAAAAAACTAGCATGGAAACCCCATGAATGTCCATGTGCTGGGCAAGCTGAAATGATTTACCTTTGCATGTTAAGCAGAAACCCTTTGGAAACTAGTTAGAAAGCACTGAGCTTCCCCAGAATAAATATCATAAATAAATAAAGCAATTAACACAACCTGCATAGCAAATATATGGTTTGATTACCCACATGGAGAAGTGTGGTACACAGCAAACAGAGAGGGAAGCAGCCTCCTGCCATTAAGTCCAGCAAATTGCTGCTATAGCTGCAGAAAATATCTGCAGTGATTTGAGTGTGCAAAATTCAGGAATTAATACTGTTCTGCAGAGAGGCATTTAATTCCATGCCAAAACAAATAAAGCAATGTGAAGCTGAAAGTACTGTAGATCTGTTGAGACCTCTAGAGTTGCAGGAGCACTGTACGCTGATGGAATTACAGTGACCTTGAGGAATTCTACATTTAATGGGATATTTTTGCTGTGCAATGTGTTTGTTGATGTTTAAATTTAATTTTCAAATAGAAAAAGGGAATAACACAGTTTTTTTTTTTTTTTTTTTAAGAATATGTAAAATAACATTGAATTTAAATAATGTTAAATAGAAATCAAGTCGGAAACTAAAGAAAAAAAAAGAAAAATCTTACAGATAGAAATCATACCTCAAATCATATAGTGTTTACCAAAAAGACAATGACCTCTGTGATTTATTATTTAAATTGTCATGTTATACCATACACATCTGTTTCAGTTAACACAGTTTTGTGTAATGAGTAATCAGTAATGAGACTATACTAATACACTTGGATGACTACCTGTGTATAATGCATTTTGTACTTGGTGTGTATTAAATAAACAGATAAGAAGGTTGCAGCATCTGGAAGATTTCAAAGTAGTTAAAGATAGTTAACTAGTTTGCACATTGTCTTGGATTTCTTAACAGCTGTTGTGACTATATAAGTTGATGTTGTTAGGATCTCCCATGGGATCTCACGTCATGTACTCACAGGTGTACATTATTACTTAGATGGGAAAATAAAACAGCTGTGTTTGAGTGTAATTGTATTATATACTTTGGGCTTTGGGTTCGTTGGAACAGCTATAGAATGATATACTAATTGATTCCAATAAACTTCACTGTTACACACATCATGTGTTTAAAAATGCATTGTATACAGCATTAATATAGCATTTAAATGTCAAGGCCACACTAACTTACTTTGCATAAAACATTTTCTAAACAAAGTTTCTAAAGCAGAAGAAAGGCAGATAAAAATCATATGCATAAAAACCCACATGCACTCCCAAGAATACCACTCCACTGCTGAACAAGCACTTTCTTTTTTGATGTTGTTGCTTTGATGGAGGCCATTTTCATTTGTTGGGCCCGACTTTATTTAATACATATCTCAGAAACTTCAACACTGTGCTTCCCGTGATAAACGAGTGCTGTACGAAAATGAAGGGTGTAAATAACTCCAGTCTTTCACGTTCCATTGGCTCCCACATTATACTCCAAATCATACACATCAATGCGCTACTGCAATATGACTGGATATGACACATGTCAATGAACTGAGATCTGGTCATGTGAACACAATCCCTGCCAGGCAGTGCAGTGCACGAGGGTCAGCAGCCGCTAGAGAGAGAGAGAGAGAGAAAAAAAAAGAAACAGTATAGTCATATAGAGACTATTGGCATGTATGATAAACACACACTTAGAACTATTTTTTTCAGTCCTTGCTGTGAATGTATCCGCCTTGCATGTGGATGTTGTTCATTACAATAATACAATAAAGAGAAATTCACTTAAAATTAGATGTGGGAGCAACATACAGATATTAACTTTACAACACAATACAACAACTAAAATAATAAGTGATACAGTATGGTTTTATTGCACATTTGTCCTTTAAAAAAAATACATTCAAATCATGCAGGAGGCTGTTTAACCATCTGTTTTTATTCTGAGTGCCAAGCTATTATTTTTCAGCTTGTTTTGCTATATTAATCTAGTTATTTGTCACATTATTCTTGAAAGAAAAATAAGTGCTTACAGCTGAGTCTGCTATGGAAAAAGTAATTAAGTTACCTACAAGTCAACAGCTGTTTGAGATGAGCTCTGAATCTGAATTAGTTTTGAGAAAAATAATTCAGCTATATGTAGGAAATTTGACAATATTTTCATAGTCTTACAGCTAAAATTTGGACTGCAGGGAATACTGAATTTCCTTCAAGGCATACAAGGCAAGGTACTTTAATTCCCAAATACTTTTTTTATGACAAAGGGCAGAGAGACTAGAACACATGTGGCTTGCACAGATTCCATATAGTTTAGAGTTAGATGATTCTGAGTTGCCTTAAATGCAGCAGAGCCAAGGTTTAAAAAGTAATTTGATGTGAGAATCAGGCAAGAGTGTGACAAGCCATATGGATCTCATCATGAAACACTTGGTTGATGATGTAACTGTCACATGATCGTCAATTAATTGAAATTTCTTGGATACCATTCGCACAGCTTGGCTTCTTTTTTTTTTTTTTAGAATCAGTTTCTGCTGCTTAGATTACATAAGGTGACCATATGGCTCTGTGTTCAGCGGGACAGTTTGGGATAGTTCAGGCTTTTCAACTCACAACCCAATGCATTCTGGTAAGTGTAGTCCTGCTTCTCTTAAAGGCAAGTATGGTACCGGATACAGGTAAAACGTACCAGAATGCATTGAGTTGAAAAGCCTGAACTATCCGAAACTGTCCTGCTGAACACAGAGTCATATGGTCCTTAAAACTGCGATTATATTTTTTGGTAAAGTTTGCATTTATGGTCAACTGTATATCTAAACATGTTAGTTCTTACATTTGAATTCATTTTAATAACCAGTTTTCATAGGTTATGAAAATAAGTAAGAACTGCAGAGGAGGGAGTTAAGTTTATGTTTAGTAACTATCTTGACCAAACAAAAATTATGTATGATTTACATGAAACTCCCTAAAACAGTTGTGCTGTGATGTTTTATTTATTATTATTATTATTATTATTATTATTATTATTATTATTATTATTATTATTATTATTATTTTTAACAAGACAGTAAAATTATACATTCAGGCCCATATTCAAAACACCATCTCCTTTATCTTGCAAGTAATAGTGTTTAACATGACAGTATTTCATCAGTTGATGCATAAGTGCCATCTACCGTCCAAAAACATCACTCATAGCGATGTTAGAATAACATGGCTTTAGAGACCAATTTTCTCATTATCATATTATTCGTCTTTTTCATAAATCTGTATTATGCCGTTAATTAACCATTACCGGCATCATAATGAACAAGTGCCTGAGACCAGGTGGAGAATGAGCTGTGTCCTAACGGTATAATTTCCAAACATAATTTCTGTGTTTAAAAACATGTATTTAAGCCAATAGTAATAATAAAAAAGTAATTATCCAATAATTATGTAATTTAAGTATTTAGTTATTTGAAACGCATACATTAAATTGCATTGTTAACTCGTCTGAACAGGATAGGCTATTCGTTGCTGTAAGTGGAGACAATGGCAGGCTTTGGCTTGCTTAAGTGGGCTGTACATCTTGGAAGATGATCTAGAACAGTGAAAAAACCCAGCAGATCTGACCCTCTGGATGACTCTGATAATGTGATTCGTAGCAGGTATCCACTTAAGAGGAGCACAGTTATTCACCCCTGGGGAGAACTAGAACATGAACTGAAGAGAAACTTCTAGAAACAAGGCTGTTCCCATATTAATGAAAGTTACAAACTCACTGCATAATTTGGATTCTGATGTGAGCGAGTTTTTGCAGGTTATTATATTGATCCCTGTCCGTGCACACAAAGCTGGTTGTAATTAGCTTTACATATTTCCATTGCATTCCATCTACAGATAGAGGCAGCTCAAGTCAATTTAAAGTCAATTATATTGTATTACAAGTCCCCCAACACGTACGTGTGTTTACTATTTATATTGAAAAATACATATTCGTGTCAAACAGGATTGTATTCTTGTAGGTCTAGTTAGATCAAGACGTTGTATTTTAGTAATCCAGATTCACTATGAAACAGAGTAGTGTTGCGGAACAGGCAAGATTTTTCAATCTAGCTGTATTTATTTATTTTAGTTTAAAAGAAGCTTTTTATATGGTAAGGTGTACTGTATAAGAAACCGATTTTAGATGTATTATTATTGTATGTACTGTATTTGAATGAATTGTGCAGGTATTTGCAAACTGAGGGAATACAGTTACATATATTTTTCTTATTTTTCGGCATTTAACAGTAAATTGTATTTTAAGGGAACTGTGCAGTGCTGTCTTGCTGTGCCATTTGTCATTCAAATGAAAGTTTTGAACATATGAGAAAAATAACCGGAGCTTGCTGATGCTCCAGTGCCTTCTATACTTTCTTGTGCGCTGGAAAGGAAACGGGTGATAGCATTAGAGGATCCTTTTTTTGTCAACCAAAACTAAAATATCATGAACTGTGTTTCCTGACATGTCCCATAGCCATAACGTGATGGTGTAAACACATGGTGTATGCCACTGACATCTTAAGTAGGGGACAGTGGTGTAAATAATGCCACTGTTTTAAATATTAAAATAGGGATAAACTTGCAATTTTAAATAGTCACTACAGAAGCTAATACAGCTCCCTTTCTTAATGATGTAAACTATAAGAGTATTTAATTCCGCAACCGTTTAGATCAATTATAGCCCCCTGTATATTTTAGACCAGTTTATCTCAAGGGTTATCACTCAGTTAGGTTCTTATACCTCAGATCAAATGAAGCCTGAAAATCTTGTAACTACAGCATTGTACTCTGCCAGGATCACGAAGTATCAAGTCTAGAACCATGTTAAAATAGTAACAAATTGTTCAGTTAGTGCCAACCTTTAAACATAACCATATGAGGATTTCAGTCACAAAATGGCTCCCGCATGTATCTTAATTTTATTCTTGCACGCATATATCACATCATGGGACATTAACCAAATTTCAGCTCAAGGGACCAACTCAGTCATGATTTTATAAATTAAAAACAAATGTTGCGACTGAAAGAAGAATAATGCCAAAAGGCTCGATACCTATTAGGCATGTTTGCTTAATGGATTGGATAACCCATTTAGTTTTAAGCACCTTCCTAAGGACTAAATCTGAGATGTGTTTCAGGAATGGCATAGGAAGAACTCAGCAGGAATGCTAAATGTATATTTTAAATTCCTCTCTCCCAGAGCCAGACATTACAGCATTTGTGGTGTTGTTTTCATTACTTTAAATGAGAGACAACAGGAACATTATGTAATTAAATTATATGACAAAGGTTAAGCAAGGCAAGAATCCATGTATTTACTTAAACTATCATACTGTCAGCTAGCAAGTTTCCTGACGTATACCAGTATAACAATGTGATGTTTAGACCAGAAACAACTGATACCAGTTGGTGGATTTCCTTCTGAAGAGGCATGTTTGTTCCACAAAGCTTTTGTTTTAAAGGGCTGGTGTTTTTTTATTTGTTTGTTTTTTCAGTCCACTGTGAAGCCCAATTTTTCTTTTTTTTAAACAGTCAAATGGATTGTGTCAGAGGTTGGTTACATATCGTCATATAAAACAACAACTCTTAATTGAACTGTATCTAACCTGTTCTTATCCAGTCTGTTTTTTCCAAATATAGATGAAAAAAAAAAAACATGTTTTTAAAATGTTGACGCTGACTGCATCATGATAAACAGCAATGTCCACAGGTCAGCCTCTGAGTATTAATTTGACAGGAAGTTTGATCAGGTGCATTGACATTGTGGTAGTTTTACAACTGTGTACATACCAGTGCTGACATACAAGGATTAAAAAAAGAAGCATTGTTGTTTAACCAGATTGCCATTGAGTCAGTATCCGATTGCAATGTAATGCAAAAATATATTGGTGATAAGTACTAGTAAACTATGGAGGCATTTACATATTTAATGGTGGCAGCCTTACATATTATCAGTGGTGATGCCCAAATATATCTGTATTTAATTGATTGATTAAATACAAATGCCCAAATTGATTTGTGCCTTTTGAGGTAGCTAATCGAATACCATAAGAGCAAAAAAAAACATCTTTGCTAGGCTCAGTTCCCTCCATAGAAGGAGGAGATTTCCCATTATTTGTGCACACTGTGATATGTGTTCTTTACCAGCATTAGTCAGGTTATTGCTTTCTGGAAGGGCATTTTTTATTCACTGCATGCACTATACAGCTTTTAGAAGAAATGAATAAGAAACATTCGACTTCTCATCTGCATATTCTTGCAAGATTAGCTGTATCGCAAGGCAGGAAAAGTCTCAAGTGAGATAGCAAAGTATATATGGTGGAAGATGAACATACAGTACACGTTTTTCAAGGATTGCTTTACACACTGCTGAAAAATGTAAATATTTTCACACTTAAGGATTTGGGTTATACTGTATATATTGAAAATGATTGACCTTTTTTTTCAGTGCTGGCGTTGGCAGAACTGGGTGCTTCATTGTAATAGATGCCATGTTGGAGAGGATAAAACACGAGAAGACTGTAGATATTTATGGCCACGTTACTCTAATGAGAGCTCAGAGGAATTACATGGTTCAGACGGAGGACCAATACATCTTTATCCATGATGCACTGCTGGAAGCGGTGACGTGTGGAACTACAGAAGTGCCAGCCAGAAACCTGTATGCATACATTCAGAAACTGACACAGATAGAATCGGGGGAGAATGTAACTGGAATGGAACTGGAATTTAAGGTAAATCATATATCTGTGCATTGTAGCAAGACAAGCCTTTAATCAATATAAACGAGAAGGCTGTGCAACAGATGGATAATATCGTAGAAAGAGAGTCTATGGAGTGCATTATGTTATCAGCTTTCAAAATAGGAGCTCTGAGAAGACATTTAACAACTGGTAATTATTTGCCATTCTTTTCATGTTTTTTTTTTTTTTCATTGATGCAATTTTAGTGCATCAGTGATTTAATAGATTCCCCCATCACCATGAAACTATGAATGCATTTGAAATATTATTCAGTTTAAAAGACCTTGGTGTATTGGGGGGGTCTGTTTGCTATAATTTTCTAAATGCCCATTATATACTCCAGCACAGTCAGCAGAACAACATTGCATGAGACCATCCCCCCTATGCTTATTATAATGTATATGTTTTACTTTCAATAGCATATGCTATATTGGTCTCAGTAGAGGTTTTCCGGTGATTCAGTATCTATCAAGTGTACAAAAGTGTGTGTGAGTGGGGAGGGGGTGTGCATGTGTGAATGCAAAGATGTGTACATCATGTACAAGTATTGTAAGAGTTGTTACCACTATTTTGAGATTTCTATAGCTGTATATTGATATGTAAATTAGTGCACTAAATGTATTATTCTCTGACCTGCCGTGCTATCATACAATGTTGAATACAGAGAAGTGAGGTATCATTTTAGATTGCATTTCCAAGAAAATAAATGGGTGTGTGTTGTACTGTTGGCTTCTCTTAGTGGTATGTGTTTTGTCCTGTTACAGACTTCTTTTTCTCAGAAGACTGACACAGCAAATGACTAGTAATCCATTTGTCTCCCATTCACCAAACTACTATAGAAAATAATAAGCGGTTTTGTGTTTTGAACGGCGGTGACTGCTGGGAACCTGTAATCTTCTCTGCACTTTTACCCACTCCTCCTATTAAGGAGCTTATTATTAATGACAGGCATGTGTTTATCTTGCAAGAAATGCTTTACATGAAATGCAGATGTGCTAACGTATGTAAGTGTGTGATTTTTAACAAAAATGTGCTTTATCTCTCCCCCACAGCGTTTAGCCAACACTAAAGCTCATACATCACGATTCATTAGTGCCAATCTTCCATGTAACAAATTCAAGAACCGCCTTGTTAATATAATGCCATATGAATCCACAAGAGTATGCCTACAGCCGATCCGAGGGGTAGAAGGCTCGGATTATATAAATGGCAGTTTTATTGATGGATATAGGTAAGGGTTATTAACTACAGTTTTTGAATATGCGGAATGGAGCAGAATCTTTTTAGCCATCTGTAGCTCAATATTAGTTTTGTTAAAGCATAATATATTTCTAATTATAAAGTGTCTGTTTTTAATTCTCATTCTGTAAAGGTGTTATATCTGGTCAAATCTTTCGCGCCCAATGGAAACATACACGGTTTTCATAAAACAGAAGCACATGCTTTCACTAACCTATAGCTGCTGGCAGTGGAAATGTCACTGATATGTACACTTTATGAAGTGGAGAATAGTCATGAAAGTCATGCTTTGTAGTGCACATAGACTATATGACAAAGCTTTGGAAACTTTGCCAATACCAGAGCTAACACCATGCTAAATCTCCAGCATGAAAATGATGTCAATACAATAATATGTGTCTTTTGCATAAACAAGCCTAGAACTGTTCAAAAGAGTAATTGCTTGATTAAAGTCTGTTAATGTTGTTTGCATGTGCAGGCAATCATTACTTTATAAAGATTTTGCAGTGAAAGATTTTTTAATGGTGTTTTCAGGCAGAAATGTACTCTGCAGTTGAAGTGCTGTAAGTGCTTTCATTTTTCTTTTTTCTCTCTCTCATGCTCTTTGCAGACAACAGAAAGCCTACATTGCCACACAGGGACCCTTAGCAGAGACTACAGAGGACTTCTGGAGGATGCTTTGGGAGCACAACTCTACAATTGTTGTCATGCTTACAAAGCTCAGAGAAATGGGGAGGGTATGTGTTGATTATTTCTATTGAATGCAACATTTGCTGATACCCCCTGTTTTACAGGAACTCCTCTTTTATCACAGTCATGCCTCCTAATCCCATAGAAGTAAAGCTAAAGCCTGAAACAGGCAAGCATTTTGACAACAGTTGCAGTACTGTACATTTCATTTCAGAGCTTGTTAAAACTGGTACTGTAAATGCATTCTGCTGGAATCTAGGGGGCAAAAGAAAGATGTATTCTGCCAATTAAAATTGAGTTTCCAAAAATAATTGTGATGGTGGATTGTTCACTGTCAGACACATTGCTAAGAAGGTACTGGTGGCTACTGGTCGGTTACTATTTGCCAGTGTCAGCCTTATTTTATTGTGGTACACCCTATGCTTAAATATATTCATTAGTATGTTAGGTTTAATTTTAATGGTTACATATCAGAATTGTACATCTTTTGAAAAAACAGTGTTATTGTATCACTCGCGGTATAGTAACGACAGCTTTAGTAGCAATTGATTTTCAAATGAAATGTGTTAAGAAAATCAAGCCGTTAATGTTTTGAAATTGAGTCGATGAGGTTGTTGGAACGTATTTCTTGTTAAACAGCTTAATTGTCGCAGGTCACTGTAAGAAGACAGCGTTGTGGGCCCAGGTGTTAGTAGCAGGATAGAGACTCAGAGAAGGAAAGCTGCAGTTAAGGGCTCATGCGCACTTTTAATAAACAAACCAAAATACAAAAAGGCACACGGGCCAAAATAAAGGCTTAAACAAACACACAACTGTTCAGCCTGGGCAGAGCCTTCACTGAACTTTACAAGTAAAAATGTAGACACAAAGGCACAAAACACTCACCAAACTCCTTCACAAACACCACCACCAAACAAAGGATTTCTTCCTCCTTTTATCCCATGTGGCTGGTAAAGGCTCCATGTCTGACAACATTACAAATACATTTATGTAACATCCATGTCAATGATCTGTTGTCTGTAGGGAAACTTTATTGTAATATCTAGTATGCCATTTTCTATACCAAGATTTCATTATTTACATATAATTCAAATTCAAATAAAATCAACAGTACAGGTCAGCTGTCATATAATGTATGTATCCAGAGTTCAGTTAGATAATTTCTGTAACAATACACTAGGTGCAAATAACGGTATATCATTTTAGCAATGCAACAAACGCTCCGTAAGGTTACAAATGATTAAAACAATTGAATAAATCTCATACATAACCACAAGTATAGAAAAGGCTAAAATAACAACACATATTGAATTAACTAGGTAGTCTGTAAGAAATTATCCCTTGTCCTGTACACTCTATCTGTATCATTGGCATCACAGCTGCAGCCTGTTACATATCTGTTTCATGGTGATGTTATATACTCTTTCATTAATTAAAACCCTCCTTTTCCAAGTGCAAATTAACTCCTGATAAATTATGACAACACAGATTTCCTTTTAAATTCCCACGCAAACAAAAGAAATAGTCGCAAGAAGCACTGCTCATTAAGATATTAACATTATTTCGTCAATCAACATAATTTCAGAAATCACATTAGCATGATTATTTAATAATGAAATAGGCATAACAACCTCTTGAAAATGCCAAAATCAATGCTGCATACCGATTTGTTGATTAACACTAGAGTTATCATTTACGACCTTTTGAAAATCCTGCCCTTTGGCCTTTGTTTAGCATTTGTTTACAACCACAATATGTTTCCACCACAGGAAAAATGTCACCAGTACTGGCCTGCGGAAAGATCTGCCAGGTATCAGTACTTTGTGGTGGACCCCATGGCAGAGTACAACATGCCTCAGTACATCCTGAGGGAGTTTAAAGTGACTGATGCTCGGGTGAGTTAGGTCCATTTTGTTCTATTTCTACTTATTCAACAATAATGTAAATTTTTACACAGTGGCATTTTTTTTTTTTTGCTTGGAAGAATCGGTTATAAAACAGTTCTGTATATTTGAATTACTTCACCCCAAATAACATGTCACTTTTATCAACGGTAGTATATCATAATTCATTTTTAAAAAGGTAGGAAATGCATCATCTGCTTCTTGACTGACTGACTGTTTTTCCCTTTTCTTTAAAATTTATTTCCAGGATGGACAGTCTCGGACAGTAAGGCAGTTCCAGTTTACTGACTGGCCCGAGCAAGGAGTGCCAAAATCAGGCGAAGGGTTTATTGACTTCATCGGCCAAGTGCATAAAACAAAAGAACAGTTTGGGCAGGATGGTCCAATATCAGTTCATTGTAGGTAAGAGACTGTTGATTCCAAATGGGCTTACATTTCAAATGCTGTCCACACAAATGAGTTGGAACATAGGGCAGCAGTGTGGAGTAGTGGTTAGGGCTCTGGACTCCTGACTGGAGGGTTGTGGGTTCAATCCCCAGTGGGGGACACTGCTGCTGTACCCTTGAGCAAGGTACTTTACCTAGATTGCTCCAGTAAAAACCCAACTGTATAAATGGGCAATTGTATGTAAAAATAATGTGATATCTTGTAACAATTGTAAGTCGCCCTGGATAAGGGCGTCTGCTAAGAAATAAATAATAATAATAATAATAATAATAATAATAATAAGTTACTGAAGTAAGTCAAGACTGATTTTCTTAAAATGTTAAAAAAAAAAAAAAAAAACCTATGAAGCTTTTACAGTAAGTACTTTAATTGGAGTATTTTAATAATTCCACAGAGGCATTGACAAAACTCCAGCGAGTCTGACCTTTTCAAAGCAGTTTAAATGGTGCTCTAAAATAAGTAACTTGCCTCGAAAGCTGTATTAAGTTCCTAATGGCCAGGCCTCAAGATTCACTCCTGGTGTTCAGACAAAAAAAGTAATGTACAGTGGGGCAGATTAAAACAAGGCTCTCAGAAATATCCGTGTAGGTGTTTATTATTTTATAGTTACTGGTTATCGAGTTGGAGACCATTAGCAAGAAAGCCTTTAGCTGTTTGATTGTCACCGAATCAAAGATCTTTTTTTGTTCTCACACAGTGCTGGTGTCGGGAGGACTGGTGTTTTTGTTACACTCAGCATTGTCCTGGAGAGAATGAGGTATGAGGGGGTGGTGGATATCTTCCAGACTGTCAAAATGTTAAGAACACAGAGGCCAGCCATGGTACAGACAGAGGTAAGAAAAAAATAGATATAGATTTATTATTAGAAAAATAAAGTAACTGATACTTCTGTAACTCAAGAAACTGTGATGGCATGTTCATTCTCAATATAGTTCTGTCCCTACATGACTATTTGTTGCCAGGCTGAATTCAGTACCTGGAAGTAGGCAGGATTTGGGGATGGGTCATTGTATTGTGGATCGTTGTTTTTGCACTCCTTTAAAGTCAAGGTATGTCTGATATGTTAGAATGTGTGCAGCTCACAGTCAACAATTTGCAAAGCTGACTTCATGAGTTATTTGGTTTCCTTACCTCAGCCAAAACTTGAACAAAAGGGTCTTTTAAAATCTAGCCAAAATTTTCTCTGTGAAAAAAACAAAACAAAAAACATGCCCTGCAGAAGCAACAGAAAGCCCACACAGTATGATTTCATGTCCCAGCATGCTTTTGAAGCAATGAAGACACCTCTAGTGTCACTTATCTGGTATTGCAGAGCAACAGCAGAGGAGGAAGGGTCTTCATTATTGAAAGTGTAAATTACTCTAGCATTAGGCTAAACACATTTTCCATCCCACTAGAGTGGTGCATAATGGAAACTGTTGCTTAATGTCCAGATGAAAGTTTGTTGCTGAAATGGGTAGGGACATTAACTCTGTGGTAACTTGGGTAAAATAAACATAATTAAATAGATTGTATCTTCACTTAGAAAGTATAAAAGCTGTTCACAGCTGTTACCATGCTGAGTTTAACAGTATTCAATTATTCTCTACAAGTTACTTGTTCATTTGTAATGTATGCTGTCAATCTATCTTATTTTATTCTGACCCTTTTGTAAACTACAGTGCCCAGAACTTTATTCTTCAATTCTAAAGATGGTTTCCCAGAACATCTCAGTCAGTCATAACTATTTTTTGTTTAAGAGACAGAAACAAATGGTATATTGTATCATTCATGGTTGCTTCAGATCATGGGAAATTCAGATGTTCAAAATCTTGTTTCTTAGGATCCCAGGCTGCAGCCTTTAGCCTTTAGCAGACACAGATAAACTTTAGAAGTCAACTTCAAAAGATGTTTATAATTTTGGTGGTTTATACAAATGGAGTAATAACTTACTGTGACTTTCAGTAACAATTTAGGGGTAGATGTACTAAGATGGGTCAGTCGCAGTGCAAACATACTGCAGTTTGCATTTTTGTTACAACAGTTTGCAAAGTGCACATTTTGTCGTATGTACTAAGAAAAAATATGTTAATGAAGCTGCAATATACAAATTTAAATATTATTTGTGTCATCTAAGCGAGAGTTGTGTGACATTTTTTCAAATAAAATAGCTGCAGTTGAGTTGTGGTTTGCTGCAGCAGAGGGTGCCCGAAGGATAACGTCTATGTATGCAAGGGTGCAAGAATCAAAATAACATTGTTTTTGTTAAATGTAAAAGTCATCTGTACAATGCATTCTGTTCAGTATTCATTTTACCTATATTAATACTGTTATATATATATATATATATATATATATATATATATATATATATATATATATATATATATATATATATATATATATAAAAATGAAAGGCAGTTTAATCCCATCAGATTCTGTAGTAGGGCCCCAACCTTCACCACCAAAAAGCTTTTCATAATCATACAGTAGCCCCTCGCTAAACAGGACATGTTTGTCCAACATAAGGAGGTGTTGGGTTTAAAAACAATACAATACAATCACACACACATTCATTTACAGTTCTCGATGTATTTTAAATATAAATCATTACGCTGAAATAACACAAATGTGTTTTGGGTACGCTGCACATTACATTATGTAAAAATATAAATCTGTACAGTAGTCCTATACAGTATACAGTACAGTAGTAAAATCAAATGAATACCTAGCGCACTTTTTTGTACTTCAGCCTACTGGTAACACAAAATAAATCATGCTGCTGCATTGTACACATTTGTGTACAATGCAAATAAAAGATTATTTTAAATTGAAACTAAATAACTTTTGGGTTTTTATATATTTTTTTTATTTTAATTATTATTATTTTTAATTTGGTCTGCTTAGTAGCCTAGACAATTAACACACAATAGATCATGGTCCTATACAGATGCTCAGAATGAGCCGGAGGGGTTAGTGGCACATGTGTGCAGTCTATTGCTCCCAACATGCTGGGAAAACCAGAAATGTCATAGAAATTTGTTTTCAAGGCTTCTAAGTACACCCTGACTTTAGTGAAAATTAGGTACTTGGGTGTTCATCTCGAAAATGCATTGAGCACAACTGGCAACACATGAGAAAAAGCAGACTGGGAAATGCCAGCAACAATTGTGACTGTTTAAAACATGCTTTCAAAAGGTCTTAACAAATTGATGTAATTGTAAGTGTCGCAATTGCCCGCAGCTTTATCTCCACCCTGTTATTATGAATTTTTGCAGGAACATCCAGAATTACATATTCTGCTAACAGCGTTGCGTTTGTTTAGTACATTTCGCGCTACACTTGTTTGCAACGATTGCGACAGACGCAACAGTACATCTACCCCTTAGTGCCAAAACAGCAGCAGGATGTGTGTTAGTTAGAACACTCAGCTGTTATCTTTGGGGTCCCGATTCCTGCCTAAATACGTTTGTTTACAATATTGACAAAGACTGCATCTAAAAGGCAGAGAACAAGAAAATATAAAGGGGAAGATGCCTCACCTGTGCTTGCTTGGAAATTGTAATCTCAGAAAAGCAGCCTATTGTATGAATGCAGTTGAATGTCAGGTATTAATTGTCATCTCCTTCGCTCCTCTCTAGGACCAGTACCAGTTTTGTTATCGAGCCGGATTGGAATACCTTGGAAGCTTTGATCACTATGCAACGTAAAAGCCCAATCCACCCTGGATTTTACAGCAGGCCCTTTAAGATCCAGAGAGCCCCTTCTGAGCCATAAATACATGCTTGAGAAGTAGTTCTTAACTTCTAGCTAAAGACAAATTAAGTGTGGAATATTAAAAAATAAAAATAAAAATAAAAAAATATATATATATCTATATATAGATATTCCAGGTGGACCAAGAATTTACTATTTAATAACCTACCCTGAATGAAACAGAAGAATCCTGACTGTTGAGGCATCTTTAAAGAAGTGTTTTTTTTTTGTTGTTTTTTTTTGTTTTTTTCCATTTGCCTCAAGGATTCAACTTGGGTTGAAATTTTAAAAACAAAAATCTTGGGAGGAGCAGTAACTGCTATCAGGATTGTTTTCAAACTGAATGCACATTGTAAAGGTAAACTTTGATAGTACTGCAATCAAGTGGGAAAGGACATTTCTTTAAATGGACACCACGTGTTGGTAAATTACAAGAAGACGACACTGCTTCAACAATACCCCCTTCCCATCATAATGCTTAGAACTAATTATTGGGGAGAAACGGGGAATGTTGAAAAAAAACAGTACAAAACAGAAAAACAAGTTATTGATTTAGTTTTTTTAGCACTGTATTATACTGCTGACCTGTGCTTCATTTTTAAGTGTACACTCCCCCCCCCCCCCCCCCCTTTTTTTTTACGTGTTGCTTACATTTTTTTTTTTTTGTATTGAATTCTTTTTTTTTTTAATCTAGATTTTTTTTTAAAGCTGTAGAACTGTTAAATGTAATATCTGGCCGAGGAAATGTTAAATTTCAGTTTTCTGTTTTTTCTTTTTTAATCCTACTAAACTTTTACTCTGATGCGAGGTTTCTTTTGTCCCTTTTTTAAAACTGCCTCATAATGATCATGGGATGAAGTGGGGCTTTGTGGAATCAACAGGGATGCGCAAAGTATAAAGTTGCTGCTACCAATTATCTTAGTTCTTCCATGTTAAGGTGGTGTATACAGACAGCCTCTGATTAGATATTTACTGGGGCAACTATTTTAAAATAGGCTTCCATGATGAGATTTTGTAATTAAGGGGAAGTTTTTTTTTTTGTTTGTTTTTTTTAACTGGAATGCACATCAGTAGGATAAAAGAGAATTCAAATACAGTGAACCTTTTCTCGTGCAATAACTAGCTATATTATAAATAGGATTTATGTAGTTATTTTGTGATTCATTACACAAGTATTCCCTAAAAAGAGGATAGGGAGATTGTCATAGGTGCAGCAGTGAGTTCAGTGTATTGTACTTGCATTATATTGGTAGTGATTTGTTCAGAAGGCTGCATTAGTATCGGTAAAAAGCCTACTTAGATGTCATTTTTGATGTAATAGGGCAAGTCATACAAAATATCATTCTCTTAAGTATGGTGTTTAATAGCATAATGTGTAATGTTTTAATTTTGCATTTAGAGTGCCTTATATCTAATCCCTGTTTGTTTTTATAATGTTCCTTTAAAGGTTTTATGTATCCTTAACTTAGTTCATATCTATTTAATTTTACTTAAAATATTACAATTTATTAGATTATATGCAAATTACCATTCTCCTTTATTGATAGGTTTCTTTAGACCTTGTTTGGGCTACATTTTAAAGGGATATAGTCCCACATGCAGGTATGGGACATATTTTACTTTACAGAAACAACAAGAAGGGAGGGTCTCTATTAATCAGGGTCATACCCCCATAAACTTCATTAATTCATATTTTAAACTATTAATTTAACAATTATATTTTTTCTAAGCCTTTAGCATTTATTAGCTTTTTCGAAAATGTAGACATATTTATATATTATATTAGCAGCTTTGTTTTTTTGTCAGCATGCTGCAGTTTATGTCAGGGCAGTAAAGCCACATAGATAAGTTGCTAAACAAAACCATTTGTTTGAAGGCAGAACTACAGCAGCTTTATGACTGTTTGAAGATCAAACCTTAGCAGTAAGAAGCACTTTTTATACATATTACGGAAGGCTACCTCTAAATGGACGCTGGAAAACATTCAGTTGCACAGAGTGTGTTGCACTTTGTACAGTTTCACAGCTGAAAAAAAAGGCCTTACGAAAAGAACAAGGCAGTGGACAGATTACATTTCTTTGCACAAATACATATCCTTTTGCAGAACTGGTCAGAGCCAAATTAGAAAAAGAACAGCTGGAATTTACTCATATTAGGATCCTGACAATCGAAGGTAGCCACTTGTACAGTATGTTTGTTAAGTCTGCAGATGCGCTTTGAAGCTTTTGCTGGGGGGGGGGGGGGGGGGGGGAAGGATGCATACAAGGCACCTTCATTTAATTCTACTTTATTTAGTTTTGTAGATGTGCATTCCAGTTGCTCCTTTCCCATATTTTTTTTTTCAGCAATATCAGTTTCTGCAAGTCACTTAAATAATCTGGGTCACATTTGGGTGTAGGTAACATATATAATTTTGTTAAATTCAGAAACCTCAGTGTACATGTGTACTGGTCCAGTTCTTTCTTTCTTTTGGGTGGGGGTGGGTATGCATGGTGATACATTGCAGAAGGCCACTGGGGGCCCTTTAGGAAGAGTTGCACTTTCTATATCTTTGTACTATGCACTGCCCTATTGATTCTAAACCCAATAATATATTACTTGAACCCATCTGTAAGACTTTACTTAAACGTTCACTCTTTGTGTGTATGTAAATAACACAGAATATCAAACAAAAAAACAACTAAATGAATTTATGGCAAAAGAGCATCCATGTCTGGTGCCATGATACTCCAGCAGAAGACTGCGGATTTTGTCATAACCATCTGTTATGTGACTTTGCCATTTAAGCTTGGAGTGTCATTACAAAAATAAACGTTATGTTCTCTGCTCTCTCTATCTATCTCTCGTCTGGATGCATAGACTGAAAATAATAAATGAAATTGTAAAAAAAATGGCTTGTTAAAAGAATCTTACAATTACCTCTGATTAGTAGTACACGTAAATGTTTTTTCAGAATGAAAGGAGTGCTTTTTATTTTCTTACTTAGGTTACATTGGTGGTGAAAGAAGTCTATGAAAATCAGTTCTTTGCTGACACAAGTTCCATTTGTTACAAATGAATTCTAATAAAAAAAAATGTCAGTGTTACGCACCTCAGTCTCAATTCATTAATCTTTTTTTTTTTTTTTTAAATACACTGAGAAGGCTATTTCACCTTTTCAATGCAGTGTTGGGCAACGAATCATTCCCATTAATACTGAAAGCAGAAGAAAATATATTTCAGTCTAGTTGATCCTTTTGTGGTTAATTCAAGATACTTCAATTACATTGGCCTTCAGACCTGTCATTGTTTTCTACATATGATAAAGGTTCTGGTTTAAACCAGGGTCTTTCCTTTAAATGTTATCATCGCTGGCGTGTTAAAGTTATCCTGCAGAGCAATTACATAGTACACTTTTTACCCTGCCCATTATTAGTCCTGCTAGGGTTATAATGTGCTGGAAATAAATAAAATATGTAATCCGCCATACAGTACCATCAGCCATTAAGTGATGCCCCACCCCAACACAAATGCCTTATTACTGAAGTATATTGTGTCAAATATGTATTGGGACAATGGAGGGTAGTATTCATTACAATATCTTTAAAACTACTCCAGCAATACATATATATAAGCTTCTCTTTAAGCCTGTGACGCAGTCGTAACCCCATCGCTGAGGGATCAAAAGTACTGCAGTCACAGATCTCTGCGCCATTTTTCCTTTCAAGACTGACCTGATCGGAGAGCCTTGTTCAGATAAGTACACTTTTGCTTGTCTGTTGTGATGTATCAACCCTGTTTCCCCAACCAGGGTCTGTCTCTTTAAATGCACACACTGCACACAGTAGCTTTGGTTTTAATGCTGCAGCGTGTTTTATTGGGAATGCAGAAAACTAAATAAACAAATGAAACAAAACAAAAGCTAGCTTCTCTTTGGGTGCTACCTAAACAGTGAACACATTTTCCTACCTATCGCATGGCGGGGTAAGCCTGTTTTCCTGTTTTAAATCACACAAACAAATTCCACTCGCAAGTCAAATCTCCGCATTTACTCCAATTAGACAACATACAATTGTAAAATTAGTTGGAGCAGGGATTCAAGTCTTTATAATCAGTCTAACAATTAACACAGAGGCAAGATGGAGTGTATGTCCTTAACACCATGGCCCAAAAGCCTCCATATTAGTATATATATATATATATATATATATATATATATATATATATATATATATATATATATATATATATATATATATATATTTAGCATTTTATGTTTTTTTACACATTTTATATGTGATAATTAGACGAATCACTGTAATAGTTTTTTTCTATTCACGCGCTACGTCCCGCTGTGGCCTTGTTCCTGCGTGAAGCCAGTGGCTCAAGTTGCTCCTTCCCAGGGACCACGCAACATAAGGGCTGACTCTGTGCTCTCACCCAGGCTGCATAGCTCCGGCTGCAGCTTATTTTCTTCTCGTTTTTGCTAATTAACACCATACGAGACGTTTTATATTATTTATGTAATTGCTAAATTACTGTTTTTTGTTGAGAAAATGTTTCTCATTGTGTTTTTTTCTGGGTTTTACAGATACCACACGCAGGCCTGTTTGTAACGTGGTGCTCAGCACACGTGCAGTAAGAGCAGCTGCTGGGTTCAGCAGCACTACACAGGACAGAGATACTTGCTTCGGCTTGTTGTTGCTTGCAAATTACAACCACCGTATCTTGGTACCATTTTGGTGGTCAGCTATTTTAGCATCACCATTGCAAAGGCTGTTAGTTCATTCTAACAAGCAGGCTTCCCTTAGTCTCACGTTGGTACTGACGGCAACCCGCTGGACCTATACCAAACCAATACCGAACCAACCAGTAGCTGCAACCTGGTGGACCCGTACCGAACCAGGGCCGAGGCTACAGAACCAGTATCGAATTGAACCGGTACTGACTGGGTGTCGAGGTCACCAAACTGGTCACGCTCGGATCTTGACCCACCCGTTCGATATATAAGCAAATTGAGGCAACAGTTGTGCAACGCTATACTGTACGTTGCATTGCTTACTCCTTGCATCATGCCCGGGTTCTATCCCTGTGAGACATGCAAGGCCAGTGCCTATGGAGGACAAGCACGGAAGGTGTGCTTCTTGCCTGGGGCCAAAGCATGCCAAACAGGCACTGTTTAATTGCAGCTTCTGCGAATGTTGTGCCCCTTTCTCAAAGCGCACACTTGAGAAAAGGTTATCCTCCAGCTTTAAGGAACATTCTGCGCCCCTTACTCCTGCTCAGTACTCTCCCCCATCACCCTCTCTTAGAGAGGTTGCTGCGTTCTCATCCCATGGCTCTGCGCCAAAGGAGAGCGGACGACGCACCTGGGAAAGTAGCCCAGGCAGGAAACTGTCATCAGGGTCTTCCTCATCCTCCTCGAGCTCTGCCTCTCCTTTCCCTCCCCCACAGAAGAGGAAGAAGAGTCACCGTTCCAGGTGATTGACAGATGTAGAGCAGATGGAAAAAATCTGGGAACTGTTCTTGCTGAATTGATGCGGGAATGCTCTGCGCCACCTGCCCCCTTGGGGCCCCACGGAGCTGCGAGCACATATTGGCCACACGAGGACATACTGTCCATCGCCGCCTTTGAGGAGGTGGGCGGACAGGAGCTGGCCTTCCCATCTGAGGACATGGAGTTGGACGGCACGTCCCCAGCGGTAAAGCTCTCCCTGTTGGCAGAGCTCATACCGCTAATCAAGAGGGCCACTGCAACCTTGCAAGTGCCCTGGCCTACAGCAGGGGAAAGAAGGCATTCCATTTTTGATGATGGATCCACCTCTCCCATATCCCCTCACCAGTTCACCCAGATTTTCTATATGAAATCCAGTCTTCCTGGGACTTTCCGGAAACAGCTTCTGCTGTTTCCCGTACGATGGATGCCCTATAGCATGAATCATGCGAACAATCTGGGCATGGCCCATTTTCCGCCAGTTGAGGCTTCCATTGCTGCCTTGGTCGAGCCGCCTAATTTGGCCCTGCTATCCAAGGACGCTGCCTGCCCAGACAAGTAGTGCCGGGTTTCTGAGGTGAACCTCAAGTGCTTATTCAGCCAGAGCATTTGCCGCACGGCTGGGGAACTATAACAGCATCCTGGTAGCCTACCAGTCACATTGGCTGAAGTCCCTCTCCACGAACCACAGGCCCTCACCACAACAGCTTGATGAGCTGCGCCTGGTAAACAAAAACCTGCTCTTTGTGTCCAAACTCAATGGAAAGGCTGTAGACAGAAACCTGGCTGCGCTGGTAGCGGCCCGCAGGCAGCTTTGGCTTTCCCAGGCATGGGTGCCTGACAGGGACAAAGCACCATTGTTGGACGCCCCGGTCACTCCAGGGCATTTGTTTGGTCCCGCGGTGGACGAGATGCTGCAGCACTCTCAACGCGTGTGGGAATCCACTGAAGAGCTGGTTCGCCTGCTTCCCAAGCGACCACCTTCAGCACGTAAACCTAGCCTAGGAGGCTCAAGGGGGACCCACTGGGAATAGATGCCTTGGCACACTAGTGGCCGAGGCATCTGTTATATGCCTTTCCACCACTCTTGCTGCTCCCGCTGTGTCTGAATAAAATTAGGCAGGACCGGGCCAAGGTGCTTTTAGTAGCCCCATACTGACACAGGAGAATCTGGGTTAAAACCCTGATGCAGCTCCTGAGCAGCCAGCCGTGGAGACTGCAGAAGTGCCACGAACTGCTCAGCCAGGTGCGGGGGACCTTATGGCAGCCCGACTCATCGAGCCTGCAGCTCTGGGTCTGGCCCCTGAACGACTGCATTTGAGCCGTCTTTCCAACAGGGTTATTGACCCTACAGAATGCCAGGGCAGCGTCCACTCGTTCCCAGTATGACTACAACGAGGCATCTTTCAGACGTGATGCCTGCCTGGTGGGTTTGATCCCACGACCTATCCCATGGCAGTTATACTGCAATTTTTGCTGGACCTTTTTTATGAGGGGAAATCCCCCTCCACGTTAAAGGTATATCTGGCAGTCATTTCAGCTTTCCATGTCAAGATTGACTCTGTCTCCCCAGAAATTCACCTCCTGGCGGGGCAATTTTTGAAAGGACATTGTCCCTTGCTGGTGCTTAATGCACTTCATTTGAACCCTTGTTACTTTCTAGATTACTGTTTGAATGCCCACCAACACACACACACACACACACACACACACACACACAAACACGCTTGAGTAATGTAATTTTTTGCATGGACTCTGTTGCATGGATTCCATATTGATCCTAGGGTTATTTGTACAGTACTTCAAGCAAAGTAGAATTCTGATTTGTGTGGCATGAACCACCAATATTTCCATTATCATAGCACCAATCACTTTTGTCCTTGGACTGTATAATACAACACAGCAATATTATGACAGTTTGAGATTTTTAGACTTGTTTCTGCATGACTTTACCTCATAGACCAAACTATTTGATTTTTTTTTCATAATTATATTTTAAATTACATTCTTTCATGTTACAACAAACTATCTTATTTTTTATGTTGTATGGAAATCCATACATTAGATTACATTTCTGTGTTCATAAAATATTTTGGCTGGATGAGGACAGGATTCAATTAAGGAGATACAAAGCAATACTGTATATATAATTTGCAATTTAGAAAGTTTTGTTCAACCTGAATTCTTGAGGTTGAAATAATTAAAAAGGAAACATTCACAAATGATTGAATGAATGAATGAGTGATTTATTAAATGAGTGTCACATTAATTACGATATACTACTACATTTGACTCCAGGTGCTGGCTACCAACCCATATAATTGTCTTGGATTTATTTAGCCCTAGCTATGCCTTGTCATATGTAACACAGTTTTTTCACATATAGCACAGAAATTGTATTCATATGGAGAAGACAATCACAAAACTACTGTATATACTCAAATGATCTGCAGTCTGTTTATTGAGAGGATAATGATAAGAGTGCTTTAGTATTTGACATTGTTATAAAACAAATCCATTGCAATATTTAAAGGGACTTCTACATTCCCTACCCTAAGGCCCAGTTCACATAACAAGATTTGTCTCACGTAATATTTTGATTGGTGGAAATCACCACAGTCCATATGAATCCTAAAGCATTAAAATACCAATGTCCTCATATGATTATTATATTTATCAAATGTTTAATTATTTGTATATCTTATTACCTTATTCCTTCGAATTTAAGATGCAGCCCAAATTTACCACCCTCAATTTGAGGAAAAAATATAACATCAAATAAATATGCATTTACATAGATACAACCTCAATTACGCTGTTGTATCGTACAAAACTGACACGAAACAGTGTTGTTGTAGATTAACCACAGAGCTTGTTTATTGTGCTGCGCACTGTATAATACTTAAGATGGCGTCTCTCTCGTACACACACCACTCACTCACTCACTCAGGGCATCACACATCCTGGCAACAGCAAGCACGACACAACACTCCACGGCATCAGGCAACATGTGACCCAGCAACCACAACAGCATTAATCGCATTGCAAACACAACAGTCAGAACGGTATGCAAAATACCAACTAACAGAACGTAACATATGCATATGGAGATTACTCACACCTGTTTTTCTCCCAGTTTGTGAACTGTGGTATTGCTTGGCATGTCGAAAAACACGGGGGTCTAATCCACATTTCCGATCTGTCCAAGCTGGTACTGTTTGTTAAAAATGCTGAAATTGTAAATGTTTCTCTTGCAATTCCTCAGGAAGCTTGGTTTGTCTTTTCTCGGCAGTGTCACGTTGCTGCTTGTGCATTCGGGCAGATGTCTTTTGTTGGTGATTTTAATACACGCATCACTATACTGTACTCGAATTTAAAAAGCAGGTTATTTTTGAGAAGCAAAAAGTGGTTCAAAAGGTATGTCTTAAATTCGAAGGAATACAGTATCACTATGGTTGTAAAGACAGCTACCTACAGGTGCAATGACAGTGGGAGGTTTCTTACAAAATAAACAGACTACCTAGTCTAAACATTTAGAGGTAGATGTACTAAAGTGTTGCGCCTGTCACAATAGTCGCAAACCAGTTGCAAACGAGTCAGAAGTCTAGGGAAAAGCCCAATGCTGTTAGCAGCTTTTTAGGGAATGCTTTGTGGCTGCAGTTTTTCTTTGCGGTTCAACATTAGATGACTATGTAATTATGGGCGTTCCTGCATAAATTCGCAAAAATGGGGTGGAGATAAGTGCAAATCAGGGTTCTCAAACATTATAATGAGATGTACTAAAGCTGCCGGCAATTGTGACACAATTGCATCAATTTGTTAAGAACTTTTGAAAGCACGTTTTAAACAGTCGCAATTGTTGATGGCATTTCCCAGTCCCCTTTTTCTCGTGCTTTGCCAGTTGTACTACATTGTTGAAAACAAATTTCTATGACATTTCTGGTTTCCCTAAGATGTTGGGAGCAATAGACTGCACACATGTGCCACTAACCCATCCAGCACATACTGAGGACCATGATCTATTTGGTGTTAACTGTATAGGCTACTAAGTAGTCTAAGTTAAATATATACAGACGTGCTCAAATTTGTTGGTACCCCTCCACAAAAAACGAAGAATGCACAATTTTCTCTGAAATAACTTGAAACTGACAAAAGTAATTGGCATCCACCATTGTTTATTCCATATCTAATAGAAATCAAACTTTGCTTTTGATTTTTTATTCAACATAATATTGTAAATAATAAAACAAATGAAAATGGCATGGACAAAAATGATGGGACCGCTAACCTAATATTTTGTTGCACAACCTTTAGAGGCAATCGCTGCAATCAAACGTTTTCTGTAGCTCTCAATGAGACTTCTGCACCTGTTAACAGGTAGTTTGGCCCACTCTTCCTGACAAAACTGCTCCAGCTGTCTCAGGTTTGATGGGTGCCTTCTCCAGACTGCAAGTTTCAGCTCTTTCCATAGATGTTCGATAGGATTCAGATCAGGACTCATAAAAGGCCACTTCAGAATAGTCCAATGTTTTGTTCTTATCCATTCTTGGGTGCTTTTAGCTGTGTGTTTTGGGTCATTATCCTGTTGGAGGACCCATGACCTGCGACTGAGACAGAGCTTTCTGACACTGGGCAGTACGTTTCGCTCCAGAATGCCTTGATAGTCTTGAGATTTCATTGTGCCCTGCACAGATTCAAGGCACCCTGTGCCAGGCGCAGCAAAGCAGCCCCAAAACATAACCGAGCCTCCTCCATGTTTCACTGTAGGTATGGTTTTCTTTTCTTTGAAAGCTTCATTTTCTCATCTGTGAACATAGAGCTGATGTGACTTGCCAAAAAGCTCCAGTTTTGACTCATCTGTCCAAAGGACATTCTCCCAGAAGGATTGTGGCCTGTCAATATGCATTTTAGCAAATTCCAGTCTGGCTTTTTTATGTTTTTCTTTCAAAAGTGGAGTCCTCCTGGGTCTTCTTCCATGGAGCCCACTTTTGCTCAAAAAGCGACGGATGGTGCGATCAGAAACTGATGTACCTTCACCTTGGAGTTCAGCTTGTATCTCTTTGGCAGTTATCCTTGGTTCTTTTTCTACCATTCGCACTATCCTTCTGTTCAATCTGGGGTCGATTTTCAACCTTGCGGCCGCACCCAGGGAGGTTGGCTACAGCTCCATGGACCTTAAACTTCTTAATAATATTTGCAACTGTTGTCACAGGAACATCAAGCTGCTTGGAGATGGTCTTGTAGCCTTTACCTTTACCATGCTTGTCTATTATTTTCTTTCTGATCTCCTCAGACAACTCTCTCCTTTGCTTTCTCTGGTCCATGTTCAGTGTGGTGCACACAATGATACCAAACAGCACAGTGACTACTTTTCTCCATTTAAATAGGCTGAATGACTGATTACAAGATTGGAGACATGTGTGATACTAATTAAAGGAACTAATTAGTTTGAAATATCACTATAATCCAATTATTTATTATCTTTTCTAAGGGGTACCAACAAATGTGTCCAGGCCATTTTAGAATATCTTTGTAGAATAAGCAATAATTCATCTCTTTTCACAGCTTCTTTGCTTTATTCTATGACATACCAAAGGCATGCAAGTATACATGATAAAATAGCTTTTAATTTCATCACTTTTCAGGAGGAATGAAGCATTATTTCAATGAGCTGTAAGGGTACCAACAAATTTGAGCACGTCTGTATATATATATATATATATATATATATATATATATATATATATATATATATATATATATATATATATATGTGTATATATATATATATATATATATATATATATATATATATATATATATATATATATATAACAGTATTAAAATAGGTAAAATGAAGTCAAAACAGAATGCATTGTACAGATGATGTTTACATTGAACAAAAACAATGCTATTTTGATTCTTGCCCCCTTACATGTTATCCTTCAGGCACCCACTGCTGCAGCAAACCACCTCAACTGCTATTTATTTGAACAATGTTGCACGACTCTTGCAATGCGAGAGATCTCGTTAAGAAGACGCAACAAATATTTAAATTAGTATAGTGTGGCTTTTATCATTAACATATTTTCACAGTACATATGACAAAATGTATACTTTGCAAATTGTCGCAACAAAAATGCAAATTGCGGTATGTTTGCGCTGCAACTGGCTCATCTTAATACATCTACCCCTTAATTGTTTTTGCAGTATTTAATTAGGCAGCAAAGGACTCCTCAGAGACACGTATGAAGGAAAGCATGTCCCCAAGAACACATCCTTAACTTGATATCCCTGCAGTGATTCATTACAATACACAGGTGCACACATGGAGTAGTTGACATTGAAAAGATTGGTGCAATATTAATTGCCCCATGTGTTATGTTATAATCTTTAAAACTGGCTTCATAATAACTCCACAACATAGTTAATAAACAACAACTTTTATTTATAACTCACATATGTATGAACAGCCATCTTAGCATGTATTCAACTTTTATTTATAACTCACATATGTATGAACAGCCATCTTACCCAGAACGGTCGTGATATCTCAGAAGTTAGAGAGTATCATAAACTTTAATAAAAACAACTACCAAAACACCATGTGCAGCCACTGGGACAGTATCCAGCAGTGTGGAGTAGTGGTTAGGGCTCTTGACCGGAGGGTTGTGGGTTCAATCCCAGATGTTGGAAACTGCTGCTGTACCCTAGATTGCTCCAGTACAGATGTTGGACACTGCTGCTTTACCTAGACTGCTCCAGTAAAAAAAACAATTGTATAAATGGGTAATTGTATGTAAAAATAATGTGATATCTTGTAACAATTGTAAGTCGCCCTGGATAAGGGCGTCGGCTAAGAAATAAATAATATTGTATCAGTAATTAAAGAAACAAATACTTCTATAATGAGATCTAGCATCATAGTTATAAAAATGTGCTGTAAATGTCTGAAATAAAACTGTATAAATGAATTGCACACATACTTGCATAAATAAAATAAGACATTATAATAAAGTCTTGTTAATACAGTTTAAGAAGGGTTCCTATACCAAATGATCCATTTTAGAAAATGGTAGATTAGAAAAAATACAAAAGATGTTGTAAATAATTTCAGAAATACAAATGTTTATGGATTCAAAATGACTGATCATTAAGTCCCATCCACTTTGTAGTCTGAATTATGAGAATTGCCATAATTGCAGAATAGAAGAAACATAGATCAATTTAGAGTACCTTAGTTGATTAGTAGCTGACCACTTTATTATTTCTATGTACTATATTGTTCACATTGTGTATAACTGTTTCCAGTTCCATATCCTATTATGTTTTATAATCCTCTTATCACTGTTCTAGTCCTCTTTTGTTTCAGATCTAATTTGCTGGAATTGGCGGCAGTCTGGCTAAATGTAGTTTAGTGTAATGGTGAGTGGACAATGACTCTCCACAAAGACAAAGGTTCAGGCATATCCAAAGTACTAGTTATATAAAACACAGCTGAAATTGATTTATATTTTGTCCACAAAGATAAATGTATTTTTTTCTGTCACCATGACATTAACACAAGTCAAATACAAAGGGGTGTTTTTATGATACAGATTCCAGGGGTGAGCTCATTTCTACAAAGAAACCCTACATGGCCAGGCAAGCAGCAGACTTTTTTTTTTTTTGGTCTAAACCCTGTGAGCCAAACCGTCATCAAAGCTATTATGATACCATTAAAGCATAATTTAAAGTGATTGTTGCTATAAACTATATCTCAATAAATATTAATTGTGATGCATGTTCATGTGCTATAAAGGTGTACAGTTTTGAAAGTATCGTGTTGTAGCCAATAAGTCAATTTTCATTTTATTCTGGTACTTGTACTACACTGGTTTAAAGAAAGTTCTCAGTTTGCTCATCTTCTTTTCAGAAGGTCAGCTACTGTTTCACTTCCTAGATAATTTCACCTAAGCAGTGTCTTTGGGTTAAAGTATGTTGCCTAATGGCATACCACATGTCATGTTTTAAATCAAAATGCTATATACATTCTATAGCAAATGGAATGAATGACAGTTAAAATGTATGGAATTATTTTGTTAGCTATGACTACTTTGAAGGCGTGCTATCCAATGATACTTTAAATTATATTTATTAGCTTTATTCACAAAACCAGCACATGGTTGGATTAGAATTTATTTATTTTTTGCTTAGAAAGTGTTACTCAATAACCAAAAAAATATCAAGCTGCATATAAGACAATGAGAGTGCAATTTATGTCTCTATGGTACAAATGCCTTCGTAGAAAAACAGCTCAGCCACCTGAAAGGGTAAAGCTTATGCCAATTTGGAAACAATATGAACAATAGTATGAACATGTATTCATGTTTCAGGCCGCTTCTCAATATTACCAATATTGGATTTATATGTACAAGAAATGGGCAAGCAAAAACAAATAACCAATTAATACTTTTTGGTTTTTCAAGGACGCAAATTCACTTTCAAGATAAATACTTTTTAAATAGTTCATCTGTCTTTACTATGTCGTTTGAGAAGCACTACATACGTTAAGCACTGCAAGAACTAATATTCTTTATTCATATTGACTAGAAAAAGTAAATGTACTTAACCTGTGTCAAGCAGTAATTGTATTGACCATATTTAAGAATCTTTTAAGTGAAATCCCATAGGGGGCAGCACACATGATCAGGATGACTAGTCACCATTCACATCAGATTTATTAGCAGCTCATTTCATAGTGTTACACATTTTAATTTAAATTGTACTTAGCCTGGATTTTACATGATCATAATACCTGGTGTTGAATACTGAAACTAAAAGTAAATAAGATAGCTAAATGTTATACCATATATTGGGTCATATTCTTAATGAAATACTACGGCAGTACAATAAATGCATGTGTGTTTACTGTCCAGCCAATAAATGATTATGAATACAGTCCCTTATGTATCACTAATGTTTATCCATCTATATACAGTTTACCTGTGTGTGTGTGAAAAATGAAGATACATAAGTGTAAAACTGACTACTGAAATAAACATATGTTCCAAAATTAAAAATGCTTTAAAACAAATAAGGTATTCTGTAATAATAACCTTACAAAGGCCTCATACAAAATTCAGAAATGCATTCATTCAGAGTTTCTCTTTACAGCCAAGCAACCAATTGTTCTTTAATGCCATCACTAAAGGAGGTAGCCTACTCTATATAAGCATTTAATAATCAATTTTAGCAACAACATGCTTAGGATTTGAACTAAGGGTCAGTAAATGAATCTGAACTATGAATCATGAAACACAAAATCTATTTGGCACAAGTCTTCTGCAATACACAGGATGTGCTTTTTAATTAGGCCAAATTATACCTATTTTTTTCTATAGACCTCAATTAACATGGGTTCTACTGACTTAGTGCTCTCATTGAAAAAAAGTTCAGCCAGGACACAGCATGTTTTGAATGGCATCCATGTCAAGGACAACAAATACCAATTGCATTCCCAGATTCTCAGAAAACATTTGCTGTGAATCAGTTTCAAAATAGTTTTCTTCAATTTAAAAATGTATCCATGAACCAACTATGTAAATGTTTGATAACCAAGGCTGTAAAATGTGTATTCCTCTTTCTACCAACCAGAATGTTCTATTCAGTCTTGAACAAAGAAGACTACACGGCGATCTGATTCAAGCATTCAAAATTCTGAAAGGTATATACAATGTTGATCCAAGGGACTTTTTCGACCTGAAAAAAGAAATAAGGAGACCAGGGGTCACAAATGGAGATTAGATAAAGGGGCATTCAGAACAGAAAATATGAGACACTTTTTTACACAGAGAATTGTGGGAGTCTGGAACCAACTCCCCAGTAATGTTGTTGAAGCTGACACCCTGAGATCCTTCAAGAAGCTGCTTGATGAGATTCTGGGATCAATAAGCTACTAACAAACAGATGAGCAAGATGGCCCGAATGGCCTCCTCTCGTTTGTAAACTTTCTTATGTTCTTATGTCAAATTATGTTCCCTCATCGCAGCAATCCTCCAATCTCAAAACCAAGCCTCTTTACATCGATGAGCTCTGCAGCAGATGTCTGCAAGCTACATGCCCCTGGAGGACAAAGGCCAACTCTGCAGGTGCACGCAGAGGGAGGGTGGGGGGACTGATACTATAACAGTTTTTCTTTATCTTAGTTATTAATTTAACATGGGAGCTATAATCAGACTTCAAAATATTCCAATCAAAGGGGTCCCCGAGTGGCTCATCCAGTTAAAATGCTGCCGCTGGGAACGCAGGATGAGTCATGCAGCTTGGACGATGCCAGTTCACCTCCGGGCTGTGCAAAGAGGCCGAACTTTGCTGGGGACTCTGAAGGGGGCATCACATTGGCTCTGACACTCCCGGTGTGGGGGATGGGAAACCGGCAGGGATTGCTTCTCCTCATCACACAACAGAGAACCCTACTGGCCAGACACCAAGCACATTCAGAGTGGATGAAAAGCAGGGCTGATCTCTGTTCTCTGGGATCAGTAGCCCGCCCACCTCTACTCTGGATTGCTCGGCGTAAAGGCAATTCTGGTTTTAGGCTTGTGAGATTGGAGGATGCTCACACGCCCTCAGAGCATCTGTGCTGTGTGGGAACTCGCTGTGGTGAGGAGAAAAAACATAATTGGACATTCCAAATTAGGGAAAAATAAATAAAAAATAATAATTGGTCACTCTAAATTTATTTTAAAAAATATATATATAAAAATATCCCAAGCAAGGATGAGATCAGACTTTTTTGAACCAGAAGGCATTCTCAACATTTAACAGATGTATGCTCTACTATAAGTCTTAATTTGACTTAATAGTCCAAGTAGCAATATCTAGAAATAAATGAACAGATGCTGGACCTCAGGCAAGTCCCCCAGGCAAGGGTGGCATAGAGTTTACATTTTTGATGGAGAAAAGAGAGGAACATTTGTATCCCAGAGCAACGTTTGTGAAGGATTCATTAAATAATTTTCCATTGGACAAACTCAGATACTGCAGATGTCAGCTATGCAGGCAATATGTTCTCAAACATTATACACATTACTACAAAGGCTGGAAAATCCAGTAACCTGAAAATCTGACATTCAGTAGTTTCTATGTATCGAAGGATCAGTGGTCCAAATCTACATCTTCTGTTGCTACTTTAGCTGCATAAATAAAGTAATCTTGTATAATATAGATGGACATGAATCCTACACTACAGTGGCCATTTAGCACAGTCAGCATATGCATACAAATACTGTATTTATCCCTTATTCTTATAGCCCTAAGGATAAAATAGAAATAAGGAGACTAATTTATTTGACTTACCATGTCCACACTAATATGATAACTTCAAGAAATAAGGATTTTGTTCACTTAATTGGTGCTTTCATATTTGGCAGGAGTGGTTGCCTTTATATATATATATATATATATATATATATATATATATATATATATATATATATATATATATATATATATATATATATATACGTTTATTTATTTATTTGTATTAAACATAGGGATCAGTACGAGGCAACTAAAAACCTGCTCATGGTCAGGAATATTCGTTCAGTATCTTGCCAATGTGTCTAAACCCCAGCCTCTGTAGATTAGCTATCTGCTGCATCAGTCTCTCATTTTCATTCTCAATGCTGTGTCCTTTTGCCCTCTATGAGTCTAGTAATGTACCAAGTTGCACTATTTGCAGGCTGTGGTCTATTGTCCACAAAGACATGAGATGAGACTAATAATGTTCTACTAAGAAGTCAGTTGTGTGACAAGTTCACATTTTCATTTAAAAACTATTTTTCTAACTAAATCGGTTTGGTGGTATTTCTGCTGAACCAAAAACCTTCCTCAGACTTCACTCCCACTTCAGGGGAACTTTAATGTTCTTCCTAAATTCAGTCACAGACAATATACTAATAAAAGTAGACATCTTTAGCTGATTTGTTCTGCTTGTGTAAGCCTTGACCTTGGTTCTGTGTATAATTCATACAGATCATTAATTTGTTTTTTGAAAAGCTGAGATCAGGGGACTGAACAATAATTAACCTAATTACCTGAAGTAGGTACTGAGCTATGTATAAAGACAGCTAAAATCATCATTCTTTAAAAAAAAGTTGACCTTTTATTATCATATTAAGAATATTTTTGTTTACACTTTTTGAAAATCACTGACAGGAGAATACAAAGATGAAATGTGAGATTCATTGCTTATTGTATTTCTAAAATACACTGCAGGGAAATGTAATGTCGGAATTGCAAAAACATTTAGCTATGTAAGCTGTTTTATAAAAAAAAAAAATCTAAAGTAGTAAATTCATGAAAATGAGGAAATTCAATATACTAACCTTAAAACCTTTGTAACAAATGTATACCATCATCATCTGTCCAAACATATGCTGATATTCTATTGTCAAAAATGGATGGGGGTTAGAAAGCAAATTTTCATTCCCCTGCATCATATTCTACCATGTGTTTGGGGATCTGACCAAATCTTTAGCAATTTGCTTTAAGAAATCACAGTGTGACTCTTTATTCTCAACTGCATGGTGCACTAATGCATTATTCTTCAACATACTGTACTGTACCTGCTCTCCACACCTCACTAATTACATTCTGCTTGAAAAATATTACCACTTTTATTTATTTATTTATTTTTCAGTTCATAATATATTGCCAAGGCTAACAGTCGATCTATGTTACACAAAATATAACTGAAGAAACATTTGGTAGTAAGTAATGCATTAGGACACAAGCTATGTCTTAAATTATCCATTGATTTTGTCATTTGTTTTTTGTATGGTACTGACAAGTCCATCTATAGTCTTTAGCATTATATTCAAAGCAAAAGCAATATACATTTAACAGTAAGCCATCATAACTCATTGCTAGGGATGTGTAAATTCCTGATGTATTTGCAGCGCAGATTGACTGCGTTTACACTGTTAGTGCTTGGAGAATGTGTTTTAAATGAAGACTGGCATTTACGAATTTAAAAGTTGAAATCCAGTTTCCCTTCTGCCACTGGGCATACAATTATATTTGTAATGCTCAGGTGAACTGCAAAATAAGATATAAAAAAAAGAACACTGAGTTATTTTTGTGAAATATTGTGTGACCGTTTTTTTGGTTGTCTTACATTAAGTTCTCTGTAAATGATCTGCATCAAAATCAGTTAAACTGTCCAGAAAAGCCTCTTGTACTCTTTGATTAAATATTTGCGGTGACAGAGTTTTCTGGAGATGTTAATGTTTTATATGCCAGTGCCTTGTATTATGATTTAATTTACAGGCCTAACAACTTTGGAGATGTTTATATTCATTATTCATACAGATCATTAAATTAAAGTGTTATACTATAATCTCTATTCACAGACTAGCATTCATTTGCTTGTTAATCTATTTGATTCATGAAAAGATGATATGTTGTACAAAATAATAAACAAGTAAGAAATTCAATATCATCAAAATGTAGTAAAGTTGTAAAGTATCCATTTAAGCAAATTAAACAAAATACAGAATGAATTAAAATGTTTCTAAAAAGCTTTTTTAAAAGTGAGATGCTTTGGACCATTTGTGTTTTAACATGCAAACCCTAAAGCTGATTTAACAACTTTTGGGCAAACTTTTTTTCATTACCTCGCTTGACACCTTTATGTCTCTGCATATTGATTTTAACATCACTTCAAGGTTTCATTTTTGAGCACATTAGAGCGCTATGCTCAGCACCAGCACTTGTAATGCTTAGCCATTTCAAACAATTCATTTTTCGTCCATACCCAGCCCATATGCCTCACTTTGGTTCCTTTCATCTACATTATCTTACTGTATATTAACTGCAGTAAGTCTTTGGTACCTCACATTGTGTGAAATGCAAACCAATAATTAAAAATCCATTTTGTTACCTCTTATTATGAATGTAACTCCTTCACCCAAATTCTTAGAGGGTTAAAGGGGAAAGGCAACGTCTGGGTTCTTGGGGTGCAGTGGCAGAAACAAACTTCAAACCGTCGTCTTAGCTGAATCAGGGGCTGCAATATCTTCCCAAAGTGCATGATACCTCCACCTAGTGCTATGTGAGCTAAAGACTGGGTTGGGCTCTTCACTACGAATTAGATACTTAGTGTAAACATCCAGACCCAGATTTATAAAAGGATTGCGCATGTTTTACGACCGTAAAACGGGTGCTGAGGGTTCTGTATTATTGGATGGGATTTATAAAACACACACAATGGCATAAAAACTAAAACATGATTTGCGGGGGCAATGTCTCTGTGCACTTTAGCCCTTGATGCATATGTAATTCTGTAATTCTGGAGCTAAAATTGGGAGGCTAAAATTTGCAAATGAGGTCTATTAAATATTAAATTTAATTTATTAAAGCTGCCGGTAATTGCGAGCCTCGTATTTGCTTGATTATTTTAAGAACTCTGAAAAGCAGGCGTTAATTTGCCATAGTCAGACAGAAGGCTATATAAAAGGCAAGGCGATGTGGGAGACATGTCTGCAGCAAGAAGGAGACATCATTTAATAATATTTTGCAAAGAGCTAATTTTGTAACCCTTCTGATCAAGTCAGTTTGTAAATTGCGGTTTATAATAATGTATTGTTTTGCAAACTCCAATTTTCAATACATGTTTGTGACAAGGCTGGCTGAGTGATGACGTCAGACCCAGGAAAGGAAACACACACAGGACGGTGAAATGATGAAGGCGCTTGCTTGCGCCGGTTTATTTCAAATAAAAAGGTTGTACAAAACAGAAAACACAGACTGAACAAACAAAATGGTGCGTTGGCCAAAGACAAAATAGACAGACAAACAGAGTGGACGAACAGACAAGCAAGTAAAACAACAATGGCTCGACAGATTTTCTCAGTGTTCCTTTAAGTAAGCATATTTTATTTTCAGAATGTTTGATGTGGTTTGCCTTGGGATTATGACATTTTTGCTTAGCTCTTTTTGTGTTGATTTTGGTAAACTTTCATCTTTTTGTTCAGCGCACATTTTCTTTCAAGAGATTGCTCATTGTGTGGACATTTAGACATTTTATTTTGCTATTGAACAACTAAAGATAGTTGAAGAACCTCTTAACATATCATATTTAAAAAAATTGCATTGGTCAGATTTCTCCATAGCATACAGCAGCAATAACAAGTTTTTAAAGCTGATTTAGCATTACCTCATGTAAATTAATTGCGTTCTGGAAATAGTGCTCCATATCTCAGACATACCACTAGTAGATAGGTGTCAACTAGACCGGTGGAAAGGATATTGCTGTTGTCATGACAGGAGTGTGATAAATGTGGATAGATAAAGAAGAGAATACTACATTGGAAAGGGTGAGATGCTTTCAGTTGGATGAGGTGACAGCTAGTTTGGAGGAAAGGTGCACTGGCTGCAATGAATGAGCAATATGTATAGTGCTAGACAGTGGCAGAAAACTGTTTTGAAAGAAGGTTAATTGTGCTTCAGTGAAGGAAATTACTCCTACTGCAGTAGCAGTAGATGTAACAGGTATGAGTGAAGAGTTTGCAGCTGGTGATTGTGGAACAAATATTGACAGTAGCTCAGGTGACAAAACACAACATGCAGTACGAGTGGCTTCTTACAAATTAATCTTTAAGGACAAAATGTTACGTATAATAGAAGACAATTATGTTTTGGGGGTACAGTAACTGGCACTGGTGATGCTAGATCACTGTGTAGATATCTACTGTGGTAATTGCCAAGAATTAAGCTTATATTCTTGTGTAACTGTGATATGCATGCAGTGACATTCTCATTATAATTCATAGTTAGCTCACAAATGCGCATTCGTTTCAATGTGCTCAGTGTTCCAGCTCTTGCATGTAACCTGATCACTTCATCGCTGCTTGTTCCAAATGTTCAAATAACTGCCTGACTTAAATCTATTGTTTTTGACACTCTTTTATATTTTCCTCTAGCTTATTCTGAATCATAAGCTGTTTGATATTCACTGTGTTTCTCTCTCACAGTCTCTTGCTGGGTTTCACATTGTTAATGACCCCCAAAAAAGGTAATGCTTGTCAAATGACTGTTGCTTGCATGGTACTGTTTGGGTTTTGCAAACTGCCTGAAAGCAGTTTGCATTTTTGAGCCCGAAACACATGTGGGGGTAACACTTTAGTAAAATAATATGTTATAACATATCTATAAATTAGGTTATAAACACTAGACAGTGAACATAATAACAGGATGTGCAGAGAGGCAGTGTCTGTGTATAATTCAGGACTACTAGTGCAGTAGTATTAAATCAGACATCTGATCTCAAATAAAAAAAATATTATTTTAGTTTAAAACAAGTAAAGGAGTTTAACAGAAGTAATATATATATATATATATATATATATATATATATATATATATATATATATATATATATATATATATATATATATATCTCTCTTTAACAGCATAAGACATTTTTTTAGTCGTTTCCTTTTTTGAAAAATGCACAAACTAAAGGATTAACCTTGAAAAAGGCTAAGATCTGAAAGTTACATTATATTATTTTAGAAATGTTGTTAGGAAATCCCTTTTTGAAAGTGAAAAGTAATATATCTCTGAAAAGAATGTTTCTGAGCTGAATGTTCTGTCTGTCTGACCTCCTCACTCATGCAACACAGAATGACACTTGGTTCCACTGTGTCAGAGAGTCTCAGACTGCTCTCTCCTCATTCCCCCCCTGGATTGGCTCTCTATGTCTAAACTTGAGTTGACAGTCACTGCCCTATTGGAGCCAATTATTATTATTTTTGTACATATTTTCTTTCTCCAATTCATGAGTAATAGCAACATTACTTGCATTACTGAAAAATTACCATACTTGTTACAAATACTCTTTTGTACTCGTTATCCAGCACACCCCTAATAATAACAACATGCTGTAGCAATACAGTGTTACATGGATACGTAACTAAGACAATTACAGTATAAGCAATCTTATAATTACTTTATGAAGCTTTACATAAGTAATGTGTCAGTAACATTCTATTGTAATAAATAACGCAATTACTCAAACCTTTCATAGACATTTTATCAATGTATCTTAAACTAAGGTGTGATCCATTTGTAAAACATTGACATGTCTTTTTTTCTAATCATATTGTCATCTTTATGTTAGTAAGGGTGAAGTTTAACACGTCTATTAGTAACTTCTCTACCATTTTATTCTTTAAAAATGTAAGGCAATTGTCAATTATACACAATATAAACAAATTAGTATTTGTTTTCATTATTATTTGTTTTTATCTTTTGTTTTTACCTTGCTGCACTGAGCTTACAGAATGTAGACTTGGTGAATTTGCACATTTTTGGCTTTTTTATTTCTCTTTTTTTTGCTCATAAGAACATTTATGAATGAGAAGAGCCCATTTGGCCTATCTATGTTTGTCCGGTTTCTTGAAGCTGATTGAACTCAAAACTTTATCAAGTTGGTTCTTATAATAGCCAAATGATTCAGCTTCAGCAACATTACCCATATGTTCCACAGACTATATGTTCTAAAGAAATGCATTTTGTACTCTTTAGCTCAGTAGGTTTATATCAAAATAATTAATACTAGACAAACTATATTATAAATTGGATTTTTCAAATATAGGTTGTGACAAATAAGTGTGGTATCTTTAAAAAATACATTGCCACTTTCTGGTTATGTTTGGTCACATTCTGGTGTCTTGTTTTTTATCTTGTTAGGAAGTTTTAATCCTGTGTAAATAACAGGTTAAGATATTTCAGAAGGCAATGCAAAAGTACAGCTTTTTTCAGTGGTCTGTTTTAGAAAATATTTTTTAAAGCAAGAAATCTTCTTTATTTCAATGTAATATGTTATATAATTAATTGTAAGCAAAATTGATCCAACTGCTAATGTTCTGTTCTATTTAGCTTGGTAGTGAAAAAGACAATTGTAAAAAGATAGTTATGTTAAAGCTTATATAAATTACCAATAGTTTGTCATAAGTTTTCTGCAATATTCTATGCTGTAGAATTTCAAAGGGCTAAAACGTAAAGCTCTATTAAAGCTTTAATCCACTATACCAAAATTGTCATACATTAATGAAAAATGCCATGTTCAGGAATAATGGCTTGGTAAAGCTGATAGCAACTCTAGCATCGGCAAAGCAAGTTTGTAATTATATGACGTTCCCTTCAACTGCACTGAAGCTACAAGAAGTAAAATTAGTTTTACAACATACTAGCAATTTTTCCAACGTTTAATTAATGCTGGTGATCCTATTGAAAGCATATACGTAGCACTACTGACACCACTAGGAGTCAGCATTTGAATATGTATGCTTTTGCCATGTAATAGTCAATTTGAGCTTTGAAGTTCCCACAATTATATGCCTGTGTAAGCAAAAAAGCTGAATTATCATTCGGTATGAGAATGGTGGTATGCAAACAATAGCTGTTGAGTTGCAATAACTGCTTCGTGGTTTGGATTTCTGGCTTTTTATCAGATAGAAATATTAACCTTAAATGTTACTTTTTTTCCCCTATAATATTTTAAGTTGGGATCACACTTCTAAACAGTTTTTTGGAACTGATCTTGTATACAAACATAATGCTGTATTGGTCTATGTAGCTTTGTATGCATGAAGGAAAGAAAATGTGTTCAGTTGGTGTTTTATAATATGGGCAGCATCGCCATGCATGAATCAAGGTAGGCTGTCAAATTCCACTGTCAACAAAATGCTTCCTGGGCCAACTAGATATGTTGTTACTCACATTCATGATCTTGCATCAGCATTTTATCTTTTCTTCAGAACGAGGCAATAATATGACAGCAGTTCTGGAAAAATAGAATAAACCATCAGCTTCAAGACACTCTCACGGTGACAAGTCTGATGATGATGAGTTATCATATTACAAAACAGTACTGTATCAGTTGTGAACGAATCGCTAGCGGTGCCAAAAAAGTGTTCTTTTAAATGAAGTTCCTGGGAAAAATCAGTTTCACCACAAGGTAGTTCTCTTAGCTGAAGTGTTCTCTTAGGAGGTGTTCCTGTGTCTACTGTACAATACCATTTTGGTTTCTGTGTAATAAAATTCTAATCTAACATTATGATGCAATTGAATTGCACTGGATCAATATTATTAATGCTGTCAAAAACAAAATTACCTTACAGACATTAAATAGTGTGCTGAAGCTAATCATTATCTAGTATATTTATTGCTAATAAAGGTATTGACTGGAAGTACGGTAACATAATTTTGAAGCTTTTGTATTTTTTGTGTATGATTAAATAGAAACTGGTTTTACCATATGCCAATTAACAAGGCCACTGTGTCTACATACATGCCCAAAATCCCAAATGATTAGAACCCTTTTTCTTCATATTTCATCTAAAGTGAGTATTAAAAAGAAATAACTTTATTTGATTAAGCTGATTACGTCTGTAAATTTGCCCAGAGGTCTCCAATGTCTTAGTTTACACTACAGTTTAGTGGAACTGGCTCACAAAGATTAATACAATTTAGTGTTCTAAACCAGATTCTTTAGCTCCACTCATCTTGTGTGATGCATTATTCTTGCTAAGTTCACACACTCCATATTTTATATTTTAACCTTCCAGTACTTGACACACATTCATTATACCCACTGCTAGTACCTTATTATTCTTTTTAAATTGGCCATTCTAGGACTTGTGTTCGGGTGCTAGTTTCTGGTTGTTCCACTAACACCAACATGGGTCACCTGGAGGTACATTCGGGCTGGTAATATCTGGATGGATTCCTGCTAAATTGAATCCCTCAGTGTGACAGGGTAGCGTCGTGGGCCCAGATGTTATTCGGCAGGCAAAGAGACTCAGAGACAAGGAACTGCAGCTAATGCGCTTCTGCGCAGTTTAATAAACAAAAGTAAATAAAAAGTTAAACAAAACTCTGCTCACCGAGCCAAAATAAAAGGTCAAACAAAAACAAATCTTGCACACAATAAACAAGAACAAAATAACCAGCGCAAGGGCCAAAACAAAAGGTTTAAACAAAACACAAAAATGTAGGCTGGGCATTAGCCTTCACTACACCTTTTTCAAAAAATCTACAGAGAGCACAAACAAACAAACAAACAAACAAACAAACAAACAAACAAACAAACAAACAAACAAACACTCACCCAACACCTCCCTCAAACAAAGGATTTTTCCCCTTTTTTATAGCATGTGGCTGGAGCCTAATTATCAATAATTCAATTAGCTCCAGCCACATTCTCACATGTATTTTGGCAGGGACAGGAAATTAACTCCATCCCTGCCAACCACCACCAAATCACCACACAACAATATTATTTACAGGCAGGGCGCTGCCCTGCTACACTCAGTCAGACATAATATAATGCACAAATGTTTTAAAATTCTCAACACAGTGTTATCCATTCCGCAAGTTCTTTGTTTTTGGTACCAGGCAGCTGAGTGATGTGGGAGTGGAGTCTAAGCGTTGGCTCTCCTGCTGCTCATGTGGCGGGCTGTAATAAGAGAGGAGATGCATCTCGACAGGGAAATACAAGAGAGCAAGCCCGGGCAAAGGTGTATGCGCCTGTAGCAGGAAAATATAAGCATGTTCTTGTTACAGTTGTTTGAATAGTTACTGTTAAAAAAAACCAAAATGTTAAATTTATTAAATATTTTTCCTTTTCCCAAATACTAAAATATTACAATATATAATAATAAATAAATAAATAAATAAATTAATAAATTAATAAATTAATAAATTAATTAATTAATTAATAGCCGTGAAATTGTCTATTTTTTAGCCATGACTGTGCCGTGATTTTTACATATTTTTACCATGACAAAATCCTATCCTTAATTATTGTCACTACTTGCACCCTGGCACCTCTCTCTGTACAAATTAAGCACTGGTTATTGAGGTTGCTTACAGTCAGTCATTATGAGTTGGGGTAGCACTGGTTGCTGCAGGGAGCTGGCCTCTGATTAAATGTGGTGCCACATGGTCCATAGAGAATACAGGATTAGGCCTCTTGCATTTAGGGCTTCCCTTAATAAATGTGTCCTGAAGTGAGATGCTCGTGGCTGAGCTTCCACTAGCCACCATCAGGTTATAGAATTCCTAGTCAAACTCCATCTCGATAGTTTCAGACAGTTTCATTGCAATCACTGTTTTGCAGTTGCCATGGTGATCAATTGAAATCATAATGACGGGAACAGAAGGAAATCAATAGACTCTGAAATTACAAACAAAGAGAAACTATCATTTAAAAGCATTTGGCACAACTCTTCCATATTAATGGAGTCAGACATGGCTGTGGTACTCCGAGACACTGCAGTGTGTAATTCGCTTGAGTGCATTAGAACACCGAAAAGCTATTGAAGCAATTGTCCACCTCACCAGGAGCACCCCTAAGTTGTTTATTATAGTCCCAGTTTTGACATTGCCAGGGTTTTTTTTTTCTAATCAGGAGAGGTGATTTGCCACATGACACAAGGGAATAAGTAGCATGACTGCTTCACTTGCTTCCAGCTAATCTGACATTATGGGCCGAGATGTATTTGCAGCAGCAGCAGACACTGAGCTCAAATCTGCTCTGCAAAACAAATAAAAAAAGTCCTTAGCATGATAAAAAAAAATCAGCATACTGGCAAGATTAGCCTAATTGAAGTGTCAGCTGGAGAAAATTGTGGATGCAGTTGGGTTAATGAGAGGGCAGCAGCGATGTATAACCGCATTCCCAGTATAAGGTTATCAGTCATAGTACTGCTGATTCTGGTAAAAGGTCAATATTCCTACATCCCTTTTGTGCCTGGCTATTTTGGAACTTTACAATAAGGTATAACTGATTATAGTTTTAAGCCGGGGTGGTAGTTAACTAAAGAATATTTACAGTACATTCTGAATATAGAAACAATGGGAGCAATGTATTTCATTTTATAAATAAAAGAAAGTTGTCACTGTTATTTTAATTTTCATTATTTATTTATTGTGAGTTCATAGGAAGTAACCATGGATTAGTGATGTATTCAGCATTTGTTTTCATATCACTCGTCCTTGTTATTATGAATTCTTGTTAAGTTTAGGATTTTACTGAAAAAGTGACAAACATATGTTTACATAATGTTCATATTTTGTACTGGGAATCGCAGGCATGTCATTCTATTCATACATATATATGGTATAACATATTAAAATTTAAAACAACGTTTTAGGAAAGTCTATACATTATTGTGGCAGTGTGCCCCACCCATGCGTGTGTTATGTGTTGCGTGTGGTGTGTTAATGTTGGTGTATAGGTATTGGTGCACAGGATATAAATGGGTCTGTATAGCACGAGTGATTTAAAATACATATTGTATTTAGGCACGGGGATTGCATAATCACTTCACGTGCAGATAAAGTATGTGAGCACGGGATTGCACAAATTAGTTCACATGCTGGGATTCAAGTGAATAATTAATTGGTAATTGAATCCCGGCACAACAGTATATATAGATGCACTCACTCGGGGGTTGTGTGTTCAGGGCGAAAGAACGGGAGAGAGTGAGGAGGTAAGAAGAAGAAGAAGAAGAAGAAGAAGAAGAACTGCTACGAGTGCTGGAGGCACCAGCACCGTACTTGTTTTGTGTTTAGTGTTCATGCCCTGTTTGTCAGTGTCTGTTCGTTTTGATTGTCTATTTTATTTTGGCATCAAGTGCCGTGTTCTGTTTTGTTCAACATTTTATTTTCTGTGTGTTTATTAAACGCACTGAGCGCCGCAGCGTCTCAGTTTCACCTGCCAGTACTGTCTGTCTGTGTGTTTCTTTCTGGCCTGACGTCACTCCTACAGCCAGCCTGTTCACAATTATTAATCAATATAACTTTAATAATGTTAACTGATGTCCCGGAAACATTTTCCATTCATAAAAACCTATACTGCCCCAAATACTGTGCACCTTGTAAGGATAATAAATATACTTATTGAATTATACATTAAAATATAACCTGTGAAAAAAAAATCCTATAGGAAGTCCTATAATAAATGTTATAGGAATCCTTCAGAAATTGAAATAATTCTTATAAGATCATATAGGCACTTTTGCGGTCCATTTATTCAGCACGTCTCAGGTGCGTCAGGTCCAATTTATTTTCACACGTGCAGTTTATTTTAGACACGCTGTTTAAAAGTATTTTTTGTCACAGTAAAACAGGTTTAAAAGGCACTGCATATCAACAGGACACTCAGTACTGCAGCTCCAGCCCCACCCCACCCCTTGTTCGCTGTATTTTTCACATATCTCTTCATAGTCGTGCATACCGATAAATCTCCTCCTGATCACTCGTTTTATCACCAAACTCCTCAATAATGCGATCCAAGTCATTATTTTATTACTATAACATCTCAAAAAGCTCTGCAAATGTCCATGATATTCTTTGAGTGCTGGATGCAGAAGCAGCTATCTTGTTTGTTTATGTCCGTGTTATCTCTGTGGTGCCGGGGCTATGTGTATTGCTCAGATCAGCCTTTTTTTGGGGGGGGGCGTCTGTCGGCTCCTATCGGTCTCACTCAGACATTGAATGGTTTTCTTGGCTTTTTTCGGAGAAAAAACAACTGGAGACCCGTGTTTTACGTCTTTTTGATGATATCGGACAGGAAAGGGAAAATTGTAATGTTGGACCTGGTCCGACATAGGACCGCAAAGGGTTAAAATTATTCCTATAAGCAAAGGTGAAATTCTGCTGGTACTCAACCAGTACTCTGTACCGGGACTTATTTAACCCTTTTGAGTAGTGAGTTCTAAAATGCGTGATTTTTTTTTCTGTCTTCTGCATGCGCTTGATTATTACGAGTACAGCATAAACAAGCTGAAAGCTGTATGTTTGTATGTATGTAATGAATACTGACAAAATACAGACAAGTAATTTTTACAGGAAATAAATAAAACACATATATTTTTTATTTAGTCATAGGGAAAGGTTTTGACTAAAAAATAACATGTAGGCAATAAACAATAAACAACAGGGTGGAACAACCACAACAACATGTCCTAACAAAAAAAAGGGCGAGAGAGAGAGAGACAACGCCCCCTTTTCTGAAACATTTTGAAGAGTTTATTAAGACATGAGTTTTCACTTGCGTGTACATCTATAAAAAAAAAAGGCATAAGTAAACCACAGTAATGATATTACTTTATGAAAATGTGTCTTTTGCCACTTTGTTTCTTGTGCAGAAACCACAATACCAGGGATAAAAAAAATACAAAAAGTCTACTTTTATACTGTTTCTGCTTGAAAAATATTTTTATGGAATAGACATTGGTAATTAATCTATGCAGAAACACAACAGAGAAACACACAGAATATATTATTGTAGGATAAGTAACAAGTAAAAAAATACATAAAAGAAACAGGTATATATGTTCTAATCCAAGGCTGCTATTGTAGCATGGCCAGGTCCTGTTGCAGGTGAGTACCCTGGCTCTGGAAAGTATGGGGATTAAAAAGTCAAGTACAACATTAGTAGTCATAGTGACTGTTACATAAAAAATAAATTGAGGGGTATTTTTAGCCCCTATTGTGTGTTGTTTGACTCAGACCTTTTTGTGTCATTTTTTCATAGCACAGTTGTTTTTTTTTTATACAGTTTTTTACAACATCATCCCTTTTTTAGGATATCTTGAAACAAAACTCCCTCTCTACAGCAGTTACCACATAGTGTAATGTGTCTTTATGCATGTAATTTAAGGTTTAACTTAAGTGTTATATTACAGTGCATGACTGAGTGATACTGTAAGGCTTATTTTGTATTTATAAATGTATTGTGTACCGATATGTATAATTTTTTAAGTATTTATTGATTCTATGAATAGCTTACACCTTCCTAAAGGTGTACGTACATTCTAAGCAAGAACTAAGTCTTACGTTATAACAGGTTCGCATCCTTGCTTGTGCGAAGTAGGCCGGTCTTCGCTAGGGACTCCGAAGGAAGCATCGCATTGGCTCAAGCGTTCCCGTCAGTTAGGGATGTAAAACTGGCAGGGACTGTTTCTCCTCATTGCTCTACAGCGAACCCTGCTGGCCAGGCGCCCAGTAAGCTCAGAGCAGACACCTGCAGGGTTGGCCTTTGTCCTCCAGAGGTCGGTAGCTCGCGGACATCCGCTCTCGAGTTCCTGGGTGAAAAAGGAACCTGGCTTGGTCGTGGGATCGGAGGACGCCCACTGAATCTTCGGGTCTCCTGAGCCATGTGGGGAATTGCTGCGGCGAGGAGAAAAGCGATTGGGCATTCCAAATTGGGAGGAAATCGGGGAGACAATTATAATTGGACACACTTAAATTTAAAAATAAATAACTGCAGCAGAGTGCTTAGCAAGTTAATAGCAAAATAATGTATTACCTTGTGTTAGCTTTATTCAGAAATAAAATAAACAATCTTTGTTTAATAATTTTGATTATGTGATTATTACTCATTCCTTTACAGTCTAACAACGTGAAAGTAACAGCGTCCTTAGGTAGCTAGATAAAACTTTAATACCTTAAATACCTAAAAGACCTATGTTTTTTTTAGCATTGAAAAGATAGTTATTTAATGGCCAACAGGACAATACATGACGTTTAAAGTATGATGCCTATTTTTCTTAATATCAGTTTAACAAAGCAAAATATTTTACATTACCTATGTGTTGACTCTTTATTTCCTTAAGCATAAATACATTAAAAAAATGAAAAATATGTTGATTTTCTATTAATAGCCTGTGTCCTGGAATACTGTGACTTACATACTGAAGTTCGTATATGCTTGTGAAGTCTGGGGAAAACATGGATTGGCTGTGCTAACAGTCACTTTGGGCTCACATTGTAGCCCCCCCCCCCCCCTCCCCCCCCCCATACTTTTTGCCCCATAATTCGAGCACTGGGGCATTCTATAATTTAATAATACTTCAATAATTTAATAATAACTTAATAATAAGTTCAAGGCTTGTAAATAGGATCCAAAATGACATCACCATTTGATTCTGAATGTGATATAAGAAAATCAGTTTTCTAACTACACATGATAACTTGTATGAAAGACATCCACTATTCTGCTGGAAAACCAATCAAGGCGGCTATCCCTTTTAAAATATTGTGGCAAACCTCAGTTCCTGCAGGTATGGGCTTCTCATAGGCGGAGGTCGGACGTAAACCCGGGACCTCCAGTTTAAAGCATAGGGCCGATACCGCTGTACAAAAGCCAGGCTCCCTGGCAGGAGTAGATATTGGGCTTATGTCTTCATGTTTTAGATTGCGTCACCTACTAGCCCTGACTCCTACCCCTGTGCACGCTACACACTTCCCTGCCAGCCTCAAGTCCACCCTCGGATTTGCACTTGTTCACCAAACGGTTTTCAAGTGCATGCCTATAAGCCAGGGCAGCAGTGTGGAGTAGTGGTTAGGGCTCTAGACTCTTGACCGGAGGGTTGTGGGTTCAATCCCTGGTGGGTGACACGGCTGCTGTACCCTTGAGTAAGGTACTTTACCCAGATTGCTCCAGTAAAAACCCAACTGTATAAATGGGTAATTGTATGTAAAAATAATGTGTAAAAAATAATGTAATTGTATGTAACAATAATGTGATATCTTGTAACAATTGTAAGTTGCCCTGGATAAGGGCATCTGCTAAGAAATAAATTATTTTTTTTTAAAAATGCCAGGGTACCTGTGTCCACTTCTGACACCAATGTGACGAACCTCGGTTACCGCAAGCAGGGGCTTCTCACAGGCAGAGGTCGGAGTGGAGCTTGTGAAAAGCCCTTGCTTGCAGAAACCGAGCTTTGCCACAATATACTTCTCTTACCCAAAATATTGTACTTTTTTTGGGGCATTTGCTGTACTGCAGGTACTGATAAAGATGTGCTTATATGTAATAGATTCATGTATCTTGTAATCATAGAAACTACTTCTAACAACATTAATGCTGTTGTAAGAATATTTTCATTAAAAATGTTACCAGTCCATGAACACTGTTCTTTTAATTCGGTAATACATCTTTCATTATAAAGCATCCAAAGTAAATATTAATGACCCACAATGTAAGCCTAAATGTATATCTGGGTGATGTATTACAGACATATGATAAGTGTTTGTAAGTGAACTAAAAAAATTAGTTATGAATTAAATGGTAATAGCAATGTGACAGGCATGTTTAATAGCTAAAGTATCTACTGTATATAGGTAAAGATACATTTATTTCTAAATTACTTTTTAAATTATATATTAATAGTGGGTACTAAGTGCAATTTAATACACATCACGTTATTCCAAGAACATAATTTTAAGCTTCTGTCACCAGTATACCTTTAATGAAATGTTGCAAGCTCATTTTCACTTAGGCATGGTCTAAGATTTACTCATTAGGGAGCACATTTCTGCAATGTATTGTAATTCATCATTAAAAGTGAATGAGTTATCTTGAAGTTACAGGAATACTTGCCAATGTGAAGATTGTCAGGACTTTCCATTTAAATATAAATATTTAAGTAACTGATACAACCTTGCACAAAAAGTCTGGCTGCTGCATGTTTATTTTTGCAGTTGCGTGAACACTTATTTAATTCAATTAAAAGTCAAGCACACTGTTTTGACCTCACTGCATTAATATATTCTATATATAAGTGAGGTGAAATTAAGTGTCTTTCCAGATATTGTATAATTATTGTATATCATAATCTGAAAATCCTAAAGGAGCTGCTAAACTGTTTACTGAAATGTAATGTCTCACTAATGAGGCCTTTTCTTACCTGGGATGTTCATGTCAAGCACATATCATTGCTGTAAGACACACGTCTCCTGAGAGAAGATGAGCTTGTCAAAAGTGTTTCAACACTGTGATCATGTCCTGTAGCTCTAAACTTAGGAATAGTATCACCTCTGATTGGACGGAACTGCAAGTCTTTGACAATACATTCTATTAAGTAGGCATTAACGTCTAAGGATACATGTAACTTTTTTGACTACCGCAACCCTACACACGTTACCCACTGTGCGTACCATTGATATGCTAAATTCTGGTTTCGTAAGTGTGGACTCGCTGACTCGGGCGTGCCGAAGACAAACACACGCTGTCCTCCAAAGCGTGTGCCGTCAGCTGACCGCTTCTTTTACACACTGCAGGCCCATCATGCAGCCACCTCAGAGCTACAGCGTTGGAGGACAAAACAACTCTGGGGAGCTTACAGGCAAGCCCACAGGCGCCCAGCCAGACCACAGGGGTCTCTGGTGCGCGGTGAGCCGTGGACACCCTGGCCGACCTAGACCTCCCTCAGTCCAATGTGTGCTTGAGTTTTTGAAGGATTTCCTGTTAATCAAATGATCACATTTGCAACTGACTTCCTGCCTGAAACTTTGCATAGCTTTACATTCACACTTGCAAATTAGCACAAACTAAAAACAAACTTTTGGGTTACTGTTTTATTTGTGTGTTATAAATAAATGTTAACTTTTCTTTTGTAAATTAACAAAATAATTTGTACTGTAGATATAAAAGTGGTGCATTCTAATAATATGCAAATTGTACAAAACACTGTATTATAAAACCATTGTTTAGAATATTTTAAAAAATTAACATGTTTTACCTACACACTGAGAGAATGTGACATGTTTAGATCTATATATGTATATGTTCAGATGGTTTGCTGCAGCAGAGGGTGCCCAAACGATAACGTCTATACATGCAAGGGTGCAAGAATCAAAATAACGTTGTTTTTGTTAAATGTAAACGTCATCTGTACAATGCATTCTGTTCCGTCTTCATTTTACCTATTTTAATACTGATATATATATATATATATATATATATATATATATATATATATATATATATATATATATATATATATATATATAACGAAAGGCAGTTTAATCCCATCATATTCTATAGTGGGGCCCCAACCTTCACCCCCAAAAAGCTTTTCACAATCATACAGTAGCCCCTCGCTAAACAGGACATGTTTGTCCAATCCGACACAAGGAGGTCGGGTTTAAAAACAATACAATAAAATCGCACACACATACATTTACAGTTCTCAATGTATTTTAAATATAAATCAGTGCACAGAAATAACACTAATGTGTTTTGGGTAGACTACACATTACATTATGTAAAAATATAAATCTATACAGTACAGTAATAAAATCAAATGAATACTGTGACAGAGATTGAATGATTCCACCGTGTAACAATTATTATTTTTTTGGTTCCTGGGTAGTAAGTGTTATTTCCTAATTGTTTATGCCTTAAAAGTATAGAAAATGGCTATTATTCCCCACAAACTTTGCTTTTGTGACCAGGACAGTGATATTTTTTGACAAAAATTGTGTTACATAGTGCTTGGTGTTAGACCTCCCTCCCAACCTGCGAGGGCACTGTGTAAAGGGAACAGAGTACGCTGGATTAAATGGCGTGACAGTTTATTCCCAGGGTTAGGTGGAAGTCGGCCATCTAGAAAAGGGGCTAAGCTATGGTACCCAAACTCAATGACCCGGATGGGAAACAGCGTGGCATCCGCGGATTGGAGGAGCGGATGCACTCGTTAACCAAGGGATCATGAGGGAGGGTATAAATAGGGGTCATAGTGAAAGTGATCTGTTCCTTTGTAAATGGTTAGAGCAAACCTAGAAGGAAAGAAACCTGTGAGATCAAAAACATGAGTGTTATGTTTTATTTGTCTTTTGGTTGCGGGTCAAACCCAGGGATTACAAAAAAAAGTGATACACGCTGCTGTATCACTTTTACAACATTATTATTTACAGGTGTTTGCCATAAGGCTCTGGACATTGAAACCTCAATAAACACCCTTGCACCTGAATATCGTTGCCTGTGTGTTTTATTCTGCTCTGCTGCATTTCATTCACCTGCACGCACTTACCCACTTTTTTTGTGCTTTAGCCTACTGGTAACACAAACTAAATCATGCTGCTGCATTGTACACATTGGTATACAATGCGAATAATGCCCAGAATTACATATTCATTTAAGGCTAAAGCGCAAATAAGAACTGCGGCTGCAAAGCATTCGTTTCATGTGTGTGTTAAAAACCGAAGTGTGTAATTACTGTGATGTGTTACAGTAGTTTGTTTAAAGTTTAGCTTACAAAAAGTTGTCAAACCTCATTTAGCAAACATTTCAAAAACGACATGTCCCAATGCAGCAATGTCCCAATGTTTCAGTTATTTATATTTGAGATAACTTGATGAGTTAAACCAGGTATAAAATATAAGGATTTCTTTCTTTTGAGCCATTTTGTTTAATTACATGATAATATGCATTGTACTTCACAATTAAATACAATATGACAGGAATTCCAGGTATTGTATGTTTATAAAACATTTTTTAATTAATGATTCAAAGTTCCTCATCTCAGCCACTAATGAAAACAAAAATGTTCAAGTATGTGTTTTGGATAGATAGCCAAGACCAGGGGTAAAATTCTCAACAAAAAAGTGCAGGTACTCATATGCGCAGCCAGGTGTAAACATAAGTACCAGTGAATAAATACTTCTAAAATGTATAAGTCTTGAAAAAGAACTGATAAAATATAACCAATTCACCATAAACAAAGAAGCTGAAAATATTGAAACCCTCTACATGTATCACTGTGGCAAAGTGGTTAATAGTGTGCAGGTGATCAATAAACAGACAGACAATTATAATCCAGGTGCAATGTTGTTTAATGGTTGTATTTTGTAATCCAAATGCCTGATGTCGAACAACAGTAAATAAAAACAACGTCAATGAGAAACAATACTGCAGCGTGCATTGCTTATCTGTAACAGTCCTGTTTTAATTCACCCACACGTAACACATACACAGACACAAATATCCGTCCACATTGCGTGCTCAAGTGCTTGTGGTGAAAATACAGTTCTTTAGTGAAAACAAAGTGAAGTGTTGTCCAGGTTCGTGCTGGCCTTAAGCAAAAGCTCCTGGGTCATGTTTAGCTGTCTAAATAATAACACACAAGTATAATTCAGACACGACAATAAACAAACAAAACACACACGATTTTATATCACCAGTTCTCCTTCTGGTTACGTAATTTAACCATTCACAAAGGAACAGAGCACCTCACTACATCCCTAATCCGTGGTCAACGATTTAGTGTACCGTAGCTGTCCCCTTTCTAGATGGCCAACTTCCGCCTAACCCTGGGAATGAACTGTCGGGCCATCTAGTCCAGGGACTCTGTTCCCTTTACTCACCACCCTCACAGGTAAGGAAGGAGATCTAACACCAAGAATCATTCAATCTCTGTCACAATCACTCAGTCATGTACTGTAAAATAACACTTAAGTTAAACCTTAAATGGTAAGCATTAAGAAATATTACACTACGCAGTAACTGCTGAGATGGAGTTTTGTTTCAAGATATCTTAAAAAAGAGGTGATATTATAACAAATATATTGTATTAAAAAAACAACTGTGCTATAAAAAAATGATACAAAAATATATGTGTCAAACAATGCACAATAGGGGCTGAACATGTATATGTAACAGGCACGACTATTAAAAAATTGTATGTACTTGCCTTGGCCATATTAATCTCCATAGTATTCTCTGAAATCATCCCCATACTTTCCAGACCCTGGGTACTCACCTACAACAGGACCTGGCCATGCAACATTGATAGCCTTGGATTAGAATATATATCCATGTTATTTTATTTTTAATTGTTTTAATTATTACTTATCCTACAATGATATATTATGCTGTGTTTCTGTCTATATTAATTACCATGCACTACTCCAGAAAAAAAATGCTTTTGAAAAGGCTTCTCAAAGCTGAACAAAAGAAAATGTGATGAAATTATGTCAGTGTTACACTCCACTTTCTTCCATTGATTTTTTCATCATGGGTGATCCTCGTCGCAGCACACTTTCAGAAGATTTTTATTAGAAACAGATTTGCTAGCCAGCAGGGCAAATACTTAAGTTAACATTCTGCCACTCTGCGTTATGAATCATCATAAAACCGTTTACAAATGCAACATGTTTAGTTTATTAAGAAGAGAAATGGAGAACAGTGGATGTGTTTAGCTGCTACAGCCTTCATCAACATCCAGTTGAAGAAGTGAAATAATAATTTACAGTAATGGAATGCTTTCTGATAAACAAACGAAAATATTTTTTTATAGGGCAGTCAATTAATCCCAGTTAACCTGCGATTAACGCGTTCATTTCTTTGGAGATTAATTTCTTTAACGCATGTTAATCGTACTCCTCTGTCTTTACCCTCTTAGCATTTTGTAATTCATTCCCTGTGGCACCATTTTATTAATATAGCCCAGTGCATGCAACACAATGAGTGCAGTCTGTGTTTGCACCGAAAGTTGGTCATTTAACTGCATTATAGAGCAGGTTAGTCATTTAACTGCATTATGGAGCAAAGTACTAAAAGTTAAGGATTTGAAAATGGGAAGTTTATTTAATAAAAAACCTTCTGACGTATCTATTGTCAAATTGAAGTATGACAAACGTAGGCTACATCTAATCTGAAACACCATCTGCGTGTAAAACATGCTTTCACTTCTCAAAATACACTTTCTAGCAACAACACAACAACAGATGAAACCTGTCACTTTCGACAGAGTACAGTTTTAGAAATTCAAGATTTCTGCAAGTCCATGAATTAAGCTAAGTATGATAATATAACCAATATATATATAATGGTATTTTACAATAAAGGAGACTGTAACCAATACTCGATGAATGCTTTGTTTTATTTCGACAATTTTAAGTTATTAATAATAGAGAATATTTTCTTTCAAACGACAATGAAAAACATCAGTAAAGGAAACTGGAAACTGAAACTGAAAAAATACAGTATAATTTCAAATGAATTAAGGTGAGCAATAAACAGACTCCATTGTGATTTAGCAGTTGGTTCAAACAATTAAACAGCAAATGCTGGAGTTTTTCTGTAGAATTCTGTGTAAATAAATATAAAACTATAAAGAAGGGGCAACAATATCCAGAAATACAACAACTGTTTTTTTTTTTTATGATGGGTTGTTTTTTGAATAATAATAATAATAATAATAATAATAATAATAATAATAATAATAATAATAATAATGCAACGACAATACAATACACATTTAATTTATATAGCACTCTTTGTGCAAGCATTTTAGGGACTGTCAGAAGATTAGAATTTTCCGATCTTGGAAGATAAGATGGTCCAATACCATATAAGGTTGTACAGGCAATAAGAAAAACTTTAAAATAATAATAATAATAATAATAATAATAATAATAATAATAATAATAATAATAATAATAATAATAATAATAATAGCATCAGTAATAAAGCAAACTTGAATGAGATGGATGCAGTAATTGTATCAATTAAATATGCGATTAAAAGGTTAACTAAGATTCAAGATTTTAATCGCGATTCACTTTTTAATCGCTTGACAGCCTTATTTTTTTTTTTTACAAATATTACATTAAGATAGTGATTACTGTTGGTATTTAACAGCTGCTTGCAATGCTTGCGGTACTGACTTATTTTGTTTCACCCCTGGCCAAAACAGAAAGGTTTTCTAATAACAGCTACAGTATGTCAACTGCAAGGGACTGTTCCTTATAATTAATGTTATGAAGCTAGTGTCAAAGTCTTTCATTTTATTGTCTAACCGTTTTTCGTGCAGTAAAGATTTTCCAAAAGTGCTGCTCTCTCCAATGGCTGTTTTGGATGGGAATTGATTTGTTTTCATTTTTAAAAGACTGGGATTGATGCCTAGCTGTCTTTTTAACAATGCTAAATTGATGAAAACTGGCGAAGTGAAAGACATTTACAGCTTGTTGCAAGGGGATGGAGTACACAGTATTGATCTGATGGGAATGGTTTACACTATAGAACATTTGGCACATTGTTTGTAGTGTAAATACCTATTTGATTTATTCTGTAGCCTTCAACCAAACTTTTAAACCATAGCTTTCACCTCTGTAAACCTTTATGAAGGTAAAAAAAAAGAAAGAGAGCAATGTTTCAGTAACTGATAGGGAATAGCTGGGCTACAGATGCATTGCTGTATATAATGGAGATTTCTAAAATCTTCAACTAGATAAATAGATGGCCTTGTCACTATATGAGGCCATGTATGCATACGAGCTGAACAATGTGACATGGATTCAGTTTTTCAAAGAAACAAAATCAATCTTTGCAGGACAGCACAGCTTTATGTGATTTATTGCCCTTTTTGTTGATGTTTGACTAAATTAATTTGAAGTTGAGCATCATGAATGAAGCATGCTAAGGGAGGACATGCATGTCTCAGGGATATAAGCTTCCACGTTTGGTGCACGTTTCACCTTCCTTTTGTTTTGTTTAAAATAACTAAATTACAATGTATACATAACTATACAACACTGGTAGGGTACTAAAAGATAATTCATACAATTCTTTGACAAACATTGAAAAAATGCACTGAGAGAAACCTAGTTGAAACACAAAGGTTGACATGGTTTTTCATTCACAATCAAAACTCAATGAGACCACAGGATAGCTATGAAAGCGAACAAGACTCAAAAACTGTATATTTCAGAAAAGACCAGAAAAAGATAAGCCAGTAAGATTAAGTAAAAAGAGTAAATTATCATGACAAGAGAAAGGTAGGATTCAGAGTGTTGGAAAACAGAAGAAAGAAGAACGTTGTACGTTACTTAAGTAAGACATATGTGGTCGTGCACAGTGGTGTTATTCTGGCAATTCTGAATGGGCTATATATTATTAATTGTGATGTTAGTGATGCTCTTTTCTCTTCCTTTCTTAGAGCGTTTTGGAAGTGTATAGAACTGTGATCATTGTGTGCTGTTCGAAATCATGATCATGTTGATTAAAGTGCATTGACAGGTCTGGGGTTGAATTGCTCATAACCATGGTGTGCAAATCTAGTAAGCACTGATATGCTAGTTGTGACAATCAGCTTCTGATCTGTTTATTTCTTACAATAAATATTATAAATACAATTAGTGGTTTGGAAGTCAGACTTACTGTACCTGTCAGATTGTAACTAATTCCTCTGGTTGTACTTTGAATGGCTGTAGTGATATTGACCAGTGGACAGGTAGCCTAGTGTAATTTGTGATATTTTTTGTGTTATTTTCATAGTTATCGTTTGTGTTTTGTTTTGCCATAGAATATTGTTGATTGTAGATTTGACATGCAGTTTGTTTTGATAGATACATCTTTTTAGGATACTGAGGAGTCTAAGAAGTTTACTTGGGATGTGTTGAATTTAAATGAAATGTATTTTGTCACATTCTTGTATGAATTCCAGCTATTTTTCCTTGATGTCAAGTCAGGTGCTAAAAATGTGGTTGATGAACTGCCACCAACAAGACAGCTTTTGCCCTCTATTTGTCTAGCTGTCATTTTGTCAATCTGTGCTATAAAAATATTAGCATAATCTGGTCCACAATTTGGTCCTATTGCTTTTACTTCAGATGGCCATTTAAGTTGTAAAAGCTGCTCTTGGGTATGTACTCAATAAATGTCAAGGTGAAATTGGGATTTGTACTGGCTTTGTCACAAAGAGCTCTTCTGATGGCATCTATACCATTTGTAATGAACCCCTGACTAATGCATGGACTACTGCTTTATGAGTTCATATTTGATATAATAATAATAATAATAATAATAATAATAATAATAATAATAATAATAATAATATGAAAACACATCCCAAGTAGTTTAGAATACAATAATACAATTGTACTGCTGCTGGGGGCTTAAGGGGCCCTTAAGAGGGACCTCTGCCTTTTTTCTGTCTCCCCATTTTTTATATATATTTAAATGTTTCTAATTTAAAAGTCATAAGAGTGTTGAGAACATAGTTAGATCTTTAAGTGATGCAGGTATTAAGATTCAGCAGTTTGAGGCTCATATTATAGAAAGGTTATTGTAAATTACTATACAAGCTAATCTGTTTCACTGGTCACTAAGTACAGCAAACACTGATTACAAGATTACAATCACACACCAAAGGAGACGTATATTGATGACACGGTACATTGCAGCACTAGACTTTGACTGCCATACACATACTGTATTGCTCACCCCTGTGCCAAACTGTACTGCATAACAGTAGCCTGCTGGCTATGACTCCCTTGGTTGTGATAGGATGACAGATCTCATAAGGCTGTTTACAGCCTAATCATCGCACGAACGGTAGTCGCCAACAATTTTCAGTTCCTGAATGCCGTGCCTTTTTTTAAATCACCACAGCCATCAATCAGATGCTTTGAATGTTGTTTCAGGGTTAATTTCCTTTGCCAGAATGTTTGTTTTTCACAAATGATCGGACCAGATAGATTACCATTGCTTCTGCACTGCTGGAACCAACATCAAGACCGCTTCATCTAGCGCATCGTCATCAGATTTTCTTAACTTCTTTCGTGACAGTCCTTCCTCAGCTGGACAAATGCTCGGTGATTTTCCTCCGTTTTTTTAAATTCCAATCGTGCCTTTTGACAACCTTTACTCACGATAGAGATTTGCCTGCGTTTCTCCTTTTTTCAAATGATCAATAATTTCTAGCTTTGTTGTAGCAGAAATAGATTTTCGCTTAGGAGGCATGGCACACTTTTGTGCTACTTTAGTTTTTGAGGCACATTTAGAAGCTCAGCGCAAACGTAACATTGCGAGCGCATTTGCAATCTCCTTTTTTTTTTTTTTTTTTTTTTTTTTAATACAGTACAGTATTGTAATTGGGATCCATGGACCAGGTTCATTAGAGCCAGAGGTTCGTAACACAAGAGGGCGCTATAGCGAGGTTGTATTGTATTTGAATCAATAATTTCCCATCTGTATAAAACTTACATGACAAGTAGCGAATAAATATTATTATATTATTATTATTATTATTTTTATAAACAGAACATTTTTTATTATTATTTTGACAGCTTTCCAGATTGTTACAGCTATTCCCAATAGGGAATAACAAATGATATTCACTTTATAGTTAATATTCATTGCAACAATTATTTCTTCAGAAGGTGTGTTTTGAGCATATCACATCTTAAAAGTACAGCCTTGAGTAATGTAGATGAGATGCAAATGAGAATATGCTTGAATCTGAAATCTGTCTCAAAGAAACAAAAAGCTTTCCCTTTTGATGGTTTATAGATAGCAAAGAGGTCTAATTGGAGTTTTAATTATTCTTACAATCAGGGTGCGATTTGTCAAATTTCTAGGGGGGGGGGGGGGGGGGGGTTAAAATAGACAAACAACAAAACTTCCTGGCAAGCCTTGATACATCTGTAGTGCACAATTTAAACAGTTAAGAGAATCATTAAGTTATTTATTTATTATACTGAATCAACTGCTAAAAAATCTTTAGGAATCACACATTTGCCAAATCTGCCATCATGCAGGATAAATGCAGTTAGTTTTTATGCATACTTGCCAACATTTGGAAACTGTTCAGCGGGATGCTGATCATATATATTGTCATATAATAGATGTATCCCCCCAGCTCAACACCATACGACATCATGACAGTAAAAACAGACATAATGAAGCGTTCTTACCTTTGTATAAGTTAGTGATCAGCAATGTGTCAGCCGCACAAAGAGCACAGCGTGTGGTTTTCACTAACTCTGTGCAGAATAAATGATCTTTTCTATGGGTAAATATCAGGACTTTCTTCCTATGCATCGGGACGCGGGACATTTGCTAGGAAATCGGACTGTCCTGACCATATAGGGACTGTTGGCATGTATGTACGTTATCAAAAGGCAATAACAAAAACTACCTACGTTACAGCAACTAAAATAATGTTAAAACGCTCTCATGACAAGTACTTGCATTGTTGCACATAACCTCATTGATAACTGCACAGAGTGTAACAACAATAATGGAACATAATACAGAATACGTATTTTAACAGCTTAATCTGCAGGAGTTGATTGTTATTAATCTTGGCCTTTTTTGCACTCTGGTCAGTGGGTGCCTCGGTGGGTAAAAGTTCCAGTCTTTGGCTGTGGGGCTGTTTAAAAAAAGCTGCTATGGATTTTTGTGTCCTGTCTTCATTTATTTTTTTCTTTAGTATAGTATGCACTTCCAATGATAATAAAAAATAACAGTTTGAAATACAGCAACTGAATTACATTGACGTAGCTGATTTTCATTGGTCATTTTGCCTTGCTACGGTGCATACAGCACTACTATTGGATGACAATGACGGGTGAGTGGAATCCGAGCCTGATCCACTTTATTAGCTAGAGTGTAAACTGGTCAGTGATTTTTAAGTCAGCTGTTTGGGCGTGTCTCCTAGCTGGCTGTAGTGTTGAAATTAAGATGTTTTTCCGTTTGTGTTCTAGCGACGACCTGCTTGTATTGTGTTTTGCTGTTTGCACTCAGAAAGAAGGAACTAGCAATTGAATGCTTTTTGCTGATGTAACTACATTAGCTGGTTGAAGGAATTCATTTTCAGAGCTGTGGTTGATTGAAGTGAATTTAGATAGCATGTAAACTGGACCAGCTCTAGACCTGCAGGACAGTATAAACTGGCAAACAGTGTCTTGGAACACCAGCCATTCTAAGCGCCAGCCGTCAAAGGGCCACACGTCCAAGGGCAGTCTGAGCTGTGTCAGTCTAAGGACCACACATCCAAGGGCAGTCTGAGCTGTGGCAGTCCGTGTGAGGACAGGTAGAGCAAGGACCTTTTGCAAATCTCTCCCAGTGGCTACTAGAGGCCTCACTGCAACTCTTAACAATAGCTGTATTTAAGTAACATTATAAAGGCGGTGTTGTTTTAATTAAGTTATCTACTGTTTGTGATAAGTACCAGATGAGTGTGGTTCAATTGAATAGAGGTTGATTTGCAATTTGTTTGGTTTCCACACAGCGTTGTAGTTGTGTGATCCCATTGAAGTGCATTGAAACTATTGTACTGCTTAAGTATTGTCCTTAACACAGTTTAGTATAATAGACAGCTAGCCTATTTGTGCGTCAGCACGAAGCAGCAGCCAACCGAACAGCCTCTCTACCAAAGAGACGGGAGTCTAGCTGAGGGAGTCCAGCGAGGAGAGGCTGTTGGAGAAAATCCAAACCTAGCAGCGCTCTGGAAAACGCCAACTACTAGACAGGTCTGTAACCTCCCCCCCAACCGCTCCTACTCCCACTACTACTGTACCTATCTGTCTCTCCTGTTCTGCTATGACTCTCTCTTGTGTCCCTGTTATTCTGTCCTCTCACTCCCGTCCTCTGTCCTCTCTTCGCCGCTGCACCCCCAACCCCTCTAACCTCATCCCTCTGACTACCTCCCCTCCAACTCTCTCCCCTCCCGCACTCTCTCTGGTGCCCTCTGAAACTGTCACTCTTCTGCTAACAAAGCTGATTTCATCTCTGTCTTTGCCTCCCACCTCTCTCTCGATTTTCTTGCACTCACTGAAACCTGGCTCTCTCCTGATAACACTGTAACTCCTGCTGCCCTGTCCTCTCTCTACGTCCTGTCTCATAATCAGTGTCTCACTGGATGGAGAGGTGGGACTGGTCTTCTCCTCTCTCCCTCCTTACTCTTTTCTGTCCCCTCTGACCTCTCCTCACTCACTGTTAACACCTTTGAATTTCACGGCGTCCAACTAACATCTCTCTGTCAACTCCTGCTAATTGTTTTGTACCGTCCCCCTGGACCTCTCGCTCACTTTCTCGACAAACTCGACTATCACCTCTCCTCCCTCCCCTCTCTGTTTACCCCAACTGTCCTGTTACATGATTTCAATATCCATTTCTCCAACCCCACCCACTCTGCTGGATTCCTTCCTCTCCTTCACTCCTTCAACTTCTCTCTCCATCCCCGACGACCCACAAAGCTGGCCGTCAACTGGACCTCACCTTCTCCAGGGCCTGCCACCCCTCCACCCTCTCTGTCACCCCTCTGGACCTCTCTGATCACTATTTCATCTCTTTTTCTCTGTCTCTTCCCTCTCTCCTTACTCCACCTACGCCCACTGTCATCTCGCACCGTAACCTCCACTCTCTCTCCCCCTCTGTCCTTGACTCCACCGCTCTCTCTCACCTCCCCCCTATCGACTCCTTCTCCCAACTCTCTGTAGACTCTGCTACCTCCACCCTCTTCTCCTCCCTAACCTCCTCCCTTTGTACCCTCACCTCCCGACCTGCTCGCCCCCCCCCCAAAACTCTGGATCTTCTCTATGCTCCGCTCAGCAAGAATCAAATTGCACTCTGCTGAAAAGAAATGGAAAAGAACCAAACTCCCTGCTGCCCTAGACCTCTACTGCTCCCTCCTCTCCTCCTTCTCCTCTACTGTATCCAGTCCCCCACTAACAACCCTCGGAAACTATCCTCTACCTTCTCCTCTATCTCCTCTGACGACTTTGCCTCTTTCTTCTCCTCTAAAATCTCTGATATCCACAAACTCTTTAACACCTCTCCCTCCCCCACCCCTTCCCGCTCCAACCCCAACACCCTCTGTCTCCCCTACTAACTCATTCTCCTTCTCCTCCTTCTCTCCCCTCTCAGAATCTGACCTCTCCTCCCTCAGTGAGGGGTCCAGGGCCACAAACCCACCACGTGCGCCCTGGACCCCCTCCCCACTCACCTCTTTCAAGCTGCTGCTCCTGCTCTACTCCCCTTCATATCCTCTCTCCTTAACACCTCTCTCCCTCTGCCTTCAAACAAGCCTCTATCACCCCCTCCTCTAAAAACCTACCCTTGACCCCACCTCCCTCCAGAACTACCATCCTGTCTCCCTCTTACCCTTCCTCTCTAAAACCCTTGAGCGGGCAGTACACCACCAGCTCTCTGCTTTCCTGTCTAACCACTCTCTGCTCGACCCTCTCCAATCTGGTTTCCGCTCTGCTCATTCCACTGAAACAGCTCTGCTGTCTGTCACTAACTTGCTAAACTCTGCCCGCGCTGCCCCTCTCTCCTCTGTCCTAATTCTCCTTGATCTCTCTGCTGCCTTTGAAACTGTCAATCACTCTATTCTCCTATTCTCTCTCGCTGACCTGGGAATCTCTGGCACTGCTCTGGCCTGGTTCTCCTCCTACCTCTCTGTCCGCACCTACCAGGTAACTTAGCGTGACTCAACCTCCACACCTCACCATCTCTCAACAGGAGTCCCCCAAGGATCAGTCTTGGGTCCTCTCCTGTTCTCTCTCTACACCCCCTCCCTGGGCCCCCTTACTGTATCCTATGGTTTCTCATACCATTTCTATGCTGGTGACGCACCTCTACCTGTCTGTCTGCTATCTCATCCAGGATGCACTCGCATCATCTCAAACTCAACCTCTCTAATCTGACTTCCTTTTCTTCCTCTCCTCATCTTCCCCCTCCTCTGATCTCTCTATCTCCATTCCTCTGGAATCTACCACGCTATCAACTCTTCCCTTCTGGACTATATAGCACTCTGCCTTTAATGCACGTTTTGCACTTATCTGCTCCCTATTTTACTGCATTTAATCCTGCACATAACCCAATCTGTAGTATTTTGTATTTCACTTGCACTCGTATCTAACCCTGATGTAACTATCAACACTGTTATCTGCTCTTAAACTGCCCCAATATCAGATCACACTGTGTTTTTTATTTGCTTTTATTAGGACTGAAGTCATTGTATTTTGTATCTTGCTCTTAATTGTACTGTAATTCTTGATATGTATTTTTTGTATACAACTGTAAGTCACCCTGGGTAAGGGTGTCTGCTAAGAAATAAATAATAATAATAATAATTTCCAGAAGAAAAAAAATTTCCAGAAGAAATCATTGTTAATTCAAAATCTTTTATCGGGGCCCCTGGGATGACAACTGAAATTGCAGCGCCAGGGATACAAAAAGCAGAGCCAGGGAAATCCCCCCCATCAAATCGCACCCTGCTTACAATGCTGGTAATGGCGGCTTTTAAGTGATTTAAGTAATTTAAACTCAATTTAATGGAATAAAGATGAAAGTTACTTTGTAGTGTGCAAAGTAGAAGTTGCCAATTGTCGCTAAAGGGTGCATTATCCTTTTCAAATTTTTAAAAGCAATGATAATCCTTAAAAGCATACTAAGAATGTACATTTTCAGCAAAATACTGAAAATGTTCAAGCTACAGTTTGCAGACAATTTGTGAACAAAGGTTCTCTGCTATGTAGGTGGTATGTTTTTTGCATCATCTTTTCTAGTCAGTAACCAAGACATCAAATGGTTTGGGTTGCTCAAAAAAGAAACCGTCCCTACGTACATGCACACAAACACACACTTTTAGCAGGTATGTATAGTTAAACATAACTGAAAGACGCACAAAGCAAATGGGCCAGTACTTTAAAACATATTGCGGCTCAACTGACATTCCACGGAACCCTTAAAGGGACATGGTGTGAAATAAAAAGGAAGGTTATTATCTTGTGCGTGCGACATTATATCTCGTGAGCACAACTTAGTATCTGGTGAGCATGAATTAGTGCTTAATCCTTGTAAGATATTGTGGTAACGGAGCACACAGGTATGGCTAACCAACTGATTGAGTTTTACTTTGACCTTGGGCTAAAATATAAATATAATGTAAAGTCATAACACCTTAAATACCATGTCTAAAGTATGTAGTAAATTATAAACAAGGCAACAACGTATTAGAGATAGTAAGTGGTGCTCACAAGACAATATGAGTCGTGCACACATGATATTATGTCATGCTCATGAGGTACTAACCTTCCTTTTTATTTCACACCATGTCCCTTCAGGGGTTCCGTACTATTCCTTTTGCGTGGCTGTGTCATTTCTTTCCTGTTCCAACTTGATAACGTCCCATTAACCATAAAAAAATGGCATTCTACCTCCCTCTGTCTGCTTTGGAATGAACACACCACATGCTCAGGCTTACTGGACATACACTTTTTATGTTTAACAGCCTTTAGCAAATTATTTGTCTTGTTTTCCTGTGTCTCTGTGATACACTAAAAAAATAATTACCAACTGGGTTTTTTAGTCAAGGGTTGGACAAAAACACAAACCAAACGGTTCAAAGATGAACGACTTACCAAGTGTCTTATGCTGATATTAATTCATCAGCCGCTAGGAGGAGATTCATTAGAAGCTACAGAAAAATAATGTGTAATGCTAAAGATGTGGAATGGCCAGGAACAGTCTCCTGACAATCACTGAATTTAAAATAAAATCATCTTTCAAAGTCAGGTTGAGTTATAATAATTATGGTTACTGATGTTTGTAGGGGGGTTGTAGGGGGTCTGTGTCCAGATCATATTTTCTATATACTGATCAATAACTTCATGATCAATTCACTTTTCATCCAGTGTGATGACATCAGCAGCAGCAGTGTGGAGTAGTGGTTAGGGCTCGGGACTCCTAACCGGAGGGTTGGTTGAATCCCAGGTGGGGGACATTGCTGCTGTACCCTTGAGCAAGGTACTTTACCTAGATTGCTCCAGTAAAAACCCAACTGTATAAATGGGTAATTGTATGTAAAAATAATATGATATCTTGTAACAATTGTAAGTTACCCTGGATAAGGGCATCTGCTAAGAAATAAATAATAATAATGTGATATGCTCCAATAAAATGTAAATATAAAATTATGCATGCGGTATACACTATCGAAAAATCAGAAACCAAAATGTTTTTTGTTTGTGTGTTTGTTTAATATATAAAAAATATATATTTGCAGAAAAAGTGGATTTCAGAACATGCCATTTAATTTGCAATCCATGATGAAAACATTGTACCAACCAACAAATCAATTTGCTGTCTTTTATCTGTTCCTTCTAAAGGATGAAGGTTTCAATAGCAATTTCAATTTTATTAATAAGGTCTAAGTTAAATTTAGCTATAAAAATAGCAGATGTATGGCCCTACCAAACAATTAAATTAAAGTCAATGATAAATATACCTCTACCAATTATGGTGCTGCGATAACTGTTTATCGCTGTGGGGTGCAGTGAAGATGTGACTTAATCTTGTACTACCATTTATACATAGTTGAAGCAATTAAGGGACCTGCAAAATGTGACTGCCTGATATTTATAGTCCTTTTGAAATAATAATTTAAAGGCTATATCCTGATCATTATTGTAACATTGGGGTGTGTTCTGCCCCCATTAAACTCTCTGTCAAACTCCCTATTTGAACCTTAGGCCACATACTTTTTCCTGTCTCGCTTTTTTTGTTATGCTCCATGTACAGACTCAAGTTTCCACTAATGCAACTTGCACAATAAATTAAACAAAGTATTTATTACTTTCAAGACTAAAAAGTTTGCTACTGCATTAATAATAATGTTTGCATCCTTAAAGATGAGCTAATACAACTACAGTAGCTTATAGTGTATGGTTATGCATTCTTCCACAATGACAATGCTTTTAATAATAATACCAAAAAATTATCTCCTGAGATAACATGTATATTTCAACATCACACATATACATATCAGTTACCATATTGTTGTAACTTAATACAGCGTGTGTTGGGTGTCATCTCGTGCAGTTTATCACATTTATCCCCTCTTCCCCCAGTCATGAAATGCTTCAGTCACAAATCAACTGCTACAGTCCTGGAATAATGGGTGCACGCCTACAGGTGGTGTGTCGTGGTGTGACTATTTATTAAAAACAAAAGTGCATGGGTTTTGAAAAGTTTGTAGCTATTTCGGTAATATTTTCTTTAGAGAAACTAGTGTCAAGATCATCAAAATGTAAAGAAAGACCTTCTATAATGACACATCTAATCGTATAGTAATATGTTATTGTAACCAAATATACTCAAAAAATTACTTGCAGGATTTTCATTAAAATTGCTCACATGTATGTTTTATTGCCTTGCATCCATTCAGATGCATTTATACAATAAAAACAAGACTGGTTTATGGCAGTCTATGACAGGGAGCAAGCTGGCTACATTTATGGACAAGGCTTGTTTTGATGAGGATAAGTGAATGGAGCAGCTTGGCAGAAGGTAATTCAGGCTGTAAAAACCATTACATCTGTAAAATCCTTAGGCCCTTGCATGCATCAGAATTCCAATGAGTTGAAATAGAGAATATGTGGTATGGTGCCCAGGGCCATGCACAGCTGATAGGTTTTTATTTTGGATGTCCCTTATACCTTTTTTCCTCTGCAATAAAGTGCTGAGCGGGACTTAAGATATTACCAGAGCATGGATCTGTGAAGTCACAGTGTCCACAATGCTATTTTTCTGGGTAATAATAACAAATATTGATATGTCTTGCTGTTCGTCCCCAGTTTCACAGATGTAAATTACATTTAGCTAGCTGCTATGTTTTTTTTTACTTTGAAACATGTTACCAGGAGGCTCAGCAAATACATGACTCTATCCATAACCAGTTTTTTTTTTTTTACAGCACTAATGCCTTGCATACTGTTGTAAATCTTACCTAAGGTGAAATAAAAATACTAATGTGAGCTTGTGACAGAAATACAATGATTCTTGATTGTAAATCTCCCTCCCGACCTAGCGAGAACAGAGTTCCCTGGATGGGCTGGCCTGACAGTTCTTTCCCAGGGTTCAAGGGAAGTTGGCCAGCTAGAAATGTTGCGGGACTCCATTGCAATAACGCATTGACCCGGAAGGGAAACGACATGGCAGCCGCAGATTGGAGAGACGGTTGCACTCGTATAGTGAGACCAGTATCATGAGTGTTTTGTTTGTTTGTCTGTGTGTAATTTGTCTTGTTTGTAAATTACTAGATGGCTAACATGATTCCGCAGCTGTCGCCGAGGGTCAGTGCAAAGCCGGAACAGCACTGCACTACTGTCACAAAATAAACTGTATCACCATGTTGGTATTATTGTGGGGCGGGTGCTTATTGTTTATTCTTTGTTGTGTATTGCCGGGGGATTATTATTTCTGGTCACCAGACCTGGATAAAAATAAAAAACTTTTCAAACAGGATTACAAATCTCTCTGTCTGCTTCATTACTGCACTGCATCACCCCTGCACCTGTTTCCACTCAGCCACTTTGCCACAGAGCTCTATTGAGAGAGACCTCTATTTTGCCTTTTAATAAAAAACACAATGCTTTTAAATTTCTTTACATTTGTTTAACAGAATTACTAGTGCATGAGTTTCATGTTTATAGATTTACAAATTGTTTGGTCATGAACTATAAATAAAGAACATACTGTAAAAAGGTATTCTGATGTCAGAATCCCTTAAAGTTAAGAGAAAACAACTTTTACATTTATAAAGTATGTTCAGTGTTCTCCCAGTCTTGCCTGAGACAATGGATACATCTGAAATATTGTGACAGAAAGCAATCTGATAATTTGAACAGCTGACAAAAACTATTTTATCTGGTATTATACCAGCTATGCTTTAAAGAGACAGAACACTGTCCAGCAATGCATCTAAATGGACAACCACATAGTGGCATCTGTCTCCTGTCCCCTGCCAGGGCTACAACCAGCAGCTCTCACACATTTATGGAGATATCACTTATCAGCAGGAGGTTACAGAAAATCAAAGCAAACTCAATTATCTATCTGCTGACAATGACAAAACCATTTCATTCTTGAGCTCTTAGCTGAATGCGAGAAAGATTTAAAGAGTGCACATTTTTAATGAGCGCAATTATTGGATCATCAGTCACCTAACCCATCTGCTGCACTTTTCCAGAGAATTAGGAGGAGTGGAGTGGAGGGGGGGGGGGGGCTAAAAAGTGTTGTTGCGAATGCATAAATGTTCTGTAAAGAACGGCTAATGATATTCATACATCTTGTGCGCAATCGAGATGATACAAATCACTCCATCAACATCTCTTGTTTGGTTAGCCATTAATTTTAAGTTCTGACACAAACTCTGAACAACTAAACCTCTGCCATGTCAGACATAACACTGCAGACACTCAGGCTTCTTGTCAAGTGTGCTTTCAGCAAAATGTGTTACTCATTTCAGCTACATTATTCAAGCAAAACTGATTATCATATCTTTCTGATAGGATCAAATATAAGAGGAATATTGAGCAGCAAAAATTAGTTGAGGAAATCAGAAGAATAAACATTTTTTCATCTGTTAAAAAGATGTACACATGATTTCGAGGATAAAAGGGTTAAATATATTTTGTTAATACAGAAAAGGTTCAATTGAGGTGCACCTCTCATTTCCATTAACTTAGCACTCTGAAGCAATATACTGGTCATAGCTTCATGTGTTGTAAGTAAAAAGTTAAAATACTGTATTGGTATAGACCACATTTATTTGGCTTGCATGAGAAGCATAATAAGAACCTACAGTATATGATGATGCATACCACCAACTGTTGGTCTGGCATACACCTAAGACTTTTTCTGTTTTTTTGTAATGGGATATAATTTTCTTTTGGATTTGAGTAAGCTTAATTTAATGCAGTTATGTGACTTTCCTAACTGTAAATGAATGTAAGGCACACTTAAAAAACATCACCCTAAAAAAAGTTAGTAAGCATGTTTTGGTAAGAAATCATTTCAGTCAGTACAGTTGACTTTTTTTTAAAAAAAATTTTGAGACACACTTTTTAGTGCCAATCTGTATTCCAGAAAGTTTACACTCATGCACAAATCATGAGTAAATTACATTCTGTATCTGACCATTATGAATAAGTATATCATAAAATACAAATTGACAGCTAATGCCCAAAGGGTGTAGAAAACTGGATTAAATCAGAAATCTCTCCAACACCTCAACAAAGTAACATCCATGAAGCTATAATAATAGTACCAACCACATGTAAGCAGTTGCAAACATCATGCACTGTGGATTGTGAGGTCATGGGCCAGCTTTGGGTCTAGATCAGGGCAGAAGCATGCTGCTGTAAATATTGTGTGTGTGGGAAAGTAAGGTAGGCAGGGATGGGGTTAAATCTGTCCCTGCCAGCAATCACAGGTGGGTGTTTGTGCTGTGATTTTTGTATTGTTTTGTATCTGTAGTGAAGGCTAATGCCCAGCCTACAAGTGATATATTCTTTTGTTTAAACATTTTATTTTGGCTCTTGTGCAATGTTTATTTTGTTCCTGTGTTTTGTGTGTTATTATGTTTAATAAAGTGCTTACCAGCGCTTAAACTGCAGCATTGTGTCTCCGGGTCGCTTTCTTGCCGGTAACAGCTTGGACCATGACACTACCCTGTCACACGTGGTGTCATGGTGGGATAGTGCCCTTTGTGACCCAGTCCTGTTTTTTTTAAACCGGACTGCAGTTTAAAAAAAAATGGATAATTGGATCTGCTGGAACCCTGACACATCCCAAACCCAGTGTGATGGCAGACTGGAGGACCTCATCGGTGGCCTCAAGGACCAAGGTTGGTGCCTTGCCTCTGGGGAGTTCAAGCACAAGTTGGTATGCTGTCCCCTCCAAGAGGAAGAGGAGGGGCTGCCTGCCCAAAGGCTGGAGAAGACAGAACTGCCGGCCCTAAAACAAAAGAAGGGGAGGAGTGGCCGTTCCCAGAGGCGAGCAAAGGAGCTGGTGCTATCTCCAGCTCCAGAGAGGGAGGTGCTGCCTGCTGGAGTGCCAGAGAGGGAAGTGCTGCCTGCCCAAGTGCCAGAGAGGGAAGAGTAACTGCTGTCTCCAGAGCTGATAGGGGAGGAGCCACTGCCATTTCCAGTGCCAAAGGGGGAGGAGCCACTGCCCTCTCCAGAGCCGGAAAGGGAGGGGCCATTGCCATCTCCAGCGCCACAAGGACAAGCCCTGCTGTCTCTAGTGCCACAGGGAGAAGCCCTGCTGTATCCAGCACCGCTGGCAGCATTGCCACTGCTGACTGCACGTCTGGAGGAGCCAGAATTTCTGCTGCCTGCGTTACCACTGTCGGCATTGTAGTTGCTGGAGTGCCCTGCATTGCTGTCAGCATTTCCGCTGCCAGTGTTGCCACTCGCAAGATTTCTGCTGCCGGAGTGCCACCCCGCTGTCGGCTGTGGGGACACCCTGGTAGAAGAAGGAGGAGGTGAGGAGACCTCCACCACAGCCCTGATCACCAACCCGCCCACAAGGAACCACATGTGCAAAGACGGACATGAGGAGGGTTGGTGTTTAGCGGGGGAGGTGGACAAAGATGGCCATGTGTGCTGGGCACATGGGGGAGGTATGTGGCAGTGTGGTAGGGAAAGCCCTGCCGGTGCACGTGTGTATGTGTCGGTGTGGGGAATAATGGGTTGGCAGGGAGGGGGTTACATTTCTCCCTGTCAAAGCACGTGATATCCTTGATATCCTTCGGTCTGCGCTTATGGACTGCCCTGTTCAATTGAAACCACAGGTTTTCAATGGGGTTCAAGTCCGGAGACTGAGATGGCCATTGCAAAATGTTGATTTTGTGGTCAATTAACCATTTCTTTGTGGATTTTGATGTGTGCTTGGGGTCATTGTCTTGCTGGAAGATCCACTTGCAGCCAAGTTTCAGCCTCCTGGCAGAGGCAACCAGATTTTTGGCTAAAATGTCCCGTACTGGGTAGAGTTCATGATGCCGTTGACCTTAACAAGGGCGCCAGGACCAGTGGAAGCAAAACAGCCCCATAACATCAAAGATCCACCACCATATTTTACAGTAGGTATGAGGTTCTTTTCTGCACACGCATCCTTCTTTCGACGCCAAACCCACTGCTGGTGTGCGTGGCCAAAGAGCTTTATTTTCGTCTCATCTGACCATAGTTAGACTTCTTTGTTGCTCTCAATAAAGGCTTTTTTTCTGGCAAGCCTTCCAAATAGCCTATTGGCATGGAGGTGGCGTCTAATTGTAGATTTGGAGACTTGGTGACCCCAAGATGCAACCACATTCTGCAATTCTCCAACTGTGGCCCTTGGATTTCCCTTTGCCTCCCGAACCATCTGCCTCACTATGTGTGGGGGCAAGATACACTTGTGTCCTCTACCAGGCAAGTTTACCACTGTTCCAGTGGTTTTGAACTTCTTAATTATTGCCCTAATAGTGGTAAGTGGTATATTTAGTTTTTTAGCTATTGTTTTGTACCCATTTCCTGATTTATGAAGGTCAACAACCATTTGTCTCTTTTCATTTGTGAGTTCTTTGCCTTTCCCCATGGTGATGGATGACAAATGGATTTCATATGCGTGTTACCTTATTTTTATACCCCAGTGAAACAGGAAGCCATGGAAGGCCACAATACCATTCCTTAAGACTGAGATGAACTTAAAGAAGTAGAATGTTAATGCAGATTTAATTTTGTTTGATTTTATTTATAAGAATCTTTAGGGGTGCCAATGATTCTGACACCTATCTTTTTGAGATTTTTTTTTATTACTTGTTAATAAAAAACTTTTTCTCTGAGCAATTGTATTAGAATAAAAGAATATGATGTTCCCCTATATTTGAGAACAAAATATAGCTCATTACCTGTGTTGTTTATTTTATACAGCCTTTTTTGCTCATCTTTATCAAGGGTGCCAATAATTTTGGAGGTGACTGTGTGTGTGTATATATATATATATATATATATATATATATATATATATATATATATATATATATATATATACAGTTCTTACATATATATATATATATATATATATATATATATATATATATATATATATATATATATATATAGCTCTTACATCTCTTCTCTTCATATATACATACCACCACCTTCCCAGCCTCTCCCTCATATTTGATTTTGCCAGTGGGGTTGGCAGTGGAGCTGCCTCTCTGCCTGTGAAAATGCTATAGAGCATGCTATGTCAACTATTTTTTATTATTTAATAAAAATAAAATAAGGAATCAAAGCGATGATTACTTTTTCAAACACATGTTTTTCGAGTATGAGCAATAAACAATGGAGAAAAAGCAGATGTCACTCACACAGTTCTTGTCTGAATACAAGAGGAATGCAAGAGGAGACAATACACATGCTTAAATATTCATATAAAAAGGATTGCTAAAAAAAGTGGCAGAGCTGCTTCTAAACAGTATGTAATGACACTGTAATGATGTATAATAACAATCTATTGTTAGTCTAGAATTATCTGTGTGATGTTTATTTCAAATGCTGAATTGATTTAAAATCCAGCACACTGTGTAGAATTTGTATACTGGGTAACTGTAAATTATATAGAGAATGTAACAGAACAAACTACACATAAGTAACGGGGCTCCCGAGTGGCGCATCCAGTCAAGGCTCTCCGTGTGGAGTGCAGGATGTGCCCTATAGTCTGGACGTCGCAAATTCGAGTCCAGGCTATTCCTTTGCCGACTGAGGACGGAAGCTTCTAGGGGGCGGCGCTCAATTGGCCGAGCACCCCCCGGGTGGAGGAAGGGTTAGGTCGGACAGGGTGTCCTCGGCTCACCGCACACCAGCGACCCCTGTAGTCTGGCTGGGTGCCTGCACGCTTGCCTGTAAGCTGCCCGAGAGCTGCGTTGTCCTCAGACACTGTAGCTCTTGGGTGGCTGCATGATGAGTCCACAGTGTGAAAAAAGGCGGTTGGCTGACAGAGCGTGTTCGTCTTCGCCCTCCAGAGTCAGTGATGAATTATTAGTTTATTAGTATTAGGGGTAGGAAACCCTGCGACCCACATTGCTTTTGGTGGCGTCCGTGGAGCATTGTTTAATTTTATTTATCGATGAACAGTTATTATATTTAACTGAAACCATTTTTCAAGCTGTTTCAATCTTGAGTCTGCCTGCGTTTTTATTTCCTTTATTTTAGCAATCTCGTTTGTTTGCTTTTTATAGACATTTTACATTCTAAAGATATTTGTAATCATAATTTTAGAACCTAATGGCCAGATGAATCGATTCTTCGGAAAGCAAGGTCAATTTCAATGTTTTTATTATGTTTATTGTAAGATTTTTTTAATCTTTATCTTAAAATTTAATGATTACTGTAATAAACCATTTAATAGTTTTCGTGATTGCATAATACCTGTATCGCCCTTTACATAAAATTTGATTATTTAAACTTCTTTTGCATACAGAATTTAAAATCTATTGCTAGCAATACCTACTATTATTAAATAGAGATAGCTTCCCTTATTAATAAACTGCGGAGTGAGTATTAATTGAGATAATTTCAGTTTTCAGTACATGATGAGAAAGTACGGTGCAGCACAGGACACATTTATATATATATTGTATATATATATATATATATATATAACCTTAATCCGGCCCTGTTCGCAGTAAAGCTTCAGCTCCAGTGGCAGAAAGGAGTGCCATCGGCCGTCATAGCTAAGATTGCAAGCATCGGAGGAGCCAGCAGACAAAAAAAATCACCACCAGTCAGAAGTTGTGGCAAGAAAAATTGTCATTTCAACAAAGTTGGTGAAATGACTCTTGCTTTGTAGAGAGCAAGCAACGGGAAACCAATGTGCCTTCTTTGCCAAGAATTTTTAGTCTGTAAGACTTACAATTGGAAACGACATTATGAAATTACTCATAGTGACTTTTTGAAAACAATTCTGGTTGACTTTGCCAGTCTAAAAGCCGAAATTCTGCAGCTGAACCCAATTTACAAGGAACAAAAGCAATCTTTGAACTGTTTTCTGACTGACTGGATTCTGAACATCTGACATTCTGAACTGACATCAGAATTCACACCTTGTAGAGTCCATGCCCCGACGAATTGAGGCTGTTCTGAGGGCAAAAAGGGGTGTAACTCAATATTAGGAAGGTGTTCTATATTAGATAGAAAGTAACATTTCCTGGTGGAGGCCCATGCTCCTTTTGGCGGGCCACAATGGTGGCCTGTGGTCACATTTGGGTTTGCAATCACTGGTTTATGAATGTGCTAATTTCAGCTGTGACTTACAGAAACACATGCTAATTTTAAGATGAAGATGACCCTGTTTCCTAGATGAAATCATTGTACTTTTTTCATATATGGGGTTAGAAGGTTTGTGGGATACTGGAAGACTAACAATGTTTTTTCTTATGTGTTCAGTACTCCTTGAACAAGCTGCTATTAGGGGTGTGTTGAGTAAGCCTGTGGCATCTTCTTAACTAGAAGAACTTGCTAACTTCTTCATCCAATGATCCTTGTTCCTACGAAGTCTTGAATGATTCAGTTCTACAAAGAGCAACTAGTTCATTATATCCTATGCAAAAGGCTCTGCAGAAAACCACATCACACATCACCCTAATGAGACCTTTAGATTGTATTCAGAAAATAATCCAGATGAGGATTACCACCAATGCCTCAGCAATCACCAGAACATCAATGACAATTAATCACCCGAGTACAACACTGGACATACTTGACTTCCACAAAGAAAAAAAAAAAAAAACATTGCTGCCCAGCCTTTTCAGACTAAAGTGATTTATTTTTTACACAGTACCACTGCTTCATTATATTTTTCTCCAAGCAGACACCAATTGGAGCTATGGTCACTCTACCCCCAAACTGTCATCATTGAGGCTAACCAAGCTCTGACACATGTCACCAAACAAAGACTTGTGAGGAGGGTCAGAAAAAAGATGGTGGACTCACAATGGAAGTCCCTCAGCTACTTTCACTAGTAACTACAGTATTTACATTTGTCAGGTATTTTTGTGTTTGTATATGCAGATTTTACTCCAATAGAAACATGTCGTATTGTATATTGGTATTCAGGGCAGAGTGTGGTTAGGTTTAAAATTTCAAAACAGAAATCCCAACAAATGTTTAAAGAAAAGTTGTATATACAACTTTCACAATGGATGTCAGCTGGATATAGCAGCAGTCCAGAGTCTGTTCCCACCCAAAGTTTAGTCTCTTGTTGCTTGAAAGATAATTATAGATTTGTCATGGCAGTGGAAAATTAGGGTTGGATGTATTATTCAGGCACTAGAGTTTACATCATTTTGTAGTATATAACCACATCCTTTAACATTTTTTGATTGTAAGTCAACAAAGCCATTAAGATTACCATAAAAGTGTCTACTTTAAAGAATTCAGTTTTAGTGTGTGTTTTATTTGTCTTGCTTTATGTATCCAAACATAAAAACATGAACTAGGAAAACTCAGCTAAAGTAGATATTGATGAACTACTTGAAACTTAGGAAACCCTAAAATGTATGGCTTGTAACAAACTGTAACTTCCTTTCTAAATATTACACTTTATGCCTTAAAAATATACATTTGTCTTCTTGTTGAAAAGATATTCTAAGATATTGCAGCTATCTCTAGACTTGAATTGTTGTTTAAAACTAAAACCGCCGCCGGCAGTCATTATGACGGTTATATTTTAAACAACATCAATATTAAAATGAAAGACAAACTATCTGATACAACTCAAAAGTTTTATTCAAGCACATCATATCAAACATCTGCACAGGCGAAACGCTGTATTTAAATGAACAATAAAACATAAAAGGGTTTATTTTCTAACTTACCACATATAAAGCACTACTTCAAAAAATAAAAAAAACTATAATAAAATAAACATTTCAAAAGAAACTAGTGTCTAAACGGGTATATGTACATACAAAACTGTAAAAATGAAAGTAGCTTTTAATTTAAAACAAAAGTAAGATATACTTTCTCTTGCGTGTGTCACTCGGTGCAGCACAGAATCCAGGTTGAGCTGCAGCAGCCTGCTGCTTTGCAATTTTCTGATCGACATGTTTCTGCTGATATTTTCCCCAGTGCATTCCTAGTACAAAACAAAGGAATTGATGGCTGCCAGGTCCAGTAGAGATAACAACAGGCTTGTTTATAAAAATGAAATAGAATATTGTAGGTTATATTCAAAATAAAAACATGTATTGTAAAAGGCAGTCAAAATGACAGGTTTGGCAGTTCAAGGTGGGTGGGATTATAACGTCCTTATTTTCTTGATCCTGCCTTTCAAATGTCGTCAGGGTATTTAATACATGTATTTAGGAAAAGTCATAAACGGACAACCGCATAATTTTCAGACACGCAGAGTAAATTGAGGCTTGCCGTAGTTCTAGAAGCGAGACTCAGCTCGCTACACTAATCCTTTTGGTTCCTCAACCTATATAGTCCAGGCTCACCTTCCAATATTTGTTCTACAAGCCTTTCTCCTCCACCTCCCACCACCTCCTTTGCAACTGTATCTCCCTTCTGGGGGTCAGTGGTCACCCATCACCCAGCCTTGTTGGCCTCTGACCGACGTCAAAGGTCGCACCTCAAACGAAGGCGGCTCCTACCAGTCCAGATTTCGAGATCCTGGGCCAAACAGTCAATCATCCCACACTACACTTTACATCTTACAATCATGGGGTTTCCATGTGAGTTTTTTTTAACTCGAGACATTTACACGAGAAAAATGTCTTGTGTAAAATGCTTTTTTGGGTTTCCATTCGCTCAGTTTATTTTACTCGCGTAAACTGGGCTTTTCACCCGACGTCATGCAAATGAATGGGAAAGGTGGGGTTTGATATGTAAATTAAATATGCGTAAAGTACTCATGCTGTTTTTGAAGATTACTAGTGACATTTTGTGAAAATGTGGTTTCCATGCGCAGAGAACTGGTACTCGAGTGAATCTAAGCTGCTGTAATAAAGCAAATATGCTGTGCCTGCTTGGTTAATAATGTGCTTTACTGCTCTTGACCAAATTGTTTTTCAATTTGAGGAGGCTCGTGCTGTCAGAGATGCTCTCCTTTCTTTTAAATTGTGCTGGATTTACTGCAGTCTTAAATATTAATGATGCAAACAAATAAAACACAATCAATACGTTCATTTGCAATTTTATTTGGTCAGTTCTGAGAGGGCATCAACAACTTGGATTTTGTTGAGCTGTTTTGGGCGATTGAGCTGGCTTATGGCATCCAGTTCACAAACTATATTTATTAACGTGGAGGGCAGACGCGCATTGTCATTGGACATAGCTGGGATCAAAAAAAGGACTGGAATTAATTCAGTTAAGCAGCTCACTTGCTCTTCGTGTTTAATTTTAGCGTAGTTTTTACAGCAAGGGTATTCTCAAACAGCTGCTTTAATACTATAACAAATGCATAACGCAGTTCGTGGTAAGTGGTTTTATACAGAACTGTAAACCCACAAGATATATACAACATGACACAGCAAAAAACAATAATAAAAAAGGCCGCCCACATTAGCATTAAGGTGAACTACTCCACTGCTAACCATAAAACCGCCCATCAGTAACTACTTTCTGCCGTCTCGGAATCCACAGTAACAACTGACCTGATCCCTTGCAATATTTATAGTTAAGGATAAGCACGCTCATTAACATTTACACGTGAAATGCGTGTTTCCATGCGAAACTGGGCGTGGTTTTCCCATGTGTTTCGTCATTTACACGAGTAAATGAGATTTACCCTATCCCTCTCTTTGGCCGTTTTTTTCGGCCACAAATCTGATTTACCAGAGTAATTCTCCTAAACATGCACGCACATTGCCATTTCACGTGCAAATTGACCTGCATGGAAACCCCATGAATGCTGAGCTTTGATCTTTGAATTTAAATTTGAAAACCTGAAACCGTCAAAATGACTGCCGTGGTGGTTCTAGTGTTAACAAGCACTCTTTATGGTGGCATTTTTTAACTGCTACAATAGTTAGACAGTTAACCTGCAGATCAAGTTCACTTGTTTACTGGTTTGTGCATGTCTAAAATTCCATATAGGGGTGCTAAATAGTTTGTGAGACTGGAACACCGGAAGAATGATTTAAGTATGACCTGATTGGCTTTAGCGTGTGACAATGATAAATGTATTACTTCTAAAACATTCAGTATACTTGTTGTCTATTGTGTGGCAGTTTTCATAAACTCAACAAGTCTGTCAAGGTTGGATACGTTTGAAGCTGTTAATCTTAATCAATTAATCAACGTTCAATCAAAACTAATTAACTTGGCAATATATTTAAAGTGCTTTGCATTTCTTATTACTCACCACCTCTAAAACAAATACCTAATAAAGAACAGTGCAAATGAATTAAGGTTTTCGTTTGTTTTAATACCAGCCAACTTGACTGAATCAGTGAAACCTGCAAATTGCCTTTTAGACACAACAAGGAACTATAGGAAATGAAGTCTGCCTATACAAGGAAAGCATTATCAGCACAGACAGACTGTCATGTGTACCAGATTACCTGACACTCTTCTTCACATTCATCATCTTAATGGGCAGGCCTGTCAACTCTCTCTCGTCACTATGACTGTCAAATGTGCCCAATCCCCTGGGGATATCTTGGATGCAATTTACTTCTGTAAGCATCACAGTTTGTAAGCTATTCAAATCTGGGGCAGATCCAACTGGTTTTCACAGATTGTTGTCATACAGATACATTTATGGCCTATGATCAAGTCAGGTTGCAATACACATTGCTTAGCAAATACTGAACAAAACAAAACAAAGAGAAACAAATATTCAACCCCTATTTAGCTTTTACAGCAAACAATTTAAACTGGGAGCTTGTTTATAAATGGGTCTAGGGTACCCACTTTAACCCTTTGAGGACGGCCCATTATAATTTCTATCGAATTAGATTGGTGACTTAATTGCATTAGTATAACAGCCTTTGTCAGACTTCAGACAATGACTCAAAACTTAGTAAGTCAGGTCTATAAACCAGGAGCAAATTTTTTCTATTATTTTTCAGCAAAGTTTTAGTTTTTTGTTTTCGGCTGAGATTCAGTGATCAAAAATACAAAGCTTACCTGAAATCATACTAAATCGCCCAAAATGTTCATAAACCCCCCAAAAAATTAACAAAATATTTACTGTAGTGAAATATCCCTAGGAGAAACTTTAGGGATGATTCTCCAATCAAAACGCATTTGACTAAAGCCCCAAGCAGTGCAGCATTTCACTACCTATGGTTTCGATTACTGTATACTGGGGCTTCAAAGCACACAAATTACTAGAAAGCATACTATATCTCTTTATATTACCAAGTTTGCTTACCAACACGAAATAAAAATGTTTTGGTTTTTTTTACAGATGACAGAAGGAGCTTCGTCACACTGATTTTTGTGAAGAATTTGAAGTAGATGAGGCTGCATACCCATCAAACAATGTTGTGCAAAATCAAAACCATGCATTGTATTTATAATATTCTTTCTGATCTTAGTTTCTGAGGATTGTGGCTATCGCTGGTAATTTTACAGATTGTAGGTAGGAGATAACTAAATTGCACTTTCTAAAGAAAATTAATTTTTCAGTGAATTACATTTTTTTTTTTACATTAAAACTAGGTAATTGAAGGGTGTACATCATAGAGTGAAAACATTATTTTCTAAATCACCTTTCGACCTTTAGCATTTTACAATGGTATAATATATGTAGAGCTTCTGATTTTCGTTTTTAACAGATAAAACCCGTAAAACACCGGATACAAAAAAAAAAAAAAATTGGTGGATAGCCGAAAACACAGTAAAAACTGTGGAAATGGTTAATCTATCCACGTTGACTTTAACCTTTTCACATTTAAAAAAATAAAACGTACTACAAAAATAATAATAAATACATTTCCCTGTGCTGCTGGGTAATGTCCCGCCTTCCTGACTTGTGTCTATCATTGATTAGTTCTGAATACTTTAAACCCGCCCCAACTACTTAGTGACAGCACATTCCTACATTTCTATTGGAGACTCCGCTTGCGAGATTTAAAACAAATTACTATCAGGATGGAGGCTTGTTTGTGGGATTTAAAGCTGTATTACAGTTAAGATACTGAGGATTTAAAACAGAATTGTGGCGACATGTACAAAAATGCGTACACACAAAAACCCCAGAAGAATGTGCCTGTTACCATAGGGATTTCGTTGTGGAAGACAGCAAAGAAAGAAAGTACAACTTAAGTGTGCAAGTACTGTCGAGTTACTATACATATTTTGACACACACACACACACACACACACACAAAAAAAACACTCAAGCATTTTGGAAAGTAACCGAAAGCACTAATTTCATACAGTATATCAAAAACGAAAGCCCCGAAAAAAACAGATTTACATAAAACATGAAAATAGCTAAAAATAAGCACCGAAAAATACAATTAATAAAACCCGAAAAACAGAAGCCCTAAATATATGATATTTAGGTGGATGTTTGCATTGATTCAAGCCCTAGGCAGACCTGAAAAGGGTAGCATTTTCACATTTTCACAGTGCTGTAATGATAACAGCACTATTGAAATTTATTATTCTTTTTTTGTATACTTGTTATAACATTAGTCTTCCGCATGTAGATATTTAGTAAAAACGTAGTACAATATTTTGCTTATAAATACAAATTCACACAACTGGCACTGAATCTTATTGTGTGTGCCTCATTTCCTTGGAATTTTTGGTAATAACATCTGCAATCTTTCTGCCAATGCAGTAATTTAGATACATTCTCTTACAACAGAAAAGCATGAAGTCAGTATGCCTTATCATATTGTTGGATATTTAAATATACACTTGTTCTACAAACTATTTGCTGATCACTTATCAAGCAAATTATGTAGTTGAGGTACTGTTTTGCTAGAGAAGTAACTATATTCACTAAGTGATTATGATGTCCTTAGAATAAGGTAATTTAATTATTTAAAAAAGAGAAGAAAATAATTGATTTCACAATGAATGCAAAATGGTATTTAAATTACAGATAGCAGATAAAGGCTAAGTGATGCTGTATAATTTTAAATACAGTTTTTTTTTTGTTTTTTTTTTATCGATTTTACATAATCTACCAAAAAGAACAAATTGCATCTTGAGATTAGAACAGAAATCAAACATATAAATGACATTTCAAAAAGAGTGAAGTTAGAAAGAAAATGTTTAAGCAATGTATAAAAGAGTTCAACACATGGGGACAACTTTCTATGCTCATGTAAGTGAAAGTGTGCTGGGTTTGCACTGTTGATTGCAGAAATATGTAACATGCAATAAATTACATATCCATCGATTTATGAGATTTTCCACAGGGGATGGTTTATATATTCTTTTATTGAATCCATAAAGCCAATAAAGCAATTTCTGGCTCGAAAATCATCAATAGGATGCACAATCTGAAGCTGTGGAGCCATGTAAACATAGTAATGTGTTGTATATATATAAAAAAAAATGATACACAATAAGGGTTGAGGTTTTTTCTACATTTTAAAATGTCTCTTCAAGTCCAGCAAGCATGTCCTAGAAACGAAGTGGTACTGCAGTAGCTGTACAAGTGAAAGGTTATTCATTGGTACAAGCTAAGTCATTGCCTCGTTTTGTATTCTGATTTCCACGAGCGCACCTCATCGCTACAAAATGGCACGTAAACAAACAGTAAAACGCTCCGATGTTTCTCTTGCTACAAAACGTTGGAAATTGTTTGAGCTCCAGAATTTTTTTTAGTGTTTTCCATTCTGGTGAGTTACTTAACTATTCTGTTAAATAATTGTGTGCATGTCTTGAAGAGCTGCTGCTGCATTTTTTTAACATGTGTAGGTGTGCTGTGTTAATTTAGTTTGACAGTTAGTTTATTAACGTTAGTTTGTCTGTCACTTTATTATTATAGTTTATTAACATAAACTTGCCAATTGCTTTTTTTTCGTACTTATTCTGTTCATGTGATATGTTGATGCACGTGCCCCATAATTCCGGAACACTTTGGGACAGGACAGGGTTTTTAAGTTGTCCTTAACTGAAAGAAATAAACACGTGAACTGAGCACTAAACACTTGCTTAATTTAAACTGCTTCTTAATTATCCTAATCACTGTGATATTACAAATCTTACAAAATAAAAAAAGCATTTTGAATAAACATGTATGTAGGTTTATTCAAGATACTTTTTTATTTTGTAAAATTTGTTTTTCAGTTCTCAGTATTTAAAAGTTGCTATTTATATCCTGTTAATTAGTAGTATACAGCCCTAATTTACACTGACTCTCCCAATTAAATAATAACACTGATCAGGTGTTCACGCTGCCTGGTGTCAGGAACAGTGAACAGCTGGTCAGTATTAATGATTTGAGTGGGAGAAGGCTATATACTGTTAGAAACTATAAAGAAACTTTAAAATATATATATATTTAAAGATATTAATAAAATAAATAAATACATATTGATGATGGTACTTATTTATTTATTTAATTTGTTTAAAGCTATTATTGTATTGTCATGCTGCCTCAAGATAATTAATCAACAGAAACAATTTAGCAAAGGTTTAGCACTCAATTCACGTGTTGATTTCCTTCAGTTTAAAGGCAACATCAAAATCTTGTTCTGTCTCGCACTTGCTTCTCTTAGCCAGAGATGACTGTAGTTGCATTTTTCAGTTTTTTTTTATATTACAACTTTTGAGGTTTTGAAGAAAAAATGGTTACCATTTCTTAAAAAGACACCTGACCAAATCATAAAGAGCAGCTGAAGGTGAACTTTTGAATGTGAAGTCCACATGATTAATTACTTCAATTTCATAACATGATGTTTGTCCAAACCTTTCCTGGGGCTGTAGTGGTACTTCAACACCATTCATTGATTTCACACCCTCCATGGGGATGGTGCTGAATTACTGGGTCATTCACTGGAATACAAATATTTACAATCTGTTCAACACCATCCTCCACACATTTGGCACATCCATCACAAGTCATAATTCAAAGAATTCTGAGCCAGCAGCTGTTGGACAGATGGAGCAGTGATGGAGGTATATGCACTGTATAAAAATTATCTGAACATGGAATACAGGCAATGTACTTTATGATGTCATGTTTTTGTTGACTTTGAAGAAAGAATGACAGTTGGAAACACAACATATATGTCAATTCATGCTGTTACTCATGCAAAAACAAGGTTTGATACTAAGATCACACCTGGAGTAAACTGAAATAATATAATTTTACAACAAAGTTGCAATGTGGAATATTACTTCAAAGATTTAAAAAAAATGCAAAAAGTGACAAATAATGATGTCAAATATTGCTGCTGTCAATACAATCATATGCGGGCAATGTCAAGACTGTAATTTTCAGAATGTGTCAATATTTTCACACAAGTCAGAACAGGATCTATTAGAAGAACAGCAACAGATTGTCAACCCTTTGAATTTGTTAATAAAGTAGCTAGGTAAGTATGCAAGGTACAGGAGGTAAATGGACCCCTAAATAAAACCATTGTTAAGATAATTAAAATAGTGCCCTTTGCACGCATGGGTTTTGAAAAGCAAACATCGAACATCACTCAAGTAAATATATACAACCAGCTACAACTAGAGAGGTATCCTAGATTTAAAAAAATGTTTCACACACATACCAACATTTCATAATCTGTAACAGAAAAGTACCAGGTTTAGGACTTTATGAACAGCCCTTGAACGTTTCTGAGCAATCAAGTTAGTTTTATGTTTGTGCTGTGTGCATTTGTTTGTCTTTATTTACCTTTAGATAAGCCTCTGAGAAATACCATATAGTATCGTTCACTTCTGCCCCATAAGTAAAGCCAGTTGTATGGCAATAAACAGTCAATTTACACTGAATGAAAACACTAGAAACAACCATTTTAAAACACATTAGCAGAACTTATAGGGTAACATTTCAGCCTGCGACAGTTATTGCATTGTGAGTCTAGACACAAGCAATCATTCAAGTTTGATTTAAATCTAGTGACTATTTCAGTGTCCGATAAATGCAGAGGCAGTTTGGACAATGGAAATGGGGCAAGGTAACAATAAAAGGACTGACCAGAACAGACAATAATTTTTAAAAATAGCCAACTATAATAATAATATAACAAATATAGTTCCCTCATTTTTCAGGTATGGTCCAAGTTCTACAAGCACTGTGAGGAAGGTGAGTGGTGTGGTAGAAATAACAAGTCCATAGGGCTCTCTTGGTTGGAGTCCAGCCCGTCCTGTTCTCTCTCCCCTGTCACAATCCTAAGTTGCAAAAAACACTTTGTTTTATTAACTGAGACTGACTCGGGGCAAGTGGAAGCATATTACAACACAGAGGAAGCATCTATATTAGTAAAGTTATAATATAATGTTGAATTTTATGTTTGAAATACCTAATTTACATGTTCTTTTAACACTTTACTGCCGTTTATATTTTTATTATTAATATATGTTTCATATAGTTTATACATCCTTAATAATAATTTTCACTGTAAAAAAAGTAAATAAACTTGAGGAAACGTTCATGTAATTGTTACAAAAAACAAAAACTATTGGTTGATTATAATGGAACTTATACCAACAAATGTCCACTTTCCAAAACGAAGAACAATTGACAGGGTTTTTAACACTTGTAAATGTAAAAAAGTGGTTAAAACAAACCTTTTGTTTATTTTTGTATGTACATATATTTATTTTTTTCCTTGCTTCTGTTAGGTTTTAAGTGATGTGACGAGGAGAGAAGGAATCCAAGCTGCAAATCTACCTCCCGACCATGAAAGGCACTACGTAAGGTTGGTGGTACTCCTCCTCAAGGATGGGTCGATTCGATGGTAAGATAGAACCAGAAGTCGGCTACCCTGGGGAAGGCCGTAGCTGTGGGACTGTGGAAAAACTATTGTGATCATCTGTGGTGTGGGCAGCGTTTGCAGAGAGCAGGGCGCCACACTGATCACAGAGAGGAGTTTGGCAGTACAAAGGGGATGCAGCTGCATGAGTACTGCCCCCCCTTATGCTGGGAGCTGAAACCACAGAGCCAGCACACATCCCTGGAGCACCACTGGGATTATAATACCTGTTTGGAGATGAGGCTGGCTCTATCGGCCTCCAGGCCCCTGAAACATAGAGTACTCTGACTTCTCAGACAGTCGTTATAGGCTCGGCCTCACGACTGGGTCCCAGTTACCGACCGGGTTCGACCCTCTTAGGAAGGAATGGCTCATTTGAAGCCTTAACGTAAAGAGAATCTGGAAGAACACAAATTATTTGTTAGTTATGGGACTCGAGCACTAAGAGTATGAGAGGCACGTCCCGGGAGGATAAAGGAGGAAGTAAGATAGAGCCTTCTTTCATGACGCAAGATACAGCACATAAGCTGTGAAAGAACAGTGTAGCTGGTGGTCCCCTCTGACCACACAAAGAACCTGCTAAGTTACTGGAACTCTAGGTTGGGGAAGTGAGACTCACTATCTCCCCAAAGAATGGACCACTGGCTCCCGCTGAAACCACACCTGTGAAGACAAAGGCCGCCTCTGGTGGTCCTGGCAGACAGGGTGCCCCCACTCTTGATTAGGCGATACTCTTGATTAGGCCCCATGGTCTTGATTAGGCGATGGCTGATGCGGGCTCTGGCTGCTGAAGAGGCTGCACCAATCCTGAAGGAGTGTGTGGTGTAGAATTGAGGAGAAAGACCTGCTCTAGTAACGAGAGCTGAGAGGTGGGAAGAGAACCAGTGTCTGGTATTATGCTTTTAGAGCAATCAATGAAGAGGGGGTCTAAGGAACAGAAAGCTCTTTTAATGGATGTGAACTTAGTTAGAGAGGAGAAAGGGCAGAGAGGTGAGTCTATCTTTGATATTTGGTTGAATTGACCTTGGCGGAGTTTGTCTGTCTTGGTTGCTCTCCGGATTAGGACATAATGTAGGTCTGGAACTAGAGAGGTCGCATGAGCAGATGCCTATCGCTGGGAAACTGGATGATGAGCGGACTGTGAATTCTGAACTAATCAAAAATCCAAAGAAGGCGGTTAGGCACATTGCTTCCATGACGATGTCATCGAATGGATTGAAACATCCTGACCTGAGAATTGACATCAGGGTATTGAGGATATCGGTGGTTATAGGAAGTCTGGAAGGAGATGCAGGAGGGAGGCTCTTGGTGATTCCTCAGTGTCAGATGTACTGCTGGGATGGAGAGAAGGGTCGGCAAGGGGATGGACATGCTGCGAAAGTGGAATTGAATTCCTGATATGTAGGTTTTTATAGAGGTTGGGGATAAATGCAGGGGCGGCGAGTGGAACAAATCGGCTCTGCTGAAATGGACTCACACAAAAGTTGGAATAATGCGATCCGATCGCTTCCGGATGGAATTTGGATCCCTTTGTCAAAGAAGGATTTTAATATCCTGGCAACCGGCCAGTCCTTGAAGAAGAGCTGGGCAGGGGAGGAATCCTGCCGTCGTTTCCGTTTGGAAAGGAGCGGTTGGGAAAGCTCTGGGTCCCGGGCTGCAGCAATGGAGGTAGATGCCTCTGGAAGGATTGGGATGTTCTGTAGATTTTCAGGGTCAGAAGAACAGGTAGGAAAATTCATGTTCGGTGTCGGGTCCAGTCTTGGTTCGATAATATACGGGGTAGTCATGCTGCAAGGTCAAAGCCAAATCGGGAAGTCGTACGAAAAAGGGTCAAAGCCAGGTAGTCAGACAGGCAAAGTTTCATTCACTGTAATCAATTTTATATCTCTCTTTTTCTCTTTCTGCTCTATACGGGCAAAAACGAAAACACAAGCAAAAGAGTTGAGCTGTGACTGGGTTTAAATAGGGAGTTAATGATGATAGACAGGTGAAATTAATAATGAGTTAAGCCCTGGATGACGCCCCCTGAACTTTCACTAAAGTTCATATTATATATATATATATATAGAGAGAGAGAGAGAGAGAGAGAGATATAATTTTATTGGTCTTAGATGTTCCTATATGAGAAATACACGTTATTGTAAAGGTGAATTTGATTTTTTTGTAATGTTAATTTATTTGAAGCTGTTGGAGAAGAATCTTTATCGAACACTCATTGCAGATACCTCAATCTTGTACTTCTGGTCAACTTCCTAAAGTCGCATGAAAGAATTAATTGAAAACACATCAGTCATAGGAAAAGCAGTGATTGATACTCAAAAATTAGCCAATGTGTCTTGCTTCTGGGAGTTTCATTTCTTTTTTTGACAGGCATATATATATATTTTAAAATGTGCTCAGGAAGTCATTGTCTACAAAAAAACAACAAAAAAAAAAAAACGTTACATTCAAAATAGTTTTTTCTACAAGGGCTCATACTACCAGAAGCATGTAATTGTTTGTAATTGCTATGAAAAAAAATACCATTAAAAATGACACACATAATGCATACCTCTTTCATATAGGAAAATGTGAAATCTACAAATTGATAGTAATGCATATCTGATAAGAATTACTGGATTTATTTTCTAAGATGTATGTACTGTAAGATCCAGTACCATTTTAATACCTTCTATATTCTCAAGTTCAGAAAATCTCCCTACATAAAGACAAAGAAAATAACTATGAGGATGGACTTTGTGTGACAATTTTGCTCCAGACCTTGCTGTATGCAGACTTTCACATACAATCATTCACTACCCCTGATGTTGGATCAGTTTTGGGCCCAAACTTTCAGCAAATGGAATGACTGGGTCTGAAGATTTCCTCAATTTAACATTAGGTCGTAAAAAACTATAAATCAGATACTGTTATTTACACTGGCGTGTCCACACGTATTTCAGAATAAGACATACAACAAGCACTTCAACTAAAAGACCATACAAACATGTATATGTACCACATTAATTAATGCCATGTGAATTTAAGTGTATGAAATAAATAAAGGAACCGCAACTCTGTTTGATAACAGTAACCTTGTGCACTAGTTTATTAGAGACATAGATAATATTTTTTCAAGTAAGACCTATTTAATTTGTATAATTCGTACATATCTTTACAATAAGATTAAGATAAGAAAAACAAATTACCTTGAGTCATTTCTTTAAATGAATAATAGATGTATTAAACTGCAGTTACTGGGGCTTTACCGCAATAAAGATACAGATCTTTTAAAGCAGTCGAATGTGCTGGAGGATATGCAGTCTGGAGCATGTGGTTCATCAGCCTAATCGAGTCCATAATGTAGAAACGCTTGATTGCACAGACCTGGAGGCAGCAAAGAAAAAGACACAGAACCTGATTAGGTAATCTGGTGGGGAAATGTGTTTCTTGTATGATTCTGCTAATGCCAAGTATAACACACTATATACTAAAATAACACATCAAAATTACAGTACCTCAGACATCATCATATTATTGCTCTTGTAAAAAAAAACAAACAGCTATTTCTGCAGTGTACTGTATCTTGCTTAAAGTAAAATGTTAAATAAATATTTTGAGAAAACAAAACATATTTAACAGCTTGTGACGGGGTACAACCTGCCCCTGTGTGTGTGTGTGTGTTATTTTGTGTTTGATGTATTATTTAAAATGTATTGTTAATTTGTATAAAACACAATGTTTTGTTATTATTGTTTAAAGCCTGGATGAGGTTAAAATGCCCCATCCAGATAAAATCGTGAGAATGCGTGGTCAACAGCGAGTGCTATATATATATATATATATATATATATATATATATATATATATATATATATATATATATATATATATATATATATATTTTTCTGTGCCTTTACAATGTTTGCAATCATTAAAAAGCTTGTACCCCGCTCTTCAGTTTTAGTCATCTGCCATAGATAAATGTAACAGAAGTTAGTCTTTATATTAATAAACTCCAGCACCATATAGTGCTTAGTTAGTTATAATTAGAAAGTAAGTTTACCACATAAACCCCTATGCATTGATGTGGTAAACTTACTTTATTATCACCCTGTATATTACAAATAACTTAAAGTAGTTGATCATAAGGTGATGCTGGGTTACTTCTATAAATACACTTTGGCAGATCTAGCCTTAAAGGTAGGGAACTAGAACTGAAGAACATATCTTAAACTCAAGTAAAAGCACCTTAACACAGACTTATATAAAATAACACAGTAATTGAGTCATTGAAGTAAGAACCACACAGAATGGATGCAGACTTCATGAAAACGTAAGGTATAAAAACTGTGAAATGTAATTTGAAGCTAGTTCATTATCATGGTTCTACAATAGAATGGCTTAAATTGTTACACTACCATGGAACAGGTGAATACCTGTGGGGCTGTTAAATAAGTTCCATGTATAGGATGTAACTTTTACAGTAAATGTCAACTTTTTCAACCACCATATACTTAAATTATTTATTTATTATTATTATTATTATTTATTTCTTAGCAGACGCCATTATCCAGGGCGACTTACAGTTGTAAACAAAAATACATTTCAAGAATCACAGTACAAGTATTAATACAATTAAGAGCAAGATAAAATGCAATGACTTCAGTTCTAGCAAGTACAAGTATATGACAAAATACGATTCAATAACGGAGCAGATAACAGTTTCAGTGATAGTTACATCGGGATATAATTAAATACAAAATACTACAGATTAAATAACACTTGTGACAGATTACAGTACTCTAAAGTACAAGATTAAATGCAGTAAAATAGGGAGCAAATAAGAGCAAGTAAAGTGCATTAAGGAAGAGTGATAAAGTGTCCAGAGGGAAAAGAGCAGTTCTACAGGTGCTGTCTGAAGAGGTGAGTCTTGAGGAAGCGCCGGAAGGTGGTCAGGGGTGGTCATTCCACCATTGCGGGGCGAGGGTGGAGAAGGAGCGGGCTCTGGAGGCAGGGGAGCGTAGAGGAGGTACAGCCAGTCTTCTAGTGCAGGAGGAGCGGAGAGGTCGAGTGGGGGTGTAGGGAGAGATGAGGGTCTGGAGGTAGCTGGGTGCAGTCTGGTCAAGGCATCTGAAGGCGAGTACAAGAGTCTTGAACTGGATGCGAGCGGTGATCGGGAGCCAGTGGAGTGAGTGGAGCAGTGGAATTGCGTGGGAGAAGCGAGGCAGAGAGAACATATGCTAAATGTAGCATATACCTACAAACACGTCTTCAGTACGCTGGGGCAAGTTTCAAGCTTTGCACATTTCCTGCAGTGGCGTGCTGTGACAAAATGGACTCGGGTAGCAGAGTCCTTTCACTTTTTTTAATTGGCAGCTACCTGTAAGCCACAAATACCTTTCATAATTTAAATTCTGAAACTGCCGAGTATATCCTTTCCCTTCCTGTGCCAGCTCGGGGATCTGTGGTGTATATCTCCCTTTTTTAACAATCTCCAATTTTTCAGAGAAAGTTCTCCTTGAAAAAGGATTCGTAACCAAATCGACTATGATGTTTTCTCACATTTTTTTTTATTTTAGTGTAAAATAAAATTCAAAATAATTAGATGTTGTAAAGGTATTTAGATTTATGAATGTATATTTATAAGCAATATCGTGCGAAATAAAGCTATCCTCCTGCAGTGCTAACCAAGGAATATTCATGTTTTGGGGTTGCTCACTAATGATTGGTCAGCTGTCAGAGCTTTGACTTTCCCATTGGTTGCTAAAGCAGAGCCTTCAAGTGAGGCAGAGAATACCGTGGGAGATTTATGGCCCGTCTCTGCTCACTCCTGATTGGTCGCCTGTCTAAAAAAAAAAGGACATTCTTTGACTCGCCTATTGGTTAAACTCACTCAAGACCTTCAACTGAAATGGAGAATACCCTCAACTGTTTTTTTTCTAGCGTTTGGTCGTTGTTTAAGACTTATGCGGGGGAAATGCAGATCTCTTAGTGGCTGATCACATCCCCTTCAGGAAACCCCTAGACTCATAAAAAACCTCTAGTAAACCCTGTAAGTCATCTTGGATAAAGGTGTCAGACAAATGAACAAATAATAATTAGAGTAGTATGTTTAATAGTATAAGCAAGCACACTGTACGCAAGTGAGTGAGGCAACGTAATGTCATTTGACCGATGGTTTACTTGGCACTGTCTGGTCAGCAGAGAATACCTCGAAGGTCCTGACGGCATGCCACTGATTTCCTGCATACCCAGTTCTAATCCTGTGTGAGCACTGCTAGCTGCTTAACAAGTACAGCCTATGTACATTTCCAGGTTTGTATATCCAAAAGAACATAAGCCATCTTTCCATCAGGACCTTAAGCTGGAAGTCAGTAGGTCCCTTAGTGGGAAACTATAAACAATGTAAGAGTTTGGTACATGAAGTTTAAAAAGCATAGTGAGACATTTTTTCACTTGTGAGACATTATGTTCAAAACAGAGGTTTAGCTTACATTAACTTTGATATTACAATTGAGATTATTTTCTCAGTTTCTTATGTTTAAATAAATGTGCACATTACATTTAATTTACTTACATTTAATTTACTTCATTAATCATTTTCTAATCTCACTGGGGAAAAGATATTCAACAATGTAAGTTACCCAGCTTTGAAGATCATGAGGCCTTAAGGCATAATAGTCTAGAGCTTTGATCCATCAGACTACGACTTTTGTTTCCTGAAAAATTAATACAGTGTAAAAAGAGATAATAATTCATATAAGAGAAATACCCTACTATATACCAATTAAAAAAAAACATTCTGCTTAAATGTAGATGATACTGTATGCAAGTAAGAGACCCGGCATAAAACTCTGAACAAGCATTTTGTAATTCTTTTTTTTTTTTTTTTTTTTTTTTTTTAATAAAAGACTCTAAAAATAATTAAAAGTCTAATAATTCAGAGGTCTTCAGTAAACTACAGAGAGTCTTTATCATTCTATTGAGCTCCATTACTGCACATACATTGCTTTTAATTACTCAGTAAATTTAATTGTGAATCACTGACAAAGATTTTAAATATACCACTTTTTAGCTTCACTTGCACTCTATATAGGTATGGGCCTTTGCCTTCATTAAACAGTTCAAAATCTCAGTACAAACATAGTTCACAAACACCCTAAACTCCTTCTCCAAACAAAGGATTTAGCTTAATTTATATACCCAATTAGCACTCAATTACCTAATTAGGGAAAGGCCACATTCCCCACGTGGTTGTTGGCAGGTATAGATTTAACCCCATCCCTGCCCAACTTACATTCAAAATGAATCAATCTTTATTTAACCCAACACCAAAACCACACACACACTATTTAAGCTGGGCTTACACAGTAACCTAATAATTTACACAAATTTACTGTATGGTGGTGTACAGGATGTTTCTTGACTGAGAAGACCTTTCCAAGAGCTCTTGTATTTTTTGGTAATTTTGGTATTGTGTACAGTATGTACAAACCTAGATCGACACTCACCTAGCAGTTGGTAAATATGTAAAATATTAAAGTTTTTTTTTTTTTTTTTATAAATGGGGGTACAAATTCTACTTCAGCAAAGCAAGCCATCACATTTCAAGTGAAATTCCATTCCTTTATGAAAAGCACCATGTGTCGTCACATTGGCTGTTTTCCATCTAATGGAATATATGTTACTATGGCAAGTTGCTAAATAATGAGCCTCAGTATTGTTGATTAGTCTTCATTTTCCAATTCCTTATGGTAGCAGGTACCGAAACATGACAGGTTTATACATCACATGGAAATTACATATGAAAAAAGAAAGTTTACGATTTCACTGCCAAAGATGCCAAAGTTATATGAACAACCTTTATATGGAAGGGAACTTCAAAGTTGAGGTGCATAACAAATAAGGGTCATATTCACACAAAAAAATATTATTCTTTTGTCCAATAAAAATACAAAATGTTTATGTTCTAAATTTCTAAATAATTAAACCAGAAGATTATTTTAGGAGCTCCTACTTGAAAAATATACTGTTTTTACATATAATGCCCTTTCTTCCCGGATGCTAGTCAATGCCTTCACAATTTACAGACTGAATGCTGTATTTGACAGTGCATATACAAAATACCTGAAGAGTAATTTAATCAACCACAGATTGTTCTCAGGTGTGAAAGGGAACAGTAGTGAATCTAATCTAGAATAATGTGGGAACATATTATAAGTTGTGTTCTAGTTATGTAACATTAAGTTTGTAAACATGGACAGAATGCGTGAGGCCATTCTAAATCGAGATCACACTGTGGCAGATACAACTGGGTGTCTTCTGCATATCAGTGAAAACCCATGTTTAATTTGCAAATAACTGAACCAAGGGCCAGCATGTGTAGAAGCCCTGGGTAACACCATAGCCATAGTAATACTAACACTAGACTGGTTGAATTCAAACCAGGATAGAACTGCATAAGACAGTCAGATCTGGTGGTACAGCGCTCCAAAAGGATCAGTTGATCCATAGTGCTATGCACTGCAGATGGGTTTAGTAATGTCAGTGAATCTCAATCCATAATAATTAAGAGATTGTTGCAAACTCTAAGTAAGAGGTTGCTGGGTTGTGGCGAGGATCCATAGTGCTATGCACTGCAGATGGGTTTAGTAATGTCAGTGAATCTCAATCCATAATAATTAAGAGATTATTGCAAACTCTAAGTAAGAGGTTGCTGGGCTGTGGCGAGGACGAAAGCCAGATTATACACATCCAGACACACAATTTCATGAAAATGACTATAGGCTAAACAAATATGTATTTGTGGATACATTTTAAAAAAAATTGGAAGTGGTACACCGTTTCTACATCTCCTTCAGCTCTCTCATAACTCTCAGTAATGTATTCTGCCAGTAAGCTGGAGCTGTGATTAAAAAATGTATATTTTTTGTAACCTTTGGAAGGCGTAAAGGGGTGCAAATGCACCCAACAAATTTACCATGTGCACATTGAAGAAGGATTACTCCTGTTTTCCGAGTCGGACAAGGGAGTTCTTGGTATCAAAATAAAGGTAAGCGATTAAAGTTTAATCACAAAGTTATTATATATGTTAATTTTAAACACGCTGGGGTGCATTCTTGCCGCTGATGAAGGGATAACAATGTTTTTTTTTTATCTTTTGAAATCCTAATGTGTCATTTTAATTCTAGTTGTAAGAACTGATGTAATATCAAATTATATGTGATGGAATAGTGATTAATGCGCATAGTGAAGTGGAGACCACTTAGAACAGATTGCAAATCTGCAAGATGTATTTATTTTGTATTACTTATTTACTAGTTATTTTGGGATTATTGTGACGGGACAGGGAGTGCTTTTGTACAGTACATAGTAAAGTATGATGAGATCAGCTAAGTACGATGACATCAATCAGAGAAGACAGCAAGTCTGCATATTATTTATTATTTGAGTGTTATTTGGGGATTTTAATTATTGTGATCGAGAGGTGCTTGTGTAGAATATATATATATATATATATATATATATATATATATATATATATATATATATATATATATATATATAATGTTTTAATATTAGGCTAATATCTGCTTATTGAATCTGTAAACTCAAACCTCAAAAATGAACAAACACACACGTTTTCCAAAAACTTTGGAAAGTGATATTCACTGTATCTCCTATAAAGAAATACCTGGACCATTAAATGACGTATACAACTGTTGGAAGATATTTTTTCTATAAAAAATCTTCATCTTAAAAGCTACTGCAAAACAGACAATAGCTTGTGTGTGCAAAGTAAATTAAAAGCAAAATTATTAGCTAAATAAATGGATTTGATTTAACTAAAACAAACGTATGTACACCATGTGTTTTAAATTAATGGATACAGGTGAACTGATCTGTTAACTGTTAATTGTTAATTAAGTGGAAACCATATATGTGATGGAGTGTTCTGAGATTCCTTATACTGAGGAAGGCAGTTTGCCGAAACACGTCTGCAGCTCTGTTCCGAATCGGGGTGGATATAAAAGATTTTTTTTAATCAAAAATGAAATAATAAAGGAATATTAATTGTACTTTTAAGTGCTTCGGATTGTTTTTTTAGTGGCACGTGTGGGTCGTTCTTTATCAATTAACTAAAACAAAGACATTAAGACTGAATTTAAAGACACTACATAACAAGAATAAAACAACACACAAAGACACAACTAAAATGGCTATCCTTGCGAGACAAAGATCCCAAAAAAGACAAAGATCCCAAAAAACACAAAGTCTGAATTCCAGCACAAAATCACCTTTAAATAAATTATCCACTAGTCTTTTTTTCTTTGAAAAATTAAAATACAATTATTTGCACGATCGAGCACATGCACAAACTGAACGCCTAGCCTTGAAAAAGGTCAAGTTACCCAATATCAACTATTTTTAAAAGTATATTTTAATAAATGATATTATCTTAAACAAGTTGTTAGGCAATACCCTTTTCAAAGTGAAAGTAATATATCTCTGAAAAGAGTTTGATTCTGAGCCGAGAGTTCCGTTTGCCTGACCTTCTCACCCACAAAACACAGAATGACCCTCTTCCTTCCCTCCTGGATTGGCTCTCTATCTCTAACTTGAGACTGACAGTCATCACTGCCCTATGGAGCCAGGATTCAGTGCATTTTTTACACATATATTTTTTTCTCAGAATAACAAGTAATAACAAAATTACTCATGTACTGCTTGTACTCTGACAAAATGAGCATACTCTTTATGAAAACGTATTTGTGGTTGGACTCAGGAACACTTCTAGAATATACTGTATACTGTTTTTCACCAAGATCAATTTGTTCAGCTTGTTTATGGGTTACATTCCTTCCTCGTGAAGGGTTTTAACATATGGGATGAAGTAAAACCCTTGACAGACTAAAATGGTCAAAGGAGAAAATGCACAGGTACAATTTGAAATGTATTTAAAGTTTTAAATGGCACAGTACACACTAGGAGTAGAAAGTTAATGAAGATGCTATCAATCAAAATGTTGGTATTCAATTAAATGTTAATCTAATTATTTTCTTGTCTAGACAAAAGTTTACTATGACTATCAAAGAGTTTGGGAGGAAATGAAGTATGTCTTGAGAAATCTTTTTCATTGAAACATTTATAAAGAGACATTATTCTATGAAGTTCTCCTTTTATGAAGGCTCAATGTCTAGACAGGAAATATTTCAATAAAGTGAATATTAAAAGCAGTATCTAAATCGTTAACTGGGGGGAGGGGGGGGGATCTTTTTCATTTACTTCTGTATAGCCAATTGAATGCATTTAAAAATAAATCACTTTATTACATGGTTAGACAGGAGAAGTGATGCCATTGATGTTGGTGTTTTTGGAAAGGCAATGGTAGATTTCTTTAACAGTACCATGTTCAACATTTTTGGTATATCTATGTATATCTACAGAAATATTTCAATAACGTGAGTACCAGCAGACTTTATTTTATATAAAGTTCTGGGGCTATTAGAAATAATCTAAATCCCAGCACAGCATAATTATGTAGTGACTTTTATATAACTGGTTTTCAAACAAACAAATACGATTTTTTTATTTGTGTATATTAAAAAGCACTTATCTATTTAATCATTAGCCCATAAAGTAATCCTAATCATTGTAAAAAAAAAAAAAAAAAACAAAACACCTTAAAACAAAGATTTCCTAAAAAGATCAACAAAACACTGGCCCTGCTATCCCATTCCAAAACTACTTGGTAGGAGACTTATGTACGAAATACTTAATACAAACATTACAATTACAATTAGTGTAAATAAACATAATTAAAACACCAGAAACAAGAATAATCCAAGGTCAAATCAAGAGGTGCTGTAATACTGGCAAAGGTCAAGCAGTTTGCTACAGTTTTGAAGACAAATATACTCTAAAGAAACTTGATGGCATTAGAGTTAATTTAAAACACAAAAGATCCTATTATTGTCACTAACAAAAGGCCCAATTACTACCAGTAATGTTCATGTTGGACTGTTAGAATAAATTGGAAAGACACAATAATATTGTAAATCGTCTGAATTTATTTATATATATATATATATATATATATATATATATATATATATATATATATATAATGAAACGTATCTAGAAAAGCAAAGGGGCCATACTTTTTAAGCTATCTAGGTCAGCAAGACCACATATTTAAAATTGGCTTTCCACTAAAGCAAAGCATTTTATTCTCAGGGAACGTTGGAGATAAACAGCAATCGTAATTAGGTTTATTTTGGCAGTGACTCATATCATTTTTTTAAATGTCCCATCTGACGGAATATGGTATAATTACAGGACACTGCAAAGCTTTCCTAGTTGTGTCATGTTCTCAGCCTTGACCACAGAAATACACTCTCTTTAAGTTATATTATTTAAGGCTGACATCCAAACTTGTAAAAGTTTGCAAGGAGGAAAAATAAGTAACTGGCCAGCCACAAAAAAAAAAAACTGAAATAAATGGCTGGATTCACAAAGAAAGACAGGGCTCAGCAAGTGTCTTTGGGATGCAGCTGTGCCACTTGGATATTTTATGCACTGCCCCCTTACAAACCATTCAGGCTTTTAGTGCTTGAGCTGCAGATTTTTTTCCCTGTGGCTTGCCTTTATTTTCTGTACTATTCCACATGCTGAACTTAACAACTCAAAGTAAAAAATAACTTTTTAATGGAAATTGTGAAAAAAAAAAACAGAGGGTGAAATAGGTCTTTAGAAATCATTTCAGTTCCATGTAGTTTCTCGTTGTTCAAAAGGTGTTACACTAGATCAATTAAAGCAGTATGCCAGTAACATACAGCCCCTACTATGGCTATAAATTCAAAATTAGAGCTGTCAGTGTAGTGTTGTAGTTTACTCTCATTCATGTTTTATGTACAGCTTACTAAACTCAGTGAAGCACGTTCCAATTCCAAGTTTAAGGGAATGCACGCGGAGAGCCAAGTGTGAAAGCGGGGCCCAGTTCAATGGGATCTGTTTATTATTGTATACAAAATATATGTAAACGTTTAGAGTGTTAGTATTTTCTCTAAAAGCCTCAAGTACAGCTACACTATAATCAGTATGATGAAAAAGCTGATGACCATGACATATCAACAGTATGTACAGAATATTATGGAATAAGAATTGCCAATTAAATGTTGCCAATTAAAAATTGTGATTTTCCAGATATATGCAGTGTCTGATATTCTCAATAACATATGCTAAATATTGTTAATACCAAGTTTGTGACAAGTGGTAAGGGGTTCTCCAGATGTGACATACTTCACAGTTGATATGACTGCCTCCCCTATACCCTCTTCACAGTGGATTTCATACCCAGGATGGGATAATAATTTTGGACAGGGTTGGAACAAGGTTTTGCAATGGAATAGACTGAAAAAGATTTTATCAGCAGAATGGATTTTTAACCTATTTTAATTATCTAAACAGCTATTACCACTGTTCTTAAATTCATAAACCTACTCTTTCACGGCCCTCTTTGCCCTTTATTATTAAGAATGTTAGTAATTAGGTTTTAAATATTAGGCTAATGGCTGCTTATTGAATCTGCAACCTCGAAAAACACACGTATTTATCAAAAACGTGCTTTGGAAAGTGATAATCAAAAAAAAAGGACTTGGAAAAATGAAATGTGTTGCCCTTTAAAACAGCGCACACAACTCATTTAAAAAAAAAAAAAAAAAAAAAGGGAAAATATCATTGCCAAAAAAGATCTATCTTCTTAAAAGCTACTGCTTTTCAACAAAACAGATTGTGTTTTCAAAGTAAATTAAAAGCAGAGTTATTAGTTATAGTATAGGCGCGTATAGTGGAGTGTTCTGTATGTATACCAGTACTAGTACAGCATGAAATCTTACATCTGATTTCAAATAAGCTGACAAGGAACATGATTAAAAAAATTTTAAAAAAATACCTCACTGCAAAGGGTTGAATTTGTTTCTAAAAGTAAAAATTTTCTTTTGGTTTAACAAAACAAGGAAAGGAAGACTGGATTTCAAAACATCACAGCACAAAAAGAAGCTATTTTTACACAAACTTGAAATATATCTTAACTTTGTTAAGATAAAAAGCCCTGTCCTCCAGGACTGTATTGCTTTTCTTTTCAACAGAATGCATATAGTGTATACAATACACCAGAGACACCACATCTCACAACAACAAAAGCAACAAAAAAAAAGAAAACCCTTCGACATAACAAAGACTTATTTTTTCTGATGGCCTTGACGAGCTGCTGTCAAAAAAATACCCTACCTTTGTTAAGATAATATTATCTTGCATTGAAATCAGTAACAGTAAAATAGCTGCTTGTTACCCTAAACTAAGACAAAATAGAAACACAATAACCCAGACAGATCCAATAAACACAAAAACTACTTAAATAGCAACACAAAATACCTTATGCTAATTACCATTTTTTCCTTTGAAATATTGAAACAAAATTTGTTTCACAGCTGTGTGCTCATGGACTGAAGGAGTAACCTAGGAAAAAAAAATTGAACTAAAAAAATATATAGTTTAGAAAGTATACCCTTTAGAAATCACTTTTTGAAAGTGGATATATGTAAGAATTATACCTCTGCTCTGAGACAATAATGGAGGACTAATGGTTTCCTCCTTACCCTCTGGATTGTCTCTGTTCTCTAGACTTGACAATTAGGTGTGCATTACTCGTATTCAGAGAAATCGGCATAATCATTATGAATATTTGTTCATACTCGTTGCTCGCATGGGCCAAAGACAGCCTTTTAACCCTTTTAACATCCAAGAAGACTGCATTTGTTTTGTCAAATTACAACCAACCAGTTATACTTGAAAACCAAATGATGCTTATGGGAATATGAGGGGTTTTGGGGCTACACAAATCAAAAATGGACGTGGCTGCACGAATAATCTTAATCTTAAGTACTACAACCCATTTATAGATCCCACTGTATCAAGAGACAGACTGATAATGCTAATTGTCTTAATATTGACGTTTGTGAAAAAAAACAATTCTGAAATAAAGATCTGTCAAAGTCTATCAAATTGGGACAGTTTTCAAGTCAGAAGACAAATAAAATGAGGCCTACAAAAGAGAAAAGAATTGACACAGCATGAGTCACACAGGCTTGTAGTTGTTGCAGTTACAATCACGAGGCAGCTCAGTTTTGATGAAAAGGGTATTATAGGTCTCTAAAGAGACTGTTGTTTTCTTTTCAGTTGATCCTAAAAAAAGTTTAAATTTACAAAAAAAAAAAGATGTTGCAAGACAGCCCTCCAAAGAAAGTGACATGATCAGAATGTTGTTTTACATTTCACACAGCAATTTTATTGCACTATGTTATGTGGATTTCTTATGGATTCAGAGAGAATAGGTAATGATTGTGTGCCAGGCTTTAAGTGTTTCCTGATGTGCAGTTTTGTTAGAATACAATATTAAACATCCCTCACAGAATAAAATCTTCAAATGAACTGCCAATCAGGAATTAAATTATCAGCAACATATTTTAATAGAGATCACAAATGTACTGTTTATGTTATATCCCAGATGACTGACGGTCCGTATGACATAAATGGTGAAACTGTGTATTTTTAGCACTACCAGACATATTCATTTTTATATTATTATTATTGGTGCTTTATTGAGTTGAGCAACATGTTTGGGCAAGTCAGGTTTAGAGGAGTTTCCGAAATATAGGCCAATTTGGGTTTGGAAAATAACTACATGAATCTTGTTTTTTTTTTTATTTACCATTGTGTTTACTACTTTTATGCAGCAGGGCAATGAGTCTCCTATCACATCGCGGGCGCTTGTCACCACTGGTGTGAAATGTCAAATTAATCCTGTAAAAAATCAAACATTCCCAGACAGTAGCTTAAAGAAAGATAAAGTATCACTATGTGTAAGAACCAGACTTTACGCACCAATCCGACTGCGGTGTCAGGGGATAACAGTGACTCAGTTTCCCGCAGACACTTCAAATCCAGGCCGGTAATTCGGGGGGTGGTGTCTGGCCTTGTCTTTACCTGCTTTTCTAAGTGTTTTTCTGACTGACAGGAATACATTATTGCTGGTTTTAAACTCACTGTCAGCAGAGATGTTAAAATATGTTTTCAGTCCAGCTCAGTGTTAGAAAACTGGAGACTAAATACTGGTCCCCAGTTGAATTTCTTGCACTAGCATAAAATTTCCTTAATGTTGATGAGATTTTTTTTGACTTATTTCCATAAAATGAATGTCCATATTTTTATCTCTCTTTTTTGTCTACTCTTGCTGGTGCACTTATTTTTCTTCTTTTTTTTCAGATGGTCTGCTGTCTTCACTCAGAAAGTTGGTGTATCAGTTATGTGAAGTTTCATCCCCAAATATATTAAAGGAAATAGGTGACATGTCACTCATTTTTGGTTGTGGTTTTGTAACTAATAATAAATAAAATGGCAGTTTGTCATGGAATTTAGAATGTAGTGGTGCGTACTAATTTATTCAGTGTGAAGCGGCTCATTAGTATGCAAGTCATACGCACGGTCATGTCATGCTGTTTAACCAATAGGGTTAGAGGTTGTTATTTTTCCACATATATATATATATATATATATATATATATATATATAATGTATATCAACAACTTTTTTGTGTTATAGCAGATTAGAAAATGACACACCTGTTGGCTCCACCTGGTCTATAATATACTGCACAAATGTGTAATAACATATGGTTAAAGTCATTACAGTGGATAAACAGTTTGGTTCAGTAGCAGCATAACAGTGCTACGTTACTGTTTTGCATCTTCTGTACTTTTTTGTATTCTACTGCTGTAAAGAGCACCAGTAATGTTAGCAACCAGACGTAAAGAGGCCCCAGTATTTCTCGAACATCCTTAAGCTTGATAGTGTCTGCTCTTGTAAAGATGTAATGTAAAACTGGCTAAGGCAGACTAGACACAATCTGCCCCGATGTTTCTATTTGTTCCAATTGTGTATTGTTTTACATTACAGGGCTGATCTTTTATTGTATATAACTTGTATCATTTTGTAGATATCACATCTTTATATTGCTGATGGCTGGTCCTTGTATGCTAATGTAGCCGTTTTTGTAGCTGTGAAATGTTTTTGGACATGTAATATAGCTTTTAACCGGTAGTCTTGAATATTTGCCTCAATCTTTTACAACCCCCTGTGCCACCTCAGGTTGACCTTGCATTATTATAGGACAGCTGAGCAATAGGCATAAAAGCAGTATATGTAATATCAACCCCCAAGGGACAAGGCATTTTTAAGTAAAGCATAGGGACTTTTCCATGGCTCCCTAGAGCTCCCTTGTGCAACTGGTAACTGAATGGAATAACCTTACTGAGTGAAAGGCAGTGCAGAGTGTCCAATTTCACAGGTTTAATTCATACAAAACACTTTAACTCAAGGTTCTGTCTCTCGCCTCATCATCAGAACAACCAGGTGCTGCCACAGCTGGTAATTTGTTGTAAATGACAGCCTAACTGGGAGGAGGCCATGAACTCCCATTTTGAAATCTAGATACAATACTTTGTGTGTTTGTGAACAAAAAAACAAGCATTCCCTGTGGGACACTGTAGTGTGAATGTCACTTGGAGGATAAAACACTCCTTTTCATTTTCCTTGAGTGAAAGAGCCGAAGGCAAGTTTGTTGTTTTGACACAAGAGAAAATAATGAGGTAACCAGCAAAATAAAAAATAAAAAAATTTAAAAAGACAGCAAACAGTAATAACAACTTTTAAATTTGTTTTCCATGTCCATTACAGTCTGTCTTTAAACCTAAATTGACTGCCCCAGTAAAAGTAACAAACAATTAATTATTCTCAACATATTTATAGTTATTCCAGTCATCTGTTATGTTTCAATGCTAATCAATAATGGTGATCAATGTGTTGGTTATACATAGGATTCGAAATATATACAGGTATTTAAAATACAGTTGTTTTCATGCCTTACCTAAATGACATAAACCAGAAATTTGAATTGATGAACACCCGTTAGTGAGCACTGTCTTTGTGATTTATAGAAATGCACGTGATAGAAATGCACTTATAAACATATATCGGGGGGGGGGGGGGGGAGGACTAAATTTATGAAAATAAAATGCAGGGAATTAAGTGATTCACTTTAAGGCATTCACTGTCCTCCAACAAGGGGCAGTGGCTAAACTGTTTGGCTCACAATTAACTGTTATTATGAAAAGGGGTTTAATCACAATGGGTCTCATTTACGAAAGGGACCTAAATTTGGAGTTAGCATGCACATCAAGTAGTGATCCTACCATATGCGATAAATCCTAAATTTACTGACCTATTTACTAACAGGGAACGCATTAATTTACGTACACAGTATTTGACTAATTTACATACCATACCGTGCACAATAGATGTATTGTGAGTGATAATTTAATGTGCACGATAATGTCCGTGACAACACGTGACCACCTTCATATAAATAGCCCCAGCAGTCCAGGCGTATCTTTTGGTCAGCAGCGAAAAGTGGAGGTGGCTTACATTGACCAAAAATGAGCGATCAACAGACACAGCACTCAGCAGGGGACAGGCAGAGGCAACGTAAAGTGAAATTGCACTGTTTACCTTTTAATTTTAACATGTATTCCTTGCTTCTTTAATCTAGCATGCATATTCAACATGTTAGTCTGCATTGTATGAGTGACATTCCCATTAAGCCAATCACAGCTCGCAGAGGTAGTAAAATAGCCAATCAAATGGCGCATAGGATCAGTTTCCACACGCACACGGCGGAATACAGAAGATTCCAAAATCGTTATTAAGATGATTATTTTTTCACTGAATAATTTTGACGGCAAGGCAATATCTGATTTGCAGTGCAACGGTTGTAGTTATGAAAAACAGATTATAACTGTGTTCCGTGTTTTCGGTTTTTATCTTTAAAATGAATCTCCGGGAATTTTTCGGTTTATTTTACATATATTAAAATAGGAATAAAATCGGTCAAAATAGTTTTTAACTGAAACACTGGTAAAAATCGGGGGGAATGTGGAATATGATGAGTAGCAGTTCTGGTTTCTGATTAATAATGTCCCTGACATGTATGATGAAGCAGAATCTGTGCAAGTCGAAGCCACATTTTCCCAAGTTAGCTGGTACTTTGTGAACATTTGGGCAATCGCTGTGCTGACAGAAATAGTATCTACAGAAGGTATGGACAGGACATCAGCACAAAACAAGCCAGGTTTATTCGCCTTTTTAGTTTAATGTGTCTTATTTTTCAGTATGTTCTTTTATTGTCAGCGCGATCATGTACCTCAATGCAGCAGTATTTGCAGTGCTATGCATCCTCTGCCTCATCTGACCCACTTCTGCTATTTTTGCTTTTTGTATACTTCGAAAAATTTGTTTTCTTTTGAATATTCATAAACTGAATTACGGTTTCTCTCCATTCCTCATCCACTAAAAATATTATATTTTTGTGCAAGTATTTCAATTTAGTTTTTTCAAGCTAGTTGTTACTACGCCCAGCAATTGCCACAATTGCCACTTTGATTGGCCAACATAATCAGGTGATAGTGTGTGAAGTGACAGAGAACCACATTTGAATGTTATTTGATCATCTGACGTCTAAATGTCTGCTGTATCCTAGGACATGGTGTAGGGCTGCTTATTACAATGTCGGAGTCAAAATAAAACAGCATTTTAATCAAAATACTGTGTGTTTTTCCTAGAAAATAGTACCGGGAAAAATATTGAATAATAGACAAAAATCGGGTATAAATCAGTAAAAACTGGAAAAATTCAGAATAAACCAGAAAGGCGGAACACTATAACATACAACATCACTATGATACACTGCACAAAGCAACATATTCTGAGTTTACTGGAAATGAAAAAAGCTCTCAACTAAATGTTTTTCTGAAAATGAGAAGAAAAAATGAAAGTGCTGTGGATGCCAATTTTATTGTTAGCAAAGAGATTGCATATGTGCTGCCAAACTTTTTTCAGAGGGTGAATTTGTTGAAAGGTTGCATGCTTAAAACAGCTGATGTAGTATGCCCTGAAAACATTTTTTTCTAACGTCAGTCTGTCTCGTAACACGGTTGCTGGGCGTATTACCGAAATGGCAGGTAATATTAACTTTAATGTTATTGAAGAGCTTTTCAGTTTAAGAATGAACAACACAACTACAGGAAATTACTTTCAAGAAGCCATGGGCAAAAAAGTGGACTGGCTAGCAGAGCACTGGAAAAAAAATTAAAGAAGAAATGCAGAAGTACCAATTTTCTTACATTGGATTCTGCATCAACAGGCATTATGTGGAAAAGTTGCAGAATTAGAACACGTAATGAGCATTGTTATCAAGTGTGCGACAGAAGTCATAAAAATGTACATTTCATAGTGGTATTGTTTCTGTTTACTAAATTGTATTTTCACAGCTTGCCACAGTATCTTTTTTCAGTGCTGTTAAAAACGTTATATTTTGGAATATAAGTTAAATATTGAGACACTGACTTAGCATTACATACACTGACATATATTTTTTTTTTTTACTGTTAAATACAATTCTCTTCTATTTCCTCCATTAAGAACATAAGAAAGTTTACAAACGAGGGGAGGCCATTCGGCCCATCTTGCTCGTTTGGTTGTAAGTAGCTTATTGATTCCAGAATCTCATCAAGCAGCTTCTTGAATGATCCCAGGGTGTCAGCTTCAACAACATTACTGGGGAGTTGGTTCCAGACCCTCAAAATTCTCGGTGTAAAAAAGTGCCTCCTATTTTCTGTTCTGAATGCCCCTTTATCTAATCTCCATTTGTGACCCCTGGTCCTTGTTTCTTTTTTCAGGTAGAAAAAGTCCCCTAGGTCGCTTGAATCAGATCACTGTGTAGTCTTCTTTGTTCAAGACTGAATAGATTCAATTATTTTATCCTGTCTGCATATATTACATTACATGTCAACCTGTTCTTATCCAGTTTTAAATAACTTTAGCATAACAGAGGCAGAAGTGTTAAAGGGACTAGGAGCTCTTAAAATAAACAAATCCCCTGGGCCGGATGAGATCCTCCCAATAGTACTCAAAGAAATGAAAGAAGTTATTTACAAACCGCTAACCAAGATCATGCAACAGTCTGTTGACACAGGGGTTGTACCGACAGACTGGAGAATTGCAAACGTAATACCGATCCACAAAAAGGGAGACAAAACCAAACCAAGTAACTACAGACCAATAAGCCTGACTTCTATTATATGTAACCTTATGGAAACTATAATAAGATCCAAAATGAAAAATTACCTATATGGTTTCAGAACTCAGCATTCAGAACTGGGCAGACACATGGGAAATTACATTTTAATAGAGAAAAGTGTAAGGTATAGAGTTGAAATATCTCTATATGAAGACAACCTTTTTGTTAGCCATCACCTCCGCTAAGCACGTAAGTGAGCTACAGACTCTGTCTGTGCACAGTTCCTGTATGCGTATTTGGGATTATGGAAACAGGGTGTTGTTACGCACAAACCCCGCATTCCTCCCTAAAGTGGTTACGACTTTCCACTTGAATCAATTAGTGGAACTAGAGGCTTTTCACCTCCCTCCTTTTTCTTCTGAGGAGGATCGGAGATTGAATTTCCTCTGCCCGGTTCGGGCATTGAGATGCTATGTGGATAGGACGAGAGGGCTGCGTCAGTCTGACCAGCTCTGTCTGTCATGGTAAAAGGACCCTCGAAGCAGTGACTGTCCCAATGGATTGTGGAGACAGTTTCAACTGCATATACTAATGCCGACCTACCCCCACCAGGGAGGATGGCCACGCACTCTACCAGAGGAGTGGCTACGTCATGGGCCCTCTTTAGAAGTGCCTCATTGACTGATATCTGTACTGCGGCTAGCTGGGCTACTCCGCATTCATTCACCAGGTTCTACCGACTCAATGTGGTAGATCCCTCTATGCCTTCATTAGGCACAAGGGTCCTTGAGGTTGCACGTTCACACCACTAAGATTAGTTTGGCGATAGCAGGACGTCCCTCATCTGCTGTCCACTCACGCTCCCTCGCAAAGGCTTTGACATACTTTCCCAGAAGTATTGTTGTTGGTCTTCTTCGAATTGAAAGGGAACGATAGGTTACGGATGTAACCCAGGTTCCCTGAAAGAGTAGATGACCAACAAACCTTGTGTGGTTGCACCACTCGCATTTGTGGGTTTGATGCAAAAGAGAACGTGATCTCCGTGGAGTGACTACTTAATCCCTCAGTAGGCGGGACCAAGGACGTCACTCTCTGGAGGGGCCTACGGCAGGCATATCCCAAAAGTATTGTTGATGGTCATCTTTCAGTTTTGCACTGAAATTAGGAAATAAATTACTTTTATTTCTGAGCTGAGTTGTTATGTGAGAGCTTGGCAGAAAATCTTGTCAGTGCTACTCATTAGGAATGTTCTATATGGAAAGTCACAGATGATCATTACCACTATAATATGGAGCCACTGTAATGAAAAACAATTCGGCAGTTCCTATGCTCTGATAGTTGTGTTTGTAATAAATGCATTGCGGAGCTTTAGAGTGAATGATCCACATCATATTGGGTGATGCTTTCTTTATGACTAACAAGTGAAGGTTACTGAAAGGTTGGGTCAGTGTTAGACACATTCTAATTGTTAACCCTAAATCTCTGCTCCATCACTGTAAATTAGGTGAAACTAAAGAATCTGGCAAATGTAACTTTAAATTAAAACGAGGCTGACTGGGTTCCCACACACTTGTAGCAGAATATTTTATTGGAAACTATGTTGTTTTTCTGAAAGGGGAATCACCCGCTAATCACATACGTACTCAAACACTCTACCACCTCAGATCAGGCGTAATATTATTCGGAATTATAAATAACGTCAAACAATCAAAGCAGCGCGTTTCATCATCATCCAGCTATTGCAGTGATGCTCATTCTCGTTTCAGACACCTTTCTCTAAATATCAACTGGCTTGTTGCCTCATCCCTGATCAGATCAGATGTTATATTATCGAAACAGCAAAGTTAACGTCAAACCATACCATCAAGAAAATAACATGCAGCTATTGCAGTGACGCTCACTCTCATTCCAGATGCCTGAAAATAAAGCACTGCATTATTTTTCATATCTCGTTCACCACTGAATACTGCAGTAGAAATACTATTCCAACAGCTATAGTATTCATAACATCTCGGCTTCATTTTCTCCTATTGATCCCAGGAAAGCTACAGGCTTGTATGAACTTAGCAGAATGGAATTACAAAAAAAAAATTATTACAACGAGACTGGGTTCAAAATGTTCTGAGCAGGATCTTGTACTCTGTGGTACATCAGTTTAAGTTACAGAGAGACATTTCTACATGTTTTATAAAAGCTGCGGTTCACTTTGAATCTTTTATGCTTGTTTTCTCAAATTTATTGCTTCTAATTTAAACTGGACATTCTACAATCCTCCAGATCAATGAACCATAACGGATCCAAAAGAAAATCTATTCCAATTCGCAGTATGCTTTACACACGGATGTAGGAGCAGCCTTAATTTCATTCCCCTTGAAACTTGTGCTCAATCCAGGATAATCTGTCTGCTGTGTCAATAATTAACGGCAATTGGTATCGGATTCCAGACTCAATCATACTTTGTCGGGTTGCATACTGAAAATCTTATTGTAAAATTCTACTTTGCTTTACTCAATGCATTAGTGTCTCTTTTCATACGATATACCCATCAGGTTACAATATCACTTAATTAATCACACTCAATTATGCTAGGTCATGTTGACTAAATTCTACCATAGAATCGATGGCTTTCGCTAATTAATGCAGTCATGTCTCCCTACAATGTCATAACTATAGGGGAGCAGTGTGGAGTAGTGGTTAGGGCTCTGGACTCTTGACCGGAGGGTTGTGGGTTCAATCCCCAGTGGGGGACACTGCTGTTGTACCCTTGAGCAAGGTACTTTACCTAGATTGCTCCAGTAAAAACCCAACTGTATAAATGGGTAATTGTATGTAAAAATACTGTGATATCTGTATAATGTGAAATCTTGTAACAATTGTAAGGTGCCCTGGATAAGGGCGTCTGCTAAGAAATAAATAATAATAACTAATCGGGTGACATATCACCTTGCTACTTGCAATTAATGTTCCCTTTAACCACTACCTGGGATATAAATGTCACTGGGGTACATTCAGGATCTGCTCCAACCTTCATCTTCCAAACCACCCATCACAAAGGAGTCCTGGAGTCTGTCAACTCTCTGCGATCTGGATGCTTCTCCCCATTCAAGGATTTATAGAAATTACATTTGTCTCTGTTGCTGTGGGTTCTCGACCTGGCAATCACCACCGAATCCAGTTCCTTGATCCAACATCGGACCCCCACATCGAAGAACTTAGTCTCCCATCTCAGATCATGTATTCCGTACATTTTAAAGCACGAAAAATATCGTTAATTGAATTAATTGCCCTTTTTGCTTCTAGCTACCTATCAAGGCGTCCTGCTGCAGTTCATATAGACCTTAAACTTCAATCTCAGCTACCTATCGAGGTGTCCTGCTGCAGTTCATATAGACCTTAAACTTCAATCTCAGGTCACGTATTCTGTATATTTAAATCACGTAAAATATTGTACTAATTGTATTTGTCCTTTCCTTACCTGAGTGCTGGTCGGTTTAATTCTGCAAGGTGAAGGAGGTTGAGGTAGGCCTGTCCCGGGGGGGAAGTGGTCTTGGTTCACTTGTTGTGCCCGCTGGCAAGATGTGTTCTAATTTTTATTTGTGTTATTTTTTTCTTTTTAGATAGTTTGGCCAGCATAGGGACGGCTATCGTGCTCTGTGATCAGACCCAGAATGAATTCATCAATAAGTTACAAAGACTCCTCTTTATCTATATCTTATCATAATCATGAGCTGTGCTATTATTTTGTATTACAAGGTAGGCTAGGTGGCCTCATCTTTTTGGGGGAAGGTGGCCCAGAGTCCTGCCCGCTGACATAAGCCAAAATCAATCAATATACATTACATCATAGTACGGCCAGTACATGGGGGCGGCTATCGGGCTCCAATGGACAAGGCCATGGGACCAATTATATTATGTTCATTATGGACATAAAGAATCATTCATTTCAAATCTTGTGTATGCCTCCTTTCTGAAATGATATGAAAATTTGAAGGGTGCTTGGAGGTGGGAGGGTGCAAAAGGTGTGCTAATTTAATTCTATAGCTGATACCTGACTTGCAGAGTGCCACTGGAAGAAATGTAATACCGGGTTCGTTATACTAAGTTATGGGAAACAAAGTCATAGTAAAGGCATTAACCATTATATTACGTTTATTATGGACATGGACTTTTTAAAAGTGTACCTCAGGCTTTAAAATTGAGTGTTTGAAGTTATCAACGTATTCCTAATCTGACCAAAAACATTTCACATACAAAAAATGTTTTCATAAATAAAGGGTTCAGCCATTTAACGATGTGATATGGAAAAAAGAGACAAGTTATAGAAAAAAAAAACTGCACTAACTTTTTTTTTTTTAAAACTTGTCTGTGAGATATCACAGCTTTATATGGCTGATGTCGTTAATCTAACTTCACTGTTTTTGCCATGTGAAATGTCAGTTCTTTTTAAAAACATGTTTTAATTCACTGACACTATGCTTTGCTTCTTCAACAAGGAGAACAAAAATTGTAACAATGTCAGGTGCCGCCATTAATTGATGATTGTTTATGTAAAGCTATTTTGGTTTATAATAGTAATAATCAGTCCATTCCTAGAAGTTAATTACACCTCTGTCTAACATAATTGACACTGATGAACAAGGGATAAATGCAGAAAGCCTATATGTTGTTTACAGTAGTACAGACATAGACAATTTTGGGTAAGATTTTATAACACTGTAAAATGGTCAGAAATCTAATTGTAAACCTTAAAGTTGTTGTGGTCCTTTCTAACTAAAATGATATTAATTTGTGCAATGTCCCAAACATTTATTGACCAATACAACTACATAGAACAATATTCCTTATTTTGTTGCCTCCAGCCCTATGAGGGCCAGTTTAGGAAAAATGGAAACTTTAATCAAGCAACAGTTAAAGGAAACAAACTGCCTCTCTGCTTATTCTAGGTAATTAATGGCACACAGGGTTTTTCATTACCATCACTGTACGTATAATTGAAGGTTTAAAATGGTCTGGCGAGGCTTTGATTTATATCAGAATGCCTTGTGTTTTCTTTGTTCTGTGTCTTCTTTGTTAACTTTACAGAAATTGAAAACATTTTATAGTTATACCATTCCAGCTTATTTGTTTTAATAACTTCAATTACGCAGGTATTACCATAGTATCACACGATCATAGCATCACACGATCATAGCATCACACGGTCATAGCATCACACGGTCATAGCATCACACGATCATAGCATCACACGATCATAGCATCACACGGTCATAGCATCACACGGTCATAGCATCACACGGTCATAGCATCACACGGTCATAGCATCACACGATCATAGCATCACACGGTCATAGCATCACACGGTCATAGCATCACACGATCATAGCATCACACGGTCATAGCATCACACGATCATAGCATCACACGATCATAGCATCACACGGTCATAGCATCACACGATCATAGCATCACACGATCATAGCATCACACGATCATAGCATCACACGATCATAGCATCACGCGGTCATAGCATCACACGATCATAGCATCACACGATCATAGCATCACACGATCATAGCATCACACGATCATAGCATCACACGATCATAGCATCACGCGGTCATAGCATCACACGATCATAGCATCACACGATCATAGCATCACACGGTCATAGCATCACACGATCATAGCATCACGCGGTCATAGCATCACACGATCATAGCATCACACGATCATAGCATCACACGGTCATAGCATCACACGATCATAGCATCACTTTTGAATAGTTTCCTGGGCTCAAATTAACATCCTGGGTTGTTTGGTACAAGTTTTGTATTATTACCAGTTTTATTGCCCTTTAACAAAGAAAATTAGCAAATTACATTTTGATGTAATGACATTGATAAATCTGTCCCACTGTGCTTGAAAATTTGAACAACTGTTCATACTTTGCCTAATTAACAAGCATACGGTCAAGGCTTTGGAAAATCACCTATACAATTCCCATTTCAGCTTCACGTATGAAGTGTGTAGAAACATAAAATTAAAAGGAACGCACCACATTTGAAAAATAAGAGGTATATTTTTCATTAAAAAAGAGAAAAAAAAACACACACACAAAGGATTTAAATTTGAATAGTTTGCAAAGATAGGGAAGTCTCCTGCTGTGAGGAACACAATGTTCACAGCAGTGTGCCTGGCTGATGAAGCACACCATGTAATGAATGGAATTGAGTTCTCATAATAAAACTAATCTTCATGGTTGGAAAATGGCATTATGAGTTCTAATATCTTAAGAATTGTCAAAAAACTGATGTCTTCAATTTTTACAGTCTGAAACATGACTTTGTGATTATCTTTACCTAAATAATTTGCTTCTGAACCTTATATAATGACATATTTAAAACAATGAAAAATAACCTTGGCGAGTTAAAGAGAGCAAAACTGCAGTAAAACTGTAAAACCCTCTACTACCACAAAACACAGCAGTACAATAACATGATTTACAAGTAGAACAGTTTTTTGTTTTTTTTAATGACCGAAGGTTATGATGTATGGTGGCCCTGAAGTGCAAAACACAAATACAAATCAAAAAACACAAATACAAATCAAAAAACACAAATACAAATCGAAAAACTCAAATACACATTAAAAAACACAAATACAAATGGAAAAAACACAACACAAATAAAAAAACAGAAAACAAGCGCAAAAAAAGCACAAAATGCAAAAACAGAAACACAAATACAATAAGCCCACTCCCCCAGATACCTCAGCAGAGTCTCCACCTATTTCTGGAAAAGTCAGAGCTGTTTAGAAAGCGCAAATTGTTTAGCTGTTTAGAAAGAGTCTTTAGTAACTTAGTTGGCTGTGGTATATTTCTGTCAGTGTTATAATTGGTATCGTAACAGTAAGTATCATGTTTATGCTTACGATTGTAAGTCGCCCTGGATGAGGGCGTCTGCTAAGAAATAAATAATAATTCTCATAAATTAGTTTGTGTACAGTAATAGTGATTAAAAACTACTATTTTAATTAGACAACATTTTATTAAGTTTCTAGGGTTTTTTGGAGCTCAAATGTGTTTGGCTTTGAAAAATAATTGATAAAGTTTAGCTTTAATAGCCTACCTAAATGCAATGGTTTAATTACATGAAATGGTAACAAATGTTTCAACAGTCTTCTATAGTGTTACAAGTTGAAGAATGTAGAAACATTCGCTATCACACCCAAAGTCGGCTTCTCTGCGCTCATTCTTTAATATAAATTATATCATTTTTCCAGCATTCATGGTGTTAGTTAGTCCACACCAACTATAGCGCTTCAGTGCCGGCACACCATTTCACACAGGAGTTAGCGTGGTTAGCTGCACATGTGTGCAGTCTATTGCTCCCAACATGTTGGAGAAACTTGAAATGTCATAGACATTTGTTTTCAAGGGCTGTAAGTACACCCTGCTTTTAGGGAAAAATAGGTGTATTTGGGTGTTCATCACAAAAAAATGTATTGAGCACAACTGGCAATGCACGAGAAAAAGCAGACTGGGAAATGCCAGCATCAGCTGCCACAGTCCCCTGAAAGCACCCAGAGGTAAGATAATGCAGGGTGGACAATAGTTTGACCATTGCAGGGATAGCATGGCTTCTCTGGGTGATAGGCTCCAGATCATCTTTTAAACCAGACAGCAGCTCAAGAATTATGTGGCTGCCAAGCCTGTACCTGTGCTTAGTTTGGTCTTCATTTAAATCAAAGAGGATAATGTGTGTACAGAATACCTTTTTTCTACTCATCCTACATATCATTCATTCTTGCTAAAGACAATGTCTCCTTCTTGCTGCAGTCACAGCGGCCATGGTTAGGGGATAGCGTTTTTCATACTGCCTTTTAAAGGTTTGCTAACTACAACTGTAAAATGTGCTTTCAAAAGTTCTTAATAAACTGATGCAATTGTAAGTGTTGCAATTGCTGGCCGCTTTAATACATCTCTTGAACTGCAAAGAAAAGCATTCCCTAAAAGGTCACCAACAGCATTGTGGTTGTTTGGTACATTTGACCCTAGACTTCCAACTCGTTTGCGACTATTGCAACAGGCGCAACACTTTAGTACATTTACCCCTCCGTGTGCTATACAAGCACCTATTTCCCCACTGTGCACACATTTCTTTTGTCAAAAAGTCAGGAAGCATGGCTTACCGTTGTGATACCAATTATAACACACAGAGATATATCACGGCTGACTAAGTTACTAAAGACTCAACTTGCGCTTTCTAAATAGCTTCAACTTCTCCAGAAACAGATGGAGACTGTGCTGGGATATCTGGGGGAGTGGCCTCCATCAGGATGTATTTCCGTTGTGAAATTACTTCCGTTGTGTTGTGGGCTTTTTGTATTTGTGTTTCCTGCTTTTGCGTTTTTTTGTGTTTTCAGTTTTTTGCATTTGTGTTTTTCAATTTGTATTTGTGTTTTTTTTATTTGTATGCAGGTTTTGCACTTCAGGGCCACCGTACTACGGTGACAGGTAATTTAAACTAACAACCAAAATGGAAACACCACATAACAAACGATGGTCCCGATTAACAGAAACACTCTTAGCAGGCACAATAAACTATAAACTATTGTAAAGTAAATTATGTACAGGTTCTGGACACAATAGGAATAAACTCAAAATTGTGCTAATACAGCCCAATTTGGATTAATGCAAAATTAATTCCTCACATTAATTCCTCACATAAAGACGAACTCGGATTGCACAAATATCCTCATACTACAATTTTTTCAGTCCCGGGCAAATTGAACAGTTGCTTATTGTAAATGACTTCTTATAATACAAATTCACGTAGCATGAATTTCCCGTTTGTGTGATTTATTTTGGAGCCCCCTCATGGAAGAAAAAATGGAATACAATGAATTACCCTAGTTTGAACAGCTGATTAAAGAATATTGGGGAATATGATGTCTTACATCCAGATTACCGCCTCTGTACTGTCTTTTAGTGCTGTTTTGAGACTACTGATCGTGTAATGCATTTTCAAGCTGCTATAGGGCTCATGCATCAATGCCATTTCCATGAAGCAGAGAAATGAGTGTGACCAATGCAAAAAACCTGCATTATCCTTACAGACAAAAGTGGAGGAGTTGAAAGTGGTAATACACCACCGTACAAGAAAAAGATGCTGCAGATTTCAACATTCCCGCTAACACTTTCTCAACCGTGCTGAAAAACCAGGATACAATAAAACAGGCCTATGAACTGCAAACTAGTGGATGCACGTCATCAGCGTTTCCGATTTGCTCAGTACCCTGATGCTGAGGGCCCCTTACTTTTGTGGTTCAGAAATGCCTGTGTGCATTTGGTTTAGACTCCTTGTAACAGGGGGAGACCTGTGCTGACTCTGCTAGCGTGTTCACAGTGCTGCAGGAAGAGGGCAGCAGTCGTCCAACAACCGCCTGTCAGTCATGGCCGTGAGACTGGGAGGTGGGAGAGGGGGTGTGTGGACTCTCCCTCTCTCTGAATGGCTGGGAGGCGGGTCTTGGGGTGATTGTTGGCCCTATAAGATAATGCTCTACTGTTTCCTCAGGTCGGCCAGATTTTAATGAATGGGCCAGCAGAGACCCTACGGACGGACAGAGCGGGGCTGGAAGAGAGCCGCGCGCGACTTGAAAAGAGAAAAAAGACAACGCCAAAAGAAAGAATAAGTGTAGCGGGGAAAATAAATGGGCAGGACCCCGAGCTGTATAGAGTAGTGAGGGAACAGGGTGAGCGTAGGACGGAGTCCCGGGCCGTGCGGCTAGCGACGGTTGGGGTTTGTTTTGGCTGCTGAGTGCAGTACTTTATTTTGTAGATTTTGTGTATTTGTTTTTGTTTTCTTTTTGCCTTCTGTTTTCTTATGATTTATTGCGATGGCGTGTGCGCTATAGGTGAGCACTGAGACACCTTTACCATCGTTGGTAACAACGGTGTCTCAGTGCCACCTTGTGGCGAGAAATAAATAGTGCACCCAAGGGGTGTTTAGAAACCCAAATTTCTGTCTCCGGTGTCAGTGATTTCCCCCACCCTTCCACACTCCTGATAATAAGAAATACTAATAAGACGATTTTTTTGCCGGTCCCTTGACATTCGTATTAATGAGAGTTAACTATGTTTTTCCCATGCAGACATATCTGAACAAAACCTACCATTCAGGATATGGTTTATCCCTAAATAGTTTTTTTTTTTTACTGTACCACAAGACAAGTGCATACTGCAAGTGAAAAAAAAAAACCCTGTATATTATTGTTGTCTATTGTTTTTAGAGTGATATATATTGGGCTACGATATTACTATATACCATGATTTCTATGTTCTGGGTATTTTCAACTACTGTTTAACAAGAAAAGCAAGCTAGAATTAACTACAGAAAGGCAGCTATAAAAATCTCTTCTCCTTCACTGTTTTAAACTACCTGTCTAAGCTGTTTGTGGCTTTGTACTGATTTTGTTGACATGGTCTGGTACCGGTTATATATTTGGAGGGTATAGTCAATGCGCATGCATTTATGAACATTGTACTGAAGGGTGAGGTGAGTTTCAAGTTGACAATACTATTCAACCTGACAACATTCTTTGTGTGTGGCTCGAGGAACATAAACTAAAGCTCACACATCTGCACAGTGCCCAGATCTCCATCTAATTGAACCTCTGTATGATAAGCTGGAGTATGTAATTCGTCAGTGACCAGAGGTGCCTGCATCAATTTTAATGACCTTGTTGTACCAGGAACACCCTGACATCTATCCTGCTCAATGTACAAAACACAGAGAAATGCATGCTAAGAATATGCTGTAAATTCTACGAAATGCAAACAACAATGTAAACAGAAAATTATCCAGTTTTTGCTAAATCTTTTAGTTTAGATTTGTTCTTGTGCAGCATGCCTCATGCTGTGTTATTTTTAACAGCAGAATTTACCTTTACATTTCAGAGGTTTCTCTGAATAAAAATGACATTCACAGAAACCTTTGGCGATTCTGATCAATGTCATCCTCTCCATCTAAGGCATTCATGCACTTTTGCAAAATATGTAAAAACTAGCTGAGGTACTCAGCATTGCCCAGGGAAATTCAATATTTCAATATTTCATGCATGACAAACTGGGGAACGGTTGCTTTATGGTTTCCTATAACTTACCGATCTTGGGTGTCGCACAATGCACTCTCCCTTTCCCTTTCTTTAACTTTATTTTTTTTCGGTTTTTGCCATTTAAAATTTTTTTAAAATTTTTGTTCTTTTTATGTTTTTTTTTGGTTTTGTGGGTTTCTTTAATTTGAGATACATGGCTACTGTAGTGATCAAGCAATGGGGTTACTAAATAAAAGTACCTCGGGGGTCAAGATTTTGGATCCAAACATAACCTTCGACCTTCCCCTAGATGAAAGAGGAGGCCATGCAAAGTTTGGTTGCACTGGCTCCTGTGGGGTCAAACAGACAACAGACAGACAGACAAACTGTCTTCTTTATATATTAAGATAAATAAATAAAAGTGAAAAGGGGCACAGACCTGTCTGATTCATCAACTTTGCGTTTAGAGGTAGGGATTATGATCTCCAATCTATCTGTATAGCTGCTGTAGGAAACAGAAAAGAATGTTCACTGTTCTGTGGCAGAGGAGCAAAGATTTCCAAGATGCCTGAAGCCATGCATGTCGCTGTATGAAAAAGGCAGCTACTTATCTCCCTTTTTAAACTTTAATGAAATATCCAGGAAAGTTCACAGTCAGTGCTCATTTGTTGGTGCCTTTTCACAAAGACGTTTCTAATCTGCTTTTAGTAACTTATTATTTAATTAAGTTTGTATTCATAAAAACAAATCAGGATTTTATTAAAGGCAACGAATGTATACAGATAACTAGATATTTTATTTTCAGTACTATTTCAAGAATACAATGCACGAATAAATGGATAATCTTTAAGGTATGTGCAAAGATGGTTTCAGCAAAATGTGGGAAAACTATCTAACTATCTATTGGGGTTTTTTTTTTATTATTCTGGTAAGGCTTTAAGGTGAACATCCTGAATTTATAAGGTTTCTCATTTAAATACTTCCAGAGCATTGGAATAATAAACAAGGCATATAGTCTAATGAGGTAAAATTACATTATAAAATATATGTTACTAAGGTAAAACCAAAAAGAGTTCATCCAGGATACATCTAGGATAACCTAAAAACAAAGAACTCATTCCAAGAGAAATAGTTTCATGGATTTATTTTCAATTGGTTTAATCTGCCATTTGAACACTTCTATTTAAAACCAATTGCAGTCAGTAGTGTTCCACTGCAGATGTGATGTCCTTATTAGTTTTAGTTGAACTTTCTCATTCCCAGCGCATGATTACTTCAGCCCTTAAGCACTGTTTTAGTGGAATATAAATGTATTGCCAACAATGTGCTGTGGTTAGAGCTAAAACATTTAGACAGGAAAGTAACTTAAGCTCCACAATTAGCCCATAGAGTGTAGTATCTGGAAGTAAAAATGTTTATTATCAAGAACATTCAGCAGTACAGCTGCATGACATCATTTGAAGTTGAACAGATTGTAGAGTGTTGCTTTTTTCACAGCATCTGTCCAGGGAGGCACAAATGTGAGAAAAACCTTGTAAAATTGGTGAGACTGGCTATCTTAGGAGCACATGAGAGCATACTAATACATGTATGTGAAGATATACTGTAAAAGTGTAGCTGTTGGTTTGTGTGGATGTCAGTTGGCAACACGTCGACCAGAAACAGTGTTTCTTTTTGTAGTCTTTCTTTTCATTTGCATTTACTCATTTTGTTTAAACCTGTATGTGTTTTGTAACATTCTGCTATGTGCAATAGTCCTTGTATTGAGTAACACAACATAGTAAAAAGATGGATCTGTTGTATGTTGGTCTATTGTTTGGTCCTGTACTTTTGCTATATATATACTTTGAGAGTGTAACTTCTATATATGTTGGAAACACTATGCTTTATAAATAAAAACACATACAAAATTAGATACCAACTCTGTCTCTGTCACAGAGAAAACACAAATAGTTTTCCCCTTTGGAATAATTCTTGATTTCAAATGTATTATAATGCTCAGAAGTTGTAATTAACAATTGATTCAAACCTTGTCCAAAGTGGCACCTTATGGATGTCAATACTTGGGGGAGAAAGGTTAATTAAATGTCACTCATTACATTCTCAAATTTTTTTTTTTTAAATAGCTATTCAATGGTGGATGAAATTGTTCAGCAGAGTGTAAAATGTAAATATGGACAGGTAGGCTTGAAGTATGTTAAGAAAAGTAAAACTTCAGTTGTTTATTTTGTTTTTTTTACAAAGGCTTAATGCCCTTTTCAGTTGCCCCTGATTATCCTCCTCAGACCTGAGGGTACCCTGTTAAGATCCCTTTAAATCAGGGGTAGTTAATCTTGGCTTTGTTGGAGGTCAATTAAATAATTAAAGGTCTGGTTGAAACAAAGTCCTGCACTGGGATGGATTGGAAGAGCCAAGGTTGCCTACCCCTGATTTAAAGGGATAAATTGGTCATACTTGAGATGTTCCAAAGATTAACAAAAACACAGTTTAATACAATATAAACCACACCAGGAGGTTCCGTAAAGACTTCATTTAAATGCATTTTAGGTTCCAGCACCTAAAACCTACAATTTATGATTTATACTGAAAACCCAAACATCCATTTAAATGGGACTGAGGAGGTTGTAAAATGTATCTGACGTGAACTTTTCCCTTTTTTCTGTAGTTGCAATTTAATTTCTAATTCAACCAGAATTCTTTATATAGATTAACAGTGACCATTTCAGATTATCAGTTATTATAGTACTGTATTATGAAAGCATATATTAAAAATAACATTAAAATATAAACCTGTATGCTAGGGGTATGCAGAGTTAAGAGAAATGGGAAAGTTCATGTTTTGTTATTTTTAAATTGTTCTAAAAGGCTATCATATTGCTTAATATAAACATACAACAGTTGGTGAAATAAAATAAATTAAGTGTTTTTATTTTTACTTTATCATGTACTGTGGAAGGAATTATTCAAAATAAATGAGCTAAGACAATCTGTATGTATAATCCTATGTTGTGGCTATTTTTAACTTTTGCATATTAGTGGTTCCAGTTGACCTCATGAGAATACTTGACTGGAAACAAAGAACAGGATTTTAACTTGCATTTAGTATAAAAACAGTAGAAAACCCTGTGCTGTAGCTTGTAGAGTCACAGGCTAAAACTAATTGGGTCAATAGTACCAGTATACCAAATGTAAGTCACAAACACAGAATACAAAGCATTTCTCATAAAATGTCTTAGTATCTGTAAATACTGTATTCAATATTTAGGGAATTGTAATTTTACAAAAATGTGTGGCAGATTATGCTTGATACAATGGTTATCTGCAGTAAAACCCATACCTAGAAATAAATAAATAAATAAAATGTTCGCCATTACACAATTTATCTCATGTACCCCCCTGACAAGTCTCGCGTACCACAGTTTGGGAACCTCTGCTCTAGTAAATCTAAAAAGAAATATTATAAAATTAGAAGTTTCGTCTAATTTTATACGGTACCTTATTTTCATAGTAGTTTTACTAAATATCTTATGAGCGATAGGAATGAAGAACATGTTGCTTGGAACTGTCGATCAGCATCAATTAGCATTTCAAAAGATTTTTTTTTTATAATATGTCCCTTTCAGTTTACTCGTACATGATTGTGAAACTATTAACAAGGCCGTAGCCAGCTATGAGGCACTCGAGGCATGGGCCTCGGTTAAAATCATACTAATAATTATTTAGGCCCTTTTACACATTGCTTTGGCGCAAATTAAAATGCATTTCATGTTGTGTGCATGCATTCATTCCTGCTGATATCTATAGCCTCTGTCCTCTTCAAAATCTTTACTGTCATAGCAGACTACAGCGACACCATACGACTCAGTTCATAACACCATAACCGCGTGAGTTAAACGTGTTCAAATGGCGTGTTCTTAGGTGAGGCAAAGTAATAATATTGATTAGAGAGAAGTACATAGCCTAATTATAAGGAATAATAAATTCCCTTGGTCGTCCACAGTTTAATGAAAACAGCTTATTAATATTCCAATTCTGAACCGGTAGTGGAAGCGGCTTGTAAACTGCAGTTTAGCTGACCCAATTAATGCATATTTGATCAATTCTATACAACAGTATAGAGGACCAAAGTTGTGAATATTATTTTTTTTTTTTTAGCAGACACCTTTATCCAAGGCGACTTACAGAGACTAGGGTGTGTGAACTATGCATCAGCAGAGTCACTTACAACTACGTCTCACCCGAAAGACGGAGCACAAGGAGGTTAAGTGACTTGTTCAGGGTCACACAATGAGGCTGTGGCTGAGCCAGGATTTGAACCAGGGACCTCCTGGTTACAAGCCCTTTTTTAACCACTGGACCACACAGCCTCATTTTGGTAGGTGTTTGGGGGCTTGCCCCCGATAGACACTGTAACTTACTATACATAAATATGCCTTATACATGTGGGCTGTGATGAATAGGCCAATACACAGTTGGGTGCAAAATGGTAAATTCATGTTGACATACTGTATGCTTAAATTGTGTCTATTTACTTATGTGGAGTAACTGATGTGTTTAGTAGGCTACTGTCTGTATTTTAATTTACTATTGGTATTTAAAATATATAGTTTATTTTTTTCTGACAAATGTACCTGCCTTTAAATATTTGTTTTTGCATATGGTATTTTTAATAAAAAGTGAAACAAGCCGATTAAATAAGACTTCTTTGTACTCCAGCAAACAACGTGCAGAATGGCGGTGAAATAAAATGTATTGCTCTGCATTTTAAGTAGTGCTTTTATAATGCAAACACATAATTAATCATCACAATTATTATTAATTTTATTTGACGAGTTTAGCAAGGATGAATTCTTTGTTTTATGAAACAGTTTGTGTAGCTACAACCTCCAAGCAGTGATGGTAAAGCAATCATCACTGTGGTCTTAGGAATGTATATGTAAAAAAAATGTTGAGCTTATTTTGTCATTATTATTTTTCCATCATTAACTTATGAAACTGAGATGGTTTAATTACACTAATTGCAACATTAAAGACGGAATGCTCAGAAATAAAAATCAGAAAACCAGAAACCCTACACTGCTGCTGTACCCTTGAGCAAGGTACTTTACCTAGATTGCTCCAGTAAAAACCCAGCTGTATATATGGGTAATTGTATGTAAAAATAATGTGATATCTTGTAATAATTGTAAGGCGTCCTGGATAAGGGTGTCTGCTAAGATATGTAATAATAGAAAGGTCCACATTTAAATTAGATGATTTGCATCCTGAGAATAGGTAGTAGGTAGTAGGAGAAAGAGTTTATTCCTGACCCACAGATGCAATTGACAGGCTAGCACAAATAATAATAATAATCTATATTTTATATAGTGCCTTTCATGTACAGGCATCACAAAGCACTGTACAGTTCAATATAAGAGACATAACAGACATTATAATTAAAACATTAGGAAATGCAAATGTATAAATGTATGTTTTAAGACGTGATTTAAAAATATCCAGACACTTAGTCTTTGATCACCCCAGGAAGAGCATTCCACAATCTTGGTGCATATCGGCAAAATGCCCTGTTACCCATTGAACGTAACCTTGTTTTTGGAATAATTAAAAGACCAGAGTCCATTGACTGCAAATTCCATGATGGAATATAGTTGTGTAACAAATCTTTTAAATAGCATGGAGCCAATACATTTAGGGCCTTATAGGTCATCAGCAGAATTTTAAAATCAACCCTAGGACTTGACAGGCAGCCAATGCAAGGATGCCAAAACTGGAGTTATAGTTCAAAGTTTTTAGATTTAGTTAAAACCCAAGCAGCCGAATTCTGAACATACTGCAGCCTGTTGAGAGCCCTCTTAGAGATGCCAGCAAGCAAAGCATTGCAGTAATCAAGCAGTTTGTATCCTTCTGATTCCTATGCAGTCTGGGCTGTCATCCAGATATCATAGTAGATGTGTTGTGGACCGCAAACCTTTATAACTGTCATGTACCTAATCTGGACAGTGTGTTTATAGACTAGTCTGTGGTATCAACACAAGACCATTTGAACTTTACCAGAGTTTATATGTGGACAAGCCAGATGTTTTGCAGTATACAGTATTATGATCATAAGACAAAAATAAAAGCAGGGAAGGCTACTAACCATATTTTTTTGGTATGCATTTTATTTATTTGTATACAAAATATATCTTGAAATACAATATGTTAGCAAGTGCAAGCAAGCTATTGGTCAGCCTTTTGCTGTCGCATACAGAATCTGCTTTACTGTCTATCGGATAAAAGTGTTGGAATTGAGTTAGCCCAGCACATTGATTTATTTAAACCTCACTGAGCAGATCTGGCAACAATTGAAAAACAATTTAAGGGTCAAACATTCTCAAAGAGCTATATGCTGATCAATGGGACAGACATATATATATATATATGTGTGATCCAAGATCCCCAGCCTCTTCCAGGCAGATGGAAGAAACACACTATGCTAAGGTTTTAGAACATTTATGTCTGCATACTTTTGGAAAATACAAGATAATCGACTGTTATATTGGTTCCTACAGTTATTAGTTATAAGAGACTGGTTTGTTTTGTATAACTTTTTAAATATGTGGGTCTAAAATATTGAATCCAAATCTAAATTGAATTTGTTAATTAATAAGGGAATTGTAAGTCGGTGACAGTGCCAAGATTGCATGGGGAACAGCTCAATTGAGCTTGTGAATTACCGCATGAGTGTAAGCATGCAGCAGTTAATAGCACGTAGGTGTCAGTTAAAACTGACAAGCAGATAACTTTCCATGCACCAAAATGTAATTGCAATTGATTAAAAAAATTATCACCGTAAAATACATTTACAAGAGTCTGGGTTCTCATATTATTATTATTATTATTATTATTATTATTATTATTATTATTATTATTATTAATATTAATATTAATTATTTGCTCAACATCAAAAAATGTGTCTTTACCAGCAGCATCCTTTCCTATTTTCATACAGGGACAAATAAAATAAGCATGGGAAATGGAGATGATTACACAGCTGACAGCTTGTATAAGATTCCAGTAGTAAAACATCTCTGGGATCAGAACTCCTTTGTTCTTTCAAATTGCTGAATGTCCTGTGTTATCTGAAAAGACTAAAAGGGTTAACTTTAAAATAAGTTGCATTACTTCAGCGTTTACCCTAGATCTTTTTTGTTTCCCAGCAGTTATTTTTCTTTTTTTTTAATTTTTGCTTTGTATTGTCAATTATCTTCAATTATAGCATATAACTTTTACACAGAAGTTTCAGCTCCACATTCACACTCTATGCTTAAAGCTGTATTCCGCGGTTGCTAGAGTGTAATCACAAAGATCTTTAATAAAACAAAGGCAGAAAACTTCTGGACCACAACCAAAAAAGCTATGGTCTGGGACAGAAAACATTTAAAGTCTGTTTTATTCTGCTTTCATCTCAAGGTTATCATCCTTACGTGTTAGCTGACATTACTTCTTGTAATTGTAAACCCTTTGCATTTCAGGAGGAAATCTATGCCAATACCAAGAGTTGCATGTTGTTTTTGCACTTGCACTGTTGATTTCTGTATTGGTGACACAGCACTATCTTGAGTTGAAATATTAGACAACATGAAATAGAACAACTTGTTCGCGAATATGGAAATGTTTTAAGCATTAGCATTGTTCCCCAAGTAAAGATATTGTTTTCCTTTTTTCAAGTTTTCCTTTCTGGTTTGCCCAAATGATATACATTTCTCTGTAGAAGAAGAAATAAAAAAAGGTAGACTGCTGGTCAAAATCCTAAATGTCCCTGGCCATGTAGCCTTCACTTACAAGGAGTCAAGCTGTTAGTGGCTGCACAAGACAAGCCAACCCTCTGATATGATATATGGGCTCACCATATGTTTATAATGGCTGTAAATCCAGTAAGAAACTGCAGATTCTCCTTTATTTTCCTTCTGTTGGGATTATTTTCTCTTTTCTCATTAAGAACCTGGGATGAGTGGGTCAAAGGCGAATACAATAAAATACACAAATAAATAAAACATTGGAGGCTTGAGCATTACTGGTGCAATCCATTTTTTCAGTCAGGACAATTTTGCGCTAAATATCCACATTTATTATAATACCAAATCTTTAAAATTTCCCCAAAACATTGAACCAAAACAATGGTTGAAGAAAAATAAGTAGAGTAAAAATAGTTGGAGCACAGCCTCATCCTTCAGAGCATCCTGGTGCCGTCTGCTAAAAACAAGAAATAAAATAATAAATCTATGCAACATGTTAATCCTGGTGAACAAAAAATATTACGCAGAGGAGCATTGTATACTCCCCGTCCCCCTCCGGACAAGGCTGGGAGTGAGGTGGTGGTGGCGGTGGTGGTGGTTGGGGAGGAGGTGGAAATTCGAAAGCATGGCAGGCCTGAGTTTGCAAGATAAGTTTATATGCCTTATATGTTGATGGGAACTTGCTGGTAATTGGCTTGTAGATTGACCTATTAATGTACTAGGCACTTGCATTAATTATACTATACTTTCCCTTCTAAAAACCTCACAAGCTTTATATCTATCATTGAACACTGAAAGCATATGTCACTGATGGTTACTCTTAAACTGATTTCCAATATAGTTCATAATCCCTAGTAAGTATTAGTCATGTATAATAAAACATCAATAATGTGCCTTCAGGCAGCCCGTGGGCACATGAAATGTAATAAAGAAAAAAAAAACATGCAGCACTTATGATCCCTACAGGCACACTTCAGAAGGTGTTGTATATCATGGTTTAACTATTTTTCTTTAGTTGCTAGGGCCTTTTAAAAGTGTACATATGCAAGTAGGAGGTACGCCATTGAGAAATGGTATAGATTATTCTAGTTTGACCTCAATATGTAAGATGAAAGTTATGGATGTAGCAAGAGCAGGCAGTGACACTCAATTCCAGCAGGACTGACGAGACCACATTGGTATCTGAGGTGTGTTTCCACTGCAAAAGGGAAAAACAGGAAAACTGGACATTGATCTTAAAAAAATAGCATCATGACTTGATAATTTGATCGGTTTGGACCTGGTTTCAAATGTGGGGCTAACTTGGACCAGCATAACATTCCACAAGAACCCACCAGTTTTAGTCTCCCACCAGCTTCTGCGGTTTCTCTGTCTACTACAAATGTTAAGAATTACTACATTTTTTGTGGCTCAAGGTTTTATACCTCAACCCCCTTCCCCACTATGTTGCTTAATTATACTGTTGCTGAAATAAAGTATAATTTCTTATTGTGGTTCCCTTTGTATTGTATACATATAGTTTACGGCTTAGTTTATGTGCCTGTATATGTATATTTTGGTAGTACCCATTTGGCAATTTTGGTTTACCCACATTTTTCTTTTAGGGAGAGAAATGGTCTTCCAAAATTCAAATTACCTAATAAAAATAAAAATATGAGATGGTATATTTAAATATGTCAGACAGCATTCCAATTTGGCTATGCACGACTATTGATATAGTTCAGCTTTCATAAACTGGGTTTACAAGATTTCAGGTTGTGTTGAAGGACATGCAGTAAAGAAAAAATAACCATGATGATTCCATGTATAGATTTATCAAACATGAGATTTAACAGCTTGCTTCGTGAATTTCAAAGCAAAAAGTCAGCATTCCAGCTCAGGCTACAGCTCGGAGGCAGCACGGTACCACATGAGGTGTGGGTGGCTGCAGTCCAAGACCCCTACATCCTGGGCTTAGATTTCCTGCGATGGACCGGCAGCCACCTGGACCTACAGAGGGGGTCGTTTCCTCAGAGCAATGACAGCTTCAGGTGTTCCTGGGACTCGCCTCTTCGTTGCCTGATACATCTGCGGGCTACCATTCACCATTCGCACTGCACTACAGTGGTTGCTGACCCCACTAGATGTCTTTACATCATTAATGGCTAAAGATCTGGAACACCTGTTGATCTTGACTAATTAAGCCATTAATTGGTGCAATTAAGTAACTGAGACATCGGTTGAAACGAAAACCAGAAGACTCTATAGCTCTCCAGGACCGGGGTTGGAGATCCCTGCACTACATGATATAAAAAATAATGCGCTAGGTTGTTTCACCTCATCCATAGACATTTTTTATATCACCAAGCAGACGTGATAAAAGAATCTTGCGACGTGTCAAACAAGCAGCAAAACAAACTAAGAACACTGCTTAGTCAGCTGACTCCTCCCTAATCGCCTCCTGCTTTGATGCAGGAAGTACATTTACCTTCTAAAACGTTATTTGGGAAAGGGTTACAGATGAAGTCTGTGAAATTCAAGAGAGTTGCTGGGAAATTGCTAATATCACAAGGCTGCGGAAATGAATACATTTAAATGAATCGAAACAGGAAATTTCTCACAACTCATACTACACCCAACTGATGCAGGTATTTGCATATGAGGCGAGACAATGTGTTCAAAAGCATTGATAGGGCAACTTTACTTTAAGATAATAATAATATCTGACAAAACAATAAACAATGCTAACGTATGCCATGCGATTACACAGTCATTATAGTATACAAATTAAAAATTCTTATTATTATATGATTTTTCAGATTTTTAATACATTCAAATGCTTCCAGACCAAGATAAACCTGTACAGTACTAAACCAAAGAGAAACACCAAATTATATTACATGATTAAAGAAGTGTGAACTAAAATAATGATAATGCTTTTTAATATATAGAGGCTTAGTAATTGTGTGGTTTAATTTTTAAGACGTTTACACTGTTTTAGTGCCCCATCTTGGCAGTTTTGTCTTTGCCCGACTTTTACCCATTCCCAAGATAACGTGAATGCTGTTTCAACTGTTCTATGGGGTATAGATGATATTTAAAAAAGACATTGGCCCATATGCTTACAACTTAAGGTCTCCTTTATCATGCCAGTAATAGTGTTTAACAAGACAGTATTTCATTGGGTGATTCATAAAAGTTATTTAATGTTAATTTTAAAGTGGAGTTCGGGGGCAGGAGCTGGAGCTGCTCTCCTCCTTTTTCTCCTGCCTATCAAAGCTATCTGCCTATTTAAGCCACGTCACAATCTATGTTCCTTCTCTTGTGTTTTGCTTTTTTCTGTGTTTTGCTTTTTTGCATACATTGCAGGAACCCTCCCTGCCTGATTCTCCTCAAAATATCTCAGATGGACAGTCTACTTTTAATGCAGACCTCTACCCAGTACCCAGACCTGCTGCCCCGACACTACAGAGATCAAAACACCCCCGCCAGCAGGCTCAGCCTTCCGGAGCACCTATTTTATAAGGATTGGCCACTCGCCAAACTCTTAAAAACCCTGCACGACAACAATATCAATATCCTGGCTGGAAGCAAGCGTATGGCGTTGCTCAATAATAAATGTACCTTTATATCTGCTGAAGTCCCTCATTCACTCCATCGCCGTCTCAATTGCCTCAATTAATACACGGCTCAACGATATGGACAAACGGGTTGCTTCTCCAAGCCAGTATTCACCACTCCAATCGTGGTTGCCGTCTCTTCGGGTTCAGCACTTCCGGTCCCCACAGCTGACGTTCCGACCTGCAACTGGGCATCAGCCGCTCTCAATGGTCCACAGTAAGTGCCTGTAGTCAAAAATCAAGTCCAGCCACCACATATGGTTTCTATTTTGATATTTGTGCAACATTTGTGCAACATTAAGGACTAGATTCTCAAAGCTATTTTCCAAGCTCATTTAATTTAATTTTTCTGAAAAGGAACATTTTCAAGTACAGTTCTAATTTAGACTGCTTGCAAATACTAAGAAATGGCTGAGTTGTTGTTTCTGTCAAGTTTAATTTTTGGAAACAGGCTTCTTACTGGACTTTCCCATCCTGTACACTTCCAGTTTTCATTGCTACTGAACTAAAGATATTTTCATAAATTCGATTTTTTCACTCGCACCCAGTCCCTGCTCGCTCAGCAGCACCAGCAATGCCTTGTCAGCAATAAACACTCATTTAGATGGCATAGTCAATTACTGCAGCACAATTGCAGTTCCTCCTTCAGCCTCATGTGTCAATCTCCGCCCTCTCTTTCATTACATCTTATGTTTCAGCTGCTCCACTGCTCAGCCCAGCCCAGGCAGCTCTGACCCCACCCCCATCTATCAGCATTTCAGAGTACAACCTGGTTACAGCATCTGCTTCAGGCTCCCAATCAGCAGCCGCCATCTGACGTCATGCCCCCTCCCTGTTGATCCAACATCAAGTAATAAAAGAAAGCCACGTTATACAAACAAGACACCCGCACCCCATGTGGTCATAGACCCACATAAGATCTGCACCGCCCTGCGGTCACAGACACACATACGCTCTGCACCGCCCCACGGTCACAGACACACATACGCTCTGCACCGCCCCGCAGTCACATACTCGCCCTTCATTAAAAGCCTTGGTTGGCCCCCTTTGTAATCTCCCTCTGTCCCATTCATATACCAAAAATCTTAGTTCTGCTTCCTCCGAACCCAGAATCAGTGAGTCTCTAATCCAAGTCAAGATGGACAAATAATTCATGGCCAGCTCCTTCCCAGCTCCATTCCCCATCTTCAGGATTATCCCCATCGGAATAGTGACCAGCAAAATATCAGGGAAATCGTCTAATCCGAGAGGCAGTTCCACTCCAGTCTCAACGCCCTAATTCCCCACGATCAATTCTCCCTTCGTTACATTACAACTTCCGACGCTATTAAATCTATCAAAGCCGCAGGCCACCGCCTGGCTAGCATATCAGATATGTTAGACTCTCTCAAATCATGCCCATTCATCCCTCCCTCCACCACCTGTTAGGGATCTGCGGAGAAGACAATTTTCTCCTTATATCCCCACCTTCGGAACCCCTCGCTCAAGCAATCTTCAATCTGCGATCTCTGTTCTCTTCAGTAGGCATCCCACTCTCAAGATAAACCATCGGCCCGACTAGAATTTCTCAGAATCACCCAGGACACTGTCAAATCCGAAGCCAGCCTCCCACTCGACAATCCTGGAACACATTCCTCAACTAATTACCAACTTCCAAGTATAAAAATCAGAACATTCATATTGCACCTTCTCGCTCTCGCCTCAACGAAAAAAAACTGTGAAATGCAAAAATCTGGATTCTCATGTAAAAATATCTTTCAGAAGCAAGAAACCCTCTCCAGAGCTTCCAACGCTCCAGCTTTCCTCCAATACTCGGACCATGGCAGCCATTTCCGCAGTCAAGGCTAACTCTAATCCTCATCTAATATGTCCGCTCATCCTCTCAAATACTACAAGCATTGATATTAGGGCTGTAAATCTATGTTTAATTGACTACACGTTTAAACCCATTGTTAATCCGGTGGTTTAACCATTGAAACAGCCATAAATTTAATGTTTCACTCATTTCATATTTTTATATTTTACTTCCAATATTATAAGTCATATTTTAACCTTTGTTTGTTATTCAAAGCGCGTACCAGATAGATCCACTTAAAGACAAACAATGGTAAACATAAAAGCATAAAGGAGGACTGTAAGTTAGCACTAAAATGTAATCTATTTCAATAGCATAAAAAAACATTCATTGTCGATTTTACAACGTACCATTTCTCCAGAAGCTCCATAAAAACTGTGTGTATCCAACATTGAAAAAACATTAAAAAACAACTCTATTTAAACTTAAAACACAGTGAGAAGACTATATTTTTAGTTTAATTCACTTGTATATTGTTGGCAGGAAACAAAACATGTCCAGAATCAAAAACCTTTATTTTTTTTCATTAAAAAGCCGTTGTCTGATACTAGTTCCCAGCGTCCCTCCCCTTCACAACGGTGCTTGCACATTCACGTGAAAAAATAAAGACTTCATTTCCCAGCATCCCTCTCTTTCCCGGCTTCTCGGTTCAGCTCGCTTGAATAATTAAAAGCTGTTCTGTAATTGCAGATGTCCTGTTAAACACACACAATAAAATATGGACAAATAAAAAGGTGTAAGCACTTTGTAACAGACATCTTACTCGCTGTTCTTTTTATAAATAAATAAATAAATAGTAGCTACATGTTTTTCTTTTCCAATGTGTTAGTGTTTTACTGTGGCGTGAATGGAGCCGTGAGGTGCCTTAATCACACAGGCTATTCACTTTACTGAAATAATGTACAGTACTAAGACTAGGGCCCTATGGAATTTGTGTTATTTTGTTCTGATTCTCATTTAATTTTTTTTTCTGATTTCCGTTTTTACCGTTTAATTTTTTTTTAATTAGGTTCATTTAAATGAACTTATGCACACCGCAGGCAAGGCGAACACCTCAAAACCGTAAACTACAGGCTTCTACTTCTTCCATTTGGTTTGCGTTCGTCTTCATTGGATTAAGTATTGTTTTATCTAATTGTATTGAAAAATAGTATTGCTAACTTTAAAAACAGGTTGTATTTTTTTAGTGCAGTGTGTGGCACTCCAAAGCAAACAGATAGGTGTGTTTCATAACTTTTAGTTTTGAACTTGATCAATTCTATATTACTGCTATGCCCATGGTTTCACTACCACAAATCTTCTCTGTGTGAACATTGGGATCGTATTGTTCAAAATGACTGCTGTAATAGCAGTCTGTGTGAGGAGTACTTTTTGTGTTGTAATACAGACGTTAAAAATAGTCTGCAATGTTGTCTAATTGTTTAAGACCTTAAAAAGGTTTCTCTTTGTTTTCCATGATTGCATTTATTTAACGCACTCGAACGGTGAATTAATTATTTTCACTGATTCAGCCCTTCTCGTTGTTTATCCCTTACAGTATACCCCGCCTCATTTATAACCCAGCTACAGAAACTGTGCCCCCGCCACCCATTCCCCCACTTTTGAAACCAAAGTTACGCCACTGCCTGTACTGACCATTAGTTTCATATTTTCCCTTCAAATATGTAAATCTCAAGCTTAATTCCGCGTTAATATTCTTTTGATTCCGTAATTCCGTCCGTGCTATTGTTAACACGGATTCCATAGAGCCCTATAAGACCTGAAAAAAGGCAATGTGATGGAGATACACAACAACACATGAAGCTGGTCTGTCCTTAATTTATGCAAGACGTATTTAGAGTGATCACGTGGAAGAACAGGTCAGGTTTCCTTAAAGGGGAAAACCAAAGAAAGGGAAAAATATTTTTGCAGAAAATATGCAAAAATAATTTGATAATATATTTTACTGTTAAGTTGCGTTTAAACGTATAATACAAATTTTAAATGAAAATATTTTTCCAAATCTCTGAATGTGAGTTCACCTTTTCCATTCCAATCAGACATGATAGTAGCAAACAGCCGATTGATCCTGTATTAACCAACACATAGGATGGTCGGCATCTCGTCTCTAGACATCAGAATGTGGTACACCTTGCTGCAACACTGGAACAAATCAACGAATGAAGTTCCAGCAGCTCATCTTCAATAAAGATACACCAACATCAACTGCCGCTGCAGTTTTTTCTGCTTCAGCCCCTCCATCCCGCTCAAACATTTCAGTCTCCCCCCTGCCATAGCAACCCAGCCAGCCCCTGCTTCAACTTCAATTCCAACTATCAACATCCCAGAATTCAACCTCTCTTCAGCTTCTCAGTCTGCAGCAGCTATTTGCCGCCACACTCCTTCCCCTCAATTTCACTGTCAAATAATTGAAGATCACTAAGTTTCGCAGTCTGGTCCCTTCAGCAGTTCCAATCCCTCTTCAGGTTCCCTAGTTCATCTCATATTCAACTAAATGCATCACTCTCCAATCTACTCTCATCATACATGTCATCAGCCCTCTCTCCATCTACCAGTTCCTCCTACGCTACAGCAGGTCTCTCTCCCCAGTTCTATACCCCACAATCATTCAGGATTGGCACCTCATCAGCAGCAAAAGCCAATGTTAGTCATCACCTTATAAAAACTATGGGTCGCTGGTCATCAGCAGCAGTCCACTCCTACATTCGTTCTCTTCGTACAGACATCTCAGCAGCTCACTAATCAATAGTTAGTATACCCAGAGTGGGGCCACCCTTCCCGCCAGAGGTTTCTCCTAACAGAGGGGGTTTTTCCTCTCCACCGAGCGGAGGGTTGCACATAGCCCGTCTTACTATCCACCTCTCTCTTTGTCCTTGTTTGTCCCTTCTTCTCTGTTTTTTGTTGCGCATTGGCATGTGGTCTTTTGTTTGTCTTCACAGGTGCGGTCCTTGCGAGGAGCCGGCGGTCCATCCTTTTGGGGGGTTAGTGAGTCTCACTTCCCCAGCCTCAAGTCAGCCGCAGCTACTCATGCCTTTGTTAAAAAGGGGGTCCTCACCACAGCGACTCAGAGAGGACCACCGGCCACACTGTTCTCTCGCAGCTCGTGTGCTATTTCTTGTCTCGCCCAGAGACTATTGTTTCTCTCACTGTACCAGTAGGAGCGGTGGTCTTCTGCAATTCTTAAATACTGAAACCAAATACTAACAGGAAACTAACAGTTCAAAACAAGCAATCCTGGCCTGCAGGCCATCATCTCAAGCACTACTGTCCCGCAGGCCATCATCAGTCCCTCAAGCACTCCTGGCAGGCTAAGCCTCTAAATACTAACCCATATTCTTCAAGCAGCCCTAGCTCCCGCCTGTGAACTGCCAACAATCATCACCAGGGGTGCAAATGTTCTAGCACCAGGGTACCTCATATAACTCCAGCAAAATTACATTCTGGCACCAGTAGTCATGTTTCATTTCGTATTTTTTTATTTCTTTCATTGCTGAGCTACCATAGATGATGATAGTTTCTTAATGAGTCTGGACTACTCGCATACACCCACACTCATCCACATACACAGAAGAGAAGGTTTGTGTCGTGTGGGAAGTTGTGAGGAGGGCTTGATTAGGGCAAGGTTGTATAATTTAGCACCAGTAGGCTCTCTGGTGCTAAACTTTCAAAATAGTTTAGCACCAATTTTTAAAACAATTTGCACGCTTGATCACTCATAATTACGATGTGCCTCAGACCAAGCAGAGAATAAGATGTGTTTTATCAGTCTAATTTCCTAGCATAATTGATGTGTTTAGGAGCGTATATTTAACCAATAGCAATAATACAAAAAATGATCAGTTTAATTATCCAGTAATAACGTCATTTAAGTATTTTGTTATTTGTAACACATACATTAAATTGCATTGTTAACTCGTCTGAACAGGACAGGCTATTTACTGGTTGTAAAACATATAAATCAGGTTTGTAGCCTATTCATTGCTCTGGAAAAAATGCTTGACGTGCTTGTGTGAGCTTTTCATCAGGAGGGAGATATTCATTAGTGTTTTTTAATAGTTAATATTGAACATTAGTGTTAATGTGACACTATGATTTATTTCGGGCTAATTGTAAGTAAACTAAGATAAAAAGAACATATGCTGAAATAATTAAGTTTCAATTTAAAATAATATTTTATTATCTACGTGTCCTACAACAATGTGAAGCCTACAGCGCATCAGCATGGTTTGTTTTGTATTTCATGACGCATAGACAAAAAAATCTTGCTAGGTATTCATTTGATTTTACTACAGTACCGTTTAAGCCTATTGTACATATCTATATTTTTACATAATGTATTGTGTACAGAGAACACATTAATGTTATTTTAATATGCCTTCATATTTATATTATTTGTTTTACTAAACAAACACAAATCAATTGAAAACACATACATATATAGTACTTTAATTAATATCAAAATAAATATATATATCCAAATATATGAATAACGAACTAACAAATAAATAAATAAATAAATAAACTAGGGCTGTCAATTAATCGCAGTTAACTTCTGCGATTAACGCGTAAATGTTTTTAGAGATTAATTATTTTAACATGCATTAAACGCATTGCTGTCTTGAGCCTTTCGGCACACCGTACTTCCCGGCCGCGGCAACAATGTATTGAGTGTCCGAGTGCAGTTACTGTTTAAATAGAAAGTTAGTCACTGAACCGCTTAATGGAGCAAAGCACTAAAAATGAATGGGATTTTTTTTTTTTGACGGCTCACTGGACAGAAAGACGCTTACATGACTACTGTCAAAGTGAGTTCCAGTATCACACACCAGTACATCTAGTCTGCTGCGTGCTGAACATGCCTTCATGTCTCAAAATACACTAGCAGCTCTTCTGCTACAGACAATAACAACAAATTAAAACCACCAGTTTCGACAAGCCTGCAAGCCCATATCAAGCTAAGCATGATAATACTTTTTTTTTTTTTAAATGTTAGGCTGCGTTGCTGTTGCCATCCACAATTTGTATGCTAATTAGAATTTTTCCAACCGGTATTTTTGCTTCTAATTAGTTAGTAAACAGGATGTGACACTTTGGGAAATACCCTGGGCAGTCACCTCAATTTTCCTCCAGCAATTCTGTCCAAATTACCGCCGTTCAGTAAATACAATTCAAATAAATGTGGTAAAATAATTTATAGTTTCAATTTAACATCATATTTTATTATTTTCCGCATTGCACAGTAATGTGTCCAATGCAGCTGCGTGATTTATTTTGTATTAGCAGTAGGCTAACGTAAAAAGAAAGTGCGCTAGGTAGTCATTTGATTTTATTACTGTACCGTGGTTACATGACATAACAGTGAGTCCAAAAGCACGCCAACATCACCGCGAAGGACATTACAGCTCCGACCATTATAGCGACTGCACATAACAGCGCTACGACATCACCGTGACGGACATTACAGCACCGACCATGACAGCGACTACACATAGCGCTACCTAGTAAACAAAGATCAACATTTCGATCAGCTTGTGGGGAATTAAGTTGAAAACAGCTGCAAAGGTAGAATAAAATGCTTTGCTAGAGGTAATATTATTAATATTACCTCAGTATTAAATTTACTACACCATACACAACTGTAATACTGTTAAAAATCTCAAAGACACATGTAAGGATAACAACTACAGAGAAAACGTGCTAATTAGAAAATGTGGGCAGTGCAATCATTTTATGTATGTATGTATGTATGTATGTACTTATTTATTTATTTTATGCCATGGCATCATAGATTTAAACCTTTTAATTTATTTATTTTTAATGAAACAGTGGAAACCTAAAACCCCAAAAGTAACATTGGGAATGGAAAAAAAAGCATACCCCTGAGTAATATGTATACACACAGCAAATGTATCTGTTATGTTTAGGCTAACTGAGAACAGTGGTGATTCAGCTTGCAAGGGCCCTGGTTCTGGGATTGGGATCAGCCCGGGGCCTCGGAGTCACTGTGGGTGCAACATGTTTCCTGTGGAGCACTTGGATGACAGCGCAAAAAACAAAAGGCGTCCTTCTTCTTTGCAAGCCCTGTGTTCCAGCTGAAGTATGGAAAGTCATAATACTGTAATAATAGTAAGAGTAGGAATAAAACTAGAAAATAAATATAATGTACTGTTACTTTTTAATTGGGATAATGTACAATGTAAACAATTTGTTTTTCTTGTACATACACAATTGCCAGCATTTAACTATAAGATCAAAAGTGATTCTTACACACTTGTCTAAATATACAGGGTTACATGCTATGCACAAACTCTCATTTTTTCTAAAAATGGAGCTTATGCTCCAAGTCCTTTCACTACAAACATTGTAACTTTTCCTTTTCAAACTATACAGGAAACAGCTAAATATATATTTTCTAGGGCTGTGAAGCGATAAAAAAAAACTGCAATTAATCTTGAAATTTAAAAAATCTGTCTGTTAATCTTGTGTTTAATCGCATATTTAATTGATACAATTACTGCATCCATCTAATTTAAGTTTGTTTTATTACTGATGCTATTATTATTATTATTATTATTATTATTATTATTATTATTATTATTATTATTATCCAATAAACAACCCAACATAAAAACCCTATTTGTTGGTTCATCTTTACAATTTTATATTTATTTACATTTGTTAAATTGTTTGACTGCTAAATCACAATGGAGTCAGTGTAGTACTTACCTTACTGCATTTACAATGATCAGTTTCCTTTACTCATAAACGTATGTTTTTCATTGGCATTTCAATAATATGATTTTATTAATAACTTGAAATTGCCTAAATAAAATAAAACATTCACTGAGTAATGGTTATATCTAGGGCTGTGTCCGAAGGTTGTGAAGGTTTGTTCACTAGCCAGGGATTCGAAGATTGTTTAAAATCTCTGAAGGTTCGTCAGACGGGTTCACGCACTGTATTATTATTTATATTATTTTCCTGTTAACAGAAACTGTTTGACAATGTGTGAATACTATAAATCACACATTAAATGTCACTCACATGCAAAATTCGATCTTTTGATTTGTATAATGCATATTAAGTAAACAAAAGTTGTTATTAAAATCTGCTACCAAATCGTACACGTAGCAACTCTACATGGCACTGCTGTCGTGTATGAAGCAGGGTATAGTATCCAAAGCAGTGGGCTCGTACCTCTAGGGCAGGGGTGCACAATTCCGGTCCTGGAGGGCCGGTGTCCCTCCTGGCTTTTGTTCCAACCTTGCCCTAAATTACTTAATTGGACCAATTATTATCAATTATTGGTCTAATTAAGTAATTTAGAACACAGTTGGAACAAAAGCCAGGAGGGATCCGGCCCTCCAGGACCGGAATTGTGCACCCCTGCTCTAGGGGCTGTATTGCTTCAGTAAAATATGTACTGAATACCTAGTGTACAAGATAGTGTAAGAGAAGTACTATGGTATGAAACGTACAAAATATACGCTAACACTAATAATTTTAATTTCGAAAACTGAGCACCGTCCGCCCCTCCCCGCTCCAGCTTGTGTTATCCAGAGGCAAACCTTTAATTTCTTCATTTGCCGTCTCGACAGCAAAGCGTTGTAGCGTAAAGCGTAAACCGTATTGAAAGAAATGTCTCGAAACCCCTCTGCTGTTTGGGATTTTTTTGTTAAATACCCAGACGACCCCGCCAAAAAAATGAAAGCGAACTGTGCAAGCGACTCGTATCATGGAGGCATAACCAATCTCTGGGGTCACAGGCTTAATTCCGTGTAAATAAACCACGTGTATTCATATTTTTATTTAAATTATAAAAACATGATTACTGTTCTATATAACATATTTTAAACTACATATGAATGTTTTATTCCAATTTATATGGATTACCTGTAAAATAATAGGATTTTCAATCAAATATAAACAAGTCGCTATGGTGACGTCACCAATAAATTATGCAAATGAGTACCATCGAAGGTTCAAACATTCCTTCGGTAATGTGTTCCGAACCTTCGAAGGTCAAAATGTACCTTCGTTACAGCCCTAGTTGTATTCTCCATAATTGTAAATAATATCGTTTAAAATACACAACGACTGTGCACTTAACAAAAGACATAATTCGACATGCCTGCAATTCCCACAAGCTTCAATGACCTAACTAGTAACATGTGTAGCATCTTTTCAATCCCTTTTGTGTCTCCAGACACTGTTGAACTTCTGCTTGAGTGCAGGTAGTCTGGGTTAGACAAGGGATGTCTGTGAAAGTATATAACCTCCAACACCAAGTCCAGACACACAGATTAGTGTTTTCAAATGTACCTGTGCAGTAAATACTTCAAAAACTAACAAAGATTGTATGAATCTTTAAACAAGTTGAAGTGTTTTGGGGTAAAACGAATGAATTAGTAAAATAAAATGCCTTTTAATATGTACTGTATATGTACCATGAAGGGGTTTTACCTTTAAGAAAACTAACATGATCATTAGACAATTTCTAAATTTAAGGAAATATAATTGAAGTTAAAGATACAGAAATGTACAATTATGGAAACAAAAGAACAGTATGTTTAATAATTGTAGTCAGTCCTTAGCTTCTTAAAGATAATTACTCAATTACTCAAAGGTGTGCTTTTTATAAATGAAATGTATAGATTAGTATCAAAACTTCATTTATTTTAAAAATAAAATTACTCAATAACAAAATAATTAACTGTAAAATATATATTTTTTCTTACTTACCAGTCAATTTATAAAATGTTTGCTAGAGAAGATTTGACATAACTAATGTTCGGCCAGTTAATAGGCTTGCATAAAAAAAAGATAGTGTCCCGCCAAACGATACAAAGTTCCATGGCTGTTCTTTTAAGCACTTGATAGTTTGCCAGTTATGCAGAAGGGCATCCAAAGTTGAACATGAAAGGAATATTTCACTTTGAATTATCCACTTCATGACAAAATTAGTGCTTTAATACAGTATAATCTCTGTACAAAGGGACCATTTTGTGGTACATGCATGCTTGAAAAAAAAAAGATACATAGCCTAGCTCAAACAGGCATAGTTTCAAACCACTAAAATTGACCACAGTCTGCGCTATATACAGATTGTAGGTCATTACCTCTACAAATTACATACAATGATCTCATTCATTCATACCCCCAAATAATTGTTTTCCATTTCACAACAGAGACCATGGGACCATTTTAGAGTAACAAACTACACAGTATTTGTTGGTAATGTGGCATGAAAAAGCTCCCAATCCAATTTTTAGGATCCAAGTGGGTATCGAGGGGAACATATTAATATGAAACAATACATTATAAAATAATACAGTCACTGCTTTTGATTTTAATAGCATAATCTTTTAGCATATACCATGATTATAGTTCATAATGATTAGGTACATACTCAATGGGGTAGTTAAAATGTTTAGAATTTTCTATTTTCTTTATTCATAAAATGCTTTTATTAGTTGCAGAATTTGACAACACATAAAATTGAAATATCCCTTATCCTTTTTCACTGTTTATAAAACATCATATTATATTGGGATTATTCTACTATTAGTAACTATGTGATACATTGTTGGCAAGTTGCATGCTGAATAGTGGTGTTTAATTAGTAACATATGCTGATTCCCCAAGTGTATGAGGTTAGCAGGCAATAATGTCTCCTACGACAAATCACTGGAGACGATTTCCCTGAGGTAACTCTGTGAAAGATATGCTATAGCCATAACAAGGCAAGTCAATGCTTATAAGAGTACAGTTTCTAATATAATAATTTACACACATAGCATTAATGATCAGATTGGCACTGTTCAGTGCAGTGGAAAAAATAACACTGACCAGGTTTACAAGTGGTGTGAAAATTTAGTTTAAGATATTATCACACATTGTTTTTGTGGTGTTTTGTTTTTTGTGTGGAAACATGTCTAAAAGCCTTACGTTATGTTCACCAGACTTCAGCAGTAAAGATCCTTTGTCACGCAACCCACACAATTTTCTACTATAACTAAAGGCCGTACCGAACAATTATTTATTAACAGCTGAGGTCTGCTGGTATTTATTCAATTTTTCAAATTATTGCCATTTGACTCATAAAATGATAGTGCGTTTTACTTTAGTTGTTTTATAATCAAGGTTATAAAAAATGCTGAAGCTACTACAAATTTATAAAGGCAACCCTTTGCAAAAAAAAAAATTAGTACTTACATGAAGCTGTTCTTTAGTTCAAGTACATCGCACAGAAAAGCTATCATTTTTTGTGAACTGTTGTAAAAAAAACATTTGTAAGATATTTAGACTTAGAGCTCTGTTAAACATAAAACCACACAAACATACTTAAATATTTTAGGATAGACGTGTAGCAGACAAAAAGTTCTATTCATATTGTCAGGAGGTGAGTGGTGTGGGTAAAGGAGTGAATCTCCAGACAATAGTTTCCCTGTTCAAACATCCGTATTTATTATACAAACACAGATAATAAATCCGCCCCTCTTCCAGCGATGGTATCGGGGGGTATACAGCAGGGTTTCAATCCCAAACAAAAGAGTACACAATTATTTTCAATCCGCTCTTTGTGCATGGAAGCATGCTCCTTAATCAAAGTGGCTGGTGCTGTGCTGGGCTGTGCTGTGCTGTACTGACAGTGCCCTGGGTGGTTGTGCTGGCTCCTAATCTGGCTTGTTAATATGTTCAGCGTAAGGGGCCGTACTCACGTAGCTGCACCCCCTTTGTACTGCCAAACTCTTCCCTGTGATCAGCCTGACCCCACGGTCTAGCCAATCGCTGCCGGCCCCGCAGCTGATCACAATGGACTTGTTTAGCAAGTTATGCAAGTTATGCGCTTCCTCCAAAATGACAGACTTCCGGTTCCCACCTACCATCGAATCGCCCCGTCTATGGGAAAGTCCAAAAGTACTCTTTAGGAGTTTTACTTCTGTCCAAAAGTACTCTTTAGGAGTTTTGATGTGTTGAGACACCCCAAGGACTTAAATAATAGCACAAATGTGAATCACAGTGCAGGCTTTACCTCTATTGTAACAAATTACACTGAATTGCACCATAAAGCTGGGTAAATGAACACAAAATAAGTAGTCATCTTTGGTGTTCTGTCATATTTGTCTGCCATGTGTTTTTCTTATCACATACAAAGTATTGTGCCTCAAAATTCAAGATAGCGATAAGCAGGAAAGGTAGAAAATGTCATTTTTTCAAATGTATTGTCCAATACTGCCTCCACTAACCTAAAGCTAAAACCATTTGCCAACTGTTGTTCTTTTTCTTATTTGTTTGGGATAGAGCCATCCATTTTATTTTACATTTGCTCAGGCAATTGTTGAAGCAATCAAGTATGTACCGCAGGGCTGGCTATTGTCAGGAAATACACTTCAGTTTACTGCTGCACCAAGGTAGAAAGGTTGTTGTATGATGTTTGGCAAACACTACTGGAAATAAAAAGGAACTGGTTAGAAAGGGATGTAAATTGTAGTTTTGACATTTTGCAATTTAATAAAAACAAAACATATTTTACATTTACAGTGTGCCTATCCCTGGAATTACTATATTTTCAATGCTTTCCTTTTTTCAACTATGTAAGAACTCAAATTAAGCATACAGAAAATTGTTTTAAATAGAAAGCATATGTTTCCATTTCTGACTTACAGTACGTGTGAATGTTTCAAAAGTATTTTTCATGATAATGATAGGGATTACAAATGGGAAAGGTTTAATTATTCTGAGGACTGCACTGTAGCTAATGTAAAAATATAACACATTGTTCTTTCCATAATTCTGGGTTCCAAAAAGAGCTATATATATATATATAAAAAGCAATATGAACATTATGCCAAATCATACAAGTCTTATGACACAGGGAGTCCTGATATGTGTCCTGATTGTGTGTATAGTGTTTTACTATATACGGAATGATTCATAAACAACGCACCAATATAGGTAGTAAGCAACAGTGCAGATTTCAATTGTAAGGTGTGGGGGACAAAAGTTATTACCCTCAGTAATCTAACATTATCCAGTATCACTTCAAAACTATAACCTATTTACACTTATAAACAAACATTCATTTATATTTACACAACTTCATGTGGATATATTTTGTTTTAAAAGTAATAACAAGCAATATTTATATGAAAAACACCTTTAGTTGTAAATAATAAAAATTCTTTGTGTAGGTCAACTTATTTAATCCATTCATATTTCAGTTTAAATGGGGCCTGTGAAAGGGTAGCGTCACTCAGGTCAGGAAGCTGCAGTGGAAGCGCTGTTGAGCATTTGAGTGTTTATTAAGCAAACAAGAACAAAAAAAACAAGCAAATAAGGCACAAGGGCCAAAAATAAAGGGTTAAACAAAAACTCTATAAAGACTTTAACAAACACTGTACTGTTTTAGGCTGAGCAGTCGCCTTCACTAAAATACTTCCACGGTCTTTCAAACTCCTCCTGTTCAGGCTGGACATTAGCCTTCACTGAACTCTCCTCCCCAAACAAATGATTTCTGGTTTCCTCTATACCATGTGGCTGGGACTTGATTGATGATCAAGTATTCAGTCAAGATTCCACCCATCCCTGCCAAACTTAAATACAAAATACACTATTTACCAGTGCAGGGCACTGTCACAGGGCCCAAAACACAGGCAAATGTATACCCAGTATGGTAGGAACATGTAGACTCTGAAATCCTGTTTGTCTGTTCCAGCATGTTAATGGAAACAGGACTAAATAAGAAAAGTTGGAAAATAGGTTTACTACTAAATGCTTATTCCAAAGGGAAAAAGTCATCGGAAGCACATTTGAGTTTGTCCATTTAATTGTAATTAACAGCATAAATCCGAGTTCAAATTTGTCACATTTTGACCACTCTGAAGTTTGCCATTAGAATTATTTAAACTATATTTGCATGTATGTGTTTATCCAAGATGAAACCAATGACAAATATTTGTAATTGTAAAAGGGGTCAGCAATATGGCAGCAGAAGAAGCATTAAAAAAACTAAAAAAAAATAAATAATTAATTTAGAGCAGCAACACAGACACAAATTATTTTTTTTATTCAAGTGAAACTTGTCCCTTATCCATCACTTACTTCGTTGTGGCAGTGATGACTGAAGTTATGTATTGCCCTATTGGAAGTGAAACTGTATGCCTCAGTGAGTTCTATCATCATTTCACCCCCTAATGAGAGAGATTGTTTGCAGGCAGATTAAATTAAATTGTAGGCTCTGCTGACTTCGACAACAGGTGCTGTTTGTATAAGCCAGAGGGAAGACAGATTTTCTTATAGAATTAACCCTTTCTTATACTTGTTCTATTTGCGTTACCAAGCAGGTAGTGTACAAAAACAATATGATATTTTACTAACATGCCCATACTGGTATGCATTACTCCTGTCAACCCATTTCTCTGAATAAAATAGATGGTTATTTCACATGAAATCTTAACTCATTTTTTCACGACTGTACCTACTTGAAAATAATCCTCTGTTTAAGAATACAATCGTACATCTACATTTCTCATAGTGTCCCATCCAATTTTCAGGTCTGCGTCTCACAGAATCCATTCTGCTGCTGTGGAAGAATTTCATAATGAATACTTTTTAATTGAATGTTATTGTAGCTTATGTACACTGATTGTTTAAAAATGATTTTTTTTTTACATTTTTACACTTTTTTAAATACATCTCTATGTACAGTAATATATTTAAAAGTAAAACTGCCAAAATGTGTTAAAAAAAAATAGTGTGGACACCTAGGACAGCTAACCTACAACTGTAGACTAGTGTCAATAAAAATGTGAATCACTATATTTTAGTTAATTTAAATAGTGTACTACTCACATCAATATATTGCTCACACAATTCTGTGTATGAATACAATTTATGCATTTTTAAGTATATACTTGTTTAAGAGGACTATTCTTAATGAAACATGTGCTTTGTTTAGTATAATCTTAATGCTGAAGTGTGGCGGAGTGCCTTGCCCATGTGTGTATTTTGTGGTTTATGTTGTATGTGGTGTGTACATATTGGTGCAAGGGGTATTAATTGGGCTGTTCAAATATATTTAGGCACGGGATTGCACAATCACTTCACATGTAGATAAAATGTGTATTGGTATGTGGACACGGGGATTGCACAAATTAGTTCACATGCTGACATTCAAGTGAATGTTTCATTAGTAATTGAATTCCGGCACAACTGTATATATAGAGGTACGAATCTCTCACTCGGGGTTGGGTGTTCAGAGTGGAGAACGGGAGAGAGGAGGAGAAAATAAACTAATAATTGCTCAATAGTTGTTGAGTGTCATTGTTTTGTGTTTGTGAGTTATTTTTGTGTAAACCTTTATTTTGTTCGGTGAGCTGTTTTGTGAAAGTGTTTGGTTTTGTTTAAAATGTGTATTTATAATAAACTGGCACAACATGTCTGTCTACTTCCAGGCCTGACGGCACCACCAGCCAGTCTGTTCACATGAAGGTATACATTTTGATTGTGGGAATATAGCATTAAGCTTGTAAACAAAAAGTGGTTATGCTTGGTGGCATGATACACATTGTATTCACTGGAGAAATCAAATGTTTTAATAGCTTCTTTGACTGTTAATGATATTGTCTTCATTTTGAACACATCATTGCACAGATATTGAAACCATTCATTTCTGTAATGGGGTAAAGGTCTATAGAGTATTGTATTTGTATATGACTTGTTTGGCAGTTCGTATTGTGTTAATAAATAGTATACTGCACAGTTGTGATTGCTATATATTTAGATTTGCATAGATTTCTTTGAGGACTGTTTTGCATATCAGCTTTTTTCCATTTTAAAATAAGAAATATGATTGAGCATTGTTCAGCTATCAGATGTACAACCTTGCATCAGGTATGTCTAAAAAATCTAGTGTAATACTTTACTATATAAGGCCTGTTTGTGTCAGATAAAGTCTGATAGCAAAATAACCAGGGAGTATTGCATTGTGAGTGAATGAAAACAAACCATTACCAGGTATATGTTGCTAACTAGTGCTTTGTATTGCTATCTTAAACTTACAGTCCTATGCATTTGTAGTATTACCTCTTATCAACTTGATACAACTGTTGACTTTTTCTCCAATGAAGGTCAACGCAATGCATATAAACTGCTATACTTGAAATATAAATCATTTCATCTCAACAACCTCACATTTTCAAACCAACATACAAAATATGTTTTGTCTTTTTTTGTTATTTTCTATTTGAGACCCTCTGACTATTCTGAACTATCGTTACTGAAGTTTGAGTACTCCATGACATTTCACAAACTTTTTGTTTACCTATCATAATATTTATTAATAATAAATGTTCAACCTGATATACTTTAATCATGCACCCTTGATTTTATATGAAAATGGCCTTTTAAAATGTACTTAAAACATTCCTTACACAAGGTTACACACCGCCGTCAAGAGCCGGATCAATATTTATTCTACATTATCGAGCTCTGTTAGATACGGGGGTACTGTGTTCTATGAGTACTATAAAACATTCTCTGCTAAAGCCGCCGCCATCTCAGCAGCAGATAACCATTTTGTCGATCGGTCTTCCCCTGATTTAGTCATCTTTTAACTGCATTTTCAATGGTTCGCGAGCAGAGTTCACAGGCGTTGGTGCATTCACAGCCCATTCTACCTCCCTCTGTCCAAAAATACAATCACGATACAGCATCAGAGCATTTGATAAACATTCCAATCTCAAGGGCTATTAATCACAATAAGCAAATATTGTACCCTGCATCACTATCTAAAGTCAACGGTTTTATTCTAATCATAACCTCTAGATGGCAGTATAACACCACAAGTTCTATACATTTTAGCAGGTCCTCTTTCACTGCGTAAGTCATCTATTTTCAAATCAGGATCAGTTTTACTTCAGAAGTTAATATTTCATTCGATGTGAGACGGAAACCATGTCCTACTATTATCAACGTTTCAGTCATGGCGCCCTCCTACCCTGCAATGGTCAATACACGCAAAGACTGCTCCTGATCAAATCAATAGGTTTCACAGTAGCCTCAGAGCAATGCATTCTTCATCCTCAGGTTATGCGGCGGCCTCAGATCTTTGCATTCTTCATCTCTGCCCGAAGCCAGCCCTGTCTTCGGCTCCATCTAAACCGCTTCAACACTTAAAGTCCAATATTAACATTCAGCAGATCTCTGCACTCTACAGCAGGCCACCATACACTAGTACATATAACTGCTTCAGCAGATCTCTTCTTTCTGCAGCTGGGCCACTGCACCCTACTGACAGCACTCCATCGTTTACTTCCTCATGCCTCTGCACTGCTCAGCAGATCCTGCCCTCTACTCTTAATCGCTCCTCACTACAGCAGATCTCGGCTCCCTCTTCAGATCTGCTTACTGTTGCAGCAGGCGCTGGTCCTCTGCAGCAGTCGATTCATACATCCGTTCATCCCCTACCGACATAGCAATAGCGTTCAATGACTAGCTAGCATGCCATGAGTGGGGGCTACCTGACCGCCGGGGCCACCAGAGGTTTTCCCCTTCTAGGAAAGGTTTTTTTCCTCTCCACTGAGCGGCAGGTAATCACATAACCATACCACACTAACACTATTTTAACCCATCTTTTCCAGCTTTCTTTTATGTTATGCACTGGTGCGACTCTATTGTTTGTCTCACTGTGATGGTCTCTGTGGGGAGCTGGGGGTCCATCCTTTGGGGGGGTGGGTAAGTGCGGATTCACTCCCCCGACCTCAAGTTGCTAAGATATCTTGACCTCGCTCTAGGGGGTTCTCATTGAGTGAGTCAGAGGGGACACGCTATTCTGTCGCAGCTCATGCGCTTTTCTACCTCACCATGTGAGGCACTGTCCTTCCTTCGCTAGGGACATGGCCTGCTTCACGCTCTCAGTGCCCAGTCCCAGACTAACCCATCTTTCTGTTGCAGATTCTTTGCGGGAGCTTTTTCCCAGCTTTGGAGGACCGAGCTTCACCTCATGCAAGGGCAGCACCAGACCAGTCAAGGAATCATTTTCTATTCTCCTTTCAGCCCTACGATCGGGCTATGCCTATCGCCCCGAGAGGCACCTCTGCCGAGCAGAGCATCTTTTATATATTTTCAGATCCTTGGGAACGCTACCTTTGACCAGACCCAGATTATAATTAAAAACCTGTTCATTGTGGATTACAATTGTCTGTCTCCTGATTACGCACCGCATCACTCCTGCACCTGTACACTGCAGCCACTTTGCCACACGTGGATTACGGACCGCAACGCACTGGCAGAGCTGCTGGAGGCACTGGATAGCAGACGAGAGGCAGAGGAGAGAAGGAGAGAGGAGCGATATACCGTGCTCATTGAGAGGGTAGGGCTGGCAATACTGCCACAATCTAGAGCAGTACCTACAATCACGGCACCGAAAGCTTGGCCATTGAAGATGACGGCGGAGGGTGACCCGGAGGTGTACCTGGTCGCTTTTGAGCGGCTAGCCACCACCGCATCATGGCTGCGGGAGTTCTGGGCGAGCCAGCTGGGACCCTGTCGGATCGGGGAGGCTCAAGCAGCATACCAGGCCCTGAACGATGAGGACGCCGCCAATTACGACTTGGTGAAGCTGGCTATCCTCCGTCGTCTCAAGATTACAGCAGAGACTAACCATGTACGATTCAGGGAGTACCAAAGGTCCCCGGATACACACGCCAGGGTGGTTGCGGAACGGTTGTGTGACCACATGGTACACTGGCTGACCTCCGCCAAGAGCCTACAAATGGGGGAAGCAGTGATAGTGGAGCAGTTTTGCCATGTGGTTGGCGCTGAAACCCAAGCCTCGATATGGAAGAAGCCGTGAAACTGGCCAAGGACTTTGAAGACTCCCTGGTCTCCGCCCGGATAGGGATACTCATGGCTCCTGCCCACTGGAACAGCCAAGCACCACCTCCTCTCTCTCCACCACCATCATTACCAACACCGAGATCCAGTCCTCCGAGACCGCAGACCCCAATAGGCCACCTTGCCTCCCCTTCATGTAGACCAAGGTTGGCCCCCAGCTGGGGTAGAGGTGCTGCTCCTGCCCCATTGCCATACCAGCAATGGGACAGACATCTAACCAGTGTGACCTCTGTCCCCCCAACTTGTTTTAGGTGCAACCAACCGGGACACCTGGCCAGGTCATGCCCTGCTGCAATGGAGTGTGACATAGAATTCAACGTATATAATTTTGAGTTAAGGAAATAAATTGAACACAAAACACAAGCTTGACATAAAGAGAATTTGGATTTGAGCCATCGCCGTTCAAGTTAAAGAAGTTAGATTTAACTATCATTTTACGAAGGTTTTTGTAAAAAATAGGTTAAAAATGTGTGATTTCATTGTGTGAAAAGTAAGCTGCTGTTTCTATGAGCTATGGCATATGCATAAAACTATCTTAGGTCCCAGGGGATGGTCAGTGTTTTTGCATATTGAATATTTCACTCACTTCATGTATTTACTACAGGCAGCATTTTGTTTATGCACTTATTTTAGAACGCTAACATAATATGAATCTTATCTGGCTTGCACTTCCATTTAAAATGTTGGTTTCAAATGTGCAGTTTTAAAAGATTCACGTTTTAGAAAACATATTTTCATTTTAACATATGATGGGGTCATTTTTAGTAATCTAAACTGTGGCAAATGTATTATGTTTGATTTATAGACCCACTCATTAACATTATTATATGCAATATATATATATGTTTCGGGTTTATATATTTTAGGGTTGCAGTATTAAGATAAGTATTGTTATTTACAATGTGGCACTTTAGGCTACTATTAGCCAGCTGAATCCTAATGCTGAGGGCATGAATAGATAATGGACAGAGTAATATATATGAGTAAAGAGGTGTAGTCACTAGCTTGTTATTCATCTAGTGTTTGTATCAATGTATTTCAGTGACAGTTTTGTATATATTCAGACAACTGTAAATTCATAACATATTGTACAATGATAATTCAGCATCCACTGAATTTATACATTTAACATACATGTAGTGTACATCACAAAAACACCATAGACTGTAAATAAATAGTATGTACAGAAAAGTTTATTTTCTACCAAGTATGAAAAATGCCAATCTACAGGTTTGTCAAGTCATGTATGTGCTATAAGGAATTTTGTGTAATCAATGTTCGTCTTAATGAAAAATGACATCATCCACTGTATTGTGTAAGCAGTATTCACCAAAACTATACATATTTAAATTTGTTTTTCTAAAGCGAATCATATGTTCCCCTGTCTATCATACGCATAATGATAATGTATTGTTTCCACATTTAAGATGCTACAGATTACAATGGGGTCCTAATTGTACTGAGCTTTAAAGATCGTTGGGGTAGTGACAAATCATCAGGGACTGTCAGGATCCCAAGCCATCTTCTATCTTCCAATTCTAATCCCTCACAACTAATCCACACTCCTCCAAGTCTTCCCACTACAATGTATCTGATTATGCAGGCACCACATAATAAAACATGCTATCTGATAAAAGCTTGCAGAGGCATTTTTAATTGGCATGGGAAAGTTAGTAATACAATAATTACTCAAGCTGATTACTGCTTAGTGCAGTTCTTATATAGCCTAGATTTGTGAGATAAGAACATCACATTTAGAGGCCTATACAACCTTCTAAGGGTATCCAATTTCTTGTAATCACTAACGTCCAGACTGTGTCAGCATCATCCCTCTCCCTGCACTGTTTAACAAACAACCACTTTTCATAGTATAGGTATTGATTCAATCATGTTGAAGTTGCAAAGGGTAATGTGCACTACATTGATTTAAATAAAGGGTTTTATTTAACTTCTTAGTTTGATAAAAAAAAACCAGGGTGCTGTTTACATCTCGGATCAAACTCAGACCCCGATCTCTTCTTTAAATGTGACAGCTCAACTCCAGGCTGGTTAGTACTGAATATTTGCTACCCTAAAAAGCATTAAAAAAAAGATTTCTGTAGCCCATTAACTGTTTTACAGGAGAGGATGTTCGTGCTCTGATGATCATGAAATATTTTCTCTTTGTTTCACAATGGCAGCTCTTAATCAGAGCATGGATTCTGCTACACACACAGCAATCAGCAGCTGCTGATTCTGAAATGCTTATCAGTGCTCCACCGAGTGGCATTTAGTTTTAACTACTGAAACTTTCTTTCAAAAACTGTCAGCCACTAAATAGTGTTATCATTGGTTTCCCTTCACCTATTGGTCTCATCAAACCCCTTATACAAGTTTACTACAGTAAAAGCTAAGTGAAAAAATCTGATGGACTGTATACTCCCTGCTGACAACCAGTCTGGAACCAGTTCATGAGATTTAGAAGCACTTTGGCACATTTTTACACAAAGTGTTTAACTATAAGTGGATCATATTCCAACAATGTTCTGCCATATTCATATTATTTGTTGCTCCTGAGGGAATTGCAACCAAATGCTTTATAGCCTCATGCTGTTTCTAATGGGCAAGGCTGCCAATATAAAATGTATTTGGTAACTTTGGAAAAAACAATGACATGGATTTAGGAGTGTAGGAGCAAGACCTGGACTGGAAGGGTCACATTTTCCTACCCTTGCCTGTTTTTGTTTTGGTGGTGTGAGATGCCATTAAAAAGCAAAACTTGTCAAAACGTATTTATTTACACTACCAGTATGCTCATTTTATTTACACCCTACTGAGTTTCCTGTATGAGCAGGGACTGCTTAAAACTATAGATGTTTGCAAAGATGAAACTTTACCTGATAAAATAAATAAATAGATAAATAAATCACATCACTATTAGTTTTGGTTCATTTAGTTACTCTCTAAAAATAATTTCCGCAAATTATTTTCAACATGTTCTTTTTCCCCCCCTATAAAACACTTGCCCATAAGACATAATGACAAAAATAAATAAAGAATAACCTTAATAGTGTGTTGGACCATGCTCCCAGCACATGTTTTAGATGAAACAGGTGTTTCTTGTCCAGAGTTGAAAGTTTCTGTCATTTAGTCAACTTCAGCTTGCTGCACACATCTGTGACTTGGGTTTCCAGTAGTTTTCTTCAAGTCTCTGCTAGTCCAGAAACACCAGGATGACTGTCTTGATGGAGGCGACATGGTTGCATGGGTACCCACTATCATGCCCCTTGTGAATGTGATCCTTCTGCCTTCATTAAAGGTTGAAGATGAGTTTAAAAAAACTCTGACACAGAATATGTAGGTCTAGTGAGATTTGTATGATATATAAATGTCAGAGATTACAGTATCGTACTTCGAGTTGTACTTAGTCAAAGAGTAGCAGTGTGAAATTCGTTTTTTAATTATGTAAAAAAACACATATAAATCATGTGTTTTTTAACATAATTAAAAAACGAATTTCACAGTACCCTGGCAATGGCAGATGAAATCACCATGCAGATTAGGTTATTGTACATTTTTATGGCATTACAGTTGATGTGCACTACAAGTGAAGTTTCAAGGGAAGCATTTAGAATGTATAGGTGAATTAAAATAATTGTAAAAAAATCAACATCAGGTTATACCAAAATGCTATTAGAGGCTAGGAGTTTGGAGAAAATCAGTGCAAATGTAAGGCAGTTATCTGTTAGGGCATTTATCCGTAGAATGTGTGAAAGACAGATGGACAAAAGCATTGCAAAATGGTCACGATTTTATATGAGGACCCAAAAAGACTGGTATTGAGGTCTTAAATAGCAGGACAAACTATCTGTTCAAACCAATTTTATAAATGTTAATTAATATCAAAGTACAGAATTGTCGAATTAAGAAAAGTATATTCCTTAGTGATACATTTATAGCTGGTTTCGTATACCACAATTAGCATGAATCTTGGACAACCTAATGTTATCTCAGGAAAAGAAGTCCATCAGTGCTAATCATGGTCAGTGAAAGACAAATAATCACATGCACAATTTTTGTATACAATTTTTTCGCAGGAGTAGCATTTATTTAGAATTCGTAGAAATCCACCGTTGCTTGGAATCAAATAGATACCTCGTGGCAAATGCCTCCAGATATATTATTAACTAATTGAGCCACACAGCTACCAGACATGCTTGAGTTTCCCAAGAACAGAAGGTGGTCACTTTGTCAGCATGCTTTTTTTGGCATTTTCCAGATATGGCAAGAATTTAAACAGCATGATATATGAATGAAAATATATATTTTTTGGGTCATTTGCTGAGAAATAAATCACATGGAACCCACCGTAGAATGTTTATAGAGATTGGCATTTATGCAGCTGGGGCAAGAATCTACGTGTTTTTCACAAGACAAAGTTCAATCTTATATCATATATCCTTACCAGATGTAAAAAACGTGATCACATCCCCCCCCCCGGCAGCACTGGCTACCTGTAAAGTTCAGGATTATTTTCAAAACTCTCCTGCTCACCTACAATGCCCTTCATCACACAGGTCCCGAGTATCTCCTCAATCTGCTGACCTGCTATGTCCCTGCCCACAAGCTGAGGTCCTCCGACTCTGGCCTGCTTGTTATACCCAAGCAAAAGTCCACCACACTTGGAGAACGCTCGTTTAGCTTCATGGCTCCGACTCTTTGGAACTCTCTCCCAGCTTTGGTGCGTGATGCTCCCACCATCGCTCACTTTAAATCAACCCTTAAGACCCACCTGTTCTCTCTTGCTTTCCATGCTCTTCAAGCCTGATATCTGCTATTAGCTGCTGTGTTGCTGCTACTATTTCATGTATTATGCACTTTCCACTGTATTCAATGTACTATTTCGTGTATTATGCTACTATCATATATCATGTATTATGCACTTTCCACTGTATTTAATGTATTATGCATTTGTTTTACTGTATAGCATGTATTATGCATTTCTCTGTATTTAAAGTATTATGGATTTTCTTCTTGTTACTGCATCTTCTAAAGAGCTTTGTGATGATGATCCACTATGAAAGGGCATTTAACTGATTTCACAAACATATATTACCACTTATGTTGGACTACCTTACTTTACCTCAAGTAAGGTAGTCCAGCAATAACGCTAATCAGGCCCAGGGAAATAAGATGATTATTAAATGCCCAAAGCAGTCACTTTCTACAGAGTGCTTTCCAACCAAGGGTGGTGAAGTTTGGTCTGATGTTTTGTTATTGACTCCATGATTCTGGTTAATTCTAATAGCTAATTTTCGATACGGTATCAAGGCACAGCATTTGCTTCCAGGCTAAACCACGAATAGTGTGGCCCTGTATTTCATAAAAACTAAAATAATACCAGATACAACTGGCAAAATAACAGACATAAGATTCACACGGTTTAACTTAAAAATATAGGAAGGTTGCAATGAACCAACTGCTCAGCACTGGACATACAAGACATATATTGTCCTATGGTTGCATGATTCAAAACTTGACATTTAACTGACTACCTTTCAACACACTGTATATTGAATGACAAGGAGAGTATGGCAGTATGACATATAGCACCAAGAACTCCATGTTCTTTAAAGTAACGGAAGCTAAAAAATAGTTCCATATATTTTCTCCAACACAAACATCCAATCAGTAACTATGTCTCAAATGTGGTACTACATAAGGTTTAAAAAATCTGTTTGCAAGCCATGCTTTTGGATTACCTTGCACTTCCTGGGTTATTTTACCTGTAGAGTGAAAGTGTCCCAAACACTTCAGGGACTTCTTTCCTGTCAGTAACAAACTAGCTGCTTCCTCTATTGACTGACATACTTTTTTCCAACCAATAAGATGCTTTGACCCCAAAGACCCTGCTGGGGTGGAACGACCAAGGAAGTAAAGCAGTAACAGACTTCCTAGAACCCAATGTAGTACATGATGTCATGTTTTAGACTGGAAATGCATGTCTGCTATAATAGGTTCTTTAAAAACTGCACTTTTTAGACTAGCTAATGGAAGTGCAAAATGGGTAAGATGGAATTATTTGGTTGGCTACAATTACTTTAAACTAATGCCTGACAGACCCCAGGATCATTTTTTTATTCCCCAGTCTGGTATACATGTCATATGAGGAAGGCTGTTCAGTCTAGGCACTTAGAATCTCCAGTGAAGCTCTAAGCCGGGTAAAGAGAAAAATGAAAAACCTAGAACCACTAAAAATGATTGCAAACATCATAACCCTTTCTGACAAAGTCTGCAATGAAGCTACTGATTGGTTACTTTCTAACCAATCTAAGCTGAAACAAACAGAAAATATACTTTATCATCCCCCAGGATACCGGCAATCACAGAAACCACCTGCAGTTTTTTATATTCAATATTTATCTCGATTGTTGCAGAATGTTGGAATGTTCCATTACTTCTGCCAAGGTCCATTCAAAAGATGGATATAAAAAACAATTTGTATTTTTTCATCCGTGCTGCATTACAAACGAGACAACAACAGACACTGGTTAGTTGAGGGTGATACCATGCAATTGGAAACGTGGCATAACCCGGTCCCTAAAAACACAACGCCTCTACTTATGTGGGACAGAATCAGAAGAGTTACTACAAGGTTTCAGAATGAACAGAGATCATTAAAGGAAATGTTAGGTTATTATCATAACCTTGGTTCCCTGAAATAGAAATGTAACCATTGCTGATGGGCATTTACCTCCTAAAGACCCCAAATCTTGTGCGTTACCATACGGAACCCCAGTAAAAAGTAGCTAGGGCTAAAATATTGAGGGAAAAACTCACCTCTATGCCTGTGTTGTAAGGTTCGACTGAGAAGCGGCCCTTAATACTCTAGTTCCAAAACCAGGGTTTTGAGGATCCACGACATTAAGTCTGTAGAATGTAGTGAAGGTATGGGGAGTAACCCACACTGCTGCATTGCATAAGTGTTTGACAGATGCACCCTGGAATAAAGCCCACGAAGTTACCATGTCCCTGGTGGAATTGGCATTGAGCTTTTCCTAAGATTGCGAAACACTGTGTAAGTGAAGAAAAAATAATCATGTGTATTATATATACAGTGTTTAAACTATATACATCTGTGACATGTTTAATCAAGTTTACAAATATAGTCAGTTTTACTTTTTGTGCTCTATAATAGAATATTGAGGCTTCCCTGCTGTAAATATATTCTCAAAAAGGAAGGAGATTCTTTGCAAAAAACTTTGTTAATGCATCAGTAAGGGTTGATATTAAAACGACAAAAGTAGGGAAATGCGATGTTCAGGTTTTTAACCTAGCTCTGCATTCCCTTCCACCCCCTTACAAGCAGTGGAAGGGACAAGGCAACACAAGCAACCACACAGCCATCATCAGTTAAGACGAACAACATACAACTCTGCAGATAACACAAGAGTCATCCATCATCATGGTCCACTTGGTGTATGAGGTCTACTGCCATGCCAGTGTGTTGGGGGGTCGTGTATATCTGGGCACTGCTTATGCAGGTCTAGTAGAAGACAGATGCATAATAGTGGCACCATCACACTGTACCTCTATGAATTCCACTGCCATGATCAATGTCTAGTGTGGCATCCACATGCTTGATGTGCATCAGTTTGTTGGGTGGGGGTGGGGAACTGCATGCAGGGCAACATGAGGGATAATCTATATGTATGGTAAATCATGAGACACAGGTGCATGGCAGGAGGACTACCAATAGTGCTGTAATATGAATCTATGTCCTAGCATAACTTTCTGTTGTATGGAATTGCAGGTGGTCAATGGCAAGGGAGGAAGGGGTGATGGGCCGGCATGATCATTCATACTAACATGGATCGGAGGAATGGGAGCACTTTAAAAACAGGACACCCATGCGACAGATGTATGACACAATGATATTGTCACCTGCAAAAATGGAAGTGTATGAGGTACACTGTTATGAAGCTGTGTGTACATGGCATGTCAGTTTGAGAGGGCAGCACCAACAACACAGATCAACCAAGAGTTTTTCATTGTCATACTGGATGAGCAACAGAATACAGTTAAATGGGAGGGATGGCCTCACTGTCAGTTTGGCTGTATACACTGTGCTGTAGTACCAGTATGTTCTATATTCGCCAGTGTTTTAGGACTATGTTGGCAGATAGCACACACATGCTTTCTGTAAATATCCATACTTATGCATTGCAGATGGATGACTCTTGTGTTATCTGCAGAGTTGTATGTTGTTAATCTTAACTGATGCTGGCTGTCCATGGTTGCTTGTGTTGCCTTGTCCCTTCCACTGCTTGTAAGGGGGTGGGAGGGAATGCATTTCCCTACTTTTGTCATTTTAATATCAACCCTAACTGATGCATTAACAAAGCCACAATAAATATATATATATATATATATATATATAGTGGCTCTCAAAAGTATTCACCCCCCTTGGACTTTTCCACATTTTATTATGTTACAACATGGAATCAAAATGGATTTAATTAGGAGTTTTTGCCAATGATCAACACAAAAAAGTCCATAATGTCAAAGTGAAAAATAAAATCTACAAATTGTTCTAAATTAATTACAAATATAAAACAGAAAATAATTGATTGCATAAGTATTCACCCCCTTTGCTATGACACACCTAAATAAGCTCTGGTGCAACCAATTGTCTTTAGAAGTCACATAATTAGTTGAATGGAGTCCACTTGTGTGCAATTAAGGTGTTTCACGTGATTTCAGGTTAAATACACCTGTCTATGGCAGGTCCCACAGTTGGTTAGTACATTTCCTAACAAAAACTACATCAAGGAACATTCAAAGCAAATCCGGAATAAGGTTCTTCAAAAGCACCAATCAGGGGTAGGATACAAGTACATTTCCAAGGCATTGAATATCCCCCGGAGCACAGTAAAGTCCATTATTAAGAAATGAAGAGAATATGGCACAACTGTGATTCTGTCTAGAACAGGCCGTCCTCAAAAACTGAGTATCCGGGCAAGAAGGGCACTAGTCAGGGAGGCCTATGTCAACTCTAAAGGAGTTACAGTCTTCCACGGCTGAGCTGGGAGACACTGTGCATACGGCAACAATAGCCCGGGTGCTTCACAAAACTGGCCTTTATGGAAGAGTGGAAAAAAGAAAGCCATTGTTGAAAAAAACTCGGCTAGAGTTTGCCAGAAGGCATGTGGGAGACTCTGAGACCAAGTGGAAGAAGATTCTATGGTCTGATGAGACCAAAATCGAGCTTTTTGGCCTCAACGCTAAGCGCTATGTTTGGCGCAAGCCTAACACCGCACATCATCCTGAGAACACCATCCCTACCGTGAAGCATGGTGGTGGCAGCATCATGCTATGGGGATGCTTCTCTGCGTCAGGGCCTGGAAAGCTTGTGAAGACAGAGGGCAAAATGGCTGCAGCAAAGTACAGAGAAATCGTGGAGGAAAACCTGCTGAAGTCTGCAAGAGACCTGGGACTTGGGAGAAGATTCATCTTCCAGCAGGACAATGACCCCAAACACAGCCAAAGCCACACTGGAGTGGCTTAAAAACAAAAAGGTCAATGTCCTGAAGTGGCCCAGTCAAATCCCGGACCTCAAGCCAATTGAGAATATGTGGAAAGAGTTGAAAATTGCTGTTCACCAAAGGTCCCCATCCAACTTGACAGAGCTTGAGCAATTTTGTAAAAAAGAATGGGCAAAAATTGCAGTGTCCAGATGTGCAAAGCTGGTAGAAACTTATCCAAATAGACTCTTGGCTGTAATTGCTGCCAAAGGTGCCTCTACCAAATATTGACTCAAGGGGGTGAATACTTTTATGCAATCAATTATTTTCTGTTCTGTATTTGTAATAAATTTAGAACAATTTGTAGATTTTATTTTTCACTTTGACATTATGGACTTTTTTTGTGTTGATCAGTGGCAAAAACTCCTAATTAAATCCATTTTGATTCCATGTTGTAACATAATAAAATGTGGAAAAGTCCAAGGGGGGTGAATACTTTTGAGAGCCACTGTGTATATATATATATATAAATAAAATATATCTGTGCACAAAAAGTTTAACATAACAAGGTTCTTACCACGAAAGGAAAATAATATATGAATGTCTCTGATGTAGCTAATTCAAATGTTCTCGTTTGTCCACATCAGAAACAGGTATAGCAGCACTCTTGTAGATCCTTTTAGATTGCGAACAGATAACAGAGGTGAAGCAAGAGGTATCCCATTAAAATCAGATTTTTATTTTATTCATATTTGATGCTGTTTTTAACATGAATAAATATTTAACGTTCATTCATATATATATATATATATATATATATATATATATATATATATATATATATATATATATATATATATATAAATAAATAATTGGCTTTTTGTTGTTAATAATATAAGAAGGTAGAGACCCAGAAGTGTTTGCCCAGGGCCCTGTGATGGGTCTACTATAGCTGCTGTTCAAGTTCCATTGCTTTTTCCAACCATGTACAGAACATATAAAGGTTGAACTAGTTGGTATATTAAAGTTGTATCTTGGCATCTTCTTTGTTAGCTTGAATTAAAGGTTCTGCCAATAAAGAAGGGGATGATTATTGTTTACTTTTAAGGCAGAATGACACAGCCTTATTTTGTTTTCTTTCACACTGTTCTGTACTTTTGTCCATGCATTCTTAGATCAAAAACACCTTCACAGCTCAGCAAGAGAGAATTCATTGCCTAGATATGTAGGACATTTTACTGACTTCCTTTCGCTTGTCAGTTTACATAATTTAGTCCTCAACTGTCTTGATTCGTTCTAGGATTCCTTAATGAATATAAATCTCCCAATCCCAAGGATGTGCTCTGGTGATATCTGGCTCTCATTTGGCACTGGATCCTTAGGGGACCCTTGTTAAATGTTTTCAATGGGAATATCATTGGAGATCCTGGGCTTTAAACTGAAAATGATCAGGACTTAAAAGAGAACGTGTTTGCTAACTAGTTAACCCTTTCAAGTCTTACATTTCCCCACTGTTCATTCTTTTCCTGCTTTATTTGAAAACAAAATTGCCATTTGACCCATTGTTTTTTTTTACTACAGTCATGCTTTCCAAAAGGTACATGATTGCTAACTTATATACATATATACTACCAATTGTCTAAATAGCATACAGCAAGATGTATATGTATGGTCACCTGCTCGCACCATACAGTAAACCCCCTATACTGTCTTGTTATTTCAAAATATAATACAGCTATTTTTAATGCTTTGTCTCTTTACGTGTTCACCCACCACTGCCTGACAGTGACACCTGTTTGTTATAGATGGCGCAGCTGTGTGATTGCACAAGTCTCAACTTTGCATTTGCTTGTACAACATGTGTAAGTAAGCTTGAAACCCTTTCTTAATTACCACAGAAAAAAACAAAAGGCCAGATTATAATCAGACATGAAACAAGAAGAGAATTTATAATCTATTATAAACCCCACAACAGAAAACACACATTTGAAAAAAGGCAAATCTGATAACTTTAATTAACTTCAGACACCTGTTAGTTAACAATATTTTAAAAAGAAATCACAAATAAATTATTATAAAAGAGAATTCTATTTGGATATATAAATCTTAGAACTCTTTTTTATGTTCTTATGTCTTTGTTTCATATAAAAAAGGAAAACAAACAGTAGTGGGTAATGCTTATCATGCCTGGAAACAAGCTACAAACCTTTTATTTTTCTTTTTTAATTAAATATATAAAAACATCTGCCAACTTAGATATCGTAAATAACCATTCTAAAAACAAGTGCCTAAAGAGGGTCAAAAGTCAAAACTTAACAGCTTAAAAAATCCTTAAAATACTCAAAATATTAAAAACACTTTACAAAACAAGCATAAACAGATATGCTTTCAATATCTATTGTCATTGAAAATATATATTACATATATGTAAATGTTCTTCCCTGACTGATACGAATGCACTGGTTCTCCATGCACTGCTTTAGAGGATACAGTGTTCTGTCCAATGCCAGCAAGGCTGATTCCAATGTGTATTAAGTCCACTTCTGTTCATCTAGGTTTTTCTACTGCACTTTTCCATTTTCTCCTGTGTACAATGTTTGTTACTGCCCTTTCCGGCCCTGGTGTTTGAAGGTACGGTATCCTGGGTCAGCCACATAGTCATTCTTGAACCTTGAGTTCGGCACTCTTTGTCTCTTTCTCTCCCCTTGAATTAAGTCTTGTCCATAGAATGTGTCCTCAAAACGCATGCTGGATGCTGTGGACTGAAATAAATGTATGTGTTAAACACTGCCTCAGATGACCATCAATATTCCCTGCTTGGAAGATTACAACAGTTTTCCTTTCTAGAAACTTCTGGTTCAACATGATGCAGCAGGAAAACACAACTTTAATGAACTGAGTAAATGGGTTTCAAATAGTAAATTTCCAGTACTAGTACTCAGAAACCTAACAGGGCAGGCTAAGTCTGAAAGTTAATAATTGGTTTATACATTATTGAGCTGTCATCGATTATCAGTGTAATATTTTGACTTCTCAAAGCTGCACAAGTAAGGGGCTTAAAGAGCAACCATATTACAATCACAGTCCACTATGAAGTTGAAACTGTTTTTTTTTGTCCTGTTTTGGAAACGTAAATGTCAGGTACTTAAATTGCAATTTTGTTTATGGTTAAGTTTTAAATCAACAAAAGAATAAGGAAAATAAAGGGAGCAACTCAGCTCACTGTAATCTAAATCTAAGTGTTTGATTTAAACTACTAGTACAGCTAAAGCATTTTTCCATTCAGCTGAAGGACTTGCAGTTCAAAACGACCTGAAATAATTGATTTTTTTGTTTTTAATCAATTAAACACATTTTTGTGTACCTACATTACCTTTTTCTTTTTGATTTTGCACCTTTTGGTACACAGCAGTTTTTACTTTTTCAAATGATCATTGCAGAACACAACATAGTCCCAATTTAAATAAAATAATAATAATACAAATTAAAAACAGAAGAAAATAAAACTAACATTTAGGGTCAGCCCAATGTTAAATTGCCCGCCAGCAACCTGGCCCTTTAACTCTTTTTTACTCAGGCACTGTGAGAGACAGCCCTGCTTGCGATACGTCATATGAGGAGCTAGCCGTGAATGCGAGTGCTTTGCAATGTTACTGCTGCGCTGTAAGACAGACCTACCGCGGTGCAGTAAACAAGCATTTTCACACACAATCTTTACAATTAAGAGAAATGGTGGCATCGAAGGCACAAGGGCTTATTTTCTGGTAAACTTTCCTGTTTGTGGAATTTTTTTTTTTTTTTTTTCTAAAAAGTGTCTCTTTTCCTGTGTTTTTTGTTATCTGTATTGAACAGTTTCAGACTATTTAATTTTTCAAAAAAGGTGAAAATAGCTTGAACCTAAGGGTTAAAGTAAATACAGGTATATAGTAAGGGGGCTCTGTGATTTTAAAATTAGTATTGATTTTCCTTGTTATTTTAATATTTTTTAATGCCACCCATCACAGTTAATGGGCTATATATGGTTTCTTATTTATTTTTCTTCACACATCATAAAGAACATATTTCATATTTTCTATGCTGCTCAAAATCAACAAACATAGTTCAGAAACCTTGTGACTTCCAGTATATAAAAGAAAAAAGTTACAAAGTATAATAAAATAAACATTATGTTTTAATTCTATTCATTTTCCGAGAAGGAAATTAATGTTTCTGTTTTGACTTTAATGCCATTAACCTTCTGGGTATATCAAAATACTTCTGTTTTTAATGGTCCTAAGGCATTTCTATAGGAACATAAAAACACAAACACATAACATTTTAGAATCATTAATGTTCATTAGGTCTTACAATGTGAAAGTATGCTTATGCTGTTTATACTAGCTTGATTTGATTATTGGGTTCATGGGATATGCTAGGCTTAATGATTTACAAAAACATCTGAATGTGATGTATATCTGTAGAATTTAGTCTATTTGTGTTAAACTGCGCAAACCCTGTAGCACAGGGGGTGGGGCATTAAATAGGGAATGATACTGCTTCCATCATAAGTATCACATTCATGCACACAAGTAGGGTCTGTATTCCCTCTGGACACAAACGTGTCTTAAATAAGATTGAAGACTGAAATGAGACTCATTGTAAGAAAGAGTTTGATTGTTTCAACTTCGACTGAATTACATGCCTGCGGCTGAAAATACTGATAATCACCAGCTGTCCACATACTTTACAACCTTGCATGAAGCAACTCGATAAAAATTGTTTTTCATAGAAAAGCACTGACCGTCCAGAACCCATTGCGAGTCAGCACTATTGTTCCTAAATCAGTCTGTGCTGAAATGTTTTATTGTTGCAGTTTAACAAAAATAATATAATGTTCAGTAAGACTTTCTTTAGTTGGCTATATTTATATGATCAAACCAGCTCACTTGAAATAAAGACTGTGCAAACACACTCACAGACTGGACTATAATAATAATAATAATAATAATAATAATAATAATAATAATAATAATAATAATAATAATTTTATAAAGCGCCTAAATGCACGCATCTCAAAGCGCTGTACAAACAAAAACAAAAAAACACAGAGAACCATATATACATACAGCATATTAAGAGTAAACATAACATATAAAGAAATTACACAAATCAAAAGCCAAATCATGATAAAAATGCCTGAACGTAAAAGTGTGTCTTTAACTGTTTTTTTAAAGCATTAACGGTTTTAGCATCCCTGATAGATTGAGGAAGGTCGTTCCAAAGTTTGGGCGCATGGCGGCAAAAAGCCCTATTGCCCATGGAGCGAAGCTTAGTTTTGGATATTGCCAATTATTATTATTATTATTATTAATTTCTTAGCAGACGCCCTTATCCAGGGCGACTTACAATTGTTACAAGATATCACATTATTTTTACATACAATTACAATATTATTTTTTTCACATTATTTTTGACATACAATTACCCATTTATACAGTTGGGTTTTTACTGGAGGTATCTAGGTAAAGTACCTTGCTGAAGGGTACAGCAGCAGTGTCCCCCACCTGGGACTGAACAAGAGGCAGACACTGAGGATGCTTATATGTTCATACATTCAAATGTTACAGTGATATTTCACTCTCAGACATTCTTCCCCAATTAAAAAAACAACATATAAACACCACAGAAAAACAGCCTAAACATCAAAACTCTAGTCAAAACAGATACTTACGAGGCGTCCTTTAACTTTTTTAGGGAGCTCTTCATCTAGTGTATAGACATCCTCCCGCTTAGCTAAGAGCTGAGAGCCATCTTCAAACTCCACCTAAAAAATCAAATACAGGGAAGCAGACATCTTTAAGAGATAAGTAGAAGCTGGGTATTTTCTTGTGTGTCTGACCATATTGCTACAGCCTGAGGTGCAGCCAAGGGAGAAAACCGTTTTTTCGACCATAGCCAAGATAACAGCATACTTGTTTCTTGACATTTTCTCATTCGTAAAACTAATATTATAAGTAAGCAACAGTGAACATTAAGCAGAACCAACAGTAAACATTAAGCATTGATAAGGAGGCATAATATGTTTAATAACAGGTGTACAATTTCCAAAACAACAAATCAACCGTAAAAAAAAAAAAAAAATACCCTTTACCATAACTTAAAAAAAAAAAAAAAATGTTTTAAACCATGCAGGTGTTTTGATTTCAAAACAGATTTGTGGTTTTCTGTGAGAGGTATTGAATACTTTCTAATTGGAACCACAACAAACCTCAGTGAACCATAAAACAATAATAAATGACCAAGACAACCAGCTAAGGACTGAACAGACTGTTTGAATCATAACAAAAGGACACTAGCATGCTACTCCCTGGGACTGAAGGGTTCACAGAGTTATCGGGATTTGTTCTGACTACCCTGGCTAGGTGTGCCCCTAGCTGGGTGGGTGTGGGGGTGGGGGTGGCGATATTAATCTGGGATACATGGATACATTCTATTAATGAAGTGCAAGGTTCGTTTTGTTGTTGGACCTGTTGGGGAAATATTTTATACAAGGCAATAAACTGAATATAGAAATTATTGTTGGAATTCATATTGTGAAGTCAACCCATCTGTTACATATTGGCCATGCCTGAGTATGTTTAAGTGTACACGTATCTGTTACCATACACAGCCCATGTCTTACAATTTTATATGCAACTGCAGTTACAGTTGGTGTTAAATCCTGGATATGACTCAGTAGTCATGACATCTTTTGTTTGGGCATTTTCCCCATTCAGTTGTTCAGCTCTAAGGGCAACGTGGCACAAACAAAAGATTCTGTGTATCATGGATGAAATACCAGCTATGGTGAATTAAAAGTTGATAAGCAAATTCTCTGTAGTCTTGATTTGTTTTAGGGTCATGTTGAGTTTTAAACAATTCAGCACATTCTCTGGCCAATGTAGTAATACTAAAATAATTGTAGTTCTTGTATTACATGTGCGGCACAACATAGTACTATTACTACATATTCCACCCTTCAGTCTTTTATAGCTATTGAGGAACACAAAGGCAATTGTCAACAAATTCAAACAAATGTCCCTAAATCATGTAAAGCAAATTCTAGCACTACACTGTCCTCATGGTCATGTTGACTCTGAGTATTTTAAAAACTTTTACAAAATTAAACACTTTGAAGTTGATCATATTAGGGGCTCCCGAGTAGCGCATCCAGTAAAGGCACTCTGCGTGGGGTGCAGGATGCACCCTATAGCCTGGAGGTTGGCGGTTCGAGTCCAGGTTATTCCTTTGCCGACCGAGGATGGGAGCTCCCAGGGGCCGGCGCACAATTGGCCGAGCACTGCCCAGGGGGAGGGAGGTCTAGGTCGGCCTAGGTGTCCTCGGCTCACCACGCACCAGCGACCCCTGTGGTCTGGTCAGGTGCCTGCGGGTTTGCCTATAAGCTGCCCAGGACTGCATTGTCCTCTGATGCTGTAGATCTGGGTGGCTGCATGGGGAGTCTGTAGTGTGTAAAGAAGCTGTCGGCTGACGGCACACGCTTTGGAGGACAGCATGTGTTCGTCTTCGCCCCTCCCGAGTCAGCTCAGGGGTGGTAGTGGTGAGCTGAGCCTAAAAATAATTGGGCATTACTAAATTGGGGAGAAAACAATATAAATAATTGGCGACTACTAAATTCTAAAAAAAAAAAAAAAAAAAAAAAGTTCAGATACTGCAAGTTAAGGGTTTATTAACCCTTTGCGGTCCATTGTCGGACTGGGTCCGACATTGCAATTATTCCTCACAGGTCCTTTGTCGGACTGGGTCCGACATCATTATAGCAACGCAATAAACGGGTGTTTAGTCGTTTTTTCTCCGGAAAAAGCTGAGAAAACCATTCAATTGCCGAGTGGTAGCGACAGGAGCCGAGACAAGTCGGGGAAAAAAAAAAAAAAAAAAAAAAAGGCGTATTTCATGAATAGTCATACATGGTATCAGATATCAGATAATGGGCGTCCATAGTAAACAAGCTGGCTAAGTGCGTCAGCGCACTGAGACTATCATGGACATTTGCAGAGCTTTTTTCAGATGTTATAGTAATAAAATAATGACTTGGATCGCATTATTGAGGAGTTTGGTGATAAAACGAGTGATCTGGAGATGATCGATCGGTATGTACGACTATTATTATTATTATTATTTGTTTCTTACACAGCTGAACGCTATAGCAAACAAAAGGCTGGGGCGGGGCTGGAGATGCCTAGTGTGTGCTTTGTTGATATGCAGGGCCATTTAAACCCGTTTGACTGTGAAAAAAAATAATTTTAAACAGCGCGTATAAAATTAACTGCGCGTGTGAAAATTAATTAGACCTGGCGTGCCTGACGCGCGATTAATAAATGGACCGCAAAGGGTTAAAGTACAATATATTATTTATAGGCACACCAGGAACTGATGGCCGTCCTGCCAGTATGCATAAAAAAGCAGAAGCTTTAAAAGGAAACTGAAAGGCTGGGGGCATAGACTAAATTATCTAATTAACACAAGCAATTCCACAGACAGATACAATAGCATTTCATTTTTGTTGCAGATCATCTGTTGAAAATAATAATTTACTTATGGTGCAATGATTACAAATAGCATTTTTGAGCCAGGTCTCAGATAATGCTAAAATTGTGAACATGTAAGCTCGAGTAGGACTTTTTGCCTAAATTAACAACACCGTGGGTGGTGGACACAATCCATTAACGACTGATTATTAACCCAACTGATTATCAAACTGGGCTATACAATAACCAACCAACTCACCTTAATATAGCAGTTCCTAATATTATTGCAAACTTGTGTGTTATTCGGGGGGCACGAGCGAGGTCTCCTCCCCCTACTTCCTTCCTACCAATAACATCTGCTAAATCCCCTATTTAAACCTCAAGCCTTGAGTTTGCTCTCTGACTACTCACCAGCAGCATCTGTCTTCCCCATTGGAATAAAAATTTTTGGCTCAATTTTGCCGCTTCCACCCACCATTACTAAAAATCCAACCGACCTACTGCTCCGTCTTTACCCAACAGCGTCGCTGACCCATTCATCTTGTCCCTCCGTTAAACCCGCTGCTTCAACCTCCGCTGATCTCTACTGCTCCAGCTATCCAGCAGACACCCCGTCGCTCTAAACGCCTGCATTCTAAACTTCTCCAGTTCGTCTTTTTCTAAAAGACTGGCCCATCCATAAGCTTTTGAAAACTATTAAAAAAGGAGTTCCAATACCAGCAAAGAGCAACTAAAATTCGCTATTTAATTTATATTGCCAAGCGATGTCAACAGATCCTGCACAACAGACACAAGACCCAGAATCACCAGCCGTCACTCCACCACTGCTGTAATAATTGTAGAGCCAGGTCAAGCTACTCCATTCTCACTGCCTGCCGTTCTTCCAGAAACAGCGGCTCCTCTCGACTCCTTTTTTGACCTGCGTCTACAAATAGCAAAACAACATTTTTTTGTATGTACGACATACGACATACAGCGACATACAGTTTTGTATGTACATATACCTGTTTACACACTCATTTATTTTGACATGTTTTTTTTATTATATTACAGGTACTGTGTTGTATGTGCTCTGTGCGCAATTGCTGGTAGTGTCACGTAAGCTGTTCAGTGTGTTGACTTAATATGTAAATAAATCCTGTTTGCTTCTGGGGTGTATCAACTTCAACCTCAGTCTCGATCTCCTGCCTGTCACTCAGCAGTGAATGCACGCACCCACACGGCAGATGGCTACTCTGTCACCAGCATTAATACCCTATATATTTCTAAACAAGGGATTTAGGAGAGCTCCCTAATAAAAGCTGAATCTCAAAACAATAATTGTGTGAATATAGTAATTGTTACACAGTCACAGACAAAAGTATTTGGGCAGTTTAAAAAAATGAGAAAACCCACAAATAAAGTGTTTTCCATAATTTCTAATTGTTCTATTGAAATATATAAGTTAAAGTAGCAATTCAGCTTTATAATAAAACAACAAATTATTATAAAATGAAAAATAACATGCAAAAACTAATTTCATATTTTGACAAGTATTTGGGCAATCAACATATTTCGTATGAAACCCATTTGTTGTTAATTGTTGACAATTATCGTGACTGAAAACCAACACCTGATGATAATTATAGAATAAATAAATACTGTGCTGAAAAATCATTGGAAATTTGTGATTAAAAAAAAGCAACAAAAATGGTTAAAACTAAAGAGTACAGCAACTTTCTCAAAATGGCAGTGATAAAACCAAACGAAAAAGGAGAAACTACCAGAAAAATAACAGAAAGACTTGGTTTACCGAAAAGTACTCTGTGGGCTATTATTGACAAACACAAGAGAACAGGAACTACTGCAACTAGCTCCAGTTGTGGAAGACTGTGATTAGGCTGGCTGTAGGGGTGACGTCAGGCCAGAAAGAAACACGCACGCTCAGTATGTTTAATGAAACACAGAAAATAAAATGCTGAACAAAAACAGAATACGGCACTTGCTGCCAAAATAAATAGACAAACAAAACGAACAACACTAACAAACAGGGACGAACACTAAACAAACACGTACCATGCTGGTCCTCCAGCACCACGTAGCAATTGCTTATTATTATTATTGATTATTTCTCTCCTCTATCTCTCCCGTTCCTTCGCCCTGAACACACAACCCCGAGTGAGTAAAACGTGCATCTATATATACTGTTGTGCCGGGATTCAATTACTAATTAATTATTCACTTGAATCCCAGCACGTGAACTCATTTGTGCAACCCCGTGCTCACATATTATTAAATACTTTAAATGCACGTGAAGTGAAGTGCAATTCCCGTGCCTAAATACAATTATACATTTTAAATAACTCGTGCTGCACACACCCATTTATATCCCGTGCAGCAATATCTATACACCAACATTAACACACCACACGCAACATATAACACAGAAATGCACACAGGGGCGGGGCACATTGCCACAAAGACCAAGAAAGGTTTCTGCAATATCTGGAAGAAGAATCATTCGAGCAGCCCTGCAAAATCCTTAGATAACTGCAAAAGATTTGACACAAGAATTAAGAACAAAAGAAGAACATAAGAAAGTTTACAAACGAGAGGAGGCCATTCAGCCCATCTTGCTCGTTTGGTTGTTAGTAGCTTATTGATCTCAGAATCTCATGAAGCAGCTTCTTAAAGGATCCCAGGGTGTCATCTTCAACAACAGCTTGGTTCCAGACTGAAAATACTGAATATGAAAGATGTCAGTGATATTGCGCTCAAGATGGTGTGTTCTATTCAGGCCAGAAGTCTGCAGAGGCACCTTTTCAGGTCTCAACTGGAAGAAAGTGAAGCTGAACACACAGACCTCACAGACTAATAGCACCCTGGCCTGGTCCTGCCTGATTTTCTCTTGACACAGCAGGAGCATGACAAGTGGTGGGAAGGCATACAACAGTGAGAGGTGTTTGTATGCCCAGAGCAACAACTTTTGGGCCACATGATGGAGACTGGGGGACCTGAGGCTGCCCTGGTGGTTTATATATGCCACCACGGTAGTGTTGTCCATCTGCAGGGCCAGATAAACTGCCTGCAGCTCCAAAAGAGTTATGTGGCGACCCTGACATGGGAGGTTTTACGTGGTGCCCCGTGCCCCGTGCCCCACTGCCGTTCCACAACCAAGGCCAAGGCTGGAGGCGTTCGTGGTGATGACCTCTCTTCTGGTGACTCTGCCCAGTGTTACGCCTAGACGTAAATGAGAAGGCTGTGTCCACCAAGAGAGCGCCTTTAGACAGTGGCGAGACACTGTCACAAGGCGGCCCGGGTTCAACACAGGCCGAAAAACCCTGTTGTTGAACTAGGCTTGGAGAGGGTGCATGTACAGGAGGTGCTCATGCAGCAGCTCAGCAGTTTCTCCATTTGCTTGGAGTCAGCCGATCTCTTAGACCGGTGACTCTTCCTCTTCTTAGGAAGGAGGCAGAAAAGGGGAGTCACATCTTTAACCACATATTTAGCAGGCGATTGGGGAGAATTCTGCCCAAATGGAATGGACATGGAGCGCTCTGCAGAGCTAAGAGACACACGCTTTTCTAGCGTGCACTTAGAAAAACTCTGACAAAACTTGCAGAAGCTGGGGTCAGTGAGTGCCTGTCTTGCCTGCTCTGGCCCCAGGCAAGAGCACCTGCTGTGCTTATCCTCCACTGGCAGACTGGCCTTGCGTATGTCACAGGAAACCAACATGATGCAAACAGCAATGTAGTGAAAGTCTGTTGCCTCAGTCTACCAAGCACTGCTGCACAGTAATGTACCAGTACAGTACTGCCTCAGACTGTTCATTAGCAACACCGCTGTACAGAATGTAACAGGGTAATAGTGCACAATTCTGTGAAAAAAACTGCTACCTCAGTCTGCTCAGCAGAAGTACCGCTGTACAGAATGTAACAGGACGGATGCAGTGTAGAGTACTGTAAAACTGCACAGTAAATTGAAACAGTAAAAACTGAACAGCCTCGGTGCTATGGTACCCTGAGTACGGTTCACGTGTGGTGACTTGCACTGGGTCGGTACAGTACTTGTGTGGTAACCTCATTCCCTGTTCGACGTGTACTGGGTTGGGAACGGAGCGGGTCAGTGACCTACAGGTCTACTTGGTTCGCGTTACCGCAAGAAGCAGTATACAGGGATACCCATCTGTATGGCTTCTGACAAACCCAAACAGTTGGAACGCATACAAAACTGAGGGAAGCCTGCTGTTCGAGCCTTTGTAATGGTGCTGCAAGCAGACATCAAGACAGCAGTGATATACTGTGGCAGACTGCAAGTAATCTAAGCCAAAGCGCGTATCAATTCACAGCTACTGAGTCCAGCAGGAGTAACAGTGTTTAAAAAAAAAAGAAAATACCACAAGAGAAAACTCTCACAGTAAAACAGTAATCACAACATTACAGTTCAAATACTAATAAACACAAAAACAGTTTTATTTTTTAACTCCAACTGGAGTTAAGCAGCCTGTAGGACAGCACAAGTCAGCCGACTTAAGCTGCTTGATCCCTGGGAAGGGACGGCAGAAGCAGTCGGCTTCACGAGCGGGACATGCTCGCTGCGGGAAGTAACAAGCAAAAGGCTGTGTGTAAAATTACGTGTAATTAGTAAAACTAAAAATGCAACACTAAAAAATGTTTTTTTTTTATCGCATTAGTAGTTAATACACAATAGCAAAACTATATGCAGATAGAAGTAACCAGTACTTATCTGTCTCTACTCCCCCGTCAGGTTCAGTTCTGGAATGAAAAATGATGCTGGTAGCTGTGTCTGCAGTCCTCTTATGCCTTCAGGGGTGGGCATGACTGTGTCACAGGCACTAGCGCGCAGCTTTACAGGTAAATACCCATTCGGTAATGGTTACATTTCATACTTGATAGGGAACTGTGTACATGGATAGTCCACAAACAGGGCATCGAATTCACTTATTCTCCTTGCCGGAACTATGTCCACTATAAATGCTGTTTTAAGGGTCAGATGTTTTAGGGAGCAAGAGGTTAGTTCGACAGGTGCCTTTGTTAGCCTTCTTAAAACTACGGAAAGGCTCCACTGAGGGACCACTGGCCTACAGAAGCCCAAACCTCTGAGTTTATTTTTTAGCTTTTAACCCTGTTACAAATATTTTTTAACTGTATTGAGATCTCTTTTAATATATATATATATATTTAGTGTCTATATTGGTATTCTTTGTTTGAATCTATCCAGTATGTTTGTAATGTCAATACATATACTATATAAATATGTAAAAGAATTATTAATATAATCATTAAATAAGAATGCACTAAGAAAGATATTATAAAATGCAGTTATTTTATGAATCTGTTTTTATAATAAATTATTTTTCAAAAGTAATCACATTCCTTTCAACACAGAAGTTAACCACCCACGGAATTCCACTAGGTAATATAAAGATCCTTTAAACTCTTTGAGGCGGGCGAGTGAATCTATGTAGAATGTTCCTCACTCCCACTTCCATAGATACATAAATAATTAAACAGACACTTTAATATTTTAATACAGTGAAGTAACTGCTGTGTCTGCACTCTTTGTACTCCCTAGCTATTGCCCAGTTTCCCTCCACCTTGTACAGGGTAGTGCTGTTTAATAAAATATTATTGCAATTGTTCACAATCTCTGACAGATTACATTGTAACAAATACCCATAGGCAAGACCCCTCTGCTAAGTCTCAAAGCCTTGGGAACCGCCCACATTCTCTTTAGTTTTAGCTCTTTATGTGCTCCAATAAGTGGCATATGAGTTTCGATTTCTAGTACTCATTTTATGTGGCAGCCACTTTTCACTTAAGGTCTGTGTGTTTTTCCACCCCCAGTTGGCCTTGATGCAATGCTAGTGATAAAAGTGCAATGCTCACCTGATACATGTGGGAAGTGTTGGATCCCAGATACTTGGCTCCATAGAACAGTCCATCAGGCCACTTGACCTGAACAGCTTCTCCCACTGCTGGAGGACCTAGCTGGAGGCAGTCCCTGGTCTGGGGGAGCAGAAAGAGAAAACATGTTACATAATTTACTGTGGCAGAGCAAGTCTTAAGCGTAAGGAACTCAAAACCTACGTCTGCTCTGCATGAGCTTTGAGACTGTGGCAATTCTAAAATGATGCTTTGAATTGTGAGATGTAAAATTATATTGCATAGTGTGAGTCCAAAAACATCCACACGTATACGGTAATTCATAATTTTTTCTTAACCCTTTTCCAGTAGGTTGAAAAGTTATGTGTCCCTGAGGCACATATTTGACAATGTTCCATGTGGCAATACAATAGTTTAGAGTAAAAAATAAATTAGGTTGAGGAGGAGGAGGATGTTTCAGCAGAATTTTACAAGTAAAACTTGGATTTTGTCTATTTTTAATTCCCATGCATGCAGCTATGCATTTTCTATGGCTTTACAAGCATTTCCAAACACCATACCACACTTTGTTCCACAAATACATTTTAAAAGGTAAAGACTAACAGTTTTTTTTCCTACTGACAGGAGTGCATCAGGTATAAATTCCCACTGTCCCATCTTTAACAAGAGGGGAACAATGCAAACCCATAATGCAATGCATGTGAAAAGGAAATGTTAGCACAGAGATATGAGAGAGTTGACACAAAGACTCAACTCTCCTGTCAAAGGATACAGGAGAACAGGTTACATATCAAGCAACCCTCACAAATTCTTCAAATAATGAACTGCTTTCAGAAACACCATAAGCACAAAAATATGAACCAAATTCGGCACAGTGACGTCTGGAACCATAGCTAAACTAAGCTCTGGGCGGTTGCCTGTAGAGTTTAATGGGGAAACAGACTAATATATGTTTAGCCAAAACATGTGCCTATAGTACCCCTACTCCCATTATAGAGGCACCGATATTACATCCCTTTTTTGTTGCTGCTTGGTTTAATCTTGAATAGAAAATGTATTGTTGTGGATAAACTGCAACAGAAATCCACAGAAATACCGTCGGAAAATGGTTGTTATTTCCTGTAGCTCCTCAAGACACACACAGATGCAATACTCCTCTCTAGATTACGGCAGGAGGAAACGTATGTGAAACCCACTTCAGGCTCACTGAGTAACAGTTTTGAAAAACACTTTGCACATAATTGTTAACACTACAGTACTTGTGATAATTATACTCCGGTTCCGAGTGTTTGCAATTAGGCTGATTGAATAGCAGAATTTCATAACACTGAAACCCCAAGAAGAGATGTTGCCAAGAAATACAATAAAGGTAATAAATTATAAGTGAAGGTTAGCATAGATGTAAAGGGTAGTGAAGGGTGGCCCATTTCTCCAGGAGTACAACCCACAAATGGGGCAACAATGTTGACAGAGGACCATGATGGTGGCTTTATCATCATTATCATTGTACCCAAGTTTCCCAACTGATTCCCCAAATGTCTACATTATAGTTCTGTATAAACTGTTAATTATCTTGTGGCAATAGGGGACACATTGCCTAAATGTACACCATTAGTCATGCTTTTGGAAATTATATTAACTTTTGCATAAAGAGAACAGCTTAACGAAATGCACCTCACGTTTTTATAAGGCATGCTATAAATCAACCTGCAATCATCATTTTAGATATTCACTGCATCTGGAATTTCTGAGACTTAAAGAAGATATTCAAAGAAATTGCTGGTGTTTTTTGGGAGCAAACTAGATTAAACTAACCACCTTCAGTGGTACTTTGATTAAGATAGCTGCCTATATTTATGATTAAAAATCAACTGCCTCTCATAAACCATTATCTTCCCTAGCACATAAGCCTGATAGAGCTGCACGCCATGTTGAGAGATAACAAAAAGTAATTAGTTAACATTCAGCTCTGAGAGGAATGACATTTTATTTTAAACCCAAGCTTCGATTCCCTACTCGCTTTAAGAGCAGTTTTATTTTGACATAATGTGAATAAAATTAAATATGTATACATTTGGGTGTGGTTGTTATGACCATTTCACACCAAACTCCAAATGTGGGTATGTGAGCAAAACAAATAAAGCAAACATCTCAAATTCTTAAAATAAGAGCCTTTTCTTCATAGACAATGACAATTAGAAATCAAAAGTCATCTTTGCGTCTTAGATGCTATAAGTGCCACAATTAGTTTTTTTCCTAATTGTTGCCATTCAGAGACTTGGACACGCATTCACCAGAGCTGTGTTCAGTCTTTAATAAAGTGCAGGGAACATGTCTGTAATTCATGCTCAGTACTTCAGAGAATGGCTTGTCATTTTCAGTTCTAGTGTAAGCGGTTGGGAAAGTAAGCTCACTCTGAAGGAAACAACATTTTTGAAAAAAAAAAGATGGGTTAAGATTTTGTGTCAATCTGACATGGGCTTGAATGGAACAAGGTCCCCCTGGCTGACCATGTTAGACAAAAGGACAACAGTTACCTTGAGTCACCTTTTTAATTCTGGTTTATCCATCTTAATTAAAAGTGTAGTGTACAGATGTGTCTGTGGCTAAATGCACTTAAGATCATTCCTTGTCAGTTCTCTCCACACCTTCATGTATTTTGAAAAATGTGGCATGCAAGCAGATGTCAATAAATTAGAAAATGCCAGTAATCTTTGTAAAGAGTTTCCCTTTGAGAATAATGTGAGATAATAATTATTAATATTATTATTTTTTTAATTTCATAGATTTAGCACTTAAATGACCCATATATTTTTAGTTTACAGTACATCAGATATCTGCTTATGTTTAAAACCCAGCACAAAATACAGAGTTGAGATACTTACAGTTATTATGTGGGGTGTTAGTGGCGCTGTTGTCAATTACCTCACTGATGAGGTTATTAATCAAGAGAGAAGTCCCCATCCTAAGTGATGGAGTTATCGGCTGACAGGAGGTGGAGGGCAATAAGGGAAAAATGGTAAATGAATGCATATTCATTGCACCCATCAGACCCTGTATCTCAAGAAGCGATTACTGCAGAATGAAGCAAGGGTTGCCTGAAGAAATGAAAATTACCAACAAAAATAAAAATATATAAATCTGACCTTACAGACATACGACTTTTCTCATCTTTACAGCTGCTTTACTTTATACAATCACATGGAGTATTAACCACATTTTTTCCATGAATTCAGATAAGATTTTTCTGGTATGCTAGAATTTAGGAAAGCTTAGGACATGTCATATATATATGGATCTTTCTCAGAGAATCATACATATATATATATATATATATATATATATATATATATATATATATATATTACAGTGACACAGTAGTTTGTGTTGAGTTGGGTGCTCATGTTAAACCTCTAACTTTGCACTTTAATAACTTTAATGGGGTTTGTCGGAATTGCCCACACATTTGCATGTTCTTTTTTTCCCTATACTTTACATAGTTGCTTTTTTCCCATCGTTTTTTGCTCTCATGCATAGGCGGAATTTACACGGGGGACATGTACCCCTCACTTACTCAATGATGGGGAAATGTCCCCCTCACATTGCCGTATTTATTAATGAGTGCATGGGAAATGGCTAAATGGCTAATTTCTTACAGTTTATAATATTACAATTGGTATATTCCTTTCATAATTATTGCTATATATGACTAATGGGATTCCAATCATCACAGCTATATTAAATTTAGTTATGTGGCTTGGCCAAGTGCAAAGTTCTGTCCTCCTATTTATAAACATGGAGGCACTGCAAATGCTTCACACTAATGAGGGGCACCCAGTGATGAAGAAACAAAGTGGACCCGATGTTAAAACATAAAATTTGATTTTTTTTATTTTATTTAACTTTTGGTATTGATTTTTAGTTTGATGATGTCACCAGAATGCTGCCATTTCACAATTTTGGATGATTTTCATTTCCTTAAGTGTGTTATTTCTGAATGCATACTACTACAATAGCATCAATTTAGTGTTTAAAAAAGTAATTTAAGCACTCAAATTTAGAATTTCAGAAAAAAATATGAAAACAGGAAAATGTCAAAAACTGTTTAATTTACCACAGTAGTCTAGGTAGTTTTAAGTTTCTGCTGACAAATATCTTCAAAACCAAGTGTACCTGTTAGTTAAAATAAAGCTGAAACAAAAGTAATTAGCTACAAAATAAGGCTTCATATTATTTTTAGTATTTTCTCTTTTTTTTCTTCTTAAACTTTATGATGTTATCAAAATGACCTAATTTCTCATAGTGGCCAAGAGTTTAAACTTTAATAAAACACTGGCCTACAAATTGTAGCAAAGAGTGTCAACTCATTCACTACTTAGGCTGTCTGGATCCCTGACTACTATGCATTAATCAACAGTGTGATTGAATAGAATTCAAGGAGAATCAGAATGTATTACAATAATATTATAACACAATAGAATACAAAAAATATAGTACTTTCCTTGAATCCATCTCAAAGCGCTTTACATAATAATCTGCTTTCTGTAAGTACTTTTTGTTGTTGAAAAAAAAAAAAAGCCTAAGACAAGTAATCAAAATAAGATCAACTGAAAATGACATTTTGTGTTTCACATTCCAAAGTATGTCTGACAAGATTGCGATCAAGAGCATTATTATTTAGACCATTATTTGGAAGGTTACTGATTTGTGCAAGCAGCATATACATATTTACAGGGTCCCTTAATATTTCTGTTTCAGACCCACTGAAAAAGGAGAGGCGGTGATTATGTAGCTAAAGGTCAATCTTTTGATTCCTTAGCAGGAACTAGACGCATTAATATATTTTAGGCAAAATGAAAGATTAATAAGACTTAGCACTAGATAAACTGCTAGGCAAATTATGCAATGTGCTTATATGTCATGTTCAATGTTTTTCACCCTTCTTGACCCCCTCCTACTCCCCACAAAAAAGAAAATAAATTAACAAACAAAAATAAAACACTGTCTTAAATCAAAGCCAAACAAAGCCAGATTATATGTCAGTGCACAGGAGAAAAACTGAAGTACTTTGTGCCAAGAAGTCCCAATCAGGATCGGTCTCACAGGAACCAATGATCTACACAACAGCCCACATTTGTATGTTTTTGTTATCTTGGGAAGGACGATTTAGTATTGAAACATAACTTTTTTTTTTTTTTTAAACCGGATATCGGTTTATCCAGGGACACATCCAAAGAATAGAAAGGAGCCGAGAGAAGCCGAAAAAAAAGGGGCGGATCTGAGCAATACACAAGCCCCGGCACCTCAGAGATAACACGGACATAAACAAACAAGATAGCTGCTTCTGCATCCAGCGCTCAAAGAATATCACGGACATTTGCAGAGCTTTTTGAGATGTTATAGTAATAAAATAATGACTTGGATCGCATTATTGAGGAGTTTGGTGATAAAACTAGATGATTTATCAGTATGCACGACTATGAAGAGGTATGTGAAAAATACAGCGAACAAGGGGTAGGGCGGTGCTGGAGATGCAGTACTGAGTGACCTGTTGATATGCAGTGCCTTTTAAACCTGTTTTACTGTGAAAAAAAAAAACTTTTAAAACAGCGCGTCTAAAATAAACTGCGTGTGTGAAAATAAATTGGACCTGACGCACCTGAGACGCACTGAAAAGGGTTAATGTTTTTAAAGGCTTTCCAGCAACTACATAATTTGGAAGAGCAAACAGTATTTACAATACAATATTAAAACTGCAAACAAAGAGTAAAAAGATTATGTACTGTACGTGAGGATCTTGTGATAGGTGTCTCACTGGACCTGTCCTAGATAACCATAAACAAACTCATAATAAAAAAACTGCATACAAAGTGAGTTACACTGTACCTCGCCTATTGATTTAATTTTTAATTTAAAAGTTGTGTTTCCCTGGTTTACATGTTCAAAGAGTTCCACATATTTTTGATCGGCCCCAGCTATGGAATTGAAAAGAACAAAGCATATTTGGAATCCTTTCTGAGGCTGCTAATGTGCTTTACCATAGCCAGGTGCTACACACCAATATGGCATTTTGATTGCCTTTGTCAGAGTTTATGAGAGACTTTGCTCATGAAATCTTAAGCTTTTGTTCCATGAGGAAGTCATCCAGGGTGAACCAGACTGCATTCTGTCACTGCTTATTCTCAGTTGAAACAGGCTGAAGTGGCAGACATAATAACAATGAAGAAAACAGCAAAATAAACAAACAATATAAACTACACACAAATCAAGCATACTGGGATTCATAGTAACACAGTAACTTAATTAAGCTCCCCTGCCATGCACTGTATGTACAGTGCAATAGTATCAGACTAATTATTAATGTTTACATTCAGAAAGCTCTTTATAAGACTCTTGCTAATCCATCACTTGCATTTTACTGGTGGCCAGTGCTGCAACAGTTTGATCACATTCTAAAATACTGCAGGAATTCAACTCACTGCCACTACATTGTATGTTATTCAGCCTTGTTCACCCCACAACACATAATGGGCTGTGCACAGAAATCTGGAGTTTCACTGCTGCTTGTTTGTTTGAAAGATATGCTGAAACTATACACTTACTACAAGAGAATGTCAACTGCCAGCCAAGAATCTATGAAAAAATCAATTGTGACACAAGCATCTCGGCACTTCATTTCAAAGATGACGCGTTGTTTTAAAAGACTAAGACAATTTTTGGCTTACTGAATCAAGCATATATTGGACTCAATATTCAGATTCAAGGGCTTAAATCATCATCTGTTTAGAAAGTAACAAAAAACAGAAGCTGTACAATTACTGCCCCAACATCTGTATTTGGCAGTACCTCTTATCAAACCTACAGAATCATAGAATATAGGTGGACACGGTTTATCCATAGTGTTCTCCACTAGTACTGCATATGAAGGCAATATCTCAAAGGGCATATTATGTCTCATTTAGAAACCTAAAAGTTTGCTGTGCCAGACCTGTCAAGAGGACATGTTGCTCTTGAGGAAGATTCTGCAATGACTGCTGTCCCTAGTAAATTCAAACACATTGCGTCCATGGTCATAAAGCATTCACGAGCATAGTCAAGTAGAGAGCACCACAGAAAACCTGCTTCCACCTGTAATATGAAGACACATGGCAATACCAATGGAAAATATTTTACATATCATTTTGGTATAATGGAACCTATTCACAGCTCTTTAACTCATTAGTTATAATTTAAACAATGTTTGATGTTCATGAAATTAATGTTGACTGTTGTTGGTTTTATTAACAGCATCCTAGATCAGTTTCATTTGTACAAAACAATGTATCTCATAGCAATTTAATAATGAGATTTTAAACATAAAGGATAGCCCATGCTGATTGATTTTGGTCTGCTCATCATATGTGATAATTTACCAGTCTCACTGTCCATTCCTGAACATGAAAAATAGATTATCCCAAAAAACAGAAATATCGAACCGGATTAGGGCTCATAAGAAGTACTTACGACAATGTCTTCTGGATACGTGTCATTGCTGAAAGAGCCGTCGTCAAATGTGAGCTCATAAAAGGTCTGGGATGTGATCTCAGTGACTCTGCAGCTGTAATACCTCAAATTCTTGTGCTTTGTGATGACTGTCTGCCCAACTGCTATGTCCTTTGGGCATAACTTGCTTTTCTGTAAAAAGGGCACAAATATATGATGTTTTTTTTCTTTCTAATCAAAATGATATATATATATATATATATATATATATATATATATATATATATATATATATTTTTTTTTTTTTTTTTTTTTTAAAAAAGGTCTGTTTAACCAGTTCACCCACAACCAGGAAATACTTTATTTCCAACATGTTGCTGTTGTGTACAGGGTAGCTTTATAAACACTATACTTTCAAAACACAATTCAACAAGAGAGCATTGTTTTGTTACATTTTTTTTTCAATAGAGTAATATTATATTTTATTTTACATCAGCACTGTTTACTTAAACAATCCATTATGTAGCCAGTGGTTATTCTTGGGTTTTAGTTTTAAGAAGACAGGTCCTGAATAAGTTGAAAGGAAGAATTCCACAGTTGGAATGACAGTAAGATAGGGGTGTAAATTTGATGTTAACACTTTTTTCTTTTTTATTTTCAAGTGGGGTAGTAGGGTCTGACAAACAGCTGGATCACAGCACTATGGGGGACATGTATCAAGATCGACCGACGCAGCGCTAAATTGTAAAGTAGCGCTCTGCCGCGGCACACATTTTACCCCATCCTGAATGCATTAACTGGTCCAAAATTAATGAGGCACGGCGTAAGCTGGCACATTTAAATGCAAACATTCCGCTGTACCGATGTTCTGAAACGCTCAAAATGGGCTCCCAGTAGCACAGACTAACAGACTAATCTGAGAAATAGAGCCTCCCCTCCAAATGGCCTTCGTCAATTGAATAATAGGTAGGTCATTTGGAGAGGCAATGACCCATGTTGACTAAGTGTCTTGACTTTATATTATTATTATAGAACAGATAAAACCAAAATATACATAATGAAAAGGGTATAATGAACCAAGTTTATTATACGACCAATACAAACAATTGTACATAATGAAATAGCCGGTATCGAGCTATAATTTCATCCTTAGGGAAATCAAAAAGGGTAATGCGGACCCTAAATACTCTCCCTTCTTCTCAGTACTCTCCATCTGTTCATGGGTTGTTCCTGGGTTGTTCAGGAAGGTTAGGACTGTGCCTGCACTCTGTCGTAAGAAATGCCCTGAAAATTCACGATATCACAAATTTCACGGAAATCATGAATTTGACTGCCTACCGTGAAAAAACATGCATTTTATTTTCCTTACAGTATTTTACATGACTTTATAAAATGGATTGTTAGAATGCTGATTGGTCCATCAGTGTTCTAAGCCATTACAATATCCAGCACAATGTCACGATTCTGAATTTTTTTTTTTTTTGGCTTGAATGCTTTGCTTGAAAGTTTTTTTCTGTTTTTATTTAAGTAAAATAAAACTAATTGTAAATAGACAGAAGTTGAAATGTGATTATTGTTACAGTTTTTTTTTATTATATTATTTTGAACAGAATTCCTAATTATGCCAGGCGATGATTGTTTTTTCTTCTACAAATCAGATATTGGTAACTGTGTGTAACAATATTTGCAAGTTGTGTCTGCTGAACTGCAATGTACAAACAGCTTTAAACAAAAAGTAGGACTCTCTTTATCCATTAATATTAAGTTGTATCAAATGAAAGCCTTTATTTGAGACAAAATGACCACTGAAAACACAACTTGGGAACTTAAACTTGGGCTTTTTTTGTACTTTCTATTATTAGACATACTATAATGCAAACAAAATATTATCTTTAAAACGGTTCATAACAGTAAATTGTATTTTTCAAGGAATATAGTATTAATAATTTTGTCGACTTGATGCCACTCCACTATATCTCATGGCATTACTGACACATTGGTCATAAACTACCTAGAATGGACCAATTAACACTTATTTACTTGCCTATACCACCTAAAAAATCACCCTGATTTTTTCCGCCAGCAAAGAAGCTAGTCACATGACTTTTTACATCACTTTCATTGACTGATTTATTCTATGATGTAATGTTGCTTCTACAAAATCAGTAGTCCTTTGATACAGTTGCTTGCAACAACGTTGCCTCAAACTTGTAGCTTATATGTCACTTTCTACAAAAAAAGTATCCCTTTCTACATTTTTCTAAAGTTATAAAGGTTTACAAAACTCGAAAATGTTGCTGAATTTGTCATTCAAGGTTGTTTTTAAAATATATATATTTTGTCTGCTTGCTACTTTTTTTTTGCAGCCAACACAGATCATTTTAAACGCCTTGTTTCCAGCAGAAGTTTATTACATTTTAAAGATTGTTTCAATAGCGAATCGAGTTACAATATACATTTTTCAAGAACTGACTCAGTAGCTAGGCTAAATGTTAAAAAGTTTGAACCTTGGTTTTGGGGTGATGTTCTTGATGAACTATCAATGATAACACATTTTAGGCAACTTACATCATTAGAATATAATGTAAATAGAATTATTTATTTATTTTTTTTGAATAAAATGTCAGTTTCGTGACACTCTGTGAAATTCGTTGTTTTTTTACTGTCATTCGTGAATTTCTTTAAAAAATAAAGTGAATTTTCCGGGCCCCTATACGACTACTGCCACAATCCTCTTTCTTATCAGCTACTTTCTGACTTTTTCTTTGCACCCAAATAAGACCAATTTGAAATCGGTCTTATTTGTGGACACTTTTAGGGCCGGCGCCGCTGTTCTGCCGCTTCATAAATCTCATTTTAATATCACAGACATTTACAAATGAGCCCCACCTACAATTTGCACATGCATATAATTTAGGCTTCACACGCCTTGAAATGCATGGCTAATGAGCGGCAGAGCGCATTTTGGAATTGCTAACACAACCTTAACTCGCCAGAAGTGTCATGATACATACGGGCCAATTTTAAGGCTGGTGTAAACTCAGTACTATGGCCTTAATGCCGTCGAAAAATGCTTGATACATTGTCCCCCAATATGTTGTACTTCTAGTTTATTATGTGTTTGATGAAAATGGATTGCTCCAGGAATATTTAAGTGCCAATGACATTAGAGAACATACAGTGGGTGGTAATCAAATATATAAACATGTTCAATACACAATTAACATTTCTGTTGATATCTAATATACTGTAAAAGTAATTTAAATGTCAGATTTATTTTTGATATTCTGTTATTCCGTGGTTGCTGACAAGGGGTAAATCCAGTTTTATCCCCGCATTCCAATCTGTAAAAAAATTGCAGAAATCATAATACAATACAAATACAAAATAACGTTAGGTTATTATCATAACCCTGATTCCCTGAAATAGAAATGTAACCAATACCTCATGGGTATTAATCCTTTGACACCATCTAACCTATATAGATATTCAATAGTTGCACGTAGTGCCAGTGACGCAGGCGCGCCCCACCCCTAAAGGCACAAAGGAGACTGCTGACACTCAAAACGTCATAATTTTCCCCTCAAGACTGCTGCAATAAGACGCAGCGACCTTGAAGGTTAATGGTTACATTTCTATTTCAGGGTTATGATAATAACCTAACGTTCCCTTTCAAGTATGAAATGTAACCATTACCTCATGGGTTGACATACCAAAGATGTTGCAAGGAAAACTGCAGACCAGGTGAAAAGCTACAAGGCTCAGCCAAGGCCACCTTGTTGCATTACCATGAGGAACCCAGTACAAGTAACAGGGCTTAAAAATTGAGGGGAAACGCACCTCCAATTTTATGCTGTAAGGGTCGAGCTCGAGGCCGCCCTTAACACTCTTGTTCCAAACCTAGGGTTTTGTGGATCCACGACATTCAGCCGATAGAACCGTGTAAACCGCGTATTTCAGGTCTGCTGATTGGAAGGTCTCAAAGGGAGACTTCATAAGCGCTTCCAGCACCAAATTAAGCCTCCCACGAGGGACAATGTCCTTCATAGGTGGCCGAAGCCACCGAGCACCCTTTAAAAATTGCCCCGCCAGGAAACGAGCTCCTGGGGAGAATGAATCAATTTTAAAGAGACAAGCTGAAATGGCTGCCAAACAGACCTTTAATGCAGAGGGGGATTGCAGTATAACTGCTATGGGACAGGTTGTAGGGTCTAACCCCTTAGGCAGACACCACATTTGAAAAACGTCCCACTTGTACCCCTACTGGGTATGCTTGGATTGCGCTCTGTGACTCTATTAGAAAGCACCAGACGGCTCAAATGGTGCCGTTCAGGGGCCAGGCTCAGAGCTGCAGGCTTGATGGGTCGGGATGCCACAACGTCCCCCGCGTCTGACTGAGCAGGCTGCGGCGTTTCGGTAGGCTCTGCGGCTGGCCTTTCAGGAGCTGTATCAGGGCTGAAAACCACAGTCTCCTGGGCCAATAAGGAGCCACTAATACTCCCTGGTCTAGTCCTGCCTAACCTTTTCTAAGCACAGAGGGAGCATGGCAAGTGGAGGAAAGGCATACAGAAGCTGCCAAGGCATCTATTGCCAGTGGGTCCCCGTCCACCTGTGCTCTCCCGAACTGTTGCCAAATGAGGCTCACCATTTCTAGGTGAAGCCTCCATTCTGAGGCACTGGGGACTGTCATTGAAAGGAGGTCCGCTGCCTAATTCTTTACCCGGGGAAGATGTACTGACCGCAGTGAAAAGAGGTGACAGTGCGCCCAAAGCAACAGCTTGCGGGCAACTCGGTGGAGACTGGGGGACCTGAGGCCACCCTGGTGGTTTATGTCTGCCACCACAGTAGTGTTGTCCGTCCGGACAAGTACAGGTCTGCCCTGAACCTACTGCAAAAAAAATAAATAAAAAATTCAAGGCTAGAAACACTGCCTGCAGTTCCAGAATATTTATATGGAGACCCTGCCACAGGGGTCTGCAGGCTGAAAAACCCTGCTGCTGAACCAGCCTTGGAGAGGGCGCATGTGCAGAAAACCCAAAGGGAGGGTCTGGGAAGCTGCTGCCATCAAGCCCAGGAGCCGCTGAAACATCACTACTGTAAACCTTATGTTGTCTGAAGCTTTTTCAGCCCAAGCGGCTATTCTCTGCACTCTGTCCTCCAACAGAGTGGCCAATATGGTCTTGGAATCCAGACGCACTCCTAAATAGAAGGCTGTCTGCGAAGGTGTGAGCTGGCTCTTTGCATAGTTCACTGACAGACCTAAATGAAGCCTCAATGAGGCCAGAATAGCTTTCATGCACTTTGAAAAAGCACAAGGCCGAATGGTAAAACCAGAAACTCGTATGCTGTCACTTGGAAAACGAACTTCAGATACTTCCTGTGCCCTGATTTTATCGGGATGTGAAAGTAAGCGTCTTTTAAGTCCACCATAGTGAACCAGTCACCTGGTCTTATTGATTGCAACTGCTGCATATTAACATTTTGAATCTCTGTCGACTCTGTCTGAGATCGAGACCACCATCCCGTTTGGGCACCAGGAAGTACCTGGAGTAAAACCTTCTACCAAGTGAAGAGGGTGAGCTGTGCAAATAGCCCGCTTCTGCAGCAGGGCTGTCACCTCCTGAAACAACACTAATGCATCTCGGGGATCCGTGACTAACATTGTAGTCACGTCCCGAAATGGAGGAGGACCGTGTTTGAATTGCAGAGAATAGCCGGTCTGTACAATATTCAGCAACCAGGTGTCTGAGGTGCATTGACACCAGTTATCCAGGCGACTCCCTGAAAAGGGGCCCTGGGCCTGTGACAGCAAATTGCTAGGGCTGCTGCTTTGTCGGAGGCTTAGCGTGAGGCTTTTGCCTTTGTGCTTGACGGCAGAACTTATTGAAGTTTCCCCTGTGCGCAGCCGTGGTTCGGTTGTGAAACCCCCCTCTGGCTTTAGCAGGAGCCGGCTGAGCTGGACTCTGAGGCTGCTGGAACCTTGGTCTCCAGTTTGGTGCCGGTTTGTGTACTGGAGGTGCACCAGTGCACCAGTTCCTTCGCCCGATGAGAGCGCTGCACCATGTCAAAAGTGTGTCCTCGGGTAATGGGAGCATCCAGTAACGGTGCCTTGTCACCATCCGCTATGCGCACCTGAGACAGCCAGAGCTGATGTCTTGCAGCACCTAATGCAGCCAGGTTCCTACCCACTGCCTGCCCGTTGAATTTTGATATCCGGAGCAGGTTCTTATTCACCAGTCACAGTTCCTCGACCTGCTGTGGTGTGGGTCTGTGACTCTGTGAAAGCAACTTCAACAAACAGCTCTGGTAAGCCACCAAGATGCTGTTATAATTACCTAGTTGTGCAGCAAAAGCACCAGCTGAATAAGCCTTTTTAAGTATAATCTCAGAAACCCTGCACTGTTTATTCGGGCAGGTAGTGTCTTTGTTTAAAAGCGCTAGCTTTGGGGCTTGCCCCAATAATGCAATAGCGGCATCTACTGGTAGAAAATCAGCCAAGTTTTACTGCCTCATGCAGGCTGTACAGCATTCCCAAAGAACGTGAAGCAGCAGCTGCTGTAGCTGGGTGACCAAAGGAAGAATGCACCTCAAAAAGGAAATCCGGGTGTACCAGAGGAGACACCTGAGTGGGAGCCGGCCTCTTACTTGATGTTGTCCTACTTTTCCGAGGCACAGAGCTCTCATGAGAGGATACAGCTCTCTCTTTCTGGGCTGAAGGAGGGGAGCCTTGTCCAGGTGGAACAGACAGAAAGCGCTCTACAGAGCTGCATGACACTCGTTTCTCTAATGTACGCTTAGAGAAGGACGCACAAAACTCACAGTAATTGCGGTCGGCGAGTGCCTCTTCAGCATGCTCTGGACCCAGACAGGCAGCGCATCTGCCATGCCTGTCTTCCGTGGGGAGACCCGTCTTGCATGTCGCAAGAATGAAATCCAGGCATAATGTAACTACAGTAGTGTGCAATGCAAACAACCTTTAACTGTAATTGCTATAACACAGGGGTGGGCAAACTACGGCCTGCGAGAGCTTTTCATCCGGCCCGCGAGCTTCCTTGTGTTTTAACAATAAAGGTACTAGATTACTATAAATAGTACAAATATAAAAATCCATTAAATCGATCCATGTTATTGATTGATTTGGGTTAGAAATAACTAATTTACTAATTTACTAGGCTAATTCACGACCGACACAGAGAGATTGCATTGCCAAAAACAAATCGCTTTGCAACGTCTCACGTGGGGCGCAGTATCTGTATGACGTTTATTCATCTTTGCTAGAGTGCATGCAAGCTTGCGAAACAGCCGTTTGAATTGCAGCAGCTAGGTTTTTGTTTTTATGCTTTCTGAAGAAAAATGAGCACTTCAAAGAGAAGAAAAGTGGACAGTGAGTGTCGAGTTTTCAAAAAAGAGTGGATTGAGAAATATTTTTTCACAAACGTCGACTCGAAGGCTGTATGCCTGATTTGTCAAGAGAGCATTGCTGTGTTTAAGGAGTACAATTTGAATCGCCATTTTACAACGAAACATCCTAATTATGGCAGCAACTTAACAACAGAAGAAAAGTCAAGAAAAGCTCAGAAACTCGCTTCTAATTTAAAATCTCAGCAAAACATTTTTGTGCGACAAGCTGCGGTTCAGGAAGCAACTACGAAGTTATGTTTTGGCATTCAAGATAGCTAAACAAAATAAGCCGTTTGCTGAAGGGGAGTTTTTGAAACAATGCATGGTCGATGTTGCTGGCATGCTGTGTCCTGAATACAAAAATACGTTTGAGAACATTAGTTTGTCACGAAGAACTGTTGCTCGCCGTATTGAAGTAATTGATGAAGACTTGGCCTCTCAGTTGAACAGGAAAGCACAGTGCTTCACGCTGTTTTCGTTAGCTCTCGATGATAGTACTGACATAAAAGACACAGCGCAGCTCTTGATTTTTGTGAGAGGAATTAACAACAAATTTGAAATCACAGAGGAATTTTTATCTATGGAATCAATGAAAGGCACAACAAAGGGATTGGATTTGTATGAGAGGGTGTCTGGTTGCCTTGAACGTCTGAAGCTCCCCTGGAGTAAACTCGCAAATGTGACGACAGATGGATCGCCAAATTTAACTGGGAAAAAAGTAGGACTTTTAAAAAGAATTGAGGACAAAGTAAAAGATGTAGACTCTGAGAAAGAAATCATTTTTCTGCACTGCATCATACATCAGGAGGCACTCTGCAAAAATGTTCTGGACATAGATCATGTTGTTCACACAGCAGTGAAAATAGTGAACTACATTAGAGCAAGGGGGCTTAATCATCGGCAATTCATTTCCCTTCTTGAGGACACTGATGCTGAACACCAGGACTTACTTTATCATACGAATGTCCGCTGGCTCAGTTTAGGAAAGGTGTTGCAGCGAGTGTGGGAGCTTAGAGATGAAATTAGCATTTTCTTGGAAATGCAGGGGAAAGAAAATGATTTCCCAGAATTAAGGAATTCAAACTGGGTGTGTGACCTCGCTTTTGGTGTGGATATCATAGCACATTTAAATGAACTTAATGTGAAGCTGCAGGGCAAGGATGTGTTTGTTCACGAATTGTATTCCAATGTGAAAGCTTTCAAAGTCAAGCTCATTTTGTTTTCAAAACAAATGAAGAGCAAACTGTTCGCTCACTTTCCAACACTTAAACGTTTGGAAGTGTCGTCGGAGCGGGCAGACAGGTACAGCAACATTCTGAGTGACTTGCATGGAGAATTTTCTCGTCGATTCTCTGACTTTGAGAAGATCGAGAAGACACTGGAGCTGGTGTCATGTCCACTTTCATTTGACTACGAGAAAGCACCAGAAGAATTACAACTGGAGCTCATCGAACTCCAGTGCGACTCCACTGTGAAGGAAAAGTACCATTCACAAACACTGGACAAGTTTTATGCCTCTTTGAATGAAACAAAGTTCCCAAATATCCGCAACGTAGCCCAGACAATTCTTGTGTTGTTCGCCTCCACCTATGTGTGCGAACAAACATTTTCACTACTGAATTTCAACAAATCTCGCTACAGATCCCAGTTAACTGACCAGCATCTCAGCTCTGTTTTGCGGATTTCAACAACAAGGACAGCACCGGACTTTGATGCTATCGTAAAGAAGGGCGACCAACTGCATTGTTCACATTAACAGCAAAGAGAGAGAAAAAAAGGGGGTATGTTTTGTTTCCTTTTTTCTTGTAATGCATTTCTATGATGATATATCTATAATAATAATAAGGTTGTATGTTTCCCCCAATATCTATCTTTATTTTAATACCTGTTCTTCAGAGTTAAATCAATTAACAACAACATTGCTTTGTGGTTCACTTTTAAGCTAAAATTGTTTGAATATGTTTGGTCATTGCAACAGTTTAATAAAGAAACATTGATGGTTCAAAAAAGCTCATTATAGCAATAAACAGGAAAACTACCAAACGTATGTAGTGCAGTACACTGAGAATTGTGAGCGATGCACATAATTTGTGTTCAGACAGGGGCAACATAATTGAGCACGTAAAATCAAAAGACAACTCAATGATGCCATTTTATGATGATTTTACCACAAAATTGTTTTGTGTCTGTTTGAACATGATTGGTTTGTTTGTTAAGTATACATTTATATAGTCCGCCATACAATTTCCATACCCTGATGTGGCCCTCAGTCCTAAAACTTTGCCCACCACTGCTATAACAGTATAGCAAATATTACTAGTACCCAAACGAGACTGTTGAACAATGCACGTTACTATGCAGCAAGTTACTATGCAGCTGGCAGTGCGACAACAGTGGTCAAATGACTCTAACCAGTGCCGATTAGATCAATGACGGTACCATCTTGTATTGAATGCTTAACATCTGTTCTGTTTACTATAGTACAATGTACGGTACACACAGAACATGTCTATAGTGCACATCCACAGTAAACACAGTACAGTGCAACAGTATGGTACAGTGCACAGAGATGATGCATGGTATGCACAGTGTAGTACAGGATACACAGTACGGTACAAACGGTATGGTGCTAAAGACATAGTATAATGCCCAATGTACAGTATATACAGTCAGTATATAGTGCATGGTACCCCTGGTACGGTAAGGTGCATGGTACATACGGTACAGTGTACGGTACGGTGCACACAGTATAGTACGGTGCAGAGCATGTACCAGTACCGTTATGGTAACCTCGTTCACTAAGAACGGTGGTAGATCAGTGACCTACAGTTACTGAAGAAGCAATATGCAGGGATGCCCACCTGTATAGCTTCTGGCTTAACACAACACAGCCCTAAGACGGGAGGAAGCCTGCTGTCAAGCCGTGACAGCCTTCGCAATGGTACTGCAAGCAGAGACCAGAGCGGCAATGAAACACTGCGGGAAGGACTGCAAGCAATCAGACCCGAAGCAGAGCTGAACCCAGCAACTGCTAGTGAATCGGAAGGGTAACCTCGTTCGATGTACAAAGTACTGGCAGGAACGGGAGCAGGTCTGGACCTACAGTTACCACAGGAGCGATACAGGGATGCCCACATATAACGCTTTTTGGCGAACCAACAGATCGAAACCCAAGGAAAGCCTACTGTTAGAGCCCTAACAGTCTTCACACTAATGCTGCAAGCAGATCTTAATGTGGTACAGAGACACTGTGGGAAAAGCTGCAAGCAGATTGACCCAGCACCTGCGTCTCTGTCAACGCAGGACAGCTGAGCCCAGCAGCCTTGTTGTATTTCTGTGGAAAAAGACAATACAACAGAGAAAACTATTTCTTCTCACACAAAACAGTAATCAAACAGTTACGTTATTTTAATATGCATCACTGGCACTACGTGCAGCTTTGGAATATCTATTCAGGTTAGACGGTATCAAAGGATTAATACCCATGAGGTAATGGTTACATTTCGTACTTGAAAGGGAACAATGTGCATTCGTTCACTGATAGCTGCATATTTCTCTGTTCATAGGCCAAACATCTTGGCAGATAACTGTTAAGGACTAGTAGCTACTGATGGGTGAATAATAAAACAGAGCAGTTGTTTCTTGGCTAATGCATTTTATATTTTGTGGATAAAAAACGGGATAGGCATGTACTATTACACCATGTCAAAAACTACTGTGAAGATAAAAAACAGAACAAATAATAGAATCTGATGGCATTAGATGATGCAGTATTAAATTTAGTGGATATTGCATTTTCACTATGATGATGGCAAAATCCCATACAGAAGGTATTTGGACTACAGTAGGAGGGTATGCTGTGGTATGTATCACTGCTTTATTAGCCTTCTTAAAATATATTTCTAGTTTTTTATTGCAGTTTTGGTTGGAGATGTACAATGCATTAGTAAGACCTCATCTAGAATATTGTGTTCAGTACTAGTCACCTCACTATAAAAGGTATTGCTACTCAAGAAAGAGTGCAAAGAAGAGCGACCATAATTATCCCAGGTTTAAAAGGCATGTCCTATGCAGACAGGCAAAAAAATAAAAATAATTGATTCAGTCTTGAACAAAGAAGACAACGCGGCAATCTGATTCAAGCATTCAAAACTCTAAAAGGTATTGACAATGTCGACCCAGGGGACTTTTTTGACCTGAAAAAAGAAACAAGGACCAGGAGTCACAAATGGAGATTAGATAAAGGGGCATTCAGAACAGAAAATAGGAGGCACTTTTTTGGAAACAACTCCCCAGTAATGTTGTTTAAGATGACACCCTGGGATCCTTCAAGAAGCTGCTTGATGAGATTCTGGGATCAATAAGCTACTAACAACCAAATGAGCAAGATAGGCCAAATGGCCTCCTCTCGTTTGTAAGCTTTCTTATGTTCTAATAACAAGTGCAAAGTGTGCTCCACTTTTTTTCTGTAAATTTTTTCCCAAACTAGAATAAAACAACTAAGATGCTTGGAAGAAAAAACCTGAGGTGTATTTTTTCCTATTTCTTTATTCCTGTTAGAAAAGTAGACAAAACTTTGCACATGAGCAAATTCTTAGTAACTGTCCTATGCATTAAGTCAAGCAGTGCTAAAAATATTATAACAATGTTAGGGAATGGGCAGAGCAGGGAAGAATCTTTGGAGTTACAGTATCTGCAAAAGTATATAAATGTCACACTAGGAAGATTTTTTCCATAATGTGCTAAATTGTGGAAGCTTTCTTCTTCTTCTTCCATAAGACGGAAGCCAATGGTAAGGTGTTGCAGGTAAAATGATTTATTTCCTTAATTTTAAGGACCTGTCATTAGTCCTACGTAGCAGTTGCAACTTACCGCAGTCTGACTGATCTTGTGTCTGTGGCATGTGATGTAGACGACATATGGCCAGTCATCTGGTTCCATTGTCACTCCAGCTGCATGGGCACACGTTACATGGAAGGAAGTTGGGCACCGGCCATACGAGCACTGGATGCAGGCTCCTGAGACCTTCTTGATTCTCTTCCTGCAGTAGGCACATTTCTGAGGAGAAAATAAAAGGCCCATAGAAGCATATTACACAAGTAATTAATTACAGGTTGACAGGGCTGTGTTTACAGCAGTTGCTCTTCTATTGTTTTCATTAGAAGCATAGAAATTCTCTAGTCATTATCTTTAGTAGAATATAGTCAAATCTGGTTTATATATTTTAGAGTGGCAGTATTAAGATCGGCTACCAAAAAGGACTGCTAGGTTATTATAAACGTTTATTATTAGATTGATGGTTTTCATTAAACTTACTATTATTATTATTTTTTATTTCATCCACTGGCAAAATCTCTGTGTTTATCACAGGACTGAATCAGATTTAAAATATTTGAACAACATACAGCAAGATATCTGTGTCCATCGATCTTCCTGATAGTATCTACAATTTAATACATTGTTTACCTGGTATGTTTTTTTTCACAACAGAAGAAATGATTAATGAAAGTTATTCCTGTGATGATTAAATATATAAAAATAGATTTATTGGCTTGTCGTGCTGTGCTTTCTGAAGAATTCCAAGAGGACTACAATGCTGTTAATGGGAATATATATATATATATATATATATATATATATATATATATATATATATATATATATATATATATTTTTGCTACAGTTTGGGTTTTAGGTAATTGAATATTCGATGTGGTAAGAATGTCAAGCTAGCAAGTATGTATCTCATTTACTATATGTTGAAACTACACGATAAACAGCCCTCTGGTACATAGCGACCCGTTTATTACTATATATTTATAGTTAATAAATTGCAAGCAAAGGCGTTCACAGGCAACAGGGAATACCCACAGATCCCATTATATGGTTGCCTAACTCCTCCTGAGTGAAATTGTTGTTATGTTTCTTTCCATATTACATTTTAAATATCTTTCCTAATGAGCAACATGAATTATATACTTTCCAGTTTTAAATTCATACTATACCATGACTCTTTCCCTCTTGATTTAACAAAAAAAAGCTTTTTAGAGCAATGAAGGATTCTATTTAAGTCATTATAACGGCAGCACAAGTTGCATTACATCTAATGGGCAGTGCTGCCTTAAGCCCTAAGTCTGTTAACATGTGCTTAAAGCAAATTCTTACTACAGTAGGTTGGTTGATAAAGTGGGCTGTCAAATATATATATTTATGTTGTCACTAATAAATAAATAGCATATTTCTGGCAACATCTAGTGTGGTTTTCCTTATCCATAACACCACCAGACTCACTGACTGCAGATAGGAAAGAAGGGTTTTCTTCCAATGAGAACACTGTTGTTACAGTATAGTGCAGACAAAAGCAACCAACGCGACGCTCCCTTCAGAATCCCCAGCGAAGACCGGCGATTCCGCACAGCCAGGACGCAAACCTGCACTCAATGACTGACCTGGCACACCAGCAGGTGTACCAGGTTTGATTGTCCACTGTGTTCCTTCTATTTTTAGGGTACATACAAAGCAATGCATTCCAGCGGGGTTTTCTACCAACATTTAAATACAATTAACGTTTTTCTGATTACACCCTTGAGCTGCGCACCAACAATTGGGTTGATTGTATTTAAGTGGTAACTGCTACTTACAGCTTTTTAATGCAAGGTTCTTCTACATTGTCAGGCTTACTTGGCTGGATACGTTATTAAGTGCTGGTCATCTCAACTTCAAAACCATCCATGGCTGTGAGACACAAAACCAAGACAGCTTGACTGTGTACTTCAACATACAGCAATTCATAAAGCATTGTCTTTGTGTGGAGCTACTGCGCCAGCCTTATGTGTGGATAGGGCTCCACCACAAGATTGTATATTTGACTCATTACATTTAAAATGGTTGTTTGGAAAGTAAACTAACTATTATTCAGTAACTAAGTAACACGTTAAAATGTGTCTTAGGGACAGTAAATTACCCTAAAAGCCAACTATACAATACTGTATATCAACTTTCAAATATGCAAAGTTCATACAGTGCTCAACATAATGTTTACTGCTGTGAACTCACAAGTTCTTGACACACAGTTCTAAGACTTTTTAACAAAAAAACACCCACTGGCAGAAGTTCAGACAGAACTATGTCAATGCCAACCCATTACTATGTAATGAAAATCTTGATAATGACATTTTCCACTGGCAGCATACTACACTGTCATTAAAATCTATTAAAATTAAAAGGATCAGATATAATGACCACGTTAACCAGAGCTTGTGACCACATTCTATTGTTCTTTGTAGTTACAAAACCGAATCGTCTGACTAATACCCACCTAACATTACAGCTAAGACAAAATAGAACTGATGTGGGGTTAGTCAGGGTAAAGCTATTTGCCAGCTTGGCTTTCTTCAGAGTAATCAAATTGTCAACAAACAGATAATGTATACTACTTTATGTTAAAAACAGCCAGTTGTTTGTTGTGTATTTATTTCAATTACATACAACAGAAAAGGTAATATATTGCTTAGGAGATACAGAACATTCTAGTCAGATACAGTACCTGTGTTTTACGTTAGGAGGTTCCTTAACACGTTAACAAAATTAGTGTATCCAGCATCAGGTAAATGGGAGTGAGCATGTGTTTAGAACTGAGACTGTTCCCTGCCAAGAGCAGAATGTGTAGCCTCTTCAAGTTGCATATTTACTTCAGGTCATCTTCCAATACAGGCTGAAAATTACAATTTTGAATCACAAGACTGGTGGAGCAGCATAATATGTTTATGGCCAGAAACTGATAGGGAAAATAGTCATATTTCTCATTATTTTAAAAGAACAATAAAGCAATATTTAGTTTCTATCTAATTGTAATATCTGGTTTCATAATTTTAATTTGTTTAAGTTTCTACATGCATACAAAAATCATCAGAAAGATCCAATTTCATTATTTTTCTTTTCATTTAGAAAAAAAAACTGTGACTGAGGTAATCTCAAATGCCTTGTCGTTTAATTGGGACAGCTGCTTATTCTGGATAGTTTTACTTCTCCCAAGGCATCACGATAAAGCGACGTCGACTGCATATGGGTTTAGAATGTTAATAATATGCACCACAATACGCTGGTTTGCAGCTGCCAAACTTGATATCTCTGTCATCGCTTAGTATCTTCTGTCGGCTCTATTAACAAGCGTACTAGGGAAGTATTATTTTAAGGTAGAGTGTTCACTCTAACTTCTCTTCAAAAAAGTGTTATCAACACATGGAATTTAAGCACTTGTATATTGCATCTAGCTGTAGATACTTTGCCATCAATGGTTTCATTCATTTCAAAGAACTACTGTGCAATGTAATGGAACAACCTGTGGAGAAACTTTAGCCTCTAGTGAAGTTAGGAATCCTGCTTCGATATTTCAAAGCCCCAGACTGATTTCAGCAACGTGAAATATTCCTTCCTTCCTCAATTCTATTGCACCAGACCCCCAGTTTCTTGCATGAAATGAAAAGAATGCAGGGGACTTCCAGATATCAATTACAATAGCTTAGGAGTTGTCTACATTGGTGGGACGGGCGGTGGTTCCTTCAGGTTTAGGTTGGAGAACTTGTCAGTCAGTCACACGTTGGTTCCTCAGGTGCTGGTTTTAACATTAAGCAGCTTTAGAACTCACAGCTGTTCCAGCCCTAAGAGTCTAGTTACAATAAAATAAAAAGGAAAATAAGGGGAAAGCTTGTCCAGAAATGGTTTGTTGCCAACAAGAGCATGATAGGCCCATCATCAAAATCATTTTCTTCACTTGCTGCATCTTTTTGGTGAAAATAAACTGGTTTACCATTAACACAAAGTACAGACAGAGTTCACTTCCTGTCAAGTTTTAAATGTTAACTTTTTTGTTTTGTTTTGTTATGCTTTGTTCTTGGCAATAGATAATTAAAACCATCAGTCCAACTGTGCTAGTTTGTTGACAACCCAGTTTCTAAGGGCTGAAACATCGCCAAAGACCAATGAAAATGAGAAACTATAAATCTCCTTCAGCACTTCTTAGGAAATCGGAAACTCAATACTTATTTTTATTTGCAGTTGGTTCCTAGTCAATGAATGTACTGGACCACAGTGCTCTCCACTGCAATAATCTAACCCAGATGTTTCACTTGATTTCACACCCTCTCGGTGTCAACGGCTTCACTGGCCACAGTAAGATTCAGCTGTGCTTCCATGCTTCCACCTGTTGCATAAGTAGGCTTTTCGTAGATGTGCTTTAGAATTCTGAAACTCTCACTCTAAACAGCGGCTTAGTTTGAAACTGCCAAGTTAACTATCAATCAAGAATACCCACATGGAATACTAATACTTAATAAGCATAGGAAATATTTTTTCTGGGTATCTTTCATGGCAGCTTAAGGACTGGCCAGTATACAGTTGGTATATTGTTGGCAGAGCAAGGTGCCTTTTATCTGCTTTTTTTTTCTGGATCATGTTTTAATTCTGGACAACTGGTGTTGTTTGTTTAATCTTTTGCTAAATTGCACTGCTTTTTACGTTTTACACAGTTCTGTACATGGGTAACATTTTGATTTCATTTTGCTGTTGGGTTGTTAATGGGAAATTTTACATACTGCTACAGTACGTACCGGATTTAAAAGTATGTACTGTATTACAGTCCACGTGTCCACAGTCGCCTCTTTTGGCAAGTGATATTTATAGAATCGTTCTGAATTAAACTACTTCTTCTGTTGAAAATATAGTACTGTACCAACAAAACCAACCACAGTACATCTAAATGGAAGCCTACTTATTTTAAAACATAGTCCTTTCAGCTATGTATTTTTGACATTGTATCTTTTTTGTGTTCCCTGAAAAAATGGACAAGGGTTGGAACGGGCCAAAATGAAATAATCAGATATGCATCACTGAAGTAAAAATTTTATAGGGTCGGATATGTAAGTGCTGACTGTAATATGTGTGAAGTTTTTTTAAAGCACACCCAATAAGGCTACTATAATTCAATATGTAATTGTACTTTAGCTATGAATGATAATTACAGTTAAATTCTTGCTACAAATAGTAAAAAGTTATGATTCAAAAAACATAGTATCTTGACAAAAGCATAGTGCATAAGCAAACCTTACATTGTACTCAAACCAAAGTGGTAGTCATTTATCATGCGATACTACTGCCCTTCCACCATCTTGCTACACAAGGGCAGATAATTGTGCCAGTAATTACATAGATCAAATATAAATGATAACAGAATAGTGGCTTTAATACCTTGTCAGCTGTGCTTGGAGCAATGTATTGTGCCTTGGGTAATGTATCTGCTTTTGATAAGTATTTAGACAGAGAACCATGTTACTGTCCCCGTTATCTTTCACTTGAGAAACCTGCCTTCTGACAACCTTGGTTTAGATTTAAAAAACAACTACAACAAAACAGTAATTTAATTCAACTTTTTATATAGCCCCCAATAACACTTTACTCTTCTTAGTTTGTGGGTTTTCTTAAGACAGTAATCATAAATCAAAGAGTGTATGTTGCTAAGAAACAGTCAGTCAATGCCCAGAAGGAAAATCTTTGGTTTGGGCTGACACAAATTTTATGTCTATTAAGTCACATACAAAGACATGCCTTGGAGATCATTCAGTTAAAAATATTTTCCCTCCATTTAGAAACAAGAAAAATACTTTGTAAATAAACCAAGTCACTATATATATCTATATCTATCTATCTATCTTATATATATATATATATATATATATATATATATATATATATATATATATACACTCATTTGACAGTAATTTGCAAGAAGTATTTTCCCAGCTTTAATTAAAAGTAACAAATATATGCATTCCCTAGCAGAGGTAATAAGTTATCTATGCAGTACTGTGACAGGGTGCTTCGGCAAGGAGACTCAAGAGACCAGAAACGCTACAGTGAAGTGCTCACGCACATTTATTTATATTTAAAGTACCTTCACCATCACAATCTAAACTAACACATGTTATCACCCTATTTATAAACTTGTGGCTGGAGCCTTAATCAATCATTAATTCAATTCACTGCACCAGCCATATCTCCATGTGTTTTTGCAGGAAGGAATTTAACCCCCTCCCTGCCACCCAATATTCCCCACACACACCTGCATCAGCAGGGCTTTCACCCTGCCACAAGTACAGTGAAACTTAAGGCGGCAAAAATCAAAACATTTGTCTACTCTAAATATTACAGGACAGCACTTTGATTTTGCCGCCTGTAAAGAAGCAAGTCTTTTACATGCTTGTAATTTACGATCCCAGTCCTTAACCCTTTAAGGACTGGGATCGTGTTAACACAATAATAACGCAGTGGGCTTCTAGGACCACGATCATGTAAACACGTTAAAAAAAGCACTTCATTTTGATAACTTACAAGGCCACTGTACAGACTTGAAACACATATCAGTGGATAGGGGAGGGACTGACATTCGCTTCATGATAGTCACTGAGAGAGGCATTTGGTGTCTAAAGGGCAGTGACAGTTTATAGCAGCCTACAGACGAAAGCAGAAACAAAAAATCACAGGAACTTGTTTAGAGCTAATAAAAGTGGAAACACTAAATCTGATGTGTTTGACTTATAATTATATTAGAACATTTATTATGTGTTATGCGTTTTAATATATATATGTTTTTACAACATTTATAAACATCAAGAAACGAGTGGATATAAGCATATACTATTTCATGAACTAAATGTATCAGGTATGTGTTTTTTTTCCTTATTACTGATAATAATGGAATGAATAACTATTATTTTATTTTAAAATATACATTTTGAGAAAATAAATTGAGAGTAGTGTCCATTATTGCTTATGAAGAACCTGAGAAAAAAACGTGTATTATGTCATTGCAATCACTCAGGTGAATCAATGTCTTGTACATTGCCTAAACATCAATATTTTTTCAACAAAACTTTCAGGAAGTATTGTAAGGTCTCTCGGGTCATAGAATAACGTTTTTATACATGTATCGCTAAGCAGAATACATAATAAAAATACTTAACTTAAAAAAAAATAAGTTCACAGCTTAGGTTTCATTTTGAGTCTATTGCTCCATCATTGTAGCAGCTAGACTGAAAGGGACGGTATCGTTGGAAAGCATGTTCATTTCATATTGAGGTTCAATGGTGCCTTTTTTTTTGGAGCCATCTATGATTACAATATATACTGTGTATATATATATACTGTGTATATATATATATATATATATATATATATATATATATATATATATATATATATATATATATATAGCAGTGACGAAACATGATTATTTTGGAAAAACTTTTTTTTTTTTTTCACATAATTCTCATCTCTACCACATATAATATGCCTGATCATGTTGCAACTTACACAATATGAAAGGAAATGTTATATTTGATATGTTACATGCATGCAGTTCAAACTATCCAGTAGTTAAACATACATAAATGAAAACAGTGAAAAACAGGCAGAAATAGGGCTGAGTGTAAAGAGCTAAAAAAAAGAAATGGAGCGCTGATTTAAAAGAAAAGCACCTTTTTCTTCTGCTGCATGCAAAAACTCCATGTCAGGCAATGGCAAAAGCAATGGAGAGTGCTCTCACAGTGATGAACAGCTAGGTCTCCTGAAAGCAGCTTATTTTAAAGCACCAGTGTGAATCATGATGCAGTAAAAAAAAAAAAAAAATATATATATATATATATATATATATATATATATATATATATATATATATATATATATATATGTATATATATATATATATATATATATATATATATATATATATATAATTGTGTTGAAAAAAAAAAAAAAAAGCAAAACGTTTGAGAAGTACTTTATAGTGTGGAGTAGTGGTTAGGGCTCTGGACTCTTGACCGGAGGGTCGTGGGTTCAATCCCCAGTGGGGGACACTGCTGTTGTACCCTTGAGCAAGGTACTTTACCTAGATTGCTCCAGTAAAAACCCAACTGTATAAATGGGTAATTGTATGTAAAATAATGTGATATCTGTATAATGTGAAATAATGTATAATGTGATATCTTGTAACAATTGTAAGTCGCCCTGGATAAGGGCGTCTGCTAAGAAATAAATAATAATAATAATAATAGTGTTCTGAAAAAAGGACGCCATTTCCAAGATGCTACTGTAAAATAAATATTTTTTAGTGAATTTTTATAGGTAGAGAGTCAACTATAGCCAGAAAAACGACTGGTCCTGGGGGAGCATCCCACAGAAAAATGCTTGGTCCTGAAAGGGTTAAAGAACAGTAAAATGACTGCAGTACCTTTCATTGAAGCCTGTTGGAAACAAGTGAAAACTTCCACTTTCCACTTGTTTCTGTAAATACATTGTGGAAAATATGTATATTCTGAATTTCTTTACCTCTCGAAAGGAAATTCAGTGACTAACTTTTAAATGTTTCTGTAGATTTGATCAAGGAGGAGTGAGACTTAATTAGTTTGAGTGACACCAGTTTTGTGAAGAAAAGCACTGATAATCACTAATTACTTATTTTGGTCTCAGTGGTGCAGGTATTGGACTCTCAAGTTTAAGGATTATTTTTGTCCAGGATTATAAATATCAGGTCAACTGAGTTAAAAAAAAAAAAAAAAAAAAAAAAAAAAAAATGTAATTTGGTGTTCAGGAGATTTTAGAGAAGTGTTTTTTTTTTTGTTTATTTTGTAGCATTATTATTATTTATTATTATTATTATTATTATTATTATTATTATTATTATTGGTAACTATTTATTTCCATTTTGCTTTACTTGGCTGGTTATTGTGCAGAGTTGTGTATGAGAAACGTATGAGTCTACATTAATACTTCATATCTATTTTAACTTTTGGTGCATAGAGTTAACTCAAATACATCAGAAAACAAACACTAATGGAGACAAAGCCTATATGAGTCAGCTGTGCTCCAGCAAAACTGTCAACTTCTGTTTCCCTACCAATGGACACAGGCTTTAGGGGCTGTATCTTTGCTTTGCCATGGCACTGATAAGGAAAAGGTCTCCTTAAAGATTACACATAAAATATATTTTCTTGAAATATATATTTTTTCCTACTGCCATGCTAATTGGAAGTGATACATTTCTATTTACTCATTTTTGGCACTGAGCAAACAATCTGGCAGTAGCCTGAAAATATCCCAGAAGTAAGATAGGCCTTACTTTAGCCTTTTGAGTTAATTACAAAACAAACAGTAGTTGCAGTTAAAAAAAAAAAAAATCCTGTGTGTACAGACAACACATTTTGAAGAAAATAATCTCTGCCCTTGTCATGGCTTTGCAATAAACAATGTGGCCATCGACAGGTTTTCATGAAGTAATAACATAACTTTAACTCAAATAAACACTTAAAATAAAATGTAGAAAAGGGAGCATTGTAAAATGCAAAAAAAAAAAAGAAAAAGAAAATCTACTTTATTACATTGAACATAACAAGAATTAGGCTTGTATCATGAAAGACAAATAAAACGCTGATCACTATACAGCCATTACTTTTACAAGTTAAAGTGACGTACCTGACCTGTAGTATATGCACAAAGAAACAGACCCCGATTGACTTGCTTCACAAATCAGAAGCATCGCCGGCAACTGCAGAAGTATATAGAGATCACTATTTGGCAGTTAATGTGGCATGCACAGCAAAATCTGGACTTCAAAATGCTAAAGATTTTTGACAGCCAGAAGTAAATAGGGAACCAAGAGTGGCTGTGTTGATCTTCTGTTATATATATAGGGGTATACTTAAATCGCGGTAAATTTATTTTTCACAGGTATGTTGCGGAATAAAATTAGGATTTTGCGGACATTTTGCGGACCTGTTAAACATTAAATAAACCTAAGTAGACAGTTTTTCAGAACACTATAAAGGGCATCTGTCATACTTTAATAAAGGTAATGTATGCAGCACATTAGTTGTCATGTTATTTGTCCCATCCAATAATCTATTTTATCAGTACCGAGTCAAAACAAAGAAAACGTGGCTATTCTGGTCTAAAATTCCAACTACATTTAAAAAGCAAGCAGCAGGTTGAAGCGAGGTGGCTGTGCTGGATCGTTTTAGTACTGATTTAACTTGCAGACAGGAATACTTTTAGTCTGGGCTGACTTTCCAGTTTGGTTTCTGAAAGCTGTTTATTTTACGTTCTGTTCAGCAGCCTCTGAAGTAGCCTTTTGTTTAATGTGTGATTCTGAAGCTAAATTGATAGTATTTTCTCCAAAGACACATTAAGATATGGAAAACAATTACCTCAGTCTGCATGTACAGTTTCTTTGGGAAATATTTTGAAATTATCATCAGCCGAAATATACTTTGCTTTTTTTTGTAGTCCATGTCTGGTATTTCACCTCCAATGCTGAAAACTAGATTTTAGCAACTGTGAATGACAAGTAAGTGGGGGAGACCCAAAAACCGGAGATCCAGACAGGAGTTTCTCAAAGAATGGACTGTATGGTCCAGGTAAGTTTATTATTTACACAAAAATAAACAAACAAACAAAAATAATATGCCTAGCCCTGTTCGGGCCTAACTGACTTTCTTCTTTGTCCCTCACTACACAGTGAAATCAACAAACACCGCTCCACAAGGTCCAACACTTCCTGCGTTGCCGAGATGACCGTTCCAGACCTCCCAGATGTTAAGAAGGCGGGCTTTCTGGTTTCCCCACCAGAAATAGTGTTCAACAAAATAAAGTTTCTTTTTTAAAGTCTCTCACATGTCCGTGTGGTTATTTTTATATTCAATCACAAAGTCACATGCCTTCAGGTTTACCTCTCACTCCCAGGATCCCTATTTGGCTGGCTATACTAGTTTAACTTTCCCACACTGTAGCAAATTAATATTGGCGATTTCATTCACCTGCAAATTTAACTAAAAAAAAAAAACAAAACACATTGCATAAACTGCAGCAGTCCTGAATCACATACCCCTTTCAACCTTGCAACAGGCTGTGGAATTCCAGTTTTATTCCAAGCAAACTGGAGTCTGTTCCCTGCGACAACCTCCCACGAACTGCCCTGACTCCCTCAGCTTGCCTCCTTATATACCCAGGAGTCCCCGCCCATCCTGTCTCTGCCACGGAGGCTCCTGGGACATGTAGTGTTTTTTTTTTTTTTTTTTTTTTTTTACTCTCGGACAGCCAATTTAAAAAGCGACAAAGTCTAGGTTCATCACACAACCTAAATCAAAACAATGCAGCACCAACTTTGTCCCACCCCCTACTGCACAGTACAGATCACGGAAAAGCAGTACAGACGCACTGATAAGCTGATTAAAACTTTGTCATTTGAATAGTAAACAAGAACGTTAACCGCTTTGTGTAAATATTATTTGTGGACGTTTTTTGTTTGTTTGTTTTTTGCTTAAGTGCAATGCACACAGGACGGCGAAGGAATAAAAAAAGCCTATCTACAGAAGGAAGATACGTAGTTTGCGTCGCTTGCTGTGTGCAGTAGTTCATTTAAATGAGGTTCTTTTTTTTTCCTCTCCGTACTTGTTTGTATGCATTGGCCCCTAAGAATTTTGCGGTGACCCCTCAATTTCACGATTTCCGCGAAATTGCGATTTAGGTAGATCCCTATATAAATATATATTTATATATATATATATATATATATATATATATATATATATATATATATATATATATATATATATATATATATATATACACACATACACACACACTGATGCACACAAGAAACGCAACACTCACGTCTGATGGATTTAATAAACATAGGATATGAAACAAAATCACGTAAAATGTGAACAAAAATACAGATCAAAGAATCATGATAAGTTTTCAGTATGAAAACATTACAAAGTTAGTATCGGGTATGACCTCCCTGAGGATTAACACAATCCTGGCAGTGTTGACGCATAGACCTGATCAGCCTCTGGACAGACTGCCGTGGGATGTTCCACCACTCTTCCTGTGAAGCTGCAGCCAGCTGGCGAAGGTTGGCTGGTCGTGGTCGTCTCCTGTGGATGGCACTGACGATTTGGTCTCACAGATGTTTTTATTTATTTCTTAGCAGACACCCTTATCCAGATGTTCTATTGGACTCAGGTCAGGAGAAAAAGCTGGCCACGGCAAAACTTTGGCATTGTTTTCTTGAAGTCGTGTAATTGTAATCCTAGCACTGTGTGGTCTTGCATTGTCCTGCTGGAAAATCGACACTTCCAGATTGGCTTGCAGGAACAGAAAAACTGTTGCCTCAAGGACTCGTCAATGTATCGCTGAGCAGTAAAGTTGCCCTCAATCTGCACCAAAGGCGTTCTTGTGTTAAAGGAGATTACTCCCCACATCATCACACTTCCACCGCCCCACCAGTTGACTTGAACAATGCAACAGTCACAATAATGCTCACCACGACGTCTCCACACACATTGTCTTCCGTCAGGTCTGTCAAAGGCAAAACGGCATTCATCGGTGAGTAAAACACTCCACCACTCTCTCTGCCGCCACCTCAGATGTTCCCTGGCCCACAGAAGACTGCGATTTCGTCTCTCAGCTGTCAACATGTTACCCGTGAATGGTCTCTGAGCATGCAAATCATTTTCATACAGACAGTGGGCTACAGTCATTCTGCTGATGTGCGGGTTACTTCTTCCTGGAATTTCTTGTGCTGTAGCCACTGCAGTCTGAAAACGATTACGCAGATGGATCAGTCGGGTGAGACAGTCCTGGGCTGGTGTGGTGACCCTCTGCCTTCCAGGACGTGGCCTGTCCCTCACAGAGCTGGTTTCCTGGTTTCTCTGGACTAGTCTGCTGATTGCTGAAGCAGAACATCTCATTCTCCAGGCAACTTCTCTCACAGACAGTGACCAGGCGATCTTCATTACTCAAGCGGGGAATGGTTGTATCTTTTGCTATTCTTGCGTTAATTAAAATCATGTCTTTTCGAATGGCTATTTATACAGATTCTTAATAAACTAATTTTGGCAATTTCAACTCAACTGAAATACCAAACACTCAGCACTTGGCGTTTTTATGAAATCACATGACTTCAGTTCAGTATTTTGTTATCCCAAGGAACAATACTACTCAAACAATCAACAAACCTATCTGCTCACTATTTAAAATGTAAATAACATTATGTATGTGCCCAATGAGCTATTGATTTTTGCACTTCCAAGCCAGAAGATTCTGTGAATGAATGGTTTTTACATAAAAAAGCACATAGATTGAGAGAAATGGTAGTTCCTCGCGGCAAATTACCAGCAAAGCGTGAGAACTGCCAGACTCTCTATACAGCAAGGATAGTTTACGTGTTTTCAGGGTATTGGCGCAGCAAAAGTAAATCAGCCAAAAGCACCATTTCACTTTTAATTGTAGAAAAAAGTCAATACCGGTCATACAGAAACAGAAATAAGTCGCTAAAGTAGTGTAAATATGTCCTTTTCCTTCTTCTCTTTCTTTTTCACCCAACATATATTTTTGCAGACCCCAGGCACTTTTATCCATGTGTATATTACAGGACATCCGAGTTTAATGACAATTAACTTATTTTGTTAACATGGAAATATACTAGGGAACGCATTTATTTTGACGTCTGTATCACCTACATTAAACAATTTATTGATATTTTAAAAAGGACTAGTCTCACACATTGCACACACACACACACAAAAAAAACTTTTTTGAAGACCCCAGGGAGTTTTATCCACGCATATGTATATTACAGGACATCCAAGTTTTAATGACAATTAACTTGTTTTGTCGACATGGACATAGACTAGGGAACACACTTTTTGAGAAGTCTATATCATTTACATCAAATGATGTGTTTCTGTTTTAAAATAGAACATTTGCGTGCAAAAAAATCATTTTTTACATGAATACAAAAAAAGGTCTGGCATGCGTGGGATTTGAAACTATAAGCGTGTTGTGTTATACTGTCAGTGCTAAACGATTCGTTGAGACAAGCAGTATTTTGAAAGATGAAGTCAACCAGCTGAGAATTCTTGGGACTTTTTTAAATTTTGGGGATTTTTTGAGTCATCGTTCATCTTCATCATCATCATCATTCTGAGATTCTGATCTTGAGATCTGAAAAATGTTGGTTTCCTGTCAGTGTAACACTCATTGTGGTCCCTATTGGCGCAAGGAAGTACAGTCTCGATATTGGTTGATGAGAGTAATGCTATTTGTGGTTCCCACTGGAGAAAAAGGAACGTTAATTTTTCTGAGAATTAGCTATGCTGAAGGATAGTCTATATATTTGGTAAAAGTAAAACATTAATAAATATTTATATAAACGAATGTATAAATCAATATAGACATTTATTTAATTCTTTATCTCTTGATATTTATTTATTTCCTTTTCACTATAACATAAACACTGCCATTCAATACTATATGAAACGAAAATAAATACCCAACAGTTCTTGTTCAATTGTATATTAGTGAAGAATTCTGTACATAAAGGTTGTCATGCTTTCATATATTTTTTACTTTAAAATTAAAAATATATATTTTAACGACCCAGCCAAATGCTTTGTTGCAGGACTTCTTGTCTGTTCAGTTTGTCTCGCTTGTCTTTTATATGTTACATGTATTGTAAGTGGATCATGTCATGCCGTTGCTTAGCATGGGAAGGGGGAGTGAGTGAATGAGTGGGGAGAATGTGCGTTGCTGTTTTCAGGGGTTGCAGAGCATGGATGTGACTGGTTGATGAGCCAGACAGCGGTGGGAAACTACAGGAGGTTATATAATAAGGGGGTGCATGAGCCTGGGGACTGGAGACAGTCCAGTGCTGAACTTGAATGAGAAACTGTGGATGTGACTGAGCGAGCGTGTGAGCTGTGACCGGAGACAATATGCAGTGAAAGTGCCAAGACTAAAACATAGGGTTATTATTTTGGTGTCGTGAATTCCGGCCCCTGACAGTAATTCTTTGTAGTTTCAAATAAAACAAACATTTTGAGAATTCAACACCGTCTCCCTGAGTACTACTTCCTGAACATGAAATACAGTCAACCCTCTTTATACCGCCAGGTAAGGGCCATGGGCAAAAACGGGCAATAAGCGAGGGTGGCGTTATCGTGAGGGTCAAAAAAACAAAACCAAAAAAAAAAAAAACAACACACACAACTTTCTATGTTTGCAATGAATTAAAACGTTTTAATTTTTTGTTATACAATTACAGTATAGTATCTCCAGGACATTTTAATAAAACATTAATCTTTTTTTTAAAACTACAGTACTAGTTCTTAACACGGCAGTATAGTGATGTTTTATCATCTTTTCCCATCTGTATGAAACATACTGTACATGGTTACTTTTGAGGAACAGTTTATACTTAAAACAAATAAATAAATAAATAAATAAATAAATAAATAAATAAATAAATAAATAAATAAACAAACACTCATTTAGTTTCAAGTCACCCAAACAATTCCATAAAAACAAACAAGCGTTTTTTTTTACTGTACTGTCATTTGAACGTCAGTGTTTGTGGCACGACTTTAAGCGTGCTGAATACTATCCCCCATTGAACGATACCATCTATTTATTTCACAAAGCAATTTAAGCTCAACAACTTTTTCTTCATTAATATCACGGCAAAGGCAATCACAAGGGCTACAATCTTCTTAAAGGGAATGTCAGTTGCTCCTGAATTGCCTCTCATTTCTTTTTTTGGTTGCCGCTAACGAATTCGCACAAGCACATGTTCCCAAATGTTATTTCACTACTACAGTATGAATGTGTTGACAGCATATTTTGAAGCCAAGGGATATCCTACTATCTACATTAGTTGTATCATGGCTTTAGATTAAATAAATACATGATGATGGCAAGTTGTAATCATCTGTAGGGCAAATGGGATCATAATCAAAATGACAATCCAATAGCCTTGTTGTTTTGTTTTTATTCAGTATCGTGAATAACAAAATATGAGAAACGCAGGAAACCTCCCGGGGATATATTCATTACGTTCCAAGGAACAGTTTATTTGTAACATACAACATCACTACCACTTTCCATATATTGAAATTGAAAGTTAAAACTTTCACAGCAGAAATATGTCACCAGGCCTGCTTCCACAATCCTGTTTGTCATTATGTAAATCAGGCAACATGCTGTTAAAACAAATGCACGTTCAAATAACAAAACAAAAATACTGCTGTAGCTTCACATCTTGTCTCTAATCGAAATGACTCATTTTTATAGCGTTATACCCTGACTGAAAATACACAGATGGATGCTTTTTCTTTTGGTAGAAGAAAAATACTTGCTTTCACGCGATACTTACCAGGAATCATAATTGGCAGCTTTTATGCAAATGAGATTTGATCAACACCATCCCCGGAATCAGGTAATTATGCACAGTATGTATTAAAAAAAAACATGGTTAGCATGGAGTACTGTATATTTATAAAATGCACCAGATTTCTAAGAGAACATTAGCAATAAATGTCTGTTGACATCATACACACTCCATTGCAAAAAATCATGAACACAGCTGGCACAATGTCTCCTATAACCATTGTACCAGTGTTGACCCTTGGCATCAGAATGCTGTTTGCTAATTCTCCAGACCTGCCAGCAAACCAGGAATCTAAACTCACCGTCAGGTTCTGGATCATATTCATGTAAAGCATAATGTGTTGTGTTTAGAGCAGGTTGGCATATCTGCATACTTTAACACAAACGTGATGCTGACCAAGAGGAAGGTCTTTGGTTAGTAGCTTCAATGAACCCTATAAGTGAATAGGACATAAGTGAAGTACCTCTTGAGCAAAGTAACATTAAACTTATTTTGAATCCTAATGGTCTAATCCAACCAACCAATCCAACATGTTTTTGGGCTTTACAAAGCTCAAAATACCTGTATTGATTATTCAGCCTTCAATACATCTGTTTTAAATGCCCACTAACTGGAATGTCTTTGAGGTATTTATTATGTACCAATGTGGGCTGCTTGTCTGCTATCTTGGCCTGGTCACTCTTTCAAATGAGAAAAACTGTTTCTACCTAGTAGTTGGTAGTTAATATTCTTTTATTTAAGAAAATCTTCCTCTACTACAATGACATACACATTATATTTAGACATTTCTTTAATAGGTTAGCTTGACCTTGGTACAGCTTCCTGCACAATGTGTCATTGCCCAACGCCCATGCCTTTGGATGTTACTTTATGTTCTGTACTTTAAACAAGTCGAAACTCAATAACAGTTTTAATACAGGATAACGTGCCATTATTAGCAACAATCAAGTGTCTGCCATGAGCCAAACAAGAAAAAAAAATCTTGGTTGAGGAATTCAGAATTATTACAGGTACTGACAAGCCTACAACCTTGCTGCACAGGCTATATATTACCCCGATAAATACAGTCTGTCTGTCTGAGCCAAGTGGCTCATAACTGTGCCAGATGGGTTTATGACTGAAAACTGAAAAGCTGCCAAAAGTGTGTTAGGAAATGTAAACCAAAAACAGATCTAATTTATCTCAGCAACAGCTACTTATGAAAGACTGGTAGATTAGTTTTTTATGGAAAATAATGATCATTTAAAGCATGAATAAAACATTTTACCTTTACAAGTTTGCAATACAAACATAATATTAATATAAAGCCGTGGCTTAATAAATCATAATTTGTGCAAAAACACATTTTATTTTGTTGTGTTTTCACCATGCAGCAAGTGTTACTCATTTTCACAAATAATTACTGAATCATTTTTATAATATCAATTTTCTATAAATATTTTGCCAAATGAAAATTAAGTCAGACTTTCATAATAAAAATACTGTTTATTTTTAAACACGGCAATAACATAATTAAGTAAAACACAGCAAGTAGCTTTCTACTGAGCTAAGCTTTTTAACAAATCAGAAGTATCTGGTTACCAGGCATGAAACAGAACAAAAAATAATTGTGCCCTACACAATAGGAAAGAAAGATTCTTCTGTACAGTGGATTTACTGCTCTTTTGCAGTTTTCCCTTGCTTTTCCTGTGGCTATACTGTGCATTAACCATGTTTATTAATATGCTTTACCACTCTTCTCTGGGCTTTACTATGTCATTGTCTGCTTTACCATGCTTTCACTATGCTTTAATACATTTTTTACTGTGGTCAATGTAGTAAGGTTCAGTACATTAGAACGGATTAACTATTGGCAGTATCAATGACTTGTTAAACAATGTCTTGGCCTACAGTACTTATAATTGATCTTTGATAGTTCCACCGAGTATGACCATAATGCAGTAATTTCTCTCATTTGTATGATTGTATCTTTGTTTTTCATATTTGTCCCAGCAAGGTCAAATTGTTTATAAGGATGATTCCTTAACAAGAAGGTCCTTAATAGTTGCATTAAACAATGCGATCAGCAAATTCTTACAAGTAAAAACAATTGACTGTTACTGATCATTTAAAGTAAGAAATCACTTTAACAGTACCTACAATACAATGCCTAGAGAAGGAACTGCAAATCACCTAAACCCAGGCTACTTAATACATGGTATACAGCAGCAATTTGGGTGTATATCAGCTGTTCAATATTAATTATTTACCTCCAGTGTTTCAATTTCAAGTTTTTAGAGCCTATTAAAAATAAGGATTCCTTCATTCCTCTAAAGCTTTTAATAAAATTTGCCAATTAAATCACCAAAGGCAGTGCTTTACTTAAAATTGTATCAGCCTAGTAAAACTGTCTGTCCTTACTTAAATAGAATAGAAAAAAAATCCCACACTTCACAGAAAAGAAAGGAGTGGGACATAGGCACACACACACACAAAGCAAAAGCATTTTGTACTCTGGCACTGTGATTAATCCTATTGTTACCAGTCATTGCAGAAGCAGATTCATCTCTATAGAGCAGTATATCTGGTATTCTAATAGGAACTTTTCAAAGGGAGAGTTTCAGTTTATTAATGGTAACTCTGAGGTTGGGGAGGAGGGATAGCAGATAGCTTAGTAGCCTGGTGGTGATATGTGGTACTGCATCTGAGTCTTTTTTGTTGTAAATAAATAAAACCTGAGACTGGGTGGCGTTTGCAACCTCAGTCCCTCCATCTCTCTCTCACAATCTACCAGTGAACTCCCACACCCTTTTACAGTTAAACATTAAAAAATAAATCATGTCTGTAATAAAATGTTATTCTAATTCACCACAGAGGATTTGAGAAATTCTTCACTTCAGAAGTCTGTTTGGTTTCTCCTCTGCCAACAAAGAGTTTGTTATGTCACTATTCCAACCAGTCCAAAAAAACAATCTTGTTCCAGTATCAAGCTGGGGCTGCCATTGGTTCCAACTACAATCCAATCTGCAACAGGACGTTACACAAAGGTTAAAGATTGTTTATAGGCTGTACCACGCTTTTGTTACTACCATTTATAAGTGCATTCACCTATATCCAACATTTTCCTGACAGTACAATTAATTGAGAAGACCTCCATTCTAGCTTCTTTTTGTATGCTTTTAACACAAACCTTTTGTATCCCTCATCGGTAACTTCCTCCTTCACACCACAGCCATTTGGTGAGAATGAGTTCTGCTTGCCAACAATCCTAACTAGGGATTATAGTTTTAAATCAAACAAGTTTGTTTTACAAGCTTGGTCTGCTGCTGATCGAAACGACCGTGACGGATCTCAAATTGCTTTCAGTTCTGTCCCGATGGCATATGGAAACGTGACATTAGTTTTCAACGGCTGTCAGTCAAGCATTTAAGAAGCATTGATTAGTTAAAAAAAATTTTAAAAAAAGACCAATGACCTGTGCAGGCACAGGCAGATGTGAGTTTATGTGCATCCCTTCTAGTTCCACCTTATTCAGAAGGTATTTTCTAACTGTATGTTTGTGGGTCTCTAAGAGGGGAAGTGGGGAAAAAGACACATGCTCATGGTGGTTTCCAAGTGTGTCCAGCCAGCATGTGCCAATAGAGAACTCAGCTCACATCCCATTATGTTAACTGATTTTGCCTCTGTGGTTACTGCTTATAAATAATAAGTGTCAAAAGCACTAGCTTCTATGTTTTAAAGAAGAATTGTATATTGTTGTTTGGCCATTCTGTAATGTGTTAGTAAAATATTATATTGTCAAGCATTCTTCAAAAAATTGTAATCTGCCTTCAGCGGTCTGAATTTGAACCGGATCAATCTAGTAGTAGAGATGGCAATCAATTCAATGTTACAACCTTATCGCTATTAGAAGACTTGTATTCCATAAAAACAAGCTACTGAAAAATGTAGATATTTTAAGTGGTATCATTGGAAATCAGAAAGCACATATCCTGATAAAAAATGATATTTTAGTCAAAACAAAATATTTTCTGTTGAGCATAATGACAATGACTTTCAGAATACATTTCTTAACATAAATGATGATGGTGATTATGAAAATCGTATTGTTATAATGATTTTACCAGGGCAGTAGGGAAAGAACAAACAAACATCCATAGTCTTTTAAAGTTAGATCTGCCATAATTCTTTTCGGGGGGTGGGGGGGTGATTGATCAGCTATGTAAGAAAAACCCTTTCCAGTATGCTTCAATCATCATTCTCACTGTACACAGAAACTAAAACATTGTTGTTGTAAGATACTGTATTCACTACAATATTCCTTCTTTGAATCTGCACTATCAAAGTCACTATGTAATTAGGCAAAGTGTATCCTATCCTAGCATGATGTTAGCACTGGATACAAAAATAATATGCTCACTTATCTACTAAAAAAAAAAAAAAAAAAAAGGAGGAGGGACCCCTATATCCACAGCCAGATCTTCTTGCTGAAGCCTGTTAATGCTTCAGGCTTTTAATTTCTTCTGACACACAATGCTTGACTCCTGCCTGAGTAGTGATGCTGATAATGAACATAAGAAAGGTTAAAAACGAGAGGAGGCCATTCGGCCCATCTTGCTTGTTTGGTTGTTAGTACCTCATTGATCTCAGAATCTCATCAAGCAGCTTCTTGAAGGATCCCAGGGTGTCAGCTTCAGAGTTGGTTCCAGACTCACACAATTCTCTGTGTAAAAAAGTGCCTCCTGTTTTCTGTTCTGAATGCCCCTTTATCTAATCTCCATTTGTGACCTCCTGTTCCTTGTTTCTTTTTTTCAGGTTGGAAAAGTCCCCTGGGTCGACATTGTCAATACCTTTTAGAATTTTGAATGCTTGAATCAGATCACCGCGTAGTCTTCTTTGTTCAAGACTGAATACATTCAATTATTTTAGCCTGCCTGCATATGACATGCCTTTTAAACCAGGAATAATTCTGGTTGCTCTTCTTTGCACTCTTTCTAGAGCAGCAATATCCTTTTTGTAGCGAGGTGACCAGAACTGAACACAATATTCTAGATGAGGTCCTACAAATGCATTGTAAAGTTTTAAAATTACTTCCATTGACTTAAATTCAACACTTTTCACTATATATCCGAGCATTTTGTTGGCCTTTTTTATAGCTTCCCGACATTGTTCAGATGAAGACAGTTTTGAATCAACATAAACTCCTAGATCTTTTTCATAGATTATATGGTATTTATAATTGGACATTTTACACATTACACTTTTCTATATTAAATGTCATTTGCCATGTGACTGCCCAGTTCTGAATGCTGTCTAGATCATTTTGAATGACCTTTGCTGCTGAACAGTGTTTGCCACTCCTCCTATTTTTGTGTTGTCTACAAATTTAACAAGTTTGCTTACTATACCAGAATCTAAGTCATTAATGTAGATTAGGAAGAGCAGAGGACCGAACACTGATCCCTGTAGTATTTCACTAGTTACCCTCGCTCCATTTTGAGGTTTCTCCTCTAATCGGTACTTTCTGTTTTCTACATGTTAACCACTCACTAATCCATGTGTATGCAGTTCCTTGAATCCCTACAGCATTCAGTTTGAGAATTAATCTTTTATAAGAGACTTTATCAAAAGCTGTCTGGAAATCAAATAAACCATGTCATATGCTTCGCAATTACCCATTGTCGATGTTGCATCCTCAAAAAAATCATCTCCCTTTCCTAAAACCATGCTGACTGTCTCCCGGGATACTGTTACCATATAGGTAATTTTCCATTTTGGATCTTATTATAGTTTCCATAAGTTTACATATACTATCAAGCTTATTGGTCTGTAGTTAACCTGGTTCGGTTTTGTCTCCCTTTTCGTGGATCAGTGTTACGTTTGCAATTCTCCAGTCTGTCGGTACAACCTTTGTCTCAAGAAACTGTTGCATGATCTTAGTTAACGTTTCGTAAATAACTAATTTCTTTGAGTACTATTGGGAGGATCTCATCTCATCTCATATTTTAACAGCTCATATTTCATTTAACACTTCTGCCACTGTTATGCTAATGCCCACACCCAGCAGCAAGCCTGTGACCAACTGAGACAGTATCCCTCAGGATATAGCACAAGCACCTAAACCATCTGTGAAAAGTAAATGTTCTATGAAATGTGAAATTAAGATCTCACCTTTGGCTCTGCAAGTACAAAGGATAAAGCAGATTTCTTTTTAAAATGACAATACATGTTTGGTGGTCATTTATGCATGCAGCTTGTCTGGTAACCTAAGTTTATAGAAAAGTCCTTCATAAAACGCTAACAGCATCATTTGAATATTTTTTTAAGTTGACACATAAAACAAAGTAACATGCATCCATTATGTAAACAGACCGTTAAGAGTTGACCTTGTGAAGACCCCTGAGTTAATCCTTTAGATACAACGCTCTATTGCTGGCATTTTTGCTATGTGTTCAGAATGTGTTTTGGCATGCAATTCAGACCCATGCATTTTTCATATCTACTCCCACAGTTCATTGTTTAGTTTGCATTCAAATTGTGCATGCACGCCAAGCCGTTTTTTTATCTCAAATTTTATCAATCCTCCTGGTAAATTCTCTGCAGAGTCACAAGATTATTCCACTTGTTCTGTTGTGACTTTTCCGTGTCATTTTCAGTTGCTTTCTCTTATAAGACTTGACTCTTTAGGGAACATATGCCATCACGATACTATGCAATTGGTTGAACTGGGTTGTTACCTCACTCTTTTTACTCCAGGGCTTTGATTTACAGTCCACAGTAAACAGCCTTATTGTATTGGTTTGATTCTTGCTTTGCCATTAGACACAAATCAATGTAAGCCTGGATGAAGGAGCAACTAAGCAATGATTGAGGGATGGGTCTTTAACAGAAGTATTCCTAGAATCTGAATACATTATGTATCCTAACATCTACATGTTCTTTTATAGCTTAACCAGAAAATCCATGAGGCCTTACTGCAGTGTACAGTCCACAGTATCTTGTTGGGATGCAGATCTAAAATATGAATCAACTGTGTTTTTGTGTGAAGCAGTTGATACCTCTTAATCATCCAGCAATGTTCCTTAGTTTCCTTCCTTCTTTTGCTGTGAGCCCAGATCATAAATAATCTACTGTTCATATATGAAATTACTTCAATCAGGCTCGATAATGGTAAATATGTAGATCTATAATATTATGCCATACTCTCTCTTGTTTGTCTCCTGATGTTAAGCAACAATAGCTAAAATACAGAATAGTCATACAGTGAGTAGGTTTCACAGGTCTGTTTAACCTCAGTGAACTTATCTGTTGTTTGTCATAATATGTTGTACTTTAGTTGCATATCAACTCAAACAGAGCCAGCCTATACAGGTCTAGTGGATAATACAATCACATGACATAAGTCAAATAAATAACCACATTGATTTGCGTGCATTGTAGATGAGTATACCTATCTGATGAAACCGGCCCTGCATTTAAAGCACCAAGCACTGTACACGGAAAGACAAATCCTGATGCAGGGGGACAAATACTGGGGAGTTAATACTGATTATGCCTGCTTAAACCATAAGCGACAGTATTCCAAAAAGCTCACTGCTGTTGTACCCTTGAGCAAGGTACTTTACCTAGATTGCTCCAGTAAAAACCCAGCTGTATAAATGGGTAATTGTATGTAAAAATAATGTGATATCTTGTAACAATTGTAAGTCGCCCTGGATAAGGGCGTCTGCTAAGAAATGTAATAATAATAATTTAAGGACAATAACTGAGATCAAAATCCACGTACACCTTCTGTACTACTACCACAGACAAACTTAATGTATAGGCCGAAAGCTGGGATTATGGAGTATGTGTGTAGGTATAAATAAGGCACATATACTAACTCAGAGTACAGACAGACAAATACAACAAAATATCAAATACCAAGAAGTGTGAAAATATTAAATAATTATTTTAAAAAAGCATTTTTTGGTTAATTGAAATATTCAGTAAGTCTAAGGCTGAGCGAGATCCGATCGATTAGTTCAATTCCACTGCAGAGATTGATCCTTTAAAACCCAAGAAGAAATCGTAACAGCTGTCATACTGATTTCCTCCTAAAGTACAATGCTCAGATCTGCTTCATCTGATTCCAGTATTGAGCTAGAAAACCCACTGCAAAAGCACTCGGTTTTCACAATTGATCTACCTTTCAAACCTACAAATTGAGGCTCTCAAGCTTGCTAATATTTCCCTTTAGGTGTTTTTGTATTTTTATTTTCTTATTGTAAAGGCACCAAAGCGGAATGTTATGGAGTAAGCCAACCTTGGAATGGCAGGAGCTCGGCTCTTCATGCAGTTAGTAAATTCCTTTTCAGAATAATGTTTCCCACACAAAGCACACTTGCGACTACTCGGTTCACTTGTCAAATACAAATTACTAGCCAGAAAGAACCTGGGGCCATCACTGCAGTTCCTATTTCCCAATTTAATGTTATATTCTAAAGCAGACAGTGACTAAAATAAACAAGAGCGACCAAATGGTCCTTGTGCATAATGAGTTGAAATAATTCAATAATCATTTTAGACAAGAGAAGCAGATGCAGTTTAATGTGCTCTTTGAAGCCACTAAACCATATTAAGTAACCTACCTTATCTGTTAAATATCAAATGGCTGTCATTAGTAGGCTTTGTTTTATAATTATGTAGACAAATAATGTTTTACTAGCAGGAATGACATTGTTAATTTTTATAACCAACCTATATTTACAAAAAAAACTAGCCTGGCCACCTACAATACTCAGACATGCTTAAATGCACAAATGAGTATCCTAATAAAGTATCTGTTTCCTAAATGAAACACCTCTATGCTTAAAGGCAAGTACATAGACACACTGACAGTGACACCTCCAGTGATGGCTCCCCATGGTTAAAACACATATAGGATTCTACCCTGAAGCAATGTACATACAAAAAAAAAAAAACAATATAAATAGCTGTGAATTGCTCATTTTACTTTTTACTAATTTCAGGTTGTTTCTGTGTTGCTCTGATATGGCAAGGTTGAGGTATGACAGTTTCCTTTCATTGCCATATACTTGGTCTGTACATGCACAAGTGTGGCCTGGAGCCTTGGAGATTAATAGTCTGCAGCCTGCCCTGAATGTATTTCGGATTTGTTATGGCTCTTCTGTCAATAAAGGGCATAACGTTGTGATAAATATGCAATCTGGATCTTCCTGAAGCTGTTAATTGAGGTATTACATGGCAGCCTGATTGCAATAAATATGCACAACCAGCTTCGGCAGAAATAATAAATTCCCACAAGGGTTGGTGCACATCTTTTTTTCTCCCAGTCTTTCTGTTTTTTTTATTGTCTGAGAAACAGCAAGAGAACAGTGGGTTAGATATGGCTATGTTTACATGGCATTGAGTAAAGACAACTAATACATACCTGCTTACAAATTAGATGTTTGAAATCAAATCACTCAAAACACAGGTCTCTATAGGTGTCTATCCTGCAGGTACTCATCAGTGGCTAAAGATCTGGAATACGTGTTAATCTTGACTAATTAAGCCAATAATTGGTGCAATTAAGTAACTGTGAACTCGTTTTAAACGAAAATCAGCAGGCCCAGTAGCTCTCCAGGACTGGGGTCTAAACTAGCATCCCAGCTACAGGCTCGTGAAGCTTTGCAGACATTGCTTTTTTGAAAGGAGTGACAGCTGTAATCCCAAAGATATAGCATTTAACTTATCTAAGGTCTCAGGTCGATTTGTTTAACCTTGAAAGGCTTGACACAGTCTGAAATAAGAGACTTTTATAAACCACAGTAAATGTTTTTAAAAAAAAAAAAAAAAAAAAGAAATGTACGATGAGAAGCTTGTTTGTTTACATACAAGTTTTGCACAAATGAAGGCTAACAAACTAAAACATCAGTTTTGTAAACAGCAGAATAGTTTTTTACTTTTCGTTTTTTAAAAGAAAAGTGTTGCCTGTACATATTCAACGTTTTTCCTTTTTTTCTACTGCTTAAATGATAATGCTGTGGGCTACTTGAAGCATTGAGCTTAAATTGCTTTGTGAAATAAATAGATGGCATCGTTCAATGGGGGAGAGTTTCAGCAGACTTATAGTCGTGCCACAAACAGAAAAGTTAAAATGACCAGTACCGTAAAAAACATATTGAAATCGTTCGCTTTTTTGTTTTTATGGAATTGTTGTTTGGGTGATTTGACACTAAATGATTTGACACTAACTATATAACTGTTCCTCAAAAGTAACCATTTATGTTGCATACACATGGGAAAAGAATAAGACTTCACTAGTAGGCCTACTGTTGTGTTGAAAAAGATTTATGTTTTATAGAAATGCCTGAGATAATTGTAGAACTAAAATTGCAAACATAGAAGGGTTTTTTTGGGGGGGATTTTTTGACCCTCACTATAATACCACCCTCGCTTTATTACCCGTTTTACCCATGGCCCTTACCTGGCAGTATAATGAGGGTTGACTGTATATCTAATAAACACTGGAAAAACACTGGAAATGGTTGCTCAATTCACGTTGACTTGACACCTTTCCCTCTGATTTCTAATTTTCTTTAAATAACCTGCCAAAAAAACTTTGTGCAGTGCAGTTGGGCAATGTCCCTCCTTCCTGACTTGTATCTCGCATTGATTCGTTCTGAATACTTAAACCCACTCCAACTACTGAGTGGCAACAAATTCCTACATTTCTAATGGAGGATTGTAACATGCTTGCAAGATTTAAAATGAGATACAAGAAACAGAGGACTGCTCTTACGGAGGATTGTTCTTGCTCACTATATTCCAATTTGATAGGGAATATTTACACACTCATGGAATTTAAAATGTGGAAGATAAGAAAGAAGATAAGGTATAATTGAAAAGGTGTGCAAGTTCTGTCGAGTTACAATATACATTGTGACAGGAAAAAATGAAATTATCCGAAAACAATAATTTCATTCAGTATATAAAAAGCAAAAGCCCCGGAAAAACAAACAAACAACCCAAAAAAAAAAAAAACGATTGACATATAACTCGAAAATAGCTAAAAATAAGCACCAAAAAATGAAATTAATAAAAAAACAAAAAACAGACGCCCTAACTATAAAGTACAGTTGGCGCTTAAACATCATAGCATTGATTATTCATGAATCATCATGAGAGAGTACCAGGTCACGCAGCACACATCAGGCAATTAAACACACCATTTTCCCCCTTCGCTTCCTCACATCAATATGAAGAAGTCTGGAGAATATTAGCATTCTTGGAATGCAATTGCTTTCTTGAACAATAAAAAGACATCAGCGCCTTTCTTAGCTGACAGTTGTGCTTGTGAAAACAATGTTATTGTCCCAAACTGTTTATCTGCACAGTGTGAGGCAGCTTCAGTGCTCTGTGGAATAACTTCTAAGGAAAACCGAATTGTCGGTTGGGACTGGTTATATGAGTTTTGTTGTGCGAAAGCCTTCGCATTCACTGTCAATCAATGTTTGCTTCAGGTTCAACCAGGTTCAACTTGGATCCCAAGTTAGCTATCGAGGGTGTACTGACTGTGCACTGGTAGTTTATATGGTTAAATAAATATTCACTGACCAACCTTATTGTCCCCCCACACCCCCCCCCCCCCCCCCCGCCGCCTCTGATTAAACAACGGAGATAGGGACCTACTGTATCTAACAGAAAAAAAAATAAGCTGTGTGTTTCGTGAGGTTGTGTGCTTTATTTTCTGTTTTAAAAACATTTCTGTAATTTCGACGCCATGAAAAAGTTATTTACACACCTTCCGGTACAGCGTTGCTATGGTTATGTTACGTGAACAAGCTAGAGTGATTTCAATGGGCTAATTTATATATATAATAAAAAGGGATAATTAATAGAAATCATGCTGTTTAGTCTGATTTACACCCAGTTTTAATGGTTTCACTACTGTGGCGAACAAGGTGAAAATTAGTTTAGCCACACAGAAAATACTTTCGCTCGTGGCGACGTGGCGAGCGGCTAGCAGGAACGTTGCATCCCCTATCACCGAGGTAGATGTCCTTTAAAAGGGGAAATATCAAGTAAATAGTATTTATCTTACCTGAATTCTGATTTTTTTTCTGTCTTAGTACATTGCATGTTCAGTTTGTATAAATGTATGTTGAGTAAATAAGTCCTTGTTTACTTCCACTAGCTTCTCCAATGGGAGTTTACCTCTAAAAATGTACAGCACCCCAAACTGGGACTGAAAAGAGGTTGAAATATTAAAAACGAGTCTGCTGCAGTTGTGAGATGTGAAAATAGTGGCTTGCCCAATACAGTATCATAGCCTATTGTAAAGCATTGGATGCCCATATAGTTGCAGTGAGAACATTTAAAAAAATCTGATTCAGGGTATCGCACTAGTTGAATTCTTGGTTGAAGTTGGTTTGGTCACAGTTCAAGTCTCCACAGGTTTTTTGAAAAATGTAAATCCTGCCATTGTTCATTCTGGGTTTCTATCGCACTGCAATGTCATTCTGAAATCAATGTGAGTGCTCAATGACACGATATGCAGCACAGCAGTCAGAACATGCGGGTAGCTGTAACAAGCAAAGGCAGGCATGCATTTCAGGTATTTTAGTTGCAACTGAAAATGGATTTGTTGTACATGTATCTTACAAAGCCCCAATACGATTCAAAAGAAAGATTAATTTGAGAATATTTTAAAACTTATTTTTTACATTCAAATTAGGTAGTCATAGGGTATATTTCATCATTGAGTGAAAATGTTATTCTCTTAATAATCTTCAGATTCTCAGCTGATCAAAAAGGTATAATATGGTATGCTTTCAGTGGATATTTGTCCTAATACACAAGCCGAAAGTCACGTTATGTCTGTCAGACTTCAAATAGGTTGAATGTTCACCAGAGCGGAAGGGTTAAGTATTTGCGATACACTATCTATATGACAAAAAGCACTGCATCTTTAGGCAAGAAGTCATAAATGCGAGTGGATAACAGAAGTGATTTAAGGTGATCCATATTAAGCTTTTTTTGAGCTCAGTGATAGTGAAGGTTAAACCTCTATTTGCTCACCAGTTTGGATCTCTGCAAAGGTATTTGGCTGGGGTCAATGGGGTTGCGTTCTGTTTGGTTTGTGAACTTCACTTCAGGTATTGCCACTGCACACATCACATGTGCCCACCTGCAAAATCAAGAAGCAAACAATGCAACATTACACTTTTAGAGCATTTTCAGAACTTTGTTTTTGACAAACTAAAACATTGGGTTTTTTTTACAATACTGAACCAAATGTGTATATTAGTCAGATTTAGATAAATGCAGGTCATTACTAAATGTACTATATGTAAATCCCTCATACGATTTGTTAAAGAATACAGCAAAATTAAATTACTGACATGCATTCTGTATCAAAAAAGATACATATGTCTCTGTTGCGAGTCTGTTTCAGTCACAATGCTGATCTGACAGGCTTTGATAAAGGGCTGACTGTATGCTTCTTAGTTGGGTGTTTCTCTACCAGTACTCAGGATAACAGACATTACTGATGTTTCCTGAAGAACCATCACAGAAGTGACAACTTTAGGAACCATTGAAAAAACTGACTTTACAACACATTTCCAACCCTGAATTCACAGAAAAGTGCTTCCCCTCCAGAACAGCTGAAATATGTGCTTGAAGTGACTCCATGAGTTATCAGGCCTTTTCAGATATGATATTTAACTTAAATATAATATTCTCTGACACTGATTTAATCTCTGATTCCTGATTTCCAAAATGAACAGAAACTAGATTTCTAATGCATCTAATTCCTGTCAGTTAGATTTCCATCATAAAAACAGGCCTTACTTGTTGTCAGTAGTTTGCTTCAGTGCGCCACCTCTCAAATTGCAGAGACAGCACTCCTGAATAAAAATGAAGTAAGCACATTACATTAAGCAAGTCATACTTCCATTTATTTGAGTAAAACACTTCCCCATCACTGGAGTGTCACTGTCACTGCCACTGCTATTGTAAAGCTACAAATCACAAAGCTGTCACACGGGTTGTTTATGTATTACTTGCAGTAGACTGCATCACATTAATGCTGACAAACTGAAGAAAACAGACCCATTTACAAAAGATTAATTAAACAAATGCCAATACAACACAGCTCAAATATCATTTTTGCCTTTACAGAGCCATTTGTTTCCATTCAGCTTCAGTGAAGCCAGCATCATGATGGGTTGTGCTGAAATGCAAGTATACTATCAGGATTGAAAACCTGGAATATTGCAGACAAGCTGCTGCTTCAAACAGATTTCTCCAGCATGACTGATGACATATTTTCACACCATTTGATACCTGATAAGACTGAAAAAAACTGAAAGAATTCAAGACACAAGTTGGCTGTGTTGACCTTAAGAGTGGTGGGGGTGGATTTCAGAATATACAAAAAGCATTCTGAAACGTATCTACATATAATACAAACTACTATAAACAGTTACTAAAATTAAATTAGAGTTACCTGAACTTGTGCAGTTTACTGGAACTCAAATTATCCAAATTGTATGAACTGAATGACATTACATTGGATGTTTTTTTTTTAAGACAATGACATTCTCTGTTGTTTTTAAGTAAACTCAACTAGTCTGATTTACAATGAAGTTGTTTATTTAGCATTTTGCATCATTATCATTAAAGGCCATCTCGATTGTATTAGTACTGAGGGAGTAATGCAGCTATTAGGGCTCAGAAACAGAAAATACAAAGTAAAACATACAAAAATCTAAACTGCAACTTGAGTGTTTTTTTGTTTTGTTTTGTTTTGTTTTAATAAAGGTAATTGACACATCATTTTAATTTACTATAGTAGTTTTTGAACATTAAATCATTATATAATATGTTATGGCTTTAACAAATATAATGTCTTATATTTGTTTAATATAATTGTGATGTTATATTTTATTTGCATATTTACACATACTGAGTCAATAATCAGTATGGTTTTCTCCTGAAGTAATTTGGCTTAAAAAAAAAAATTAAATTAGAAAATACAAATACGATTAAAAAAAAGAAATACAAAGCTGACCTGTGACTTAAGAATGAAAATGTTGTTTGTAAATCATGGGATGTTCTCTTGTGTTTACACTATACATGGTAAAACATTTGTTCTGGAACTTAAAAACCTATTACAAAATGTAAATGCTGGCTAACCTCAATATGTTTTTTTTTTTGTACGGCTTCTTTTTTATTTTTTGAATTTCTGAATTGTTCTTGGAACAATCTTTATTTTTACATAAGGGCAAACTCTTGATTTTAAACGTTGGAACACTTAAAATACTATACAAGTTATTTTGACAGTCACCAAAGGGACATAATTTCAAGCATGACAAGGCCTTGCCTGGGGGGCAAATTAAAGCTTTTAAAAATCAATTAATTAATAGGTAATTTTAATTCCAAATGCATCTCCAATGACGAATATCAATGGAACTCAGACCCCCTAATGAAATATTTAATACCTAATCTACAAAATGTACAATTTCAAAGTTCCTGTTCTCTTCATTTTAATACAAAGACAAATACCATTTAATTATTTCATGCAATTATTTCATGTTAATATTTTGTAATTGTTAATACTGCCTGAGGATAGCCCTTTATTAGCTTTTATAATTCATTTAAATTAATAAAATGATAATCCCCCCCCCCCCCCCCCCCCTCCTCCTCCTCCTCCCCCTGCAGCTCAGGTGGTGATACAGCTTTAATTCCCAGAGCACTTTGATTTAAATATGTAAATCATAGTAAATAAACCATTTATTTTCTGTTCTGATTAACTCATTCAACCTTTTGGAGCCCTATACTTCAGCCCAAAATTACAATGATACATGGACGGGCAAGTCTTAGACAGCATCTGATGGTTACCTGTTTTAATGGGAACAACCATTTTACCTTTTTAAAAAAGTCAAAATCTAAAACGTATCATGCATTTGAAAACTAAAACAATTGGGGATATTATAATAGATCGACATGCATTTTTTTTCCATAAATTGATTGAACTGTGGGATGCTTGATTTTTATAACCTTGGGCCATTTATAAGGTATTTAGATCCATCACTAATTATATCACAGTATAAGATAAGAGAACACCCCCTCGGGAAGCAAGCAGTGTTCTTATAGCCTAAGTGTTCTCTAAGACGGAGTTAGCCACCAGACACAATAAGTAAAAGCAAAACAAAAGGTAAGTGTATGTTAATAAACTATAATAATAAAGTAATAGACAAACTAACGTTAATAAAACTAATGCAAGACAACACGCGGGCAAAAAGGTTAAATCGATATGTACTATGAAATGATCAGGCGGGTGTGTTTCTGTCTATCACAATGGCAGAGGCAAAGATAATGGGTGTTACTTAGGGTTAACAGCGTTAATAAATGAACTGTCAAACTAAATTAACACAGCACCCCTACACATGTTACAAAATGCAGCAGCAATATACAAGACATGCACATTATTTAACAGAATGGTGAAGCAACTCACAAGAACTGGAAACACCAAATTGCTCTGTGACTTGTGTCTGATTCAGGTTTTTTTCAAGAGCTTGAACCATTTCCAACTTTGTATTGCAAGAGCAACAGCGGCGCATTTTGCCATTTGTTTACATGCCATTTTGTTGCGATGAGGTGCACTCGTGGAAATCAGAATACAAAACAAATCAATTACATGACGGCGGTTCTTATTTTTTTTACAAAACAGTACTGGTGCCAAGAAGGTGTTCTTTTAAGCGAAGTTCCTGTTCCTTTAGACTGAGCATTTACAATGGGAAAAATCTGTTTCACCACAAGGGTGTTCCCTTAGGTGAAGTGTTCCTATACACAGAGACTACTGTAACTGAATATATCCCAATGTGTTGCTTCTGTATTTAGTGAAGGACGATGGGGATGCAGGCTTGTTTCAGCTTGAATCTTGTTCAGAACTAATGAAAACGGCTACTTACTGCTGTCCAGGCGCCATTTACACAACGATTGCAGGACCAGTTACTCTGAATTTCCTGAGGGCCAACACCATAACAACCTAGACATTTGAAATAAAAAAAAACATGTTTCTAACATCAGTGCAAAACTTACAGTTCAATTTTTTTTACCATTGATGTTTAGTTAACTGACCAATGTCTAAACTTTCTTTATGTACTTAATAGTCACATACTATCTAGAAGTAGTACAAATTAAATTTTATATATATATATATATATTTTACTAGAATTTTTTTTTTTTTTAATCAATGTTAATTTAATCATAGTTATAATTTAATCCATAGTTATATGGCTGGGGACATAAATTGCTCATATATCATAATATGCATGAATGGCTGACCAAGGCAAGGTTGGTATAGCTTTGAAATAAAAACGTCTATTTATTTACCCCCAAGTAAAGAACTAATGCTATTACTGCTTACTCATTTGTATTGATTATTGAGAAAAAAAGACTTAGAATTATACATTATAAACCCTAATAGTCAGCTGAAATAATGTAATGATTGATCTGTTACGAGGTGACCATTTAAGTGTGTATTGTAACTAATCTGAAAAAAAAAAAAAAAAAACTACTGACCTTCTAAATAAGTTCAAGTCTAAATAAAGCCATCAATGACTGTGAGTGAATCCTGACACATCACCCACTGGACTAAAAATGGTATTTGTTTTGTGTAAATACCAATACTCTGATTGTTCAAGATTAAATAGACTTGTTGAGCAGTATTAGCATTAAAATCAGCTGAAAATGTATTCTGGTTTATCACTGCGAGATGGTAAGGGAAATATCAAATCCTGAAGTGTGAAATATGTAAAGACTTAATTTGTTTAAATTGCTGGCATTTAATGAATTATGTAAAGATTTATTATGATTTTTGTTGGCTGATTACCCTTAAAGAGCAAAGTATGAAATATCACTGTTATATTAAGTAATGTACAGTATTTTTCTTCTTGTTTAAAATCACTTACTCACTTATGTATCATTTTCTGTTTCGTCACATCCTGATGACATTTATTTATCAAAGACCTTGAAACTGAATATTTTTTTTATACCAAAGCTGTTTTGGGATCCTCCAACACACAGCCACAGCCCCGCGCCCTAGGGCATATAGAGGCTGCGCGCATAGACATCAGCGCTAATTTATTTTCTTCAAGCCTGCTGCGAAGGAATGGACGCAGCAACCTTGAAGGTTAATGGATAATTCTATATCAGGGAACCAGGGTTAAGATAATAACCTAACATTCCCCTTCAAGCACGAAATGTTATACATTACTGAATGGGGATAGTATACCCAAGCCGTCGGAAGTACATGACTTGCAGTACTGGCAAAATGCAACAAGGGCTAGGCCGATAGGCTGCCCTGTGCATTATCATTTGGAACCCAAGTTGGTAAGCAACTAGGGTGAAATGAACTGGAGGGAGAAACTCACCTTCATGTATGTGCTGCAAGGGTCGAGAAGCCGTCCTTAGCAGTCTGGTCCCAAAACCAGGGTTTTGAGGGTCTACAACACTGTCTATAGAACCTAGTGAAGAGGCCGCATTGCATATGTCAGAGACAGATGCACCCTGGAATAGAGCCCAAGAGGTTACAAGGCCTCTGGTGGAATGAGCAGTGAGCTTTTCTGGAGGGGGCAAGTTGGCCAGCTCATAGTCAGTCTAAACCGTGTCTGTCATCCATTTGGACAGCCCCTGTTTAGACAGGGCTTAACCATAGGACTATTTTTTGTCTGTTACCATAGGCCCGTAACAGACAAAAAATAGTTCAGACTGCCGCCAATCTCTTGTTCTGTCAACATAGTACGCTAATACCCTAACTGGGCAGAGAGTGTGGAGCTGCCGCTCCTTGTAAGACTGGAAGGGAGGCATATGGAAAGCCTCCAATTCCACAGACTGGTTGGCATGGAAGGCCGAAATGGTTTTCGTTAGGAAGGCAGGATTGGTATGAAGTGTGACCTTGGTCCTAGCTTCTGCAAAAAATAAGCAAGCTTTCGCAACAGAAAATGTTTGCATCTCACTCACCCGCTTTGCGGCAGTGATGGAAAGCAAGAAAGCCGCTTTTAACGATAAAAGTTTAACTGAATGTAGGAGCTCAAAACTGAGGTTTTAATTAAGCACCACTTTCTGGAACAATGTCCTTTACAGGTGGCCGAAGCTGGCTTGTCCCTTTCAAACATTGTCCCACCAGAAGTGGGCTCCTGGGGAGACTGTGTCAATTTTGACGTGGTGAGCTGAAATAGCTGCCAAATAGGCCTTTAGTGGTGGGAGATTTTCCCTTCAAAAAGGTATTTGTAAAGATTGCAGTATAACTGCCATGGGGCAAGTCGTGGGATCGAACCCAAAAGGCTGACGCCATGTCTGGAAGACGCCCCACTTGTACACGTACTGGGAATGCGTGGATGCTGCTCTGGCATTCTGTAGGGTGTCACTAACCCTATTAGACAAACCCAACCGGCTCAAATGCAGCTGCTGAGGGGCCAGACCCAGAGCTGCAGGCGTGACGGGTCGAGGTGCCACAGGGTCCCCCACGCCTGACTAAGCAGGTCACGGCGCGTCGGCAGCTTCCCCGGCAAAGAGGTGAAACACTGTCGCGGTTCAGTGTTGGCAGGAAGACCTTGTGGTTGAACCAAGCCTGCAGAGGACGCATGTAAAGGAGACCCTATGGAAGACTCTGGGAAGCTGCTGCCATCAGGCCCAGAAGCTTCTGGTATATTACTACCGTTAGTGCTCTGTTGAGCTTCAATAGCTCCAAGCAAGCGGCTATTCTCTGAACTCTGTCGTTCGAGAGAGTGGTCATCATGGACCTGGAGTGCAAGCACATTCCCAAATAGAAGGCTGTCTGTGAAGGTGTCAGTTGGCTCTTTGTGTGGTTCACTGAAAGCCCCAAACGTTGCCAGGTTTTTTGGGCCCCAGGAGCAGCCTACGAGGAGAGCACAAAGTCAGAAGAATTTTGGATGCAGATCCCTGGGGAAGGGGCGAGCGAAACTCGCCGGCTTCAGGCGGGGCAATAGGCCGCGTCATGACGTTACCAGAACTAGGCTGAAAGTGTAGAAAAAACGCATAAATAGACAGTAAGCAGTTATGCTTTCTAAAGGAAGGAAACACATATAATGTGAAAAACAGATCTAAAAGTAACAAAGTAGTTATCTTACGCTCCTACTTCAGGATTGTGAAGGAAAAAATGGCACCGATGTCCGTGCGCGCAGCCTATCTATATGCCCTAGGGGGCAGGGCCGTGGCTGCAGCACAGAGGCTTCCAAGAGTAGCTTTAGTATAAAAAATATTCAGGTTCAGGTACTTTAGAAGCTAAATACCCATTCGGTAATGGATAGCATTTTGTACTTGAAAGGGAACTCAAACAGTTCTTCCCATACCACAACAGCAAAATAACAATAAAGGAACAAGTCAAGAGCCTGAGGGACAACATGGGAAATGTAGGATGACAAAACAATAACACATGTATTGAATGACTACTTTGTTCAAGTTTTCACCAGCAGGGGCGTCAACAACATGCCCCCTGAAACAGCTAGTCCTCAAACAACCCTTACCAAAGCCCCTGGCAAATATTTTTGACAATTCAATCAAGACAGAAGATGTCCCAACTGAGTGGCGCATTGCAAATGTAGTACCCACATTTAAAATGGGGAACCAGGGCCTATATTTATCATTCATGCATGCGCAAGTATTCACTTCTAAACCATGCGTCCGCACATTCGAAAAGAAAGTATGTGATTTATCAACACAGAAGAATGTTTTGTGAGAATGTTTGTTGACTCACGCACACTCTGGACCATGCGCACGATCGTTTCCTTGTGTTACAATGATGGTACTGCAAGATAAGATCAAACTCCTATTAAATCAGCTAATCATGAGCCGCAATCAGTGCAACATGTAAAATAATAATGTTCTCATTAGGTTTATGTTATTGATGCCAGTATTGCTGAAATTGCGATGTCACATAGTGTTCTTTCATAAATTATTGCAGTTATATGCCAAATATGGAATTCTTAATATTGTTATTAATATTTAGGCAGTAGTATGATATAAATGTTGGTTACCACCACCATGATTATTACGTAACAAGCAGAAGGTAATGTTTTTGTGACTTCCTTGTTTTAGTTAAGCACTAGTAATTACACATTAATAGTTATAACACGTGTGTGTGTGCTATTAAGAAATATATATATATATATTTTTTTTCCTATAGATTCACATACAGTAACACGTCAAAACATAAAATTTGAGGGGGCTCCCGAGTGACGCATTCAGTAAAGGCGCTCCGCGTGGAGTGCAGGATGCACCCTATAGCCTGGAGATCGCAGGTTCGAATCCAGGCTATGTCATTGCCGACCGTGACCGGGGTTCCCAGGGGGCGGCGCACAATTGGCCGAGCACTGTCCGGGTAGGGAGGGCTTAGGTCAGCAGGGGAATCCACGGTTCACTGTGCACCAGGGCGCCTGGGGGTCTGCAGTGGAGCCATTCAGTTCTGTGTTGTCCTCCGGCACTATAGGTCTAATGGCTTTGCTGTGGATCCGCAGTGCGAAAAATGACGGCTTGGCAGGAACACGTTTCGGAGGATGCATGTTTTGGAGGACGCGTGTTTCAGCCACCGCTTCCCGAGTCGCCGGGGGGGTTGCAGCAGTGAACCGGGAGTAACACAATTGGCGATTCCAAATTGGGGCGAAAACTGGGGCAAAAATCATTGGAAATTCAGTTTTAAAAACATACATGAAAACATTAGCATGTTGTTGACCTGTCACATTATTACCTATGGTACCTATTACCTATTATACCTAGACCGTCTCATTTTAATAAAAATGCAGAATCAGTGATACATGCTGCAAACTTATTTTAATGCTGGCTCACATTTATCTGTCCTATACATGTTATTTCAATCCTACAACCTCATGGATACAATGCAAATGCTTAGCTGTTTTGCCAGAAGCCTGATCATTTAAAATAAATTGTAAACAAGTTCTGTTAATGATCAAAACGAAACATTTTGGACCACTGTAGTGAACCATAAAGTTCAACTGATAGATTGTTGCAGTGTTAAAAATTATAATACTGTTTTATTAATGTCATTTACACGGACACACATGCTCTGTTTTTAGCAACAAAAGCAACAAAAAACCTGTCCAAAGAAATACTGAGAAATTGGTGGAAGTGCGGTACAGGCACTTCAATTTGCCAAGGAAATGTGCAGTTTATGAAAAGGATGCTCTATGGGGAGCAGTGGTTTATGGAAAGACACAACCACTAAATGATTTCACATCCAAGATGCAATGAACATTCTGCAGCCAGTGCCTGAGTCATATTTGGTTTTAGTTTCAAAAAACCAAATGATTGCTGTCAGGGCTTTTGCTTATTTCCCCTCGGCAGGGGAAGCAGTAAGGGTGCACATAGTACATGTTTATCCCTTTGCGGTCCTATGTCGGACCTGGTCCGACATTGCAATTATTCCTATCAGGTCCAATGTCGGACCCTGTCCGACATCATCAAAAAGACGCAAAAAACAGGTTTTTAGTCGTTTTTTCTACGGAAAAAGCCGAGAAAACCATTCAATGGCCGACAGCGACAGGAGCCGAGACAAGCCGGAAAAAAATAAATAAATAAATAAGGGCGTATCTCATAAATAGTCATATTTGCCCCTGGCATCAGATAGGGGCAGTCATAAGGAAACAAGCTGGATGGTACTGCATCAGCGCTGAGAGAATATCACGGACATTTGCAGAGCTTTTTTGAGATGTTATAGTAATAAAATAATGACTTGTATCGCATTATTGAGGCGTTTGGTGATAAAACGAGTGATCAGGAGATGATCGATCGGTACGTACGACTATTATTATTATTATTATTATTATTATTTATTTCTTAGCATATGTGAAAGCTATGGCGAACGAAAGGGTGGGGCGGGGCTGGAGATGCCTAGTGAGTGCTTTTTGATATGCAGGGCCTTTTAAACCCGTTTGACTGTGGAAAAAAAATACTTTTAAACAGCGCGTATAAAATTAACTGCGCGTGTAAAAATAAATTGGACCTGACGCGCCTAACACGCACTTAATAAATGGACTGCAAAGGGTTATATATTTTGAGAACCATTCATCCAATTGTTATGGGATTTACTACGGATATTCCTTTTACTGGGACCTGCAGTAAAAGGCCTTTTTGAAATAATCAACCCATTAAACACACTTACTGACATCTATCTCTAAGCCTCCAGTCCTGGCACTCTATGTCTATTAATGGTAACCAACACTTACTGGCATGCACCTGTACAAGGCATTTGCTACAGGAGATGAGCGCACTAGATCCATTTTCCTCCAGGAGGGAGCTGGGAGGGCAGGGTTCGCTGTTCTCTCTGTATGAGAAACAAACCTCTGGAATGAGGGGTTTGGTCTTGAGGCCCTTTTTGGCCTGCACTGGGCCAGGAACTGACTCCATAAGTACTCTGCTTTCTTCATGCTTGTCATCTTGCTGCAAATATCAAGGGCATAGGATTTGTTTAGTCTTTTGGCCGTTGAACAAGATTTTTAGCCAGGGTAACAGATGGAAGTGGATGGGAATTTGGCTGTAATTGTATCTATTTAATTGCAGCTGTCTTCAGGGTCTATGAGAAAAATCGACACATTCACCTACTGTATATAACCCTAAATTAATTTACAACAGTTACATACTGGGCATATACTGTAAGGTAACCGGTGTGGTTTCTCATGAAACATACATAACTGTGAATGCCTTTCAGTTAAATCCCATGGGTCAACCACATTGTGTTCTACAATCTGATCGCTTGGCATGGCATGACCCACTTTTATTATTAAGTCCTTCATACCGAATTCCAAATATCATTCTGTGCACACGACATCATGTGGAAAGCATTTTTAGAATTCCAATTTTTTGTTGTTGTGTGTACAATTTATTTTAATTTCTAATGCATGGAACCTGGAAATAGTAAATAAAATAACAATTGTATTCTGAAATACAGTACACTTAAAATGGCAAACACATATCCAACATATTTTCTATGGTAGGAGATTTCCAGCTAAATGTGATTGCTTATTTGATTGCAACTGCTTAGATTTAATGTTAAAGACATGGTCTACTGGAGCAGTTGATAACATAACATTTTCTTCAATACTCATGTTAAAGGGCAGCTTGAGAACAATGCCCAACTGAGAATAAGGTACACTAAGTGGTGTTTATATTAGACAACTTGAATGGTTTAAAAACCATACTGAGACTCAAATATTCAGTTATCTGCACTAATTATTAATAAACTGCTCTTAGCATATTGTCTGTGACTGGGATTAGTAATTAATTAATGTCTTCTTCCAGTTGGATAATCTGATCCACATTTGCTTTCCTATATAAAACACATTCGTTACCTGGTAGTAAGGCACAAATAGTGTGCAGATAGCACAGTAAGGCTCAGTTTTGGCAGCAGTAGCGTTGTATTCCCTCTCTGCATGAAAATTATGCTTTTTATTTTGCCAGAGATGAACAAGAGGTTTGGCCCATGCCTCTGTTTCATGCACTTCTTCTTCTGCTGGTGAAACATCTGGTAAGTCTACAAGGAGAAAAAAAAAGTGTTTTGTAAGAAAAAGGGACCTAGAATAAATCACACATTCGGGAGCAATCAGCACACAAGTAACCTGGACATCCATCATTTCCAGTCTACTCAAAGAGAGTTTTTTTTTTTTCTTGTTTCACAATCAGAAGGAACTCAGAAACAGACAAGATAAGTAATAGCTACGATCACCCCAAAGAGAATCATGTTTTTACGTGTTATGCAAACCACTGCAGCACAGACATTACAAACAGTATTAAAACCTTAAAGCAGTAATGCTCCACAACCTTATGTTATTATCATAACCCTGGTTCCCTGAAATAGAAATGTAACTGCCCAGGGCTTCTCCATTTGTTCCATCACTTGAACCGATGATGACTCTTCTTCCTCGGGGGAGGAGAAGGAGAGGCAAAAGAAGATGAGGAAGACCGTGAAGATGGCTTCCCACATGGGCAATTTCCCGTGCATGTCGTCCGCTCTCCCTTGCCACAGAGCCATGGGGTGAGGATGCAGCCTCCTCTCTAACAGAGAGTGATGCGGAAGAGTGTTGTGCAGGGGTGAGGGATGCATAGCGCTCTGTAGAGCTGTGGGAGAGACGTTTCTCCAGCATATGCTTGGAGAAATGCACACAAAACTCACAGAACACTGCGGTTCATCAGTGCCTCCTTTGCGTGTTCTGGCCCTAAACAGGAAGAGTATCTGGCGGGCACGACTGAGTCAAAGGCTGAGCAGCTTTGTTATATCTTATTCAGGTTTTGGGTCTGTTACATTGTACACTGAAATGTAATTCATTTGGTCATTGGGTTATCATGTTCTTCATCCATTTAGGTAAAACTGTAAGATAAACTACGTCACATTAATCAGTTTAATTCATCAGAAAATACAGAGCCATTTTATTTTTATATCCATCAGTTGCTGGTTATAAGGGAAATAAGGCCCCCACCCACCCTTGAAACTCAGTTGCCACTACATCACTCAGTCTGCCAAATAGGCATGTTCCTGCAACTACTTGCAACTCTAATTAATGCTTTGTATGCCATGCTATTTTTCACTTTGATGCGGTATTTATCTTGCTCTTAATTGTATTATTACTTGTACTGTGATACTTGAAATGTATTTGCTTACGATTGTAAGCCCTGGATAAGGGCCTCTGCTAAGAAATAAATAATAATAATAATAATAATAATAATAATAATAATAATAATAATAATTATTATTATTATTTAATAAGATTCCATCTTGTCCAGAAATACCTTGTACTTAATGCAACAAACCTGAATAATATAAATACTTAGAACAAGGTTTAAAGAGCAAGTGTTACCTATATAGCTCACACTTTCTACTGATGGGTGTTACTGGTGACACTCAAAGGTAAAATGCCTTTTACAAATCCCTTTGGCGAGAGATCATGTCTTATTAGGAATCTATGAAAAAGACCTAGGAGTTTATGTTGACTCAGAAATGTCTTCATCTAGACAATGTGGGGAATGTGGGGCTATAAAAAAGGCCAACAAGATGCTTGGATATATTGTGAAAAGTGTTGAATTTAAATCAAGGGAAGTAATGTTAGAACTATACAATGCATTAGTAAGACCTCATCTAGAATATTGTGTTCAGTTCTGGTCACCTCGCTACAAAAAGGATATTGCTGCTCTAGAAAGAGTGCAAAGAACAGCGACCAGAATTATCCTGGGTTTAAAAGGCATGTCCTATGCAGACAGGCCAAAAGAACTGAATCTATTCAGTCTTGAACAAAGAAGACTACGCGGTGATCTGATTCAAGCATTCAAAATTCTAAAAGGTATTGACAATGTCGACCCAGGGGACTTTTTCAACCTGAAAAAAGAAACAATGACCAGGGGTCACAAATGAAGATTAGATAAAGGGCCATTCAGAACAGAAAATAGAAGGAACTTTTTTACACAGAGAATTGTGAGGGTCTGGAACCAACTCCCCAGTAATGTTGTTGACGCTGACACCCTGGGATCCTTCAAGAAGCTGCTTGATCAGATTCTGGGATCAATAAGCTACTAATAACCAAATGAGCAAGATGGGCTGAATGGCCTCCTCTCATTTGTAAACTTTCTTATGTTCTTGTGTTCTTATTACTGTCTCTCCTATGTGCCAATATGACAATATGACTCAACAAAAATAAAGACTTAAAAATAAAAGTAAACGGAATAAATAAATAAATAAACAAATGTGAATGGGATTGCAATGCTACATCTCAGGATGTTTATTTCAGTCTTCATCGGAAACCATTGATAGCAGTAAGTATAAACCTTATGAATATATTAAACACATTTTACCATTCTTCTTTCTTACTGTATATACAGAGATAATATTTGCCATTTTTACTGTGGCACAACAGGAGCACCAACATTCTTTTTGAGGCAGTCAAAAAGGTTAAACCAGAAATTTAAAACACTGACTTATGAGGTTAAGATGGAAGAACCTTGTAAACAAGTAAAAACATTATTATCATAACCCTGATTCCCTGAAATAGAAATGTAACCATTACCATATGGGTATTTACCTCCTAAATACCTGGAAATCTGAATAAGATATATCAAAGCTGCTCGCAGAGTATGTGGCGCAGTCGCGGCCTGTCCCAGAGGGCACAGATTGCTCTCTCTCTCTCTCTCTCTCATGTACCAATTATGTACCAAGTCTTGCAATTACCACATGGTGGTTGAAGAGGATTTTTAACGAGGAAAATGCTAAACATGTTCAATTCAATAACTTCAAAACAGGCCATTAAACTAGTGGTTAAAGCTATTTCATTGTTTTCAAATATTTACCTACGAAATAAAATATTTAAATATTTCAGTTAATTGATCAAATTAAATCTAATTGAAATAGAGCAGTTTCCAAAACATAATTGAGTGGTTAACAAAGACAAGGCTTAACCTGCTTAGAATGCAGGATAATAATTAGGCTGCTGTATGTTACAGTTACATATCTATGAAGAGTATTTCAATGTTCAATGTACTTTACTCATATTTAAATATTTTCAAACAATACTTGCTTTCCACAAACCATATTTAAATATTTTCAAATAAGTTACTTTTTGCAATCTGTAATTATTTTCAAATAATAGTTACTTTCTGCAATCTGTATTAATTATTTTCAAATTATAGTTACTTTTCACAAACCATATTTATAACTATAGGTATATAAATGATGGACATTTCAGGTGGAGTGATTTCAGCTGTTGAATTGCAAGCTTGAATAAAAGCAATAAAGAAAATCACAGAAAAAAAAAACAATATGCCATGTCTGTCAAGAGAGCAGCGCCTTCGTGCAAATGGCATATTGGGGGCTGGACTTGGGCAGCGTACAGTGGCTTGCCGTCTTGGGTGCTCACAGCCAGCAATTTCAAACCTGGCAAGACGGTATAACCAGGCACACTCTGTCAATGGCAAGCCATAAACTGGGAGACCAAGAGTCACAACATCTGCCCAAGATCGACAGATCATTTTGCACCATCTTCGTGATGTCAATTGTTAATCAGCCCAGTAAAAAGTCACTGCACCTGCTCTAAAGTTTGTCATTTTTCGATCACATCTAGTGAATTTTATCCAAATACAAGTGATATGTTTCTTTTGATGCTCAATTATAAGTGATACGTTTATTTTGATGCTCAGTAATATATATATATATATATATATATATATATATATATATATATATATATATATATATATATATATATATATATATATATATATATATATACTCTGAGTGTACAAAACATTAGGAACATCTGCTCTTTCCATGAAATAGACTGACAAGGTGAATCCAGGTGAAAGCTATGATCCCTTATTGATGTAACCTGTTAAATCCACTTCAATCAGTGTAGATGAAGGGGAGACAGGTTAAAGAAGGATTTTTAAGCCTTGACACAATTGAGACATGGATTGTGTATGTGTGCCATTCAGAGGGTAAATGGGCAAGACAAGAGATTTACAGTAAGTGCCTTTGAACGGGGTATGGTAGTAGGTGCCAGGCGCGCCGGTTTGAGTGTGTCAAGAACTGCAATGCCGCTGGGTTTTTCACGCTCAACAGTTTCCCGTGTGTACCAAAGGACATCCAGCCAATGGCAGACCAGTGGTCGAAAACGGCTCATTGATGAAAGAGGCCAAAGGAGGCTGACACGAATTGTGCAGAGCAACAGACGGTCTACAGTTAGTCAACGGACAGTCCAGTACAACATTGGTGCCGAAAGACCCATAAAAGAATGCACAACTCGTCGTACCTTGACACAAATGGGGTATGGCAGCCGACGACCTAACAGAGTTTCACTTCTTTCAGCAAAACACAAGAAACTGTGGTTGCAGTGGGCTAAGGAATGAAAACACTGGACACTGGAGGATTGGAAAAACATTGCCTGGTCTGATGAATCCCGATTCCTGCTGTTTCACGCTGATGGGAGGACTAGGGTATGGAGAAAACCACATGAGTACATGCATCCATCATGCCGCGTGTCAACATTGCATGCTGGTGGTGGTGTGATGGTGTGGGGTGTGTTTTCATGGCACACATTGGGCCCCTTGATAAAAGTGGAGCAACGTTTGAATGCCACAGGATATCTGAACATCACTGCCAATCAGGTGCATCCCTTCATGGCAGCAGTGTATCCATCTGCTAATGGATTTTTTCAGCAGGATAACGCCCCATGCCACAAGGCTAGGACTGTCCAGGAATGGTTCCACGAACATGACAGTGAATTCAGCTTACTGCAGTGGCCTGCCCAGTCACCTGATCTCAATCCAATTGAGCATCTGTGGGATGAGATGGAACGAGCTATTCGGAGTAGAGATCCACTACCTGCCAACTTGACACAACTGTGGGAAGCATTGGAGTCAACATGGGCCAGCATCCCTGTGGAACACTTTCGACACCTTGTAGATTCCATGCCCTGACGAACTGAGGCTGTTCTGAGGGCAAAAGGGGGTGGAACTCAATATTAGGAAGGTGTTCCTAATGTTTTGTACACTCAGGTATACATAAAACAACTTCCAATAAACTTTGCATGGTTCACTTAGTTTTCCTTAAAATTTATAATTGAGTGTTTGGAGTTACGGGTGTTAAGTGATGATGGGAAAGATGGCATCTGACTTAAGACACAAATTACTGACGTTACACAAGGAACCGTTTCACCAGAGATATAGGCCATTCTGGAGAACAGACTTAGCAGCAGAGGTAATTACAGAATGTTTTGACTGTCAATTGATGATTGGTCCCTTACCCCATACAGAACAACTGAACACCTTGCAGGTATTTCTCTAATGTATTTGACTGGCCAATATATATTGGGAATTGCAATACCATATGCATAGACTCAAAATACAACAATCTTACAATAAGAGTATGGAAGTAAACCCTAAGGGAGTGTGCATCCTATAAAGTGCCTTTGCAATCCAGAAAATACAACAGGGTTTCAAATCTGAGGTATGGGAAACAAGAAAGCAAATTTAAATTTGTTGAACAGATGCGGAAAGCCATAGACGCTAATATAGTTCAATTTTCTTTTGCATATCTCAACATTTTTTATGCTTTAGGTTATGTTCCACTGATGTTTTTCCAGCTGTGTACAGGGCCTGTCTGCATTCGGAAGTGTATCAGAGCATCTGTTTGTTTTGGCTTTATTCAGGTAGTTGACATTATATCAGCCCTGGGAGGCATTATCCACAATAGCAAATACCCCAAATCCCAAATAAAAAAAACTAGTTATGTTGGATGTCAGAAGCTATTAATGTATTGAATTACAGACATTAACATAATTTTAGGAAAAGGACTAGGCAAATATTGTGTTTAATTTTTTTGAAGCACTGGAATCATATAGTTGTTCAAATGTTGCAATTATCTTTTAATGGCAATTAACATATTAAGATCATTTTCAGCCATGCAGTTCCTGTATCTGGAGGATTGGGCACTCCTCCACAGTCACTTTAATAGCTGATTGAATAGCTGATTTAATAACTCATTAAAACCTACAATGCCGTGAAAAAGTATTTGCCCCCTGTCTGATTTTCTGCATTTTTGCATATTTTTGACACTGAATGTTATCAGATCTTCAAGCAAAACCTAATATTAGATAAAAGGGACCCTGAGTGAACAAATAACACAAAAATTGATACATATTTCATTTATTTATTAAAGAAAGTTATGCAACACCCAATGCCCCCGTGTGAAAAAGTAATCGCCCCCTTAGACTCAATAACTGGTTACGCCACCTTTAGCAGCAATAACTGCAACCAAACGCTTCCTGTAGTTATTTATTAGTCTCTCACAGCGCCGTGGAGGAATTTTGGCCCACTCCTCCATGCAGAACTGCTTCAACTCTGTGACATTTGTGAGTTTTCGAGCATGAACTGCTCGTTTCAGGTCCTGCCACAACATCTCAATGGGATTTAGGTCTGGACTTTGACTAGGCCATTCCAAAACTTTAAATTTCTTGTTCTTCAACCATTCTGATGTAGACTTGCTTGTGTGTTTCGGATCATTGTCTTGCTGCATGACCCAGCTGCACTTCAGCTTCAGCTCACGGACGGATGGCCTGACATTCTCCTGTAGAATTCTCTGATACAGAGCACAATTCATGGTTCCTTCAATGATGGCAAGGCATCCAGGTCCTGATGCAGCAAAGCATCCCCAAACCATCCCCAAACCATGACACTACCACCACCATGCTTGACCGTTGGTATGAGGTTCTTACTGTGGAATGCAGTGTTTGGTTTTCGCCAGACATAACGGGGCCCATGTCGGCCAAAAAGTTCCACTTTTGACTGTCCATAGAACATTGTTCCAGAACTCTTGAGGATCATCCAGGTGCTTTTTGGCAAACTTGAGACGAGCATTCACGTTCTTCTTAGTGAGCAATGGTTTCCGCCTTGCTACTCTGCCATGAATCCCATTTTTGCCCAGTGTCTTTCTGATGGTGGAGTCATGAACACTGACCTTAGCCGAGGCGAGAGGCCTGCAGATCCCTGGATGTTCTAGGGTTCTTTGTGACTTCCTGGACAATTTTAAGCCTTGCTCTTGAAGAGATTTTGGCAGGACGGCCACTCCTGGGAAGATTCACTACTGTCCCAAACTTTCACCATTTGGACAATATGGCTCTGACTGTGGTTCGGTGGAGCCCCAGAGCCTTAGAAATGGCTTTGTAACCCTTTCCAGACTGATAGGCATCAGGAGGTCTTCAGGAATTTCTTTTGTTCGTGGCATGATGTGTCTCTAGAACCTGTGTCAACTTTACTCTGATGGTAAAGGCCAAAGTTAGTCAGATTTATATTGGGCAGGGCTGGCCCAAATCAGGCCTGGTTGTTAACCAAAGTATGCAAACAGCTGACCCTATTTATCCCTTTAATTGGGTTGAGTTAACTAGGGGGGGCAATAACTTTTTCACACCTGAAGATTGCATGTTTGATTACCTTGCACACCAAACAAATGAAAGAAGCACCAAACTTTGGTGTCATTTTTTTTCTCTCAGACTCCCTCTTTATACTACTACAACCCACAAGAAAATCTGATCAAATACAATGTGAAAAATGTGCAAAAATGCAGAAAATCAGAGTGGGCAAATACTTTTTCACGGCACTGTATGTGTCACCTTGTAAAAGAGCTCAACTACCATCAGACAATACTAAAGAAAGATTAACCTGTTCAGGTTATGACTGAATTCAAAAGCAGTACCTGATCACAAATAATCTGCAGCATGTCCCTGATAATGACAAGAACCTTAGTATGGTACAGTATATAACAACACCGTCAATATTAGGCCTTTGTTCCTTATAGTTAGGGGTCTACTTAAAATTGCCGAGAATTTACATATTTTTCCTGGCTAGGTTATGGAATAAAATTAGGATTTTGCGGACATTTCGCTAACCTGTTTATAATAATATTTCAGAGCACTATAAAAGCTTCCTTACTAAAACGGAGTGCTGTCATTTGTTAAAGACAAGCATGCAGAGTACCCAGGGGGCGGCGCACAACTGGCCGAGCGCCCGCCGGGGGGGTAGGGCTTAGGTTGGCCAGGGTGAAAAGAAGCGGTCGGCTGACGGCACACGTTTCGGAGGACAGCGTGTGTTCGTCTTCACCGCTCCCTAGTCAGCACGGGGGTGGTAGTGGTGAGCTGAGCCTAAAATACAACTGGCTATTTCAAATTGGGAGAAAAACGCGGTAAAATCAATTGGCGACTACTAAATAAAAAATAAAGAAAAGTCCCAAAATTCGGTTACCCAAGGACATCTGGCATTCTTTAATTAAAGGCCATATATGCAGCACATTCGTTGTCATTTTGTTTGTCCCATCAAATTAATTGTATTAGTACTGAGTCAAAAGAAAGAAAACAGGCCTAATTCAGGTCTAGAATACTAACTGTGTTTAAAAAGTAAGCAGCAGGATGTTTGAAGTGAGGTGGCTGTGCTAGATCGTCACTGTAATACTGATTTAACCAACAGGAATACTTTTTGTCTGTGCTGACTTTCAAGTTTGTTTTCTGAAAACTGTTGTTTGTTTTACGTTCTGTTTAGTAATCTCTGTAGTAGCCTTTCATTTAATGTGCGATTCTCCAGCTAAATAGATCATATTTTCTCCAAAGCCACATTATAAGATGTGCAAAACAATTTACCTCCATCTGTATGAAAAGTTTATTTGGGAAATCTCTTGACACGATCCTCAGCTGAAATATACTTTGCTTTTTTTGCTTGGTCATCCAATTTGATTAGATTTTAGCAACCTAAAACAAAATAACAATGCAACAGACTTTGTCCCACCTCCTACTGTACAGTACAGGTCACAGAAAAGCCAGTACAGATGCATTGATAGGCTGATTTAAACATTATTGTCATGTGAACAGCAAACAAGAAAGTTAACTGTTGGAGCATTTTTTTTTTATTATTGTATTTGTCTAAACTATGTTTTTTTGTTTGTTTATTTTTTTGCCTAAGTGCAATGCACATAGGACGGCAAAGGGATAAAAAAAATTCTCTCCGTACTAGTCTGGTATGCACTGGTGCATTTTTAGTAACTTTTTGATATCCATAAAGTTAACAGTAGTACTGTAACCCTTGTAGAGTGCACATGCAGGGGGCAGTGCCTGTACAGTTACTGAGCTGAACAGAGAGAAAGGGGACGGGCGAATCAGGAAGCTCCACAGCAGGGCACTACCACACGGTAGATGACAAAGGATCATCTTTAAGCTACCAAGTATTGAGTTTTAATGCATTTTTTTCAATTTAAATGCCTTTCTATCTGTATCTGATAATCTGATAAAAACAACTAAAAGTATGTTCCCTGGTTTCTATGGAGATTTAGACCTGGAACATTGCTTAGGCTTTAGCAGAGGATTGCCATAGTTTACTCCACAGGCCATTGAACTCTGTAACCCTACAATATTACCAGTTGAATATGCCACATTAATTTAAGAGATGTTACATGCTGTATGTCTTTGTACTTCAGTTATCTTCAATATCAGGTTCTTTATATCAGGATGTTGCTGGTAAAGTGTTTCGGAGCGACTCTTGCTTAGCATTCGTTGCTGTAGTCCTCTCCTTCAATTTTCCATTATGTAAAATCAAGTTAGTACTTTGCCTAGATGCAGTAAAGGAGCCTCAATATACAGTAGTCTCCGAGGATCTAGTCTAAGCAAAACTAAGATTCTAATGATATTAACAGTTTTCTTAGTTATATTGAAAAATCCTTCATGATGAATCATAGCCCTTAAAGAGTGAGTAGTGGGGTTCCTGAAAAATATAGCGTTACACGTCCCCACGTGTTGCTACAACTGTTTAAATAATGTACCTGTCATTTTTATTTTAATTGTTTACATCCTGACAACTTTTTTTTTTTTTTTTTGACAAATGAAAAATGTGACTCCAACTGACATCCAGGGAACTGAGATCAGGGACATCCCACCAGTTCAAGGATGGGTGCAGTCAGTATAGAATCAAATATCAGTTGACACAAAAAATAGCCACGTGCTAAGAATTATGACATAATTTATCCTCATTCAGCATGAATTGTATACAATTACTGTATCAGTACACACTATTCTATGAAGTAACCTATACCACTTGGTTTTTATTTGCTATGGTTTATTACTCAGAACTGTCCAGTGAGACTCTTCTTCAAATTGTTATGCAAGCAGATAGGCAGACAACAGGAACAGCATCAGAGATCACAGTACAGTGACAGTTGCAGAAGTATGATTTTAACAAACAGTAAACTAGAAGAATCTGGAATTTGGCAACTTAAAATAAAGCCATATATTAGGTCACTTGGTATGGGTATTACTACAAAACCAACACAAACATAGTATAAAATGTGTTATTTATTTATAAAAACATTATATTATTAATTAATGTAATGTACCATATTGTAAAAAATTGTGAAATAAAAATCACTGATTGAAATCTTGACTATAATCTTGGATATGGAAGCACCTATGCCAATAATCAGCTATCTATCAAAGTCTGTCAGATCTCCAGTCTTGCTCATCATGACATGAAACTTACATGTTATTCCTAGTACTGGATACAAGAGCAGAACTGTTGTAAATGTTTTTATTTGTTTGGTATTAAACCGAACTGGACAGAAATGCCCCGGAATTTAATTTACTAAAATCTAGTGGACTTGATTAATCCTTGGTGGGTTCCTACTGCCTGGCACTCAGTTAATTTAATTCCTGCCTGCTGTCATTTAGAGATACAGTACACATTTTTATATTAAAAAATATCCTACATTCAAAGTTAATTTCTTGCACTTCGTCTCTTGTTTGAAAGTAGTTTCGTGTCTGAGCTGGATTGAATTCATGGGTCCCTGAGTTAAGAGGTTGGACCGTGGAGCAGACCATCTGCATGTTCCATCAAATATGCAGATGAAAAGGTTTACAATTATGTCACTAAAATAATGGAATGATTCTCTACTAAACCTCATTACCACGCAACATCTTTCAAAGCGATGACCCCAATAAATCATTTTCCCTGTGGGTCACTTTGTTCTGGGCACTCAAATATTCTCTGGGCTGTTCCTGGCCTGTCACTTGGATGAAGGCAATCTAAGATACGGATTGGCTTTTCCATCCTGTCACGTTTTATAAATATATATATTCTTAATACTTTTTCTCTCCCTTTTTTTCTCTTTCTGACTCCTTTCTACGGTTCCAAGCTGGTATTTTGGATAAATTAATTTAAAACTCCCTGGCGATTTTGAATCTGTCTTCTATATACAGGACCCTTGTTATGTACATATCATTCAAGGTAGTGTAGCAACTACTAGAGACTGCAAAGGGGGTCAGGTTTTTTTTAAAAAAAGCAACGGCAAAACATTTTTTTATGAATACATGCAGAAAGAGAGATAATCTGAAAACCAAGAGATACCTTATAATTTATTTCTTAGCACCTTAGTAACTTAGAACACTATACATTAGTGACCTTAAATACTGCAGACTGTTGGTGCTAAGCGCCCCAATTCGAATTAAGTCTTGGTAGTTTAAAGATGAATTACCCCACAAGATTTAAAATGTAGTTTTACATATTTAAGAAAGTTGTTTCCATGAAAATGCTAATTTTCCCTCTTACTTTACATACCCCAATTTGCATTTTCCTTGCGACAATTTGCAAAGTATACATTTTGTCTTATGTACTAGAGAAAACATGTTAATAAAGAGAGCCACAATATACTAATTTAAATATGTGTTGCCTCATCTTAGCGAGATCTTTCCATTGCAAGAGTCATGCAACATTTTTTTTAATAAATAATAAAAGGCAGTTTAATCCCATCAGATTCTATAGTGGGACCCCCACCTTCACCCCCAAATAAAAAATGGTTTTCTATCAAAAAGCTTTTCCAAACTATACAGTAGCCCCTCGCTAAACCGGACATGTTTGTCCGACATAAGGTGTTGGGTTTTTAAAAAAAATACAATACAATCGCACACATATACAGTACTGTGCAAAAGTTTTAGGCAGGTGTGAAAAAATGCTGTAAAGTAAGAATGCTTTCAAAAATAGACATGTTAATAGTTTATATTTATCAATTAACAAAATGCAAAGTGAGTGAACAGAAGAAAAATCTACATCAAATCAATATTTGGTGTGACCACCCTTTGCCTTCAAAACAGCATCAATTCTTCTAGGTACACAGTTTTTGAAGGAACTCGGCAGGTAAGTTGGCCCAAACATCTTGGAGAACTAACCACAGTTCTTCTGTGGATTTAGGCAGCCTCAGTTGCTTCTCTCTCTTCATGTAATCCCAGACAGACTCGATGATGTTGAGATCAGGGCTCTGTGGGGGCCATACCATCACTTCCAGGACTCCTTGTTCTTCTTTACGCTGAAGATAGTTCTTAATGACTTTCGCTGTATGTTTGGGATCGTTGTCATACTGCAGAATAAGTTTGGGGCCAATCAGATGCCTCCTTGATGGTATTGCATGATGGATAAGTATCTGCCTGTACTTCTCAGCATCCCCAACTCCAGAAATGCAGCCCCAAACTTGCAAGGAACCTCCACCATGCTTCACTGTTGCCTGCAGACGCTCATTCGTGTACCGCTCTCCAGCCCTTCGGCAAACAAACTGCCTTCTGCTACAGCCAAATATTTCAGATTTTGACTCATCAGTCCAGAGCACCTGCTGCCATTTTTCTGCACCCCAGTTCCTGTGTTTTCGTGCATAGTTGAGTCACTTGGCCTTGTTTCCACGTCGGAGGTATGGCTTTTTGGCCGCAAGTCTTCCTTGAAGGCCACTTCTGACCAGACTTCTCCGGACAGTAGATGGGTGTACCAGGGTCCCACTGTTTTCTGCCAATTCTGAGCTGATGGCACTGCTGGACATCTTCCGATTGCGAAGGGAAGTAAGCATGATGTGTCTTTCATCTGCTGCAGTAAGTTTCCTTGGCCGACCACTGCGTCTACGGTCCTCAACGTTGCCCGTTTCTTTGTGCTTCTTCAAAAGAGCTTGGACAGCACATCTGGAAACCCCTGTCTGCCTTGAAATTTCTGCCTGGGAGAGACCTTGCTGATGCAGTATAACTACCTTGTGTCTTGTTGCTGTGCTCAGTCTTGCCATGGTGTATGACTTTTGACAGTAAACTGTCTTCAGCAACCTCACCTTGTTAGCTGAGTTTGGCTGTTCCTCACCCAGTTTTATTCCTCCTACACAGCTGTTTCTGTTTCAATTAATGATTATGTTTCAACCTACATATTGAATTGATGATCATTAGCACCTGTTTGGTATAATTGTTTAATCATACACCTGACTATATGCCTACAAAATCCCTGACTTTGTGCAAGTGTACCTAGAAGGATTGATGCTGTTTTGAAGGCAAAGGGTGGTCACACCAATTATGGATTTGATTTAGATTTTTCTTCTGTTCACTCACTTTGCATTTAGTTAATTGATAAATATAATCTATTAACATGTCTATTTTTGAAAGCATTCTTACTTTACAGCATTTTTTCACACCTGCCTAAAACTTTTGCACAGTACTGTACATTTATAATGCTCACTGTATTTTAAATGTATAAATCACTGCGCTGAAATAACACTAATGTGTTTTGGGTAGTGTAGGCAGTTAATATATTCTTAAAAGCAATACATTAAAAGGACCTCCAAAAACTGTAGGGGATAAACAGATACCTTCGATTGTCAAGATCTCAGTGGGACCTCTACAATAAACAGTGTCCTATCATAATGTACAAACCCGTTTTTAATATCGCTCTCTGAAAACGATGGCGGATTTACATGCTACAATAAGCCAAAAATAGACCACATTCCAGACTGTTCAAAGTTCATAAATCGTGTTTGTTCAACATGAGGGAATGACTCAATACTGGGAATCTCTTCTTAGAAAGATGGTATTTATTAAGCATGCAACAAAATAAGTTTGAAAATCACACAAAACAGTTACACAATTAATGTCACATTAAAAGCATTACAATGAGAACTAAGGTTTAAAACAACAATTTACCAAAGAAATCTTAGTATATACTGACACAACAACAAGGGGTCACACAATACCATCGTTTCATCGTTCTGTTACCTTGCGTTTCTCCAAGTGTCAGGGCCCCCAACCTTGATGGATAAATACTGAGAGCTGAGGGCTCCAGGTGCAGTCTTGTAGTTTCTTAGAATCTGAGCGAGCAGGGATCAGCGGTCAGGGGATAGCGCAGAGGCTATCTTAGGGGGATAGAGCAGGGGCTAAAGCAGGGGGGTAGATCAGGGGGCTAGCGTAGGGGCGTAGAGCTGGGGGCAGAGCAGGGGCTTTTACACTTTTCAAACAAAGAGATTATTTGAATTTCCCGCTTCATGCTCCGATTGGCTATTTTGTAGCAAATGGGCTTGAAATCTTGATTGACTGCTCCCCCTTCCTCTGTCTGATTAGTTCATTATCATAATCTGGAAAGGGGAAACTTAAAACGTGCATAACTTTTGCTAAATAATTCAGATTTTCTGAATTCCTGTTTTTTTTACCATTAGAAATTACATTTCTTTGGACACCAAACATGTCTGTTTGCGACTTTGGTTAGACATTGCAAACAGTTTAATTCTCTTAGGGATTTATTACCTGGGTTATTCTATACTTGTTAGGCAATTTAAGAATAAAAACGCTTGCATCTTGTACTCATAGTGGTATTAAATCGATATGATGTGATATTTGTCTTAAATCTCTAAATCTTTAAGCTATTTTTCTCTCTTTCAGACTCCTATGCTAAACCACCTCTCTCTCACTAGACGGGTTAATTAAATCACGGAGACGGGTTTGATTAGCCTTTTGTTTCCTGAGTGCCTGGTGCATTCAAGGTGTTAGGTTGATCGTTATCTCTAAGCAAAGCTAGACAAATTAGATTAAAGTTCATTCAATGAAGATTCCTGTTAGTATACAATATCATAAGAACATAAGAAAGTCCACGACATTTGCAATATATTTGTAATGACAATGTCTATAGAACCTACAGTAGGCTACACATTACATTATGTAAAAATATACATCTGTACAGTTTACAGTACAGTAGTAAAATCAAATAAGTACCTAGCTTTACTTTAGCCCGTAAGCTACCGGTAACACAAAATAAATCGCACTACTGCATTATACACATTGTTGTACAATTCAAATAAACGATCATTTTAAATTGAAACTAAATGATTTTAGCATTATGATTATTGTTATTTTTAACTTGGCCTACTTAGTAGCCTAGACAATTAACACTGATGAGTTATGATACTTACAGGAGTACAGTCAATTCTCGTTAATACGAATTTCAAGGGACCAGCAACAAATTTTGCATTATACCGCTAATTTGTATTATCATGAGTAGCCTGTAAGCCAAATGTATACTGTCAGTTTTTATTTAAGTTAGTCAGGGGTGCAGTGCTAAATTGTGCACAATTACAAACCACCTGCACATTAATAGAATAGGTGTGTTTCCTATTCCTATACAGACGCTCAGAATGAGCTGGAGGGGTTAGCGGCACATGTGTGCAGTCTATTGCTCCCAACACGTTGGGGAAACTAGAAATGTCATAGAAATTTGTTTTCAATGCTTGTAAGTGCACCCTGCTTTTAGGGAAAATAAGTACCCTCTTTATACCACCAGGTAAGGGCCATGGGAAAAAACAGGCAATAAGCGAGGGTGGCGTTATAGTGAAGGTCAACGAAAAAAATACAAACGCTTTATTTTTTGAGTTATACAATTACAGTATCTCCAGTCCATTTTAATAAAACATTAATCTTTTTTTAAAAACTACAGTACTAGATCTTAACACATCAGTAGGTCTACTAATGAGGTTTTACCATCTTTTCCCATCTGTATGAAACATACATGGTTACTTTTTGAGGAACAGTTTATACTTAAAATAAAAATAACAATTCCATAAAAACAAAAAAGCACACGATTTTTTTCTTTTTTTTTTACTGTACTGGTCATTTGAACTTTACTGTTTGTGGCAAACAGCATTCTTTTTTAAGCAGTTAAAAAAAGTTGAATATGTACACAGAAACACTTTTTAAACGAAAAGTAAAAAAAAAAAACTATTCTGCTGTTTACAAAACTGATGCTTTAGTTTAAGTCAGGCTTCATTTGTGCAAAACTTTCATGTAAACAAACCTCTTACTGTACTTTTTTTAACATTTACTGTGGTTTATCAAAGTCACTTATTTTAGACTGTGTCAAGCCTTTTTCAGGTTAAACACATCAACCTGTTCCATCAAGGTAAGCCATTTGTTTTATCCATTAGAATGTCTCCAATTGTCCTTCGATTAATAGTATATGCCTCATTTAGGCGAGAAAACATTTTCAATGTCTTGCTGACTTGCTTTCTTATTTTCAGATGCATACATGCAGATTTGTTTATTTTGCTTTGGTGTTAAATGTAGGGTCGACTCGCCATGTTGTACTTTCTGTTTTGCCTTAGGAGCGGGAGTGTTCATGACTTTGCTATGAATGTTCAGTTAACAACGAATTAGGAAAGCAAGTCAAAAATTAACTGCATAATTTTGTTTTTTTAATTGGCCATGATTATTTCGCTGGTGCTACAAATGAGGGAAACTACAATGCTTATATTTACGTTTGTTTGGCTGGGGAATTTGGTGGGTGGCGGACAGCGGGTTGGCGATATAACGGGTAAAAATAGCACTGTTTTTATATTGGTGACATTTGTCCAGAGAGAATAGCTGGCGGTATGTGAGGGCGGCGTTATAAAGGGGGGCAGTATAACGCGGGACAACTGTATTTGGGTGTTCACCTCAAAAATGCATCGAACACAACTGGCAAAGCACAAGAAAATGCGGACTGGGAATGCCAGCAACAATTGCGACTGTTTAAAATGTGCTTTCAAAAGTTCTTAACAAATGGATGCAATTGTAAATTTCGCAATTTGCGAATTTATGCAGGAACGGCCATAATTACATATTCATCTAAGGCTGAACCGCAAAGCAAAACTGCTGCCGCAAAGCATTCCCTAAAAAGTCACCAACTGGTTTGCAACTGGTTTGCGACAGCTGCAACACTTTAGTACATCTACCCCTAAAACTTTAGAAAGCCTGCAACCATTCAAACAGCTAGAACAAGCTGCTGAACCAAGGACAGGCACCTATCAGCAGTCTCACATCTGGTTACAGGTGTCACTGTTAGACAGCTGTATTTTCTTGAGTCTTATAAAATGTAAAGGTGGTAAAAGCTGAACACTGCCCTGAATATTAAACTGAAACCAGGACATACGGTATACATTTTATATTATTTTTCTAATAACGTATCTTTTCATGTACTGTATGAGTTTTATGATTTATTTGGCGCATTTATCACTTTGCAGGCCTTTTTACACAAAAATAAATGGCCATTACAGTGTTTTAAGTGGCACTTTTCACAGACTAGCTATTGGTATACTGTGGCAGGTTGGCTCGCAGTGGTGAGGTTGATGACGTCACGGACCAGGAAGTAACTCAAACCAAAACAGTGGATGGGCGGGTGAAGCTGAATGCAATGATTACTCAGCGTATTTATTAATAAACAAAACAAAAGATTTAAACAAAACAACAAAACACAAAACAAAAAGGCACAAGGGCCAAACGAATAAACAAATACTGTTTAGCAGTCGTCTTTAACTGTCGTTATTTTTTCGCTCGCTCTCTCCGCTCCCCGTACTCTCCTCTGTACACTCCACCCCGAGTGCAGAGAGCTGCAGGTTTATATATTCTGGCCGAGGGATTAACTAGTTGTTAATTATCTTATTATCCCTCGGCCAGAGTCTGCACGCGTTTGGTAAGGATGCATGACTGTCAGCTAGTTAAATAATCAGTAGCTGATCAGCCATGCATCCTCACGGGGTTTTTAAATATAATAAAAGACGCGGCGCTTTTATCCGCACCGCAAACAAAAATACAAATAATAATAAATAGGGGCGGGACACTCCGCCACATATACATTCAATTATGAAAGCTTTCTCCCTAACCTTTTATAGGCAACATTGATTTTTGCTTTCACCGCTCATGATCAAAAGTTAGTAAATTTCACTTTGTCTCCTTAGGGAATCAACTGATAAGCCAAAAACCAGCAGAGGAGAAATCTGGTAAAAAATTAAAATGTCAATAAATAATGTGCTATAATTTAATCCCACTTGGATATCTCCACCAATAGGAGTTCCCAAGCAGACCATTCAACATAATTTGTGCACAAGTGAAGCAGCTCCTGTGTTATTCCTCTGAACATATTGCAGACCTTACTTTTTATTGCTTTAATAAGCAAGACAGCAGTATATAAAACAAGGCACAATTTCAGCTTCCTAGTTTAAGCAAAGATTGAAAATCCTGAAGTGACAACATTGTAGACTTGTGTCATATTTAGCGACATGGACAATATGGGATGCAACAGAAAGACAGAAACAACAACTATTTATTTATGAAGCATTTTATATGCCAGAGACACCAAAAAGCATTGTACTGAACATGCTATGATGTCATACACATTTAGAATTTAGATTTTTTTTTTTTTTTTTTTTTTTAAATGTACTGTGCCATACACTGTAGCTACAGCTATGGACAAATGTTTTGTATCAACTAATTTTGCTACATAAAGTCGAATTAAACCCTCTGAGTAATGTTACGATAACATACAGAGTTACATACTGCTTTGTAGTTTTACCTATACTTAACAAAAACCTTAGCGTGAAATACTGTGCTACTTTTATGGCTTCTGGTAGACTTTTGCTATATAATTTTGTAGTTTCTTTTATTACATGATGTTAAATAAAAGATCTAAATTATGTTCATATATTTTTTTTTATTATGTCTCAATCCTATAATTCCAGGTGATTCAAAACTTTTGGCAATAGCTGTAGGGTATTTATGTAGATTACAATTATTGGAGATTTTAATAATTTTCAAACCTGTACACAAACAGTATGCTAGCTAAGTTAGCAGGTGTCAATGAAGGGTCATTTAAAAAATAGTTTTAAAACTAAAAGAATAAAAGGAAATAAAAGCCATCCTTCTTGTGGAAACGAAAATGCTGAGCTAGCAAACCTGCTGGATTCATTATGTCAAGAAAAGGGATTGAAATAACGTGAAAAGACAGATGAAGCTAAAGCCCTTTATCCTTATTGGTGCCAAGCAATGGTCAACTAGTCCCAACAGGCCTTGAAGTTACTCTGCTAACTGCCAATAGTTGCCACACATTGATATTCTCTGACGTATAAGTGAGGACAATAAACAAAATGCACCAGTGAGTATACTAGATTTAGAAATGAGTGCAAAACCTGTCATGCATTAAAATGAAACTAGATCACCCCAACCAGGCCAGATGGAATGGACGTGAAACCCAGCTTGGAGGAATCTGGCATCAATCAGATGCACACCTATCTGAGCAGCATAACTACTTTATCCTCATTCCTTTTACTCAAAGTATACAATACATTATTTGTGTGCCAGTTTGTATTTTTGCGCTGGGTGGGTCTGAGAGATGAGGAGGAAGAGTGACAATCTGACACTACATTGTTGAGCTGAATACACCTCTGAACTATGCACTGGCACTGCTACAGCAGAATACAATGATCAACTCGGGCATGTGGAGTCAATTTAGGCAATAGTGTGTATCTACTTACAGGGAATTGCAGAGAATAAAGGGCAATAAGAGAGAACTTGGCAGAAGCTACCTACATATGTGCAAAGTGTGATAATTGCAACCTTCTGCTTGATAGGGTACTCTGGAAATCAGCTTCCCAGGGCTGAATAAACCATGTGTGAATGAAACAGTACTTTTATTCAACAGTTTAATGATTTCTATGAGATTTACCTTCATCTCTCACCACCTGTTGTTTCACTGCAGTCACTGGGGCACTCGTCTCAGGTGTGCATAGTGGAAGATGCCAACTCTTAGCCTTCTTATTTCCTCCCACTTCAATCACAACCTGATTAGGAAACTACACGAAAAGTGTGAACTAGATTATAAACTAAATTTATGTTTAAATAAAATGGACACACATAAAATAAAAACCATAAAATATTAAAAACGGTAAATTAAATCAAGGGCCCTTACAGTGGCTCTCAAAAGTATTCACTCCCCTTCCACATTTTATTGTGTTACAACAAGGAATCAAAATGGATTTAATTAGGAGTTTTTGCCACTGATCAACACAAAAAAAAGTCCATAATGTCAAAGTGAAAAATAAAATCTACAAATTGTTCTAAATTAATTACAAATATAAAACAGAAAATAATTGATTGCATAAGTATTCACCCCCTTTTCTAAGACACACCTAAATAAGCTCTGGTGCAACCAATTGTCTTTAGAAGTCACATAATTAGTTGAATGGAGTCCACCTGTGTGCAATTAAGGTGTTTCACATGATTTTAGGTTAAATACACCTGTCTCTGGGAGGTCCCACAATTGGTTAGTACATTTCCTAACAAAAACTACATCAAGGAACACTCAAAGCAAATCCGGAATAAGGTTCTTCAAAAGCACCAATCAGGGGTAGGATACGAGTACATTTCCAAGGCACTGAATATCTCCCGGAGCACAGTAAAGTCCATTATTAAGAAATGGAGAGAATATGGCACAACTGTGATTCTGTCTAGAACAGGCTGTCCTCAAAAACTGAGTATCCGGGCGAAAAGGGCACTAGTCAGGGAGGCCACCAAGAGGCCTATGGCAACTCTAAAGGAGTTACAGTCTTCCACGGCTGAGCTGGGAGACACTGTGCATACGGCAACAATAGCCTGGGTGCTTCACAAAACTGTCCTTTATGGGAGAGTGGCAAAAAGAAAGCCATTGTTGAAAAAAACTTACACCAAATCTCGGCTAGAGTTTGCCAGAAGGCATGTGGGAGACTCTGAGACCAAGTGGAAGAAGATTCTATGGTCTGATGAGACCAAAATCGAGCTTTTTGGCCTCAACGCTAAGCGCTATGTTTGGCACAAGCCTAACATCGCACATCATCCTGAGAACACCATCCCTACCGTGAAGCATGGTGGTTGCAGCATCATGCTATGGCGATGCTTCTCTGCGTCAGGGCCTGGAAAGCTCGTGAAGATAGAGGGCAAAATGGATGCAGCAAAGTACAGAGAAATCCTGGAGGAAAACCTGCTGAAGTCTGCAAGAGACCTGGGACTTGGGAGAAAATTCATCTTCCAGCAGGACAATGACCCCAAACATACAGCCAAAGCCACACTGGAGTGGCTTAAAAACAAATAGGTCAATGTCCTGGAGTGGCCCAGTCAAAGCCCGGACCTCAATCCAACTGAGAATATGTGGAAAGAGTTGAAAATTGCTGTTCATCAAAGGTCCCCATCCAATTTGACGGAGCTTGAGCAATTTTGCAAAGAAGAATGGGCAAAGATTGCAGTGTCCAGATGTGCAAAGCTGGTAGAGACTTATCCAAATAGACTCATGGCTGTAATTGCTGTAAAAAGGTGCCTCTACCAAATATTGACTCAGGGGGATGAATACTTATGCAATCAATTATTTTCTGTTTTGTATTTGTAATTAATTTAGAACAATTTGTAGATTTTATTTTTCACTTTGACATTATGGACTTTTTTTGTGCTGATCAGTGGCAAAAACTCCTAATTAAATCCATTTTGATTCCATGTTGTAACACAATAAAATGTGGAAAAGTCCAAGGGGGGTGAATACTTTTGAGAGCCACTGTATACGGGAAAATATAATTTACAATGTACGGTCAACGTGGCATAATAGTGAATTAGTAAATCATGAAATGATGAAAATTAGGTAGTACTGTATGCTGGAAATACGTCAATGACAGAGAATGGTTTTAGGATGAAAGTATTTATATCAACAGGATGATTAAAATAGATTCACGTGACCTTTACCAAAGTTATGTATGTTCTTATACTATCAATGTGGTTATATTGTCAATATTCCAAAACAATGTGTTAATACTTACACTGGGTATCTCTCCAGGCTCCAATCCATTCTCTCCACTCTCAAGGTCGCTCACGTCATCCTCTTCTGTTGAAACACTGCTGGTCTCTTCCTCTCTGGGGTGTTCGATTTCTGTGTCGGAGTTCTCTTGTAGGTTATGAAAGCCCTTATCTTGGGTTGCTGTCCTCTGTGGAGTTATGTCATCATAAAGGGTCAGGGCCTCAGCGTCCTGTGTCTCTGTTCTTTGGGTAGTCAACTCATTGCAAAGGGTTAGATCCTCTGCAGCATCAGTCTTTATTCTTTGCAGAGTCACCTCACTGCAGAGAGTCAACGCCTCTGCAGTAGAGGTGTCTGCCTTCTGGGATTCAAGCTCCCCTAAAATGTGATGCTTCTTTTGATTGCAATCTTCTGGGGCTTGGGATTTTGAGACACAGCAAGCTGCAGAAGCTTGAGATGTCATATCATTCCAAAACAGTGGGGCTCCAGAATTCACACCATAGCAACCTGTTGTGTCTTTAGGCTTTGCCTCACCCAGGACAGCTGGGATTTCAGGGATCATGCTCTCAATTAGAACTGCTGGGGTCTGAGAATTTAAGTCATCCCAGATCATTGGAACCTGGGACCTTACCTCATCATGGCTGAGGAGCTTGACCTCTTCACAAACTGCTGGCCTTGGAGATTCAAGTCCATAAGTAACTCCTTGAGTTTCAGTGTACATTGCACTACTAGGTGCCGGGGTTAAAGAGTTCAAGCCTTTACAAAGTGCTGGAGTTACAGTGTTCATCTCATTACTGAGTGTAGTAGTTAA